>NC_080539.1:194219401-194939499 GCF_028640845.1 Ahaetulla prasina
AGGCAATTAAACAATTAAAAATGGGAAAAACCCTGGTACAGATGGTCTTACAGCAACTTATTATAAAAAACACAGGATGAAATATTAGGCCCACTTAAAGAATTATTTAATCAGATACAATTAGGAGTGAATACCCCGTCATGGAAAACATCTTTTATTTCACTGATACCAAAGAGGAGCAAGACTGCTAAACCTGGTAACTGGCCGATTTCACTTTTAAATAATGATTATAAGATTTTGTAAAAATAATAGCAAATAGATTAATGTTAGTTTTACAACAAAAGAATTCATACTGATCAATCTGGTTTTATAAAAGGGAGGCAGATGAGGAATAATGTTAGACAGATTATTAATATATTGGAATATTTGGAAAAGAAGAATACTTCAGCAGCACTTATTTTTAGATAAGAACAATGAATACTACTATGTGTGTTATATACGTTGATGTAACATTATTATACTACTATTGAGAAGTAAATGGATATGATAGAATAGAGAACTACAAAAGCAAAATACGTATGCCAGTACAGAAAGCTGTAAAATGACCTTAGAGGCTAGGTACTGTTTGTTATTTTTTGTATTGTTTTTATGTATCTGTGGTTGTTTTTTATGTTGTTTTCAGAGACAAAACTGTTTTTAAAAAAATATTTTTTTAAAAAAATAACTATGGGATTTATTCTTATCCCATATAAATGCATGCTACCCTAGTTGTAGGTCATGCCCTTCTAGTGTTAAGATCCTCTTATTTTTTAGTTCAATCCAATTTTTGACTCATATTAACGCTGTTGCCTGATAATACAATTTCCAATCTGGGAGTGCTTAAATCTCCTTTCTCTTTGCTATCCTGCAATAATTTTAATTTAATCCTTGATTTTTTTCCCTTGCCAAATGTATTTTGTAGTTAATTTGTTTAAATCTTCAAATAAAGTTTTCCCTGGTTTTATTGGTGTAACTTGGAATAGAAATAGTACTCTTGATAATATAGTAATCCTGGTAATAAATGCAATTCTTCCAGTGAGTGACAGTTGAAGATGTTTCCAATTTTCTAAGTCTTTTTTTATTTGTTGTAGTAGTTTATCATAATTATCTTCCTTAATTGAGGAGAATTTAGCCATTAGCCAAATCCCTAAATATTTTACTTTCTTAGCTATTTGCATACCTGTTTTTTCTTCCAATTCCCTATCTTGTTTTTTTTGAAAGATTTTTTGTTAGCATCTCTCTTTGCTCTTCTGTAATTTGGTTTATGCTCAGTGTGTCTAGATATTGTTAGACTTTGTCCTCTGCAATATTATTTTGGGAATATAGTTTTGTAAAAAATTATTGTATTATATTCTTTTTTTCTTCTCTTCTATGTTGAATTGCTCCTTTCTCATCCTGTAGTTGGTATATTATTCTTTTCTCGTTTTCTTACACTTTTTTTTCATACACTTTTAAGCAAGAAGGAGTTATCTTGTCTGGGCCTGGAGAGAATTTTCACATATTTCTTCCTGTGAAATTCCATCAGCTGTTTCAGCTTATTTTTATTTATTTATTTATTTATTTATTTATTTATCATATTTATATACCGCCCTATCTCCCGAAGGACTCAGGGCGGTTCACAGGCACTTAAAAACACATAAATACAGAATAAAAACAATTTAAAAAACTTATTTTAAAGCCCGTTAATTAAAATATACAGATAAAACCTAATTTAAAAACCCATAAATTTAAAATCTAGCTCAGTCCTGCACAATTAAATAAATATGTTTTAAGCCCGCGGCGGAAGGTCCGAAGGTCCGGAAGCTGACGGAGTCCGGGGGGTAGTTCGTTCCAAGGGTGGGAGCCCCACAGAAGGCCCTTCCTGGGCGCCGCCAGACGACATTGCCTCGCTGACGGCACCCTGAGGAGACCCTCTCTGTGAGAGCGCACGGGTCGGTGAGAGGTATTCGTAGCAGAAGGCGGTCCCGAAATAACCCGCCCAATGCCATGGAGCGCTTTAAAGGTGGTCACCAAAACCTTGAAGCGCACCCGAAGGCCACAGGTAGCCAGTGCAGTCTGCGCAGGATGGTGTTATACGGGAGCCACGAGGGCTCCATCTATCACCCGCAGCCGCATTCTGGACTAACTGCAGCCTCCGGATGCCCTTCAAGGGGAGCCCCATGTAGAGAGCATTGCAGTAATCCAGGCGAGACGTCACGAGCGCGTGAGTGACCGTGCATAGGGCATCCCGGTCCAGAAAGGGGCGCAACTGGCGTACCAGGCGAACCTGGTAGAACGCTCTCCTGGAGACGGCCGTCAAATGGTCTTCTAGAGACAGCCGTTCGTCCAGGAGGACGCCTAAGTTGCGGACCCTCTCCATCGGGGCCAATGACTCGCCACCGATGGTCAGCCGCGGATTAAGCTGACTGTACCGGGATGCCGGCATCCACAGCCACTCTGTCTTGGCGGGATTGAGCTTGAGCCTGTTTCTCCCCATCCAGACCCGTACGGCCTCCAGACACCGGGACAGCACTTCGATAGCTTCGTTGGGGTGGTCCGGTGTAGAAAAGTACAGCTGGGTGTCATCCGCATACAGCTGGTACTTCACACCGAAACCACTGATGATCTCACCCAGCGGCTTCATGTAGATGTTAAACAGAAGGGGCGAGAGGATCGACCCCTGCGGCACCCCACAAGTGAGGCGCCTCGGAGCCGACCTCTGCCCCCCTGTCAACACAGACTGCGACCGGTCGGAGAGATAGGAGGAGAACCACCGATAAACGGTGCCTCCCACTCCCAATCCCTCCAACCGGCGCAGCAGGATACCATGGTCGATGGTATCGAAAGCCGCTGAGAGGTCTAATAGGACCAGGGCAGAGGAGCAACCCCTATCCCTGGCCCTCCAGAGATCATCCACCAACGCGACCAAAGCCGTCTCCGTGCTGTAACCGGGCCGGAAACCGGACTGGAACGGGTCTAGATAGACAGCTTCATCCAGGTGCAAGGGAAACTGATATGCCACCATACTCTCTACAACCTTCGCCGCAAAGCGAAGGTTGGAGACCGGACGATAATTACCTAAAACAGCCGGGTCCAGGGAAGGCTTCTTAAGGAGGGGCCTCACTACCGCCGCTTAGAGCAAAAGCTTGTGGTAGAATAATAAAAAAGAATGTTCCCCATATTTTACAAGACCGAACAACTTCTTCATAATGGAGAACAACTCTATGTACAATTATTGACATGCTAGGGCAGACTTGGGTGGATGACCTGAAGTTTGGTATTGCCAGAATCCTACCCACTCTGTGAGAGAAGCCCTATGTCTCAAATGCAACACAATGTCAATTGAGAAGCTCTACTCTATGTACTCAGAACTGGGTGTGTGTGTGAAGGCAAAATAAAATGGTTCCATCTTCATCCTGGATAGTGGAAGTGGACAGGAAGATGTAGAGAATATATGTGTATTCTGCCATCACATCTAAAAATAATAAAATTCAAAAGCTCCCCTACTTCTGTCTTCTGCCCCAGCTTAGTATGTCATGAAGCGCTTTGAGAAGGACTCAGTCTATTCCTCAGGCAGCTGCAAGTTCCAACCCCAGTTCCAGTTTCAGACTAACTTCATTTGTCATAGTGCATAGTAGTCTGATTCTTCTCACCCCAGGGCAGTGAGATTTCTAAACTCTGGATATAAGCATATTTTCATGAGGAAATATATTTGTAGGAATTGCACTTCAGGTTACTAAATGATAGAAATAAATTTTGACATATGACTGTCTTTTCTATCATGTATTACCTGTTTTCCCCAAAATAAGACATCCCCTGATAAGAAGCCCAATTGGGTTTTTGAGTGCATGGCAATAAGGCCAAGCACTTATTTCAGGGTTCAAAAAAATATAAGACAGGGTCTTATTTTCGGGGAAACACGGTATGTGTCAAATTCTTGTGAGTTTTGAACTGGCTTCTGCTGAAAACAAAACCCATACTCATTTGCAGGTTTGATCTAATAAGGTAAGTCTTATATTCTGTCCCTATCTGTCCTAACATTCATTTTCTTATGCAATATTGTACAATATATAGACTACGCACAAACATTAGTATTAGTAAGGTTTCAACAATACGTTGCAAGGCATATTTGTTAAATACCTGGTATTTGTTCCAGCTGACATAGTATGATTAGCAGTAGTGGTTCCTTTATGGCCTTGATCACAGCGACTCATCTGAGGTGCAGTCATTGGCCTGTTAATGGCAGTAGTAGCAGCAATACAATAATTAGTAGAAGTAGCAGTAATAAAAGAATCTTAGTATTGGAAAAGCTATTTGGGTCTCCTCTGCTTAAATTAAAATTAAAGCTTCAACTTGTTGAGCCTGAACTTAACACATCCAGCAAAGAAGAGTTCACCACCCTACTCATCAACTGACCTCACAGCCAGATTATTCTTAGAGCTGGGAAATTATACTAAGATTCAGCTGGAATTAGCCAACCCATGGACCTTAAATCTATTATTCAATATCCTGCTTTCAGACGCAACAGGAAACGGGTCTCTGACTTTTTTAATGTAATCTTTTTTCAGGTATTTGAAGAGGACGATCAGGTCCTTACTTTCAATTTTTTCAAACTGAACAGTCTCAGTTCCTTTAATCTCTCTTCATAGGCGTTAATTATTAATTATCTCTTTCCTTCTAAGTAAGGCCTCCAGAATCAACATAGAACTAACAATACGGTCTGACTATATAAATAAAATAATAAAGTAGAACTATTATTTCTTTTGATGTGGAAACTTTGTTTTTATTGATGCACCCTCATTAGCCTTTTTGTGTTATAGCAGTCGTTTTGGCTGATCCTGAAAAATCTAAGAGAGACAGACTTGGAAAGGAGAGCTCCAGGAAACTATGGAGATACAGGACATTGTTTGAACTAAATAAGTAAACAAACAAGTGACTAATCACACTATAAATAGGCAATTCCAAAATGACAATACTCATACATGTCTCAAGAGTCAAGCTCAACCTAGAAACTGTTTATCTTTATCTGCATTTATCTTTATTAAATGTCATTGTATTACTTTCTGGAAAAGGAGGAAAATAAATTCTGGATGGCAAATGCTGAATCTTCATTAATTAACCTGTGATTAAAATCCATAGATCCTACTTTGACACTCCCCCTCACCTCTGGTCTAATTTTCAGTGAAATAGATTTGATGAGGACTTAATTTTGAAATAAATAAATGCAACCTTCTATATTTTATAATGCAGATGTGAATATTGCTCATTTAAATTTTTGTTCTTGTATGTACATACACACATTAAACAAAGTTATAATGGCATCCAATTGTTTTCACCATGGGCAAGAACATAAAATTCTCATCTTTTTTCTCCTAAGACCCTTGCAAGGTCATGGCAAGTAGGTGGTAGAGCTCACCGAGTAAGAACTTCCACACTGTACAAAAGTGCTTGCAAGGATGTCGCAAGAGCAGCTGTAGCAGCAATCTCTTCTCGAGCAGCTGTCACGGTTTCCACTTGGGAGGTTTGCCTCTTAAGTTTCTGCAAGTAACAGGGCACTAGAGCTTCAAGGACCATCAGCATCTGAAGACTGAAACAATATAGATCATGTAACAATGCTATCAATGTGAGGTTATATCCAGAAGTACAATACCCTTCTGTTCAACAGAAACCCATTTTTGTCTGCAGGAAAGGGAACTGTGCACAGTACTTTATGACTAATTCTTGTGACTAGAACACAAGTATATTCATATTAGAACACCATCACAGCCAGAACAAATTTGGACCTGCAAAAAAAAATCTTGGTGTTTTTTTTTTTAACAATAACAATTTCTTCCAAAAAATGTAATAAAATGAAACAGGAAATAACTGAAAAAAATGTTAAAGGGCAAGAAAGTTTGCTTCAAGTGTGGTGTGATTGAAGCAACCAGCAATAAGTGATTTTTCCCTGTTATTCAGAGAACCCAGGCATCATCTAACTAGGTTCTATGGCTAAGCCTGAGAAAGGATAAGCACTGAGGAGACAATGAACATAGGTAGAAGTTTAAAGGCCAGACTGAATAATCTTTAAACCTGGAAATAGTAATGAGCTTCCAATCATTAGACACAGAGACAAAACTACTTGAATTTCAGGGAAAGAATAAATAAAAGAAAAAGAAAAATATTTGCATAAACAAAGATACCTAGAAACACCTAGATTCCTAGAAACAAGAGGAATGTTTTAAACAGTTTAATAAATGTATTGTGCAAAGTTAAAATATATAAATTTAAATGTTAGATTGTTATCATACTTGTTTGAAAATGCAATTGGGAATTAACCCAGGAAATAGCTGTTACCTTCTGAAAGACTCAGGTGCATATGCCACAACTGTTACACATAACTTGATGGCTTCACTGATTGAAAATGTCAGGTCCTCATTGCCATAACAGAAATCTGAAATAGATACAAAATAGAACATAACAGACTATCAATAATGTGGAAATATTGTGTCATGAGAGATAAAATCTGCGCCCCTTCCTTGACCGTGACGCCTTGCGCACAGTCACTCACGCCCTCGTCACTTCCCGCCTGGACTATTGCAATGCTCTCTACATGGGGCTCCCCTTGAAGAGCACCCGGAGGCTCCAGTTAGTCCAGAATGCAGCCGCGCGGGTGATAGAGGGAGCACCGCGTTGCTCCCATATAACACCTATCCTGCGCGGCCTGCACTGGCTACTGGTAGTCTTTCGGGTGCAATTCAAGGTTTTGGTGACCACCTTTAAAGCGCTCCATGGCTTAGGACCGGGATACCTTCGAGACCGCCTTCTGCCGTCGATTGCCTCCCAACAACCTGTGCGCTCCCACAGAGTGGGCCTCCTCAGGGTGCCGTCGACCAAACAGTGTAGGTTGGCGGCCCCCAGGGGGAGGGCCTTCTCTGTGGCGGCACCAGCCCTGTGGAACGAGCTCCCTCCAGGATTACGACAACTACCCGACCTCCGGACCTTCAGACGGGAACTGAAGACGCTATTGTTTCAGCGTGCAGGACTAGCCTAAGATAAAAGGTTTTAGCATATCTTAATGGGGTTTTTATAGGTTTTTTATTTTTTAGTGATCAGGCCATGATATTATCTAGTTTTAATTGGGTTTTAATGTTTATTTATTGTACTGTTTTAATATGCCTGTGAACCGCCCTGAGTCCTACGGGAGATGGTGCGGTATATAAGTTTGATTAATAAATAAATAAATAAATAAATAAAAATCTCACTATGTTTTTTGCTTTAGGCAATTAATTCCTGTTCAATCTCTATCTGTTGATAAATTGTATCAAAATAGAATTGATCATTAGTGACATATCATGAATTCTATTAAAATTCCTTTCAGTTTAGAATTTAAGGCTGCATTTTGCATAGACATTCATCTAAAAAAGTTAGCAGCACCTCTAAATAAGTATGGATGAGATTACCTGATCAGGCTGGCTCTATTACCATTTATCTGGCACTTAACTCCACTGAAGACTGTAGTTTGAGAAAACATGTTATTATGTGACTCACAGTACAATTAACTAGAAAAATTCATTAAAACGTAGTAAGAATTACTTCCAAGAAAACTTTTAACATTAGAAAATATAAAGAACAAGATACAATACAAGGATATAAAATAAAGAATATAAAAGCCAAAAATATACCGTAGGTAGAAACAATTTATATAATACAATTGTAAGCCAGTTTGGACCTCTTTAGAATTTAGTTTCTTTAAAAATTAAAACTCAAGTAGCCCTCATCTTATGACCACAATTGAGCCCAGAATTTCTGTTACTAAGTGAGGCATTTTGCCCCATTTTACGATCTTTCTTGCCACGGTTGTTAAGTGAATTACTGCAGTTGTTAAGTTAGTGACATAGCTGTTAAGTGTATCTGGCTTTCCCATTGACTTTGCTTATCAGAAGGTCGCAAAAGGTGATCACATGACCCTGGGACACTGCCACCATCAGAAATAGGAGTCAGTTGCCAAGCTTCTGAATTTTGATCATGTGAACATGGAGATGCTGCAATGGTTGTAAGTGTGAAAAACGGTGATAAGTCCATTTTTTAATGCTGTTGTAACTTTGAGTGGTCACAAAATGAACTGTTATAAGTTGAGGACCACCTATAAAAGGTGTTTCTTTGTGGATGAAAATCATAGGGTTTAAAGGAACGATTGGCTTCTCATTTACTGAATAGGGGCAGACCAGAAGATCCTACATAGTGTAAATAATGTAGTATGATCCTGACCATTAAAAGAGAACTGTTTAAATTAGTTTTTTTATTTAACAATTTAGTGTTTATGTTATCAGAAAAAAGAAAGCAGAAATATATTTATTTCACAAGAAAAATGGCAATTTATAAAAAACAAATTGAAAATACCTAGTGATTTCAGGGGCTTCTCTGCTTTTACCAATTCTAGAATATCTAAGTTGTCAGAAGTATCTCCTTCTAAGGACTGTAGGAGATCAAACAGGCACTGAGCAGACACTCCCTTGCTGGGTCCACTGTATGCAGCATCCTGCAGTGAAGAAAGCAATTAGTTCTGTTTACTTGTTTGTTTATATATTGGATTTCAAGGCTGCCCTACTCCAAAAAGACCCTGGGTGGCTTACAATTTTTAAAAGGATGCACAATGTTTTTTTAAAAAGGAACTTCAATATCCAGTGAAAACTACTTATATTCCACTCATGCATTTATGTCAACTGAAGTAAGCAACACCAGTTTGGGGTATGTGAGAATTTTATAGAAGAGTTACAGACTTTAATCCCTATATACAGAAGGTTAGATAACAAAATCTAAGAAATCCCAAGGTGATCTGATTTGGTGAAATGAGCTGGGTAAAATCAAGGTGATGAGTGGGCAACCTTGATGGTGGATGGAACAAATTATTTCATTTTGTATTGTTTTAAATATTCTTCTATTCAATTGTCAGCCACCCTCTTCCTAGTCACTATGCCCTGAAGATACTCTTTCCTGTAAGAATGTAGGTATTATTGGTTCCAAAGTCAGTTTACCTCCCATCACGGAGGATGTTCCCAGTGATGGCTTTAATGGTTTCAGAAACTTTATTAATGTTGATGTTTTAAGAAGGTCAACAGGTAATTTTAGAAATTTTAAAACAGTATCTATAAATTACACAATCAACTGAGCATCTTTTGAAGAATGTTCACATTTTAACTCCCATTTAGCATGTACAACATAGTCTTCATGGCCCAAATATTTCTAAGTATCAAAAACTGAGATGTGAAACTGAAGGTTTCACCACTCCCACTTACTCAGAACTATGCCTTTTCTGTCATTCATGTCCAAATATCCCTTTAACTAGTGCATGCTTATGCAAAAATGACAGCATTAGAAGATTTTTATTTATGTATAACACTATTTAATTTATGCACAGATGTGTCTCTCCATGTAGACACAAAAGGCTGAATGTGCAGGGCAATATCAATATTCCATTAATGGGAGAATGTCAGCCTTGGAAGAGAGAATTTTCTAGACAGGAGACTAGAATTGCTGAAAATGCGAGCAAGCCTTCAAGGAATAAGTTGTGGGTTCAGAAAAGGAAAGCTAAAGCTTCTCTGCATAAGAGAGTCAGTGGAAAAAGAGCATGCAGGATTGATGTAGAATAAGCCAGTAGAAAACATGTATCATTTCTCCCACCCACTGAAGGACTTTGTTGTTGTTGTTGTCTGGGTGTTCTCAAGCTATGGCTTTTAGCTCCTTAGGAGGTTGCAAGTAATGTTGACCTTAGTGTGGTTGTCAAGCTCAATAATCCTAAACTCATGGACTGATGTTCTGCTTTTTTTGAGCAGAAACACAAGGGTCAATGAATTGCCCAGAACATTGCAATTCTTTAAATATATTATCATACCTCAATTGCAATTTCAGCATGGTCAAAAAACAATGAAAACAACTTTCAAACAGCAGTTGGCTGACACTCACAGGAAATTCCAGAAGTGGAGCAACACTAGCAAACAATTGCAGCACAAAAGGCTTACGATGTAGAATGTAAAACTGACGGCAGGCAAATTCAATTGCTTGACGGAGCTGTGGATTACTCTCATAGTCAGCATATACCTGGGAAACAAGAAAATCCTTTGGAATTTTGATTTGTTACCAAGAGACTGAAGGGTCATCTGATTCAGTTCTGATTCAGTTCTACAGAGGAATTATTGAGTCTGTCATTTGCACCTCTATAACTGTCTGGTTCGGTTCTGCAACCCAACAAGAAAAACACAGACTTCAGAGGATAATTAGAACTGCAGAAAAAATAATTGCTACCAACCTGCCTTCCATTGAGGACCTGTATACTGCACGAATCAAGAAGAGGGCCGTGAAAATATTTGCAGATCACTCGCATCCTGGACATAAACTGTTTCAACTCCTACCCTCAAAACGATGCTATAGAGCACTGCACAACAGAACAACTAGATACAAGAACAGTTTTTTCCCGAAAGCTATCACTCTGCTAAACAAATAATTCCATCAACACTGTCAGACTATTTACTGAATCTGCACTACTATTAATCGTCTCAAAGTTCCCATCACCAATCTCTTTCCACTTATGACTGTATGACTATAACTTGTTGCTGGCAATCCTTATGATTTATATTGATATATTGACCATCAATTGTGTTGTAAATGTTGTACCTTGATGAACGTATCTTTTCTTTTATGTACACTGAGAGCATATGCACCAAGACAAATTCCTTGTGTGTCCAATCACACTTGGCCAATAAAATTCTATTCTATTCTATTCTATTCTATTCTATTCTATTCTATTCTATTCTATTCTATTCTATTCTATTCTATTCTATTCTAAAAGCTGCACTGTGACTCAAAGCAGTCATGACAAAGGGGTGCAATCCTCAATGGATCCTTCAGAAAGTTTAACCTGGTAGGCATTGGCCTAATGACTACTTTAGGGCTTTCAATTTTCTTTTTTAAGAAGCTTACCTGCAGCATGGTGGGAAGGATCCACTGGTAACCACTGAGAGAGAAGAGGTGGTTGAAATGTACAGCTGTGTTGATTACAGTAGCAGCATACTGCCTCAACAATGCACTGTCCTCTGGGTGTAGGATCAGGGCTCCATTAAAAACATTCAGGAACAACATAATTTCATCCCCCCAGGGGAATTCACTGGGCATTCCCAGAAACATCTCTTCTAGCAATTTAATCCACAGGCTTTTCTGAAGTGTATCCAGACCAAAGAGTTCCTTGCCAGCTAAGAGAACGAGAAGAACAATGTCATGTTAAAATTCAGCATCTTATTTTAAAGAGAAATATTAGAGCTTCCTTTAAAAAAAAGTCTCCAGAGGTATTCATACACCAAGGTATTAAAATAGGGCTTGCTGCATTAATTAACTTTGATTATTCAAAGAGATCATAGATTCTTGTTTAATATGATCACATATTAAGCCCATTCAGTACTATTAAACAATTATGGTGATGCTATCTATGGATATTTAAGTATTTCTAAGCAAAAAAAAAGTCTCATTTTGGTGGTTCAGTAGAGTATCAGTAAAATATTTTCCATATAGTTAGACCTGGTTAGTACTTGTAGGGAATCAAGACAGGAAATCCTAGTAGCCTATACTGGAAAGTAAGACAAAAACATCTCAGAATAGGATAATGGCAAACCAATTGTTGCTACTGTCAAAAATGTCTATTTAGCCACCTGGAGTCAAGCTCAGCTTGAGGGAGACTTAGTGGTACCTTGTGGATCATTGAAGAGTGAGAATTCTGCATCAATGGCACTACGGGGAAATGAAGGCAAGCGAAGAAGGTCTTCTTGCAACAAAGACACATGGGACTGCTTGTGAGCCACAGGAATCTTCTGAGTCAGAGAAATGAGAAACAACACTCGACCCACTTCTTCTAATTTACGGGTAAATACCTAAAAAAACAGCCAGACAATGATAATAATTGTTGATCCAAATCAAAAAAATAATTGTTATCAAGTGATCATGTATTGTGCTCCACAGTTGTTTATGAGGAGGAGAGTGTTTATAGTACACTCTCTGAGAGGCACAAACTGGAGGAATAAGGAATTATGCTTATTAGTGTATGGCATTATTAAAATAACCAGGAGACCACAGTGCAATTAGTTTGGCCTGTCAAAATACCAGCCCTGTTGTAGAACATACTTACACACTTCCCAAGATGCACTTCACATCAGAGAGGAAGATGAGTGGTTCTTCCTGCAGCATCACCCAAGGCCCCCTCCCTTCCCAGAGCTGCTTCTCAAATGGGCATCACAATGGGGAAGGTTCAGCACCGTCAGATATCTGATTGCCTGCACAGAGCATCAGCTTGTCTCCCTACTGAAGTGGTACCTATCTATCTACTTGCATACAACATACTTTCAAACTGTTAGGTCGACAGAAGCTGGGGTGAATGATAGAAGCTCATATTGTCATGCAGTGCTAGGATGTGAACTTCTGGAACAGAACCGTCCCCAACATCATTAAATCATTGAGCCTGTTGCGATATTATGCCATATGAACCCCTTTATGAAACTGTTTATAAAATTACTTATGTGCAAATATAAGCATGAGCAAGAAATTGCTTATGTGCAAAAATATCAGCATAGGTAAGTCTGGCTAATTGTTATCATGTAAGCAGAAATCTGTTTGATGCCAAGGTTACAAAGATGTTTGCCAGTAAATGTAACAACACCTATGAGATAGCCACAGAACATTCCTTCTCTGATAAGGTCAACTTCACAGAGTTTCAAAAGAAGTTTGCTCCTACACACAATTATATGAGATTTATTAGTATGTAGTCAGGATGTTTCAAGATGTATTTCTGTTTGCTGTACCACGTAGGCAAAAAGCAGAGAACAAAGAACCACTTCATGGTAAAACTCCTCCCAAGAATCATGATCTTTCTCCCAAAATCATAGGCTTGTGGATGTGCTTGTAGTCACGTGTTCACGTGTTGAATATATGCTAATATGTAACCACCCCTGCTTACCTTCTGTAACCCACCCCTAACCCCTAATCTTAATAAAAGGGTTGTTTCGAGCTAGCTCGGGGCTCGCTCACCCCGAGGAGAATTGGACTCTGCTTATTCATTTCTCACTCCGTCTGGCGCGGGGATTGCCCAGACCCTTTCGTGGCGAGCCCGCTGGCCGCGAGAAAAGCCACAACTGGTGACCCCGACGTGATTTGATCCCCGGTCCTGGTTGTTCGCCAGTGAGGCGCTCCGCAGTCGTAAGACTTAGTAAGTATGGGGAACGGGTTGTCCAAGGGCCAGGTTACGCACCTCCAAGAACTTGGAGACCTTATTAAGGCTGCAAAAATTATTTGTATGAACCATGGCAAACCTTTACCCTCAATTTCAGCAAATGATCTAGTCAAATTATTGAAATTCATTTGGCAAAAATATCCCAGCTATCCCACTTCAGGGGATATTACATCTAAAAAATGGAGGCGCATATTGAAATATTTAAATGACCCCCCTAAAGCCAATCATGATTTGATTGTAACTTGTCAAGTAATTGTTATTAGCCTGGAGATTTATGAAAAGGCTATCAGAGATTCGAGCGATGCCATGGCGCTCAACGCTGCATCTCCACCTCCATACGAGGATGCCTCCACGCAGCAAAAATCTCTTGAGGTAAAATGTTCCAACATTGCCTCTTTAACTGAAACATCTCCACCATCTGCCCCCCCGCCTCTGCCAACTGCGGACGGGAGACTCTCTCATTCTGCTCTCGCAGCTGGACTGAAGAGAGCGATGGCAACGGGGACCTTTCCTTAGAGGATTTGCAAATGTTTCCTGTTGCCCTTATAGATGACCCGCAAAATCCTAATCAAAAATTCGAGGTCATCAACCCTTGATTTCAAAATGGTTAAAGATCTTAAAAGGGCGGTGGCAGAATATGGGATTCAGAGTCCTTATACCAGGGGTTTGCTTACTTCCATGGCCAATGGTCATGAATTGATTCCGGAAGATTGGAAAAATATTGCCTCTATGCTTCTTTCCTCTTCGCAATTTCTGATTTTTGAATCTGTTTGGCGGCAAGGGGTAAGAGTGGCGGTGGCCCGCGGGGACCTCCCCGCCGGCATCACCGCTGTCCATCTTCTCGGGAAGGTGCTGTTAACACCATTGCATTGCAAGCTGCTTCCCCGCACTCCCTGTTCCTCCACTTAATGCCATAATCTTATCTGCCTTTCTCAAAGTGGATGACCCTAAGTCATCCGTCTCCTCCTTTGCTTCTATCCGCCAGAAACCCAATGAGTTGTATTCTGATTTCATTGAAAATTCTCCAACCTTTTCGTTCTTTGTTCCCTTCTTTTCTTGTGTATCATTATATGGATGACATTCTTGTCGCTGCGCCTGGGCCCCCAGGCACAGTCAAACAGCAATTGCCAAAACTCTTACACACCCTTCAGAAGGGTGGCCTTACTGTTGCCCCAGAAAAAATTCAATCCCACCCCCCTTTCTCTTATTTTGGATATACGGTTCTCCGGTCAGCGGCCCCAAATGTGCCAACCCTCTACCTTTCAAACAAGCCCACTTTAGTTCAGCTACAGCAATACTTGGGGACACTGAATTGGATTCGCTCTTACACAGCTCTAACCACTGCTCAATTATCTCCACTGTTCACAGCCCTCACACAAGGCTCTCAACCATCAGACCGTATACAACTGACCGATCAACAAACGATGCCATGCATCAAGTCAATCTAACCCTAAAACACATATGGGTAGACAGACTTGCCCCTAACATCCCATTTGGCATGCTCATTGTCAACACTGTAATGCTCCCTACTGGGGCATTAGTTCAAAAGGAGGAGAAACTTCTAATCCTAGAATGGTTTCATCTTCCTCACACTTCTCGCACTTCTTTAACTTCAAAGCCTACACAATTAGCGCAGCTCATTACAAAGATTAGATCTAGGAGTAAACTCCTCGCTGGAATAGAACCATCTATTTTATATGTTCCTTTTTCTTTGTCTATTTGGGAATCTTTGTTGTCTGTTTCTGATGAATTGCAATTTGCACTTGCCGAATGGCCAGGAGAAGTCTCCTGCCATCCGCCCCAGACCCACGACTGCTACTTCTAAGAACCATTCCTTTCTCCTGAATTCCCCTTCCCTCCCCAACCACTACCTAATGCCCTCACTGTCTTTGCTGATGGCAGCAAGTCTTATGGTGCCTGTGCTTGGCAGAAAGGTGGTCAGTGGTACACTAAAATTACTCCTCCTCAAAAATCTGCCCAGAGAGCAGAACTCTTTGCTTCTATATTGGCTTTTCAAAACTTTTCTGATGAACCTTTCAATCTCATCTTAGACAGTCTATATGTCACTCAAATTATTAGCTCTCTCTATGAGTCATATCTGGCTCCCTCCCTCGATGCAGAACTGCTATCTTTGTTTCTCAAACTACAAAAACTCATTTCTGCTCGACATCTTCCTTTTCATGTTTCACACATTCGAAGCCACCAGCCTCTGCCTGGAATACTTCAAAAAGGCAATAATGTGGCCGATGCTGCAGCTGCCGCTGCCTCTGTTAGTACTTCACTATCTGTTCTGTCTCTCTCCCCAATCTCCCTGGGAGAGTCACGCTTATTTTCATCAAAATAAAAAGGCGCTCATGAAACAATTTGGTTTAACGGTTGCTGAGGCATCTGCTATAATACATCAATGCCCTACCTGCAGCCGCCAAGGTAACTCTCTTCCGATGGGGGTCAACCCCAGAGGAACAGTGGCCTGTCAACTTTGGCAAATGGATGTTACTCAATATCCATCCTTTGCTCCATGGAAATTCTTACATGTATCAGTGGATACCTTCTCAGGCTTCATCATGGCCACCCCACAAAGGGGAGAAGCCACTAAACATGTAATCAATCATTGTATTCGGACCTTTGCATCGCTGGGATGCCCCAAAGAACTAAAAACAGATAATGGTCCTGCCTACACCAGTGCTGCATTTGCAGACTTCTGCGACGGTGGAACATTACTCACAAATTCGGAATTCCATACAACAGCCAAGGTCAAGCTCTGGTAGAACGCGCCAACCAGACATTAAAAACAGCCCTTGACCGATACACCAAACAACAGGGGAAAAATGCCCCTGGCCTCCCAGCAGTGCAAGATACCTTGAATCGTTGTTTATATGTGTTGAATTTTTTAAACTTAACTGGACAACCGCTCGCGACCGCTGCAGAGCGACATTTTTCCCCTCCCCCATCTGCAGGTCTACCCAAACCACAGGTATACTACCGCGAATTACCTGACCTGACATGGAAAGGGCCTGCTGATCTCATCACCTGGGGTCGAGGTTACACAGCCATCCAGCTGCCGGACCGAGTGCTTTGGGTTCCAGCCAGACACACCAGACCGTATTTGGTTAAAGACGGTCCCCTTCAGCCATCCCTCAACTAGAAAGAATGCTGTAGTTCCCTGTTGCCTTTCAGCTACTGGACACTGCCTCCCTTCCCCCAGAGCACCCCTCCTTTTCCCCCATGGGTGCGATAGCTCAGACTATTTTTAAAAGTTTTTTTTTCTCTCTCTCTCTCCTCGCTGGCTTATCTTAACTACCCCCCCTTGGTTCCTTGCAGTGCCAGGGAAAAGGGTGGGCTACGGGGGAGAACCATTCACCCCCACTCCATTTTTTTTTTCTCTCTTCTTTCTTGTCTGAGAAGGGAGGGACTATTAGGCTTTTTGGAAGCATTGCTTTTGTAAAAAGCTATGTAAAAAACTATGCAGATATATTTTCTTTTTAACCACGAAACAATTTTGATTCTAATTTTCAATCCTGAAAACACTTTTGATTTTACCTTTTAACCATGAAAACAATTTTGATTTTAATTTTTAACCCTACATACAATTTTGCTTTTGCTTTTAATTTTTAATTTTCCTTTTTCTGGAACTTTTTGAGGTTTAAACTGCCTGATTAAACCTAGCCTTGTATTTTTGAAGCTGTTCACATACATAAAGAGAGTTGAAAGGGACCCTTGGAGGTCTTCTAGTCCAACCCCCTGCCCAGGCAGGAAACCCTATAGCATTTCAGACAAATGGCTATCTTCTTATGTATGGACACATTTTTTTAAGCGTAAATCTGTTTTTTGGAAAATGCACTCAGGTTTTCCACATAAACTGACTCACCCAACAGCTTAAACCCTTATTTGCTGTTTGTATTGTTTCTTTTTCTTTTTTAGCAGCACAATATGTGCCCTGTTTTAGGAACTATTTCAGAGATACGTTAGAAAGTTAAAGGATGTGATAAGTTAGAAGGTTACAGTATGTGAAGAGAGAGTTAAGAGGATGTTTTGATACTAGTGCTGAGAAAGTTTTAGGAAGTTAGAAAAGTATGAGTAAAGTAAGACAGATGGTGATTTTGCTAAGATAATGTGATTTGTTTTTGGAAGTTTTTGATAGCATGGTTTTGTTAGTGACCAACTTCCACACATAAATAAAAAGGGTGGGAGTTGGGTCTTTATTGATTGATTGTCTTTTTCTCTGTCTTCCACATAGTACCTTTGTTAAAAAACAAAACTGAGATTTGTATGTTTGTTGTTTCTATTTCAGTTCTACATGCAAGCTATCTATTCCCCCTTGGCCCCCTCCCTAATCCTCCAACAATGCCTTTTTTCACCCAGAAAGGGAGGAGGAGGGGACCCTTTCTCATGTCTTTTAAACATGTAACGATCAAAAGACTTTTTAAGACAGTTTGGTTTTTTCTTGTTTTATGTATTCATGTAAGGATTTGTATTTTGAGATTTCTGTCAGCAGCGAACATCCACATCAACGGTGAGACCTTGAGGCCCTGGTCGACATATCCGTCCCTACCATCAAAAGATTGATGGCAACTGACTCTTTTCTTCCTACAAGAGACATTTATCGCTCCTTTGGCCTTTTCTTTCTCCAAGAAGGTGGATTGTGTGTGGCTTTAAAGGAAGAATGCTGCTTCTATGCTGACCATCTGACATTGTACAGGACTCAAAGAAAAAACTAAGGGACTTAACTTTGATATGATTTACAAGCTATTATAGTTGTAGTTGGTATAATTGCATTAGGATGTATAATTTTACCTTGTATTCTACCTATTTTTGTTAGAACAATTTCTAAAAGTTTATCTTTACTGGCTATTGAAGAACTCGAAGATGATTACACCCAAACTGCACCTAACAATTCCTGCCTGGTTGACGAAAAAGAAATAGACAAGGATAGTATGGCTAATATCTGTGTTTACACCACCATGAAACCGACTGATTGTCTGGTCCTAAAAAATAAAAAATAAAAACAGAGGAGATGTTGCGATATTATGCCATATGAACCCCTTTATGAAACTGTTTATAAAATTACTTATGTGCAAATATAAGCATGAGCAAGAAATTGCTTATGTGCAAAAATATCAGCATAGGTAAGTCTGGCTAATTGTTATCATGTAAGCAGAAATCTGTTTGATGCCAAGGTTACAAAGATGTTTGCCAGTAAATGTAACAACACCTATGAGATAGCCACAGAACATTCCTTCTCTGATAAGGTCAACTTCACAGAGCTTCAAAAGAAGTTTGCTCCTACACACAATTATATGAGATTTATTAGTATGTAGTCAGGATGTCTCAAGATGTATTTCTGTTTGCTGTACCACGTAGGCAAAAAGCAGAGAACAAAGAACCACTTCATGGTAAAACTCCTCCCAAGAATCATGATCTTTCTCCCAAAATCATAGGCTTGTGGATGTGCTTGTAGTCACGTGTTCACGTGTTGAATATATGCTAATATGTAACCACCCCTGCTTACCTTCTGTAACCCACCCCTAACCCCTAATCTTAATAAAAGGGTTGTTTCGAGCTAGCTCGGGGCTCGCTCACCCCGAGGAGAATTGGACTCTGCTTATTCATTTCTCACTCCGTCTGGCGCGGGGATTGCCCAGACCCTTTCGTGGCGAGCCCGCTGGCCGCGAGAAAAGCCACATGAGCCACCGTGCCTGTAATAAGAAATTGAGAACTGGGAACAAGTAACCAATTTTAGTTCTATGATTTACAAGCTATCACTAAGAACTATCAGAATGAATAAATAATTAGTAATAACTACTCTACATCTAGAACATGGATCTGAAGCAAATAATCTGGAGTGGAAAAAAGAATGGAGAAATTATCGTAATTAGATGGAATATGTTAATGTAACTTAATTAATCCAATTTACAGTGTCACATGTTTTAAAATTAATTTAATTTATTCATGTTTTGAAAAATAGACTATACGAATATGAATATATATATCAAATATGAATATTGCAGCAATAGGATCTAAACTACATCTCACAAGAGCTTTGGACTAGCACAAAACATATCCAAGCAATATTTCCACATAGTGATGGGAATGACTTATCAGGTACAAGATATCCATCCTAACTCTAAGCATATTTTTGAATGGAATAAGCAGAAATCAATAGGTAAATGGACCAATGCATCCCAAAACTGCTTTGAGTTATCATATTATGCACCCACAAATCCAAGAGACTGTCCCAGGAATCCACATCTAGGAATCCTCATTTCCTAGACAAGACAATACCTTATTCAATTCAAATATTTTTGAAATTCATAGCTATTAAGACACAGTATATCTACAGTATCTTGCAATAAAAATATAGAAATGAATAAACTTATGGCTTCTGCACCACAAATATCTTTTAGACCATCCCAAATCATATACCAATATGATAATCTGGTGAGGATGCATCATTGTGATATTTACTATAAACATACCTGTTTTTGAATGAGTTCTTGCCCCCTTTCTGGATGCATGTGTACCAGATTCAGTTGTGGAGATACTGATCTACGGAATGGGTAAATGTCACGGACATAGGTCTGTGGGATAATTTTAAAAAGTCTGTATTTTATAAATGAATTATACTTCTAGCACATTAGCAATTGTATTTTCAGAAATAGTCATACTTTCAATCATAATGGTATAGTGAGGGAGAAAAATCTCTCCGTTCTGGGTTTCTCTTTTACATAGGTTGATAACTGATTAAGAAACAGGAGAGAGAAAAAGAATGAATGGTCAACTTTCATACTGGTGATATATGCATAGTGTGAACTCCTAGGGATCAAAATTGGAGTTGATGGGACTAAGCCGGCAGTCATAGCCAACACCCTAGAAGACGGGCTCAAAATCCAGATGGATTTTGACAGACTTGAACACTGGGCTCTGTCTAACAAAATGAAATTCAATGTGGAAAAAAGCAAGGTTTTACACTTAGGCAAGAAAAAGAAGAGTATAAGTACAGATTAGGTGAAACCTGGCTCAATAGCAATAACTGCAAGAGGGAACTTGGAGTCCTAGTGGACAATCACTTAAATAAGAGCCAGCAATGTGCAGCAGCTATCAAAAAGTCAATACAACCCTAGGCTGCATTAACAGAAGGATAGAATTATAATCATGTGAAGTATTAGTACTGCTTTATAAAGCCTTAGTATGACCACACTTGGAATACTGCATCCAGTTTTGGTCACCGCAATATAAAAAAGATGCTGAGATTCTGGAAAGAGTGCAAAGAAGAGCAACCAAGATGCTTAGGGCCCTGGAGTCTAAAACATATGAAGAATGGTTGCAAAAATTGGGTATGTCTAGTCTAGTGAAAAGAAGGACTAGGGGAGACATGATAGAAATGCTTCAATATTTGAGGGGCTCACAAAGAAGAGGCGGTCAGCCTATTTTTCAAAGCACCAAAAGGTAAGGCAAAAAACAATGGGTGGAAACTAAACAAGGAGAGAAGCAACTTAGAATTAAGGAGAAATTTCCTAACAGTGAGAACAATCAACCAGTGAAACAGCTTCCCTTCAGAAGTTGTGGATGCTCCATCACTAGAGTCTTTTAAGAAGCGACTGGACAGCCATTTGTCAGAAATGGCATAGGGTCTCCTGCTCAAGCAAGGGATTGGACTAGAAGACTTCCAATGTCCCTTCCAAATCTGTTATTCCATAGTTTAATCTATGGGTTTCCGCCCCTTATGTAGAAATTGTATAAAAAGTGAGAGTTGAGCAGTGTACTACTCAACTGATAATACCATAGTATTTAGAATGGTAAAATACAAAAGGGATTGTGAGAATCCTCTCAAGAATCTCTCTGTTCTGTCCCGCCACCTCAGTCCGGGAGGCATGTGAAATGACTCAATTAGCTGCCAATTTAGTCCATGGCAGCTATCAGCTCTGGCAGCAAACCAGCGAGCGTCTGCCAAGGTTTTTCTTTTATCTTTCTTGATGCCGGCATGTCAACCAGGAAGTCAGGAACAAACAGCACTCCAAGCCAAATGCTCAGTCAGTTGATTTGTTTGTCACAAAGTAGTATAGCAGCCCCTCCTGCTTTATACCCTGTGGGGTGTGGCTCCGTGACTCAGCACTTTCTAGGCCTGCCCCACCCCTGCTTCTGTTGTTCCCGCCTCTCGTCTACGAAACCTGGGATCTAACCAGGACTGATTGTCCACAGCTGGGTCTGGAAGCATTGCCTGGGCAGGGGGGAGATACAGGAGACAGAGGCCTCATTACTTCCTCCACATGGCCTGCCTCTGGCTCCTGGAGCTGAGCCAGAGAGGCTGGCCCTGCAGAGGGGAGCCCTGGCGGCCCTTCCCCCTCACTCTCTGAGTCACTCTCTGGCAGGGGGCCAGGCCTGGGGGTGGGGGCTGGAGCCACGACACTCTCCAAACTGAAGCAACGAGCTTCAAAATGACATGTAAAAGTATGCATATTAGCCCAAAATATCCAAGTTTCATTGAAATATGAATGGGATCTGAATTGCTAGTGATTGATCAAGAAAGGGGTCTTCAAAAAAGACAATTTCATACTTGCAGTTGAAAATAGAACTGCAAATATAATAATGCTCTCATATAAATCTATGGTGAGATTATATTTGGAATATTGTATATACCATTTCAAGCCTCTGGTGGCTCAACAGACTAATGCAGTCTGTTCTTAACAACATCTGCTTGCAATTACTGCAGGTTCAAGTCCCACCAGGCCCAAGGTTGACTCAGCCTTCCATCCTTTATAAGGTAGGTAAAATGAGGACCCAGATTGTTGGGGGCAATAAGTTGACTTTGTATATAATATACAAATGGATGAAAACTATTGCTTGACATAGTGTAAGCCGCCCTGAGTCTTCAGAGAAGGGCGGGATATAAATGCAAATTTAAAAAAATGGTTGTCCTATCTCTTCTTAAAAACTTCCAGTATTGGAGCACCCACACTTTCTGGGCCCATACATATTATTATTAAATTATATTAAACTTGCATATTAGTGTATCCAAAATGTCACTTGTTGATAAGATTTTCAATTACAATTAATAAATAACATTAGAATATAAAACTATCTCACCTTATTATAATGAATAAGATTCCACCGCTTATCCATTAAAAAATAGTTGGAAGACTGGGATTCAGGTATGTTAAAAAATTCCAGACACTCCTAGCACAAAAAGACATAAGCATAAGGCAATATTGATTGATCACATGTTCTTCAACTTAGAAAGATATTTATTTTAAAAGTATTTTCCTCAGGTAATTGTGGCTATATCTCTGTTCCCTGCCCATAAAAATGTAATCTTAATAAAAACAAGCCGTCAAGTCTTGCACTGCTACTAAGGCAGTTCTTAGTTAATTAGTGATACCACTTAGATTGTAACAGTTTTTAAAACCAATGTCACCTTGAATTAATGTCCAAAATCACAACTGAAAGTGATATAATATGCTTACTTCATATAGTAGGCCTATGGAAATGAGCCTGTTGAGTAATTGAAAGTGCAATAACTAATTAACTAACTAACTGTTAAATGTCCGGCAAAATCGCTGATAACAGGTCACCCATATAACTACTTTGTTTACTGTGTATCTGAGGTCATTTCTAAGATGAATATTATATTATAGGTGGAATACATGTATGATGACCTTTTCACATATTAAGATGTAAAGAAGCTGCTAAATCAGGCAGTAGTGGGTTTCAAATCCCGTCACTACCAGTTCGCTCATGGGCGTGTGTGCACTCACACGCGTGCGTGACACTTCTGTGCATATGCAGAAGCTTCTGCACATGCGCAGAGGCATCTGGGCGGATGGACAGAGCCTCCTCCTGCTGCTGCTACCAGTCGTCCGATCCAGGGTCAACCGGTAGCAATCCACCACTGAAATCAGGCGTTCAATAGATAATTTTGTAAAGACCTAATTCATAAATAGGCACCACAGCTGAGGTCTGCATATTATTCCAGATCAATCTTTCTCCCACAACCTAAAGAGGTTAATGGAGGAGCTTTAATACTGGAAGACTGGAAAATACAGCCAAAATAACTTTTTTGTTAAAATTATTTTAATAATTTGCCAACCTTTAAAAGAGCTTCAAATTGGGTGTCTTCATGGACTGGTAGCTGAGTTGGGATATCACATTCATTCTGCCCATGAACTACTAGGGTCTTGGTACCTTTAAAAGCATTGATATAATAAAATGTTTGTTTACAAAAAATATACTTTTGGAATCCTGGATAAATAAAAATAAATTACTTTATGTCTTAGTCTTCTTCTGAGTTGCTTGGAACATTTTAGATGGTTCGTAATCCGTTATCATTTTTGCTTCTGTACAGTATAGTTCAGCTGAAAAAGAGTGACTGTATTGTACAGGGATATTCAGAGAAGCCTCATGCCTCACTGAGAATTTCTCTCTCTCTCTTACCATGTCCAGTATTATAATATTATGCAATGCTGGCTTTCATACATGTGCAGACCTCTTTCTTCAAGCATGTGGATATAGCTAGGAAGAGAAGGTAACCCACTTCAGGCTGTAATTGCTAAATGTAAAACACTCTTTATTGTTATTAATATAGAAGGGATTTAAAAAAAAATAACCATGGGTATGTAATGCAGAATATAATTTCAAGAACATGGGTTGTTCGTTTGGCTTGCTCCTTCAAATCAAAGGGAAGACTTTCTATCAGTTTTCTTTTGTTCACGCTATGCAAGATATGTATTGCAACTCATGGAGCTTTTTATGTGAAACTCTCCTTGGAGACAATCCAGCATTTATAGACTGGCTAATTACAAAATTATATCCATTAACACAAACCATTTTCCTAAACTGTTTGTGTCACATTAAGCCTCAAAGATTATCACACAGGATGGTGAACTAAATGTCAATTCCTTATATAAGCATAGATCACAGCATAGTACAACTGATACAGTCCATTTGCCCAATAGACTTGGGGAAGGAGTAAAGGACAGCCAAAGAAGTTGACCGTCATTTTCTCACCAAATATTTCATGAATATTTTGGTTACTAGGTGGGTTTCTTAAAGGTAATGCTAATGTAAAGACAAAAAGGCAAAAATAAAACAAAAATTTTCCACACATTTAAAGATCTCTTTCAGACTTTCCCTTTCATACAGTAATGTCAATGATAGGCAGAAATCCATATACTGAGTCTAAGATTTACATCCCCTCTCCCCTTTTACTCAGGCTATGTTGATGAATTTAGAAAATGATTGAACATAAACAACTTCTTCTTCTTCTTCTTCTTCTTCTTCTTCTTCTTATTATTATTATTATTATTATTATTATTATTATTATTATTATTATTATTATTATTATTATTATTATTATTATTAAATAAAGATCAAATACCAGCCAAAAGCCCCTAGGGAAATAAAAATAATGCCCTCCATACCTGGCATTGAGGCAGTAACCAGAAGCTTCACCTCACATTGTTCCTTCTTCATAGTTTGTTTGAGATCCTTGAAGAACAGTCCTTCTACATAGCCCACCACTTCCCAAAGGAAGGTCAGAGTGGCTGAAATTGCATCCATGCCCCATTCACATGGTGTGCGCACAAAATACATGATCAGTCCCACCTATGAATCATAAAGTACACAATCTATAGCAGAAGCTAAGTAGATGGCCAGTGATAAATACGAACATGTGTAAGATTGAGCCAGTCTTTCTCTGTCAGTAATTGTAGCTTGTTCATTGAAAATCTGGGTGGCTATTCCTACCAAAGGAAAATATGGAATAACTTACAAACTTAATTAAAATACCATGATGGAATAAAAAAAAATTAGAAGATGTCTATAATATCAGTCTCACTTTTATCTTCTCCATAAAGTTCAAATAAAGAAAACCCACTGCAAAAAATGCTAGAAAATGTTATGGCAAGGTTAACATTAAGGCTTGTGCAAATCCTTTGAAAGAGATGCTCTGCTGTACATGAGAACAAAGCACCTGTCTTCAAATCACTGACACAACCACATCTTTTTCTTGCTTAATGAAGCTACTTCAAAGCCTACTCTAAGTAGTCTCTGCATGTACGTTTATGAAAAGCCATTTCATTTGGCTCCCAGCAGAATGAGAAAATTAATATTTTTATCAATCAAAAAGAACTCCATGAAGAGTAGGAACCTCCCCCAGTTTCACAGTGTCAATTGCTAATTTTTCAGAGAGTGAAGAAAGCAAGATAGGCAAGCTGATCATACGACAATTGTGAAACTATTGCATTCTACTAAAAAAGGAGTATATAACTATATCACATCAAAAATTACAGCTATTTTTTATTTATTTATTTTATTTATTAAATTTATATGTTGCCCATCTCATTGTTTCAAAGAAGAGATGGACAGATGCTGCTGAAGGTTAGATTAATTGGTTTTCCTGTGCATTGCAGAGAGCTGGATCCCTATGTTACTTTCCAACTTCCTAATTCTATGATTCTATGAGATAAATAGAGGCAGTAAACAAGAAAAAGACAGTATGCTTTATATAGATTTTAAAGCTGTCTGTACATCTAATTTGTGCTCCAAATTTTTGAAGAAGTTAGGATAAAAAAATTATATGCTTCTGAGCATTTCAAATTCAATTTTAACTTTAAGAATGAAATAAGAATGATGCACGCAAAAATGTATCTTTTGGAAAGGTACATAGAGGGTCTTACTAACTCTGAAATACGCATCATAGATGTGATTACCACAAGGAGTAACTTCTTCAGCAAAAAGAAATGGCTGAATTAAAAAAAAAAACCTTCCTTTTTACAGCCCTGTAATCCCTAGAGTCAGGGCAACTGGATGGAGCAGAACATTAATGGTTCAAAATATAACTGCCTGAAGTTCAATGTATACACTAGAGAAATTCAGTTACATTTTTGATCTTCAGAAAATCAAAGCCAAAAAGCTAGAAAACATACTGACTATAAGAAAAACTGTGCAGGAGGTGTATTTCTTTCTTGAATGTGACACTAATTATGATTAATTCAAAATTCACAATTGTCTGTGCTTTGGATAAGGGCATCATTAATGCCTATAGTTTGGGTTTTGCCCAGGATTCAGAAAAACATACCAAGTAGTTGAAGAGGATATGGGATGTCTGAGCAGGAAAGTCTCCAATGTTCAATAAAAGTTTCCTCAGCATATACATCAATTCATCCTGTAGTTAGAGCAGAATTTTTCAATTTGTTCTAGCATAGCAGTCAATTTCACTATTTGCACAGGGATCAATTATTATACTTTAAGGTAACACAGAATTAAAATCTTTACAAGTTGCAGTATTACGAATGTTTTCCCATAAACAATACGGGAGAGCTTTTTCTTACAGGAGAGGTGTAAAACTTAATCAGAACATCTGAACAGAACCCTAGTCTGATAAAAGTCTAGTCTTATCTTCAAATGTTTGAACTCCTTATGTTCTTTCATTGTATTAGATGTTAACTAGTTTATCATCTAACTTGAATGAACCTTGAGCATTGGCAGGAAACTGGAGATGTTGCTTTCATTTTAAATTGAATGCACTAAATTCTAATACAAGTCTCCCAGTTGTATCTGGTTAATATTAAATATTATTTATTAAAATAAGTCATAAATTTAAATTGGATTATTTCAATAAAACATAATAAAGATTCACTGCTATTTATTTGGATTCAGTCAAGTTAATATGAAGTGAATTTCAGACAAATATATTTTCCTCATCTTTTCCTTGCAACTATATTGATGAAGAAGAAAGAAGGGAGACAGTATAAATCTGAGACCTATTTATGCCTTAATAAATTGTATTTTATTATTAGTTCCAAATAAGACAGGAACACATTGGGGTTTTGTTTTATTTTTTAGCCAAGGGCCAGATTTCATCTTTGTTCCACCTGTTAGAAGCCATGCTTCAACATGCTTCAACATGAATAGGAAAATTTATTATCATTATTATTTAATTTCTATTTTCAATTTTGATAATAAACATTTTTAACAGTACTGTGTCATGTGTCTCTTATAGGTATTTACATTTATTCCTATACATTTTTGTTTCTCTGTTTTAACCAGTTATACCACTGTCCCATACCTCATAAAATTCTGTTTCTTCCTTGCCTTTCATTTCTAACATGAGCTTATCCATCTCAGCACATTCTAGTATTTTCTATATAATCATCTCATTGGCTGGTGTATTTTCTAGTTTCCAACATTGAGCATAGACAATTCTCGCTGCTGTTACTATGTGTAGAATAATGTTTTGGAGTTGCTTCTGGATCTTTTGGTTCATCATTCCTAATAAGAATAGTTCAGCTTTAAATACAATTTTTTCTCCTGTTATCTCCTGCAGCTATCTCCTTATCTGTTCCCAATAATTTTTTTGCTTTGGGGCATTGCCACCACATGTGATAAAATGTTCCATCCTTGTGCTTGCACTTCCAGCACTCTGGTTTCATATTTGTATACATTTTAGCCAATCTCGCCGGTGTTAAATGCCACCTGTAAAACGTTTTGTACAGATTTTCTTTGTGTGCATTTGACAGTGTTAATTTATAATTTTTGCTCCATAATTTTTCCCATTCCTCTAATTTTATATTACAGCCTATATTTTGTACCCACACTATCATCAGACCTTTCACTATTTCTTCTTCCATTTCTACCTCTAACAAGTAGTTATATGCTTTTGTTATAAATTTTTCTTCTTTGCCTGTCAAAATTTGGTCCAATTGTTGTGGTGCCCCTTGAATTCCATATTCTTTCATATCTTTTCTGTATCTGTGTCTGCAGGTATGGCCACCAGTCTATAATTATACCCTGTTCTTTTAATTCTTCATTTGGTTTAAGGTTCCCCTGGCTATCTAATAATTCTTTATAGCTTATCATCTTTTTTTATCCAATGTATTCAGGTAGATCGTTGCCTCCATGGTCGAAACCCATCTTGGCAGTTTCATATAATGTTTCCTTTTCACTTTTCCCCATGTCCCTATCAACGCATCTCTTATTTGATGCCGGTAGAAATATGAATGTGCCTTGTTGCGTTTTTCCATAGGAAAGCATGCCATCCCACCTGTAGATCATATCCTTCAATCGTTAAAACCCTTTTATTGTCTAAATTTATCCAATCTCTAAACCACAATAGCCCTGTTGCTTGATAGTAAAGTTCCCATTTTGGAAATCCAAAGCCACCTCTGCTTCTACTGTCTTGTAGCATTTTCATATTTACCCCTGCTTTCTTACCCAGCCATATAATTTTTTTAGTTATTCTGTTTAGTTCTTCAAAAAAATCTCCTTTCTAGTTTTATAGGGACTGTCTGAAATAAATATAATAGTTTCAGCAATATGTTCATTTTGATCGCCGCTATCCTTCCTAATAATGATAGCTGCAATTTTCCCCAAATCTCCAAATCTTTTTTAATTTGTGGTATCAGTTTTTTGTAACTGTCGTCTTTTATTGGCGAACACCTTACTGTAAGTCAGATTCCTAAATATTTAATCTTTTTTTTCAATTTGCAATCCCAGTTCTTTTTCTAATTCTGTCTTTTTTTTTACTAACAATTTAGTCTTTGCTCTATTAATTTTCAGTCCTGCCACTGTCCCATATTTTTCTATTTCATTCATTAGGTTGTTTCTTGTCTCTAGCGGTTTTTCTATGAAGAACGCTAGCTCATCGGCGAATGCCTGTGTCTTATATTCTTTTTTTTAAATTTTTAATCCTTTTATCTCTCCATTGTGCCTAATCTGGGTTAGCAGCATTTCCAATGTCAAGATGAAAAGCAGAGGTGACATTGGACATCCCTGTCTTACTCCTTTATTTCTTTTGAATTTCTCGGTGTTGTCTCCATTAATTATCACTCTAGCTTTTTGCATTGTGTATATTGCCTTTATCATTTTCTGAAACTTCCCTCCAAATCTCATATCTTTAATCTGTTGGAACAAATATTTTATCTGTTGGATTAAATTTAATTTGATTTAAATACAATTTATTTAATACGGGATTACTTTTTGCTTTTTTAATAATTTCCTCATTGTTACATTAAACATTACAACTGGGTGACAACTTTGGAGTGGTCTCTAGGACTTTCTAAAGATACACACACACACACAAACACTGGTGATCTTTGCATTGTGTCCCCACCACCACTTAACAACTATAATAGTTGCTATAACAACTATATATTGCCACTGTGTTACAAGAGATATGTTGTCAATGTCATGTCTTGGAGTCTAGAGGCTGTGAAGGTCTGGATGGAAAAGAACAGACTGAAGCTGCTTTCTTCCACCCAAATGAAATGAAGTTGCTGTATGCACCAGGATTCTCTCTGTGTGGGCATTCACTAAGAAGCAGGTGAAGGAGCTGATTAATAATTCAGGAATCCTTCTGGACTTCTGTTTGAACAAAAGGTAGAAATATTGCCTAGCTTTGGCTGGTGCACCAATTTCCATCCTATCTGGTATAGAATGACTTATCTTCATTACCAGCCAGATGGACTACTGCAATATGCAGTACTTTACATGAACTACCCTCAATTTCTGAATTACTTAGAAATTGCCAACTGACCAAAATCCAGTGGCAAATGTACTCACTGGCTCTTGGTGCTGCAAGCATACAGTATAATACAGATTCTGCAAACTCTGCATTGGTTGCCATTGGTTGCTCTGGGTACAATTTAAAATGCTGGTGTTGACTATTTAGTCCTTCATGCCATGGCACCTGGGTATCATCAAGAGTGCCTGCTCCTGCTATTAAAAATCTAAACCATTAGTTTCTTTAGGAAGAAACTATTTTTGGTCACACTTCTGAGAGGTGAAGGAGAGTGAATTAGAAGAAACTGCTTTAAAATAGCCTCCCTGTGGATATTTGGCTGAGCCATTGTTGTTGACCTTTAGGGAGATGTTGAAAAAAAGTAAGTATTTTTTGTAATCTAAAAACTATGCCATCTTTCACTTATTTTCATTTTTTCTTTTGTTGCTGTTGCTGTTGCTTTTATTTTTTTGTTTTATGCTATCTTTGAGAGATTTCAATGGATGTTTTGATTGTTATATTATATACTATAGAAACAACTGATAGCCATTGGAATATATTGGATTGTGATTGGAATATCTGTCAAACAAACAAGTAAACAATATCCTGGGACTGCAAGTTACTCTCCCCTGGAAGAGAGTTTTGACTAAGTGATTGAATACATGTGTTTATGGAAAGCATAATCTCTACCTGCCGATTACTGATCGTGAGTTTCTCCAGGAAATGTCGAAGAACTGTGGAGGGATCTTCAATGAGACAGTTCCACAAGACTTGTTGAGCCACTGCACTCACTATATAAGACAAAAGGAGAAAATGTATCCAAACCTGACTGGATAAACCAGTGCCTTCAAATATAACTATTAGTGAAACTTTCAATTTTCACAGCACAGAAATGTGTTCTTGCCAAACCTTATACCATATATAGTGTTGGTCTAAATTTGACACAACATTGTTTGGTAATGCGAGCTGTATCCAATTTGGTCCTAAACACCTATTAAACTTAGTAGTAGTATTTGATATGGAAAGAAACGGTTTGCATGTGACAGTGGATATTTAACCAAATACAAACATGCTATTTTATGGCATAGAAACAGGTACGATCTTAGTATATTGCTCTTCCCATTCAATAGGAATGGGAAGAGAGAACTCAGTTATGATGGAAAGCATAACAGTCTATAAATTCACATTTGCTTATTGTGGGAGATATTTTTTTTTCTGCTTTTTGTCTAAAAGAGGAAAAGGGCACAAATGTCTTCAAGGAATATATCACTGGAACACAAAACAAGAGAGCCCTTCTGTCCATTAAAATAAAGTATCCATGGATTCCCCTTCACCAAAAGATGCTAATGAGAAACTGATTTCAGATCTTTTGCTACTGCCAGCTCTTCCATTGCAGCCTGGCCCTTGATTTTATCCAAATGATTGTGAAAAGTCTGGAATCCTTGATCAAAAGCCAATGTGAAATTCCACATTCATGGAAAAACTTCTTCAGAATAAAAAGAGATAAACCAGTATCTGCAATTTTTTATAGAATTCAATCTACCATCATCTCTAACACTTACTCCAATCAGGCTATTCCATACTACAATGTCAAACTCTACCAGAATCCATAAGGAGGATCACAGTAACTCTACACAAAGAAGACAGACCCATTCCTCCTCAGATCAATCTGACTATCTAAGAAGGCATGCTAATACTCTGACATACAAGAAAAAGTAGAAGCTGTTAACCTGATATATTTTTACATGAAATCTTGGGAGGGATTGCGTAGGATCTTCAGTGTTGTGGAGCTGCTCTTAAGTATAGCTATATTTATCTGCTTAATATGCTACAGATGCTTTTCAATATGCAACCAAAAAGGGTAATAAAGCAAAACTTATCACTACATTTTCATCAATATCATAACTTGGGAGCAGGAAAATATGTAGTTTTACAGTTAAAGGTAAAGCTTATGTAGAATATTGAAGAAGGTGGAAAAACACACTAAAGATTATCAAATGATTTCAAATTTTACTAGACAATCAGGCAATGTAAATGCAAATAAAAATTTTAATAGAACTTTTGACTGAAGAGGGATGATAAAAAAATCCACATAGAATTTTTGTTAACAATTTTATCAATCATATGTATTCTCTCACATACACTATATTATACTGACTGTGTATGCTTCTGTGCACAGACATTGTCTCTGTACATAAGGACGGTGCAGAATGTGGAGAATAATTTGGGAAAGCTATTTCATTCAGTGCAGTCATGTGAATGTTGCATCTCCCCTCTGCAGCTGCTGTGCGATCCCAAGAAAAGACATGGTTGTTTCAAAGAATTGCTGAAAAGTGCTCTGAAACACCATTTTCGAATGGAATCTGAAACTTAAGTAGGGTATGTGTCTATGTGTATAAGACAAAGATTTATCTTTGCTTACAATGCTTACTGTTAATAGAATAGAATAGAATAGAATAGAATAGAATAGAATAGAATAGAATAGAATAGAATAGAATAGAATAGAATAGAATAGAATAGAATTTTTATTGGCCAAGTGTGATTGGATACACAAGGAATTTGTCTTGGTGCATATGCTCTCAGTGTACATAAAAGAAAAGATACGTTCATCAAGGTACAACATTTATAACACAATTGATGGTCAATATATCATGTGTATAATGTACTAAAAGAAGTACAGATATTTTTAATTGCTTTCCAAAACTTTAAACTAAAAGAGTACCTGCTACTCCATCTTCCCGAACTTCTCCATCTTCCATCAAGTGAACAATGGGAAGTACAGCTGCACAAATGCATGCAGGGAACACTGCCTGTGGGGGTTGTGGCACATGATGATTTGGTGTGTGCTCTGTTGTATGCTCTTCATCTAAAAACAAGATGTGGAAGTAAAGTCAAAATTAATTCTTACATTTCATCTATATTTCATCTATATTTTCATCTATCCTATTTATGTATATAACTACTGCTTGGTTGTAAGAAACCCCATTCTGAATAAGAGACAGATTACCACAAGTCCACTCATCAAATGAATACCAATTTTGTGTCTACTGACAAAATTATTTAAACACTAATAAAGGGATAGAAGTTTCAAAACACAAGTCACTCTTTGTAATGCTTGATTCACATATCATCCTAAAGATGTGTTTGCTACTGGAATCAGAAATTCTCCTATGTGATTAGCTGTGTAAATAAGATGCATATATGGATTTTGTCAAGTTTATCTGTGTGAAAGAAACCAACTAAAAAAACACAGCATTAAATATGGGAACAGATCTGGTACAAACAACATAGCCATTTTTTTAATGTAAAGATCATCTGCCACATTAAATGGCACAAAAATAATAGGTTCTAAAATAATATCACAAATGAAGGCAAATATACCTTTTTTTAATGTGGATATTATTATCCAATCTGGGTTAGTCACCGGGACCAGAGTTTTAGTCTTCCAAGCTTTTGGACTTGCGGTGGTGCCCATCCTCAGGGACCTTCTCTCTAACGGAATGCTACACAGAACAGAATGTCTAACACATTCCATTAGAGAGAAGGTCCCTGAGGATGGGCTTCCGCACGAGTTTGAAAGCTCAGAAGAGTAAACCTCTTGGATGGACCCAGACTGGAGCTTAAGATAACGTTCACATTAAAAATTGTTGATTTAACTTGAAATGATTCCCTGGATAATAAAGTTCTCATCATGATGAGAATTAGGACACCTCGCATTGAAGATTACATAAATATATTTTAAATACTATAGGAAGACAGGTGTGTTAATCTATAGTGGCAAAAAAACCAGGAGTCCAGTAGCATCTTTTCCAACACATTTTAACACAGAAATAAAATTAAGGCAGAATCAGTAAGAATCATAAGAAAATTAACCCCCAATCTAAAGTTCCCTTACCTTCAGCACTGACTGCTGAACGCACTGACCAAACTGACCCACGTCGAAAAGAATAGTTTCTATGTGATGTACTGGAAGTGCATGATGGACTCACAGACAGACGGCGTGATGCCAGGTTGGTGACTTCTTCTACTGATAAAATCAATAGAAGATGTTTACATTTTTATTCATGTAGTCTGCTGATTCACTGCAACAATGAAAACCATTTTATTACATGATAATGAATAATATACTTAATTTTATTGTATTATATCTATAAAAATATATGAAAAGATTTTGTATCAGTTCTTCCCAGATCTATTTTCAGGAGATCTGCCAATAGCAGAATCATGGTCATTGACAAAATAATGTCCTTCCCTAAAAAACAAAAATCTGCAAAGACGCTAACAAATTCACAGAGGCCCTTGAAGGTCTTCTTAGACTTACATGTAACAATACAATATCATATGTCCTATGGCACTTCAGTAGCAGAAACTAATTAAGGAAGTCCAAAGAAATCATACCACCAATGATTTAGGATAGGGATGGGCATTTCCTGACTGGCAGTCTGCAGGTGATTTATTTTGGTGCCTTAACCTCATTGCCCCCAAATCACACTGTTAAATTCCACTGTTAAATAAATTTTATTTATTCTTTTTTTCAACATAGAAAATAGGTATATTAAGCTACTTCCTCAAACAACCACAACCACAACCACAACCACAACAAAACCTAGGGAGAAAGATTGCAGCTCTGCATGTTCTGTTAACCAGTAATGGCCCATTGCAGGTCTTGGAAGTAGAAATAACTGATAATATAAATATAGAAAAAAAATCTATCTTTCTATCTTATCTTATGTAGTGTATGTGGTCATGTGATGACTTTATCCTTTGCTATATGAGGTCTCTCCAGGTCAAAGAACACATTCCAGAGTACAAAGTGAGTGCACCTTCTTCCTCCTGCTCTGAGCTTGGGGAACAGCTGGGTTCATAGCAAGCTTCCTGGGTGATAGGTATGGCAGTGATGAGACTAGCTTCTCGGCCCAGACGTTTCTTCTCCTCTTCCTGTTGCAGGTTCTTCAGAATGTGTTCTGCTCGTTGATGAGAACGTGATACTGCCCGGGCTGAAAATGACTTCTGCAATCAAACCATTAAAAAAGAAATTGAAAAAAAGTTGCTTTGTTTTTTCATAAAGATACTTGCATGCTTGAATGCTACTTTGCCAAACACAACTCAGGTTTATTTTTGTAAATAATTTGTCAACTATCAGAATTTATCGTCCATCACACCAAAGGAAACAATGAAAACATACAAAGGGTGTGTGTATGTGTGTGTGATACATTTGGTAACCTTGAGATTTGCAGGTTATCTGATCTCATCTGGGAAAAAATAAGTGAAGAGCTGCCAGAAATCATGAGAACTGGCACCAAATGTTGAACTGGGGATGAGAGGAGAGGGATATTAACAATTATTAGGGAAATTAAATGGAATATGTGCTATGGGAGTGAAGCAGATAAAAAATTTAGCTAGACCCCTTATATTATTAAAATAAGCATCTTCCTGGTTCACTTTGACAAGATATTTTTAACTGTCTGAAGAATGGGACTGATAGCCATCCACAGAAATTAAAAGAAAAAAAAATCTTCTGTAACTAAAGTTGGCCAAAAATGTATCCAACACTTTTCTATTTTTTCAATTTCAGGATGGAGAGAAATCAGGGAGGAAAGGAATGATTACTTGAAACATATTGAGTAATAATTTAGACAATGTCACAAAATAAGTGCAAATATTTTCTCAGATGAAGTATTTAGAAGTGCAATGCACTGAAATATGTAAACAATATGCAAGCAATTGCTATCTTCTTTATAACATCCTGTGAAATCCCCCTTCATAAACTATTAGACTTTCAGTCTTCCTGAGCAGATAATAATGTTTAGTGTATTTAGTGTAAAATTTGGATTAGCCAGTTTTGGTTGATTTTGCAGCATTTTCTCTGTATGAGGAAAAAAATAAATTCTTGTAATGATGTTCTAGATTGTTATGTCTAGACTCAATTAGACAAAAAATCTGTGTAATCAAGAACAGCTGTAGAAGGATGATAACCACACAGTTCCAGAAGCATTTATTAGAACTTATTAAATTGCATATTAAGAAATAAAAGACTAAGCATGTATCAGCCAATCCTACTTCTATAGCGATCCCTTGAGAATAGATGCCTCGATGATTTATTAGGCTGCCTTATTTTTTTCTCTTCTGTGACTTCACCTCTACCACAGTGAGATTTTCATTTCTAAAAGGAATGTCCTACTTACAGACTGATCTTCATTGATGGGGTCCTGCACACTCCCACTGCATTGGGGAACCCATGGAGGGTCAAACATGGGGACAGATGGCATTCCAAGCACTGGAGAGGGCAGGGTGAAGTTAATACTTGGTGGAGGAATCTGTAAAAATAAGTCCAGAAGATTCAATATGATAATAATCACTCTTGTACATCTCTCATGAAAATGCATTTTTCCAGGAACAAAGAAATGTCAAAATATGTCTATTTAATTCTATCCTGAGATAAAAAAGAATTAGAAAAATTTTCCTCACATAATACAATGGAAATGTAAGTAATTCCTTCTTTAGATGTTTTGGTAGTTGAGTTAGTGTTATGTATTCATGTTTGTACCTTTAAATATTTGAGCGGGAAATCAGCACGTTGCTGATTGGACGAAGCCTCCAGTAGAACTGTATAAAAGGAGAGGTTTTTCCCCCAGCCTGTTGCTGGGTTCACCCTATATTAAAGAGCTGTTGTCACTACCCTGGTCTCCAGCCTCGTTACTTCCAGAACCTAACATTGGCGACGAAGGTGGGATATCGAGGCTAAGGAGAACCAGAACCGAGCTGAAGCACAATAGACCCGAACCCAGCAAACCCAGGGCAGAAAAGCGGAGATGGCCAGTTACACTCCGCCCGCACCGTTTGACCCGGCTAAGGAGAAATGGGGAACGTATATGACCCGTTTCGAAAGCTTTCTAGAAGCCAACGAACTGCAAGGAGTTCCAGATAACCGAAAAAGGCTTATTTTAAGCCACTGTGGTCCGGAGGTCATTGATATCGCGGAAGCCCTGGCAGAGCCAACGCCGTTGCAGTCGGTGTCGTGGCCAACTCTACAGACTTTACTAAAAACCATTTCGCACCAACGCCGTCCAAATCGTGCGGCGGTTTGAATTCGGAGAGCGAAGGCAGATGGAGGGCGAATCCATCGGTGACTACATGGCCGCCCTAAGAAAAGCGCCCAAGGACTGCGGATACCGCGACCTAGACGAGGTGCTCCTCGAGCAACTCATCCGAGGGGTCAAAGATATCCGTTTGCGGCGGCTGCTAGCAAAGAGCAACCTAACGCTGGCCAACGCCTGGACGAAGCCAGAGCACATGAAATGTCCACCCAAGCGGCGGAGACACTGCAGAAGCCTGTCCCACCAAAGGCGGCGCGAAGGCAACCCAGTGCACCAGGAGGAGGTTCAGACCGAATCCGACGGTGAAGATGAGGAAGGGTCTGCCGAACCGAGAAACGCGACAAAGGGGACAGAGATGAATGCGGAAGCTGCGGTGGTCAACACCAGCGCCAACGCTGCAAGTTTAAGGACGCGACCTGCGGTGTGGGAAGAAAGGGCACCTAGCTCAAGTTTGTCGAGCGCCCAACCTTCCGCCGAAAATTCAAATCGGCCAATCAGAGCGGAATCGGCAAGGCGACCCGCGATTGGCTCAAACAAAAAGGCGCGGATTCAACCAAACAACTGTGGTCATAGGCGCGCCCGACCAAAGTGGAGAAGAAGATCTTCACCAAGCCAAAAATAGAGGGAGTACGGTGCGGCTTGAAGTAGACACGGGATCAGCGATCACCATCATGTCCTGGGACACTTTGGCGAAGTCGCTGCCGTCTGTCGCGCGCCACCTGCAAGCACAACGGCTACGAGTCCACGACTACCAGGGAATCGCATCCCTGTTCGAGCGACCACCTCCGTTCGAGTCCAGTACGGTCCACACAAGAAGACCCTGCCCATCACGATCGTCGAAGGAACTCTGCCCAGTCTGCTGGGACTAGACTGGTTTCGTGCCCTGGGCATGGGAGTGACTGGCATCTACAGAAGTGACTGTAACCTGAAAGACATTCTCTTTAACGAGTTCGAAGATGTCTTCAAGGACTGCCTGGGCAAGTACAAGGGACCCCTATTTCCTTCAACTTAGACCCCCAGGTAGCCCCCATTAGGCTTAAGGCGAGGAGAGTCCCTTTTGCCCTAAAACCAAAAATCGATAAGGAGCTGGACAAGCTCATAAATCAGGGGATTTTGGTGCCAGTCGATCACGCAAAGTGGGAGACGCCAATCATCACCCCAATAAAGCCGGACGGGTCAATTAGAATTTGCGCTGACTACAAGGCGACGCTTAACAAAGCCTTACAGAAAAGCGCTTACCGGTTCCGTGGTGCAACACTTATTGCACTCTTTGGGGCAAGGGCAAGTCTTTGCAAAGTTAGACTTGGCCCAAGCCTACCAACAACTGCCGTGAGCGCCCGCACAGCCGAAGCCCAAACGATTGTAACGCACAGGGGGGCCTTCAAGTGCACCCGATTGCAATTTGGGGTTAGTGTGGCACCAGGGCTGTTCCAAAACCTAATGGAACGACTACTGCAGGGGCTCCCAGGGGTAGTTCCCTACTTCGATGATGTCCTAATTTCAGGGGAAAACATGGAGGAATTGGGGGAGCGGTTAAGAAAGGTTTTGGGCATTTTCCGGACAGCCGGATTAAAAGTCAAGGCAAACAAATGCCAGATAGGGTCGAATCCGTCGATTTCTTGGGCTACCGGATAGACAAGAAAGGAATTCACCCTACTGAGAGCAAGGTTAAGGCAATTAGAAGGCTCCAGCGCCCAAAAACAAAGCAGAGCTGCAGGCATTCCTGGATTGGTGAATTTTACGCGGTCTTTTTAAAGAACAAAGCAACCGTTCTTGAACCGCTGCATAGGCTCTTAGGAAAAATACTGTTTGGTCTTGGGAAAGTCAGAAAATAGGGCTTTTGAAGCAGTAAAGAACCTGCTCTCAAGTGATAGCCTGCTCATCCAATATCACAACTCATTACCCCTAGTGCTGGTTTATGATGCCTCCCTTATGGGGTGGGGCTGTACTCAGCCATAGACTTCAAACGGCACAGAAGCCCCTATAGCGTTTTACTCTAGAGCGATGTCCTCCCAGAAAGAAACTACAGCCAATTAGATAAAGAAGCACTAGCCATTGTATCAGGGGTTAAAAAATTCCACGAATATGTCTTTGGGCGGAATTTTGAAATCGTGACTGACCACAGACCGCTACTAGGGATACTGGCTGGCGACCGCCCAACGCCTGTGGCACTTTCGCCACGACTGACCCGATGGACTATATTCTTGGCAGCTTATTCGTACAAGCTGCAGCATCGTCCAGGAAAAGAAGTGGGGCATGCAGACGCGTTAAGCCGATGCCCACTACCAGGGGCGACCGAAGACCCCACTCCGGGGGCGCCCATCCTACTTATTGACTCTTTGGACTCTGGCCCAGGCACAACTAAGGAAGTGGCGCGGGCATCATACCGGGACATTGTGTTAAGGACTGTACTCGGCTGGATACAGAGAGGGTGGCCCGCTGCGCGGGCGAGCAGTTCAAAGAATTTGTTAAAAAGCGAGATGAGCTCTCGGCTCAAGGGGTGCCTGTTATGGGGTGATCGTGTAATAATTCCTGATAAATTAAGGGAAAGGTATTGGACCTCCTCCACGAGGTCACCCAGGGATCGTAAGGATGAAGGGTTAGCTAGAAGCTATGTGTGGTGGCCACTCATGGACGCAGAGATTGCTGAGAGGGTAGGGAAATGCCAGGCTTGCCAAGAGTCCAGACCTCTACCCCCAACGGCCCCAGTCAGGGAATGGGAAAAACCCCAAGGGCCCTGGTCAAGAATCCACATTGATTTTGCTGGCCCTTTCCACGGCCAAACGTTCCTAGTGGTTGTTGATGCATTCTCTAAATGGTTGGAGATCATACTCATGAAATCCACTACGGCCGAGCAGTAATCGCAGCCCCGCGCCACCTATTCGCAACTCACGGGTTGCCGGACACTCTGGTGTCCGACAATGGGCCCCACCACGGCAGCCCAGTTTGAAGAATCCCTGGCAGAGGAGGGCATCCGACATGCCCTCTCTGCGCCTTTCCACCCTGCGTCGAATGGCCTTGCAGAGCGTTCCGTCCGGAGCGCTAAGGAGGCATTGTCCAGGCTCAAGCCAGGTGACTGGCAAACAAAGATAGACTTTTCCTAGCCGTCAGCACAGAACCCCAAGCACGGCCACCGGAAAAAGCCCAGCCGAATTACTAATGGGACGGAAACTCCGTGCCCACTTGACCGCTTGAATCCCATTACACACCAGAGGGTTACAAGGGGGAACTAGAAAAGACAAGGGAAATGAGCATAGGCGACCGGGTGTGGGCCCGAAACTATGGGGACGGCCCTAGTTGGTTCGCAGGACAAATAATAAAGATAACCGGCCCAAAATCGTACGTGGTAGAGCTACCAGACAACCGAGTGTGGAGGCGCCACATAGATCAGTTAAGGAAACGAATAACTGATCAAACCGAACCAAATGAAACAGATCATGACCAATACCAATTTGAATTCACAGCTGACAATGACCCGGGGGAGGCGCAAGACTTAGCTGAGGTCCCAGAGTTCCAGCGACGCCATCAGGTTCCCGAGGGAAACAGCAGGGAAAGTTTCAAAAGTAATCCAAGGCCGGATGGCCAAGAAAAAGAGTCGGCCAATAATCCGGAGCCCGTTGGCTCAGAGAAAGAGCTGGGAGGAGAAAACAGCCCCTCCGACCAGCTCAAAACACCACCCAGAACTGAACCGCGCAGGTCAGAAAGAACTAGGAGACGCCCAGGTTATTTGCGTGACTACGTCGAAAAATAACATGTAAATAGAGGCAAAGTGTTTTCTGGGAGGGGAGGAGTGTTATGTATTCATGTTTGTACCTTTAAATATTTGAGCGGGAAATCAGCACGTTGCTGATTGGACGAAGCCTCCAGTAGAACTGTATAAAAGGAGAGGTTTTTCCCCCAGCCTGTTGCTGGGTTCACCCTATATTAAAGAGCTGTTGTCACTACCCTGGTCTCCAGCCTCGTTACTTCCAGAACCTAACAGTTAGGATTCCTTTATTTTTTTAAACTTAATTGTAATACTTAAATAAAATGCAAAGCAAACTATTTCTTATCTAGGCAAATAAGCATTGTCCAAGCACTGTCAAAACTACTGGAAATAATAGAAAAATTAGCTTTGATCAAGGAGGGAAGACAATGTTTACAGGTTTTGGTATAAATCCAGAAAGTTGTGTACTGGTTTTCTTTTTTTCTCATTATAGAGCATCCAGAAAAAGTACCAGTATTAGGAAATGGAGCTTTGCAGGCCAAAGAATTTGGTCATTTTTCTTTCATTATATCATCTTACCTTATGCCTTGACAAACATACTGCTGACACATTATTTCCTTTCAGCTATAAATTATAAGGTTAAAATAGCCATTTATAAGGGAGAACAATAGATCTACAAATGTGTAGGAATGTAGACCTGGCCTTGGGAAGGGAGAGGGAATGAGTGAGGTGTTTAACAGGGGAAATTTAGAGCCCAGAAAAAGAGGAAAGGGTGAGAAAGAAACCCAAACTACTCCTACCTTGAGTAGGAGTAGGAGTAGAGTAGAAAATATTGTAGAGAGAAACTCTGACAGAATTTCAAGATTTGCTATTTCATCCCACAAAAATAAAAAGCATTCTTGGAATCCATATTGTACCTGCTTGTTTTTTGACTTTACCTACTTCAAAGGGTTATGATAAGACCCTCTAAATGGCTTCACTTATACTGCAACAACTATAAGGAATAAGGCTATTTTTGGATTACAATGTGCAATTCATAGCATTCTTCAAAAATGATACACCAGAATTTCACTGTCAGTGTTTCTAAAAACTAGAACTTGCCTATCAGCTTCAACTAGTTTAAATCTTCTCAGAAATTAAATATGGCATAGTTAATAGAGAATTTGTACGATTCACTATGACAAAAACTATTTAAACAGTTTTTGACTAATTGACTGTTTCCTAATAATTAAGGCATAGGATTTTAATAGGATTTTAAATTAGTTTTAATGTTTTAACATTTTAAAATTTGGGTTTTATTCTAAATGTTTTAATTCGGCCATTTGTAAAATAAATTTTTTAAATTATGGTTTTATGTGTATCCTGTTGTTGTTTTTATCATGGCTGTAAACCGCCCTGAGTCCTTCGGGAGAAGGGCGGTATAAAAATTTAATTAATAAATAAATAAATAAATAAATAAATAAATAAATAAATAAATAAATAAATAAGGCTTCTGATTAAATCTCTTAACCCCCAAGGTTTATACTCTGCAGTGGTTTTTAATAGTGCTTTCTACAGCTTACAAAACACTGCTTTATAACATAACATAACATAACATAACATAACATAACATAACATAACATAACATAACATAACATAACATAACATAACATAACATAACATAACATAACATAACATCAGAGTTGGAAGGGACCTTGGAGGCCTTCTAGTCCAACCCCCTGCCTAGGCAGGAAACCCTACACCATCTCAGTCAGATGGTTATCCAACATTTTCTTAAAAATTTCCAGTGTTGGAGCATTCACAACTTCTGAAGGCAAGTCGTTCCACTTATTAATTGTTCTAACTGTCAGGAGATTTCTCCTTAGTTCTAAGTTGCTTCTTTCTTTGACCAGTTTCCACCCATTGCTTCTTGTTCCAACCTCAGGTGCTTTGGTGAACAGCCTGACTCCCTCTTCTTTGTGGCAGCCCCTAAGATATTGGAACACAGCTATCATGTCTCCCCTAGTCCTTCTTTTTGTTAAACTAGACATACCCAGTTCCTGCAACCGTTCTTCATATGTTTTATCCTCCAGTCCCCTAATCATCTTTCCCACCAATTGAGCACGATCACAACTGATTATTTATAATTTTAGCATTACTATCCAGGGAAAGTTTACTTCCCCATGCATTTCTACAAAAGAAAAAGAAGAATGAAATCAGTCATCAGAAGAAATCAAGAAGGAGAACTGAGAATCTAGAACAACCTTATGACAAGTACGATCTACTCAACTAGATCAAATTCTATTCAGAGTTGATGGCAAAATTGGTGGCATAGTGATTAGAATATAGTATTTTGATGCTTGTTGCTTGCTGTGGCTAAAAGAGTGGGGGAACCTCCAGAACAAGAGGCTACTTGATTTAGAAGGCCATAAATTAAGATTTGGATAGCACAGTTATTTATAGAATGACAAAGTTAAAAAGTAAATGTTGATTTTAACAACCATTTTGTTAGATGTGCATTCTAAGAATTTGGAATAAATATAAAACAAGTTTTTCGACAAAAATGGTGGTGAAGCCGGACTGGTAGACTTATGGTAAAACAATATCTTTTAATTATGGTGATCCCACCCTCAAATCTAAGGAAGATTTAGAATCAGAAGGTCATGTCTGCCATTGGTTTACATACTTACAATTGAAAGAAAGATTTAAATTAGATAAAAAGAGTTATGGGTTTGATTTTGTTAAAAATGAATTGGAAATCTTCCTGTGTGTTTGTGATGAACATATTATTGCTAAGGTTTATAAAAAGTTATTGAAATTGAATTTGGAAAGTGAACATGTAAAGTATTGTATGATTCAGTGGGCAAGGAATTTTGGATATAATGTTATGCTTGAACAATGGGAGAATATCTCAACGAAAGGTTTAAAATTTACATTAAATTATAATTTAAAACAAAATTTTATAGGATGATGTATCGCTGGTATTTAACACCAGATAAGTTATCTAGAATGTATAAAGGTATTTCAAATGAATGTTGAAAATGTAAATGTAAAGAAGGGACTTTTTACCATTTATGGTGGACATGTAATAAAGCAAAGAAATATTGAAGTAAGATTAATACTCTAATACAGAAGATTCTCACAGTGAATATAAAGATAAAACCAGAAACCTTTCTTTTGGGCTTAATGGAAAAAGACTTGGAAATTGTTTTTAGAACTTTGATATTATATATGTTGATGGCAAAATTGGTGGCATAGTGATTAGAATATAGTATTTTGATGCTTGTTGCTTGCTGTGGCTAAAAGAGTGGGGGAACCTCCAGAACAAGAGGCTACTTGATTTAGAAGGCCATAAATTAAGATTTGGATAGCACAGTTATTTATAGAATGACAAAGTTAAAAAGTAAATGTTGATTTTAACAACCATTTTGTTAGATGTGCATTCTAAGAATTTGGAATAAATATAAAACAAGTTTTTCGACAAAAATGGTGGTGAAGCCGGACTGGTAGACTTATGGTAAAACAATATCTTTTAATTTTGGTGATCCCACCCTCAAATCTAAGGAAGATTTAGAATCAGAAGGTCATGTCTGCCATTGGTTTACATACTTACAATTGAAAGAAAGATTTAAATTAGATAAAAAGAGTTATGGGTTTGATTTTGTTAAAAATGAATTGGAAATCTTCCTGTGTGTTTGTGATGAACATATTATTGCTAAGGTTTATAAAAAGTTATTGAAATTGAATTTGGAAAGTGAACATGTAAAGTATTGTATGATTCAGTGGGCAAGGAATTTTGGATATAATGTTATGCTTGAACAATGGGAGAATATCTCAACGAAAGGTTTAAAATTTACATTAAATTATAATTTAAAACAAAATTTTATAGGATGATGTATCGCTGGTATTTAACACCAGATAAGTTATCTAGAATGTATAAAGGTATTTCAAATGAATGTTGAAAATGTAAATGTAAAGAAGGGACTTTTTACCATTTATGGTGGACATGTAATAAAGCAAAGAAATATTGAAGTAAGATTAATACTCTAATACAGAAGATTCTCACAGTGAATATAAAGATAAAACCAGAAACCTTTCTTTTGGGCTTAATGGAAAAAGACTTGGAAATTGTTTTTAGAACTTTGATATTATATATGTTGATGGCAGCAAGACTACTTTATGCACAAAAATGGAAGGACATTTTGATTCCCACAATGAAAGAATGGATGCAAAAGTTGATGGAGTTAGCAGAGATGGCTAAATTGACTGTTTTGATCAAAGAAAAGAACATAAGTACTTTTGTTTCTACTTGGAAACTGTTTCTTGACTTTGTGTTTGAGGTGGAAAAAAATGAAACTTTGGTTAGATAGATTTGCTGTTATAGAAATGGTTAGTTATATTATTATGGAAAAGTAAAAAGTTGAGGTTTGATGTTACTGCACTAGGGGGAATTGGAAGTCAATGCATTTTTTTTCTTTTTTCCCTTCTTTTCTATACTTCTCTCTTCCCCTTTCCCTCCCTTTTGTTTCCTACTATTTGCTTTTGTAATTTTTGTATTTTATACTGTAAGCTAATAAAAAACTAAAAAAGAAGACGAATGCAGTATCAAGGTTGACTCAGACTCCATCCTTCGAGGTCAGTAAAGACCCAGATTGTTGAGGTCAATGTGCTGACATTTATAAAGTGCTCAGAGAGTGCTGCAAAGCACTACGGAGCAGAATATAAGTCTAAGGGCTATTCCTATTGCTTTCATGACTCATAGCAGAGACCATGATGAAACACCTAGAATCTACGAGACTCCCATGCATAGAATTCAAAATATAAATTCAAGACATATATGACACCTTTGTCATAATAAAAGAGGAACAATGAGAGAAGACACATGAAACTATCAACATCATCATCAAAGGAATAAAATTCACAAGGGAAGAAGAGAACAATGGCATGCTACCCTTCTTGAATATCCTCATCAGCAGAGGCAATGATGGCAAATTAGAAACACAAGTCTATAATAAATCTGCCCACACCAACCAAGTACTCCACTACCAAAGTAACTACCCAACTTCCCATAATAGAAGCTCCATAATAACACTATTTAGACAACCACAAACACATTGAAGCAACCCTGAACACCAGGAAAAGAAAACAGATCATCTATATAACATCTTCAAAAAAAATCAATACCCATGCAACTTTATCAAAAAGTGCCTGACCACTCAACCCACTACAACCAACACAAGCTATGAAAAGAACAACATTGAAATACAACAAAAACATCTCAGAAACCACCAACAGACTATTACAACCACATGGCATCATCATAGCACACAAACCAACTAAAGCCCTCCAAAACATTCTAAGTAAACCCAAAGACCCAGTAGCCCCAGAAGGAAAAACAGGACTCATCTACAATATACAACATAAGGACTACAACAGTCACTATGTAGGTCAAGCAGACAGAAGACGAGCAGAGTGCATCCATGAACACTAACTCGCAGTCTGAAGACATGATGAAATCTTTAATTTCAAAACACATGAACAGTTTCAACTGGAAAGTGTCCTAGACTAAGCCAAATTCAAAAATGCTATAAATTCCGGATTGACTGGTTGGTGTCACAGTGGGATGGTTATGGGAAAGCAGAGTTCCGTGAAGCACCATAAAACCCAGCCAATACCTGCTTGCCAAGAGACCCTACGCGGCCAAAGCCACCCTGGAGGGGTGGTGAAGAAAGGAGGGATGCTTTGTAGATTGCGAGGAAACAGCAATTTCCTTGTTTGATCCAAAGAAAACCCTCCTGATTGGCAGCAGAGACAATGGCCATTTTGGCAAGACTGAAGCTGTGACAACCAGAACAAAAAGAATATGTGCTGGAGCGATTTGTGGGCAGTGGATTGAAACTGGGTGAGATAACTTTCAACTTCTATATTAGACACTTAAATCCAAATAAAAGAATTCTTTAAAGAAGAGTCTCCAAAACATTAAGAAAGCAGCGATTTATTATACAGATAAAGATTATAGACCTAAAAGTGAAAGGAAAGATTGTGAAACTTTAAAATAGAGAAAGATTGGACTGGAACTGTTAGTAACGTGATTTAATTTGTGGATAATGCTTGATTATTGAAAGAATTTGTATGAAGAAAGAGGAACTTTCTTTTTATTTTTTTCTACCCCTCCCCCCAGTTTTGCTGTGTTTAATGCTGGATTTTAGAGCAGGGGTGGTCTAAAAGAAGATATTCTATTAGTACATGGTGAGAATAATCTTGGAAAGTAAGAATTATTTGATATTATTTGATAATACAAGAATAACAAAGAGGAGAAGAAAGAAAATAGTGAAAAGCAAACAACACCTGGGAGGCCTTTTTATTTTGGTTTCATATTTACTGGAGCTTTGGCTGCTTGGAAGTATTAGTGAGCCATTTGAAGATTTTTAAGGCAAGGTGGATTACAATTAACAGGAAACATCCTTGAAATTGAATATCTGACTTTGTGGTCTAAAGACATTTGGAGAAATTAGGTGGGTCAATTTGGATTATTAAGATCATCTGCCAGAACATTCCACGAGGCAAAAGAAGAACAAAGAAGAAAAATTAAACAAGACTTAAAAATATGGAAAACCTAGAGGGTGCAAACTGGTAAATTTTAATGACTATAAATTTAGGGGATTTTGAGAAAGAGTTCCAGGACTGTGTAAATTTTACTAATACTGGTGTTAGTAAAAAGAAGTAGAAAGTAGAAATTGGGAAAATAGTATTATGTATACTGAAATATAATAGAACATATTATAATTACTCCCGGTATGTATACACAAATGTTAGAAGTTGAAATGTTAGGATTATGTATATTTAAATGCTAATAGCATTATCAGAATTGAATGCAAAGTATATTAACCCAGACAATACATTATTCACCAAGTACTTTTGGATGTTAAAGAAAAAAACACATAAATAAAATTATTTTTTAAAAAATGCCAGAGGATTCCTGGAAGCCTGGCATTCAGACAGATCAGTCATCAAGAGGTACATAGAGATAAATAACGTCTACATACCATTCAAAACAGACAATAAAAAAGCTAAAAATGAAACAAAATGACCAAAACTCCTCCTCACCAGCAAACAACCGCCAAATACACAGACATTAACATTAAGATTAATATTAGACCAGTGATCAAGAAGTAAACAATACCCCAATCAAGGAACTACAAACTCTGACAAATAAGTTAACAGTAAACAACAGCCTAATCAAAGAACCACCAGGAACACTCCCACCAACTTTGACAGGGCAAGCCTCTAGTATATACTGTAAGTAGAGAACAAACTTCATTCCCTTCTAGCATTGATGATGTTACCTAGTTTATTACAAAGCTCAGATAGTATCAAGAACTCACAGTTCAACCCTGAACTTCAAATATTCTCATCTATTGGTAACAAGTTGACTGCAGATGTTGAATCACATAGTTTAGGATAAAATCATAAAGATTTTGTAAACTGTTTTTCGTAAGGATTTCAATCTAGGGAGATAGAGCATCAGACCATTTATTTATATTTGGCCAGAAAAGAATTGAGAGCTTTGTTATGTGAATCCTTGAAACAGGCTAATATCATTTCTATAGCTCAAGGGATCTGGTTTGCAATCAAACTATTCCCACATTCTGTGGAAGTTGATTCAAGACACAGAACTCAAATTTTCATCTCTTGTCCTTTTGATTCTGTTCATAATTGTTGAGAGGGTTTTTGTTATTATTGTTGTTGGTTTAATCATTTTACTTGATAAAAAGTTCTTGAAAACTTGAGAGCCAGAATGATATTTTATAAATTTTGAATTAGCATAATATATTATGAAAGTTTGTTCCAACACATATCTATTACCTGACCTAAGTGTCACTTAACTCAAGTACTGTAGTGATAATACTTACTATATGGAAATATATCAGGTGGTACATAGTTCACCTTAAAGATTTGTTGAGCTCCTTCCTCCATGCGAGGCCATACTTGATATCTAAATCTCCAGAGGGTGTGGAACTTGAGAATGGCATTCAGTCTCTGCACTGCCTCTGAGTGATGAAATTCAGACATCAGCATATCTGAAACTGCCTCTGGTACTTTCACAGCACATAGAAGGAACATGGCAGCTGTAGGAAGCAAAAATTCCATGAAACATCTTCTTTCCCCCTACAATCTGGAAGCATTATTATTTTACTGATGTACTTGAGAGCTGAGAGGTGGAAGCACACATTAAGCTTATGAGCAGACTTGCTGACAAAAGGAGCAGGTAATTGTCTTTGAATTTCAAGCAGGGAAATATCATGAAGAGAAGTCAAGGTGGCAATGCATATAAATGTAGGCTGCATAGGCAAGGTTCTCAAAATCAGGGGAAGATTTCTGTAGCATTAAATCAAAAATCCTCAGAAGCCAACGCTGGGTGAAGCTACTATGGTAGCTCCAATTCCTTAGGATTGCATTCTTGAGGGCATTCGTAGAATGTGAAAGGAGCCTCTTACCTGCTGCACCAGCCATGTGTTCATCCATACTGAGCAACAACTCCCATGCTGCAGGCTGGATGTCCCCATACATCTCCTCTGTGAGGATGGGAGCTGCCTTGATTAACAGTGAAAGTGGTGCGGGAGACAGGCTCATCACCTGCAAAAGAAAACCATGCACTCAGTAAAATAAAATAGGGCCCTCACAAATATATTCCCCTTCTGAGGGGAATGTAGCACACACAATAAGAGTACTGAAGACTGTAGCTTCTTCACAGACACTTGGTGATGCCAGACAATCTATTATTTAAAGAGATTATAGAAAACTGATCCAAGAAGTAAAAAATGGGGAATACTTATCTAGCTAGTTTCTACAATACAGGTAGTTCTCACTTTGTGACTCTTCAAAGTTATGATGGGCCACCCTAGAATTACTTTCAACCCAATTCTTGAGTTCTGATGGCCATACCAGGGGTGAAATCCAGCAGGTTCTGACAGGTTCTGGAGAACTGGTGGAGGAAATTTTGAGTAGTTCGGAGAACTGGCAAATGCCACCTCTGGTTGGCCCCAGAATGGGGTGGGAATGGAGATTTTGCAATATCCTTTCCCCAGGAGTGGGGAGAGAATGGAGATTTTGCAATATCCTTCCCCTGCCATGCCCATCAAGCCATACCACACCACGCCTACCAAGTATGCTCAGTAAAAAAAAATTGGATTTCGCCACTGGGCCATACAACACACACACACACACACACACACACACACACACATATATATCCATCCTGACGGCATTTTATCACATTTTGGGTGCCTGACAACTGGCTTGCATTTATGTCATTTGCAGTATCCCATGGTCATCTGTCTGTGATTTTTGGTGGTTTTTGCTGATTTCTGGTGCTTGCTTCCATTTCTAGCAAAAACGGCCATTGAAGAAAATGGGTTTGCTTAACAATCACAGTGTCTGCTTAACAATTATAGCATTCTTTTAACAACTGCAGTTTTTGCTTAATGACCAGTAAAAAAAAGGTTATAAAATTGGGCACAGTCAGGTGGTAACCAACTTAACAACAGCCATGACTTTCAATGGTAATTTTGGGATAAATTATGGTAGTAAATTGAGGACTACCAATAGAAAGATTAGATAATCTGAATTCTTGACAGTGAATTCATTCAAGTAAATGTGACATTCCCATAGTGCTGAGATATACTTCATAGAGACCTATGTTACTCGGCACATAGTGTCTCAGTGCAAGGCAGTAAGGCAGCAGAAGCATGTTTCCATCATAAGTTACATATGATGCAAATTGTGCATGGGCAACATTCTACTACATGTACAGTATTACCAGACACCATAGATAATTAAACAGAAGTCAAAGGAGCAATTCACAGGCTTAAGATTCCTTAGAGTTTCCCTACCTGGCACATATATATATCAAAGGCTAAACATAATGTTCCACTAGTGCAGGGGAGTTTGACACTTGGTGGTAAGATCTGGCCTGCAGGGCCACCCTGGAAACAGCAGAACAGCCTGCAGTGCCTGTGCCAGTAAAAACGGAACTCAGAAGGGCTGTGCACGCTCCATTTTAACTGGCAGAGGGTTGCAGGACGCCATCTTAGACCATCACACCATTTTCATTGACAGAGTGCTAGCAGAACAAACTACTAGCAAAAGTGGCATTTGATCACAAGGCAAGGAAGCATCGAGAAATGTTTTCCCATTTGCATTTGAGCATCCAAGAAGGGACAGGAAAGGAGAAAGGGAAAGAGGAAAAACAAAGAAAAAGAACGAAAGATGGGAATAGAGCAAGGAAGGAAAAAGAAGACAAGAGGGGAAGGAAGAAGAAAGGAGAATGAAGAGGAAGGAAACAGAAGAAAAGGGGAAAAGGAAGGAAGGAAAGAAGGGAGGGAGGGAGGGAGGAAGGAAGGAAGGAAGGAAGGAAGGAAGGAAGGAAGGAAGGAAGGAAGGAAGGAAGGAAGGAAGGAGATTATAATGAGAAGGAGTGAGGGTCTGAGGGAAGTCCTGCCTTAGCACTTGGCCACTGGACCCCTGTTGCCCTTTCACTTCCCCTTGTCTCCTCCTCCTGATCTCTCCTGGTGGTCTCCCATCCTATCACTGAGGATGTTTTGGTTACAAAGCCGGGTCTCCTTGTCTAGAGAGGGAGTGGGTCTCCCTATGACCCACATTTTGCCCTCCTGCACACACCATGAGAAACCTGACCAAGGAGAATGAGAACAGCAGCAGCAGTCTCGAGGAGGAGGTGAGTGCATCCTGGTACCCCCTTGAGGAAGCTGGGCTGGACTGGGGAGTCCTGGTGCCCTGAGAGCTCGAGGGCCGGGCTGGGTACTTGCCCTCCATTGCCTAGGGCTCTAGACAGCCTCTGTCGCCTCTGCATGGCCTGAGAGGGACGGTGAGGCTCCTTTGGAAGACAAGGGTTTGGCACACTCCCTGGTCTCGCCTTCCTCTGCTGGAGACAATGGATCCCTCAGCCTCACCCAAGCCACTACAGGCACCACTGATATTTATTTATTTATTTATTTATTAATCGAACTTATATACCGCACCATCTCCCGTAGGACTCAGGGCGATGCATTATTCCTGTAAGTAATGGAAATTCACATTACCTGATGCCTTATGTATTTCAACATTCCAGAGTCTTTTTTTCCTTCAAGATTAGAATCCATCACTCTTTTCTTCAGGGAGGGTGTCCTGAGGCATGACTTATCTGAACACTGAAAGACAATTGACCTAAACAAATCTGAGTGCTTTCAGAAAATAGCTCATTAGTGGAAGCTGAGGGTTCCATTATTTTTCTGACAATAATACACTTAACTAATGCAGCTTTCCCTTGTTGACCAGAAACCACTGATAATGAGAGAAGCTGACATTTCCTTCTTTGCCTATTTCCAAAATGAAAATTTTCACAGGATGTCAACAATCTCCTCAGAATTTTGAAACAAATATTATGAAGCCAGCTTCAACGCTCATAACATTTATATAACATTGTGATACATGCCCAAAAGAATGAAGCCTGTGTCATGAAGCTTGCATCATAATTTATTTGCCCCGTATCAAAACAATTGTGGCAACATGGGCAGCAAACAAATTTAATAAATAAATAAATAAAATACATTGTTTCACTAAGGAAGGATCCTATATTAAACACCGTCCTTAGAAACTCCTCCCACAATTATTCACCTGTGAGTAGAACCAAGTTTGACAGTCTAAAATAAATGTCTAGACAGCTGAAAAATGAGTAATTTATTTATTTATTCATTAACTCTTACCTCTTTTTGTTTTTTGCCTCTGGCCACACCATTTAATAAGTTATTTTCCTTAAGTGAATCTACAGTGTCTCCATACAAAAGTTTGATCGCCCGGACAAGGCGCGCACACGAACGACTGTGGTGGAGATAGCAGTGAGGGTGGCAGTAATCAATATGGGTACAAATGAAACTCTGTTGGTTGCACAAGAGTATCATCACCTGGAAACAAAGTATGAACATTTATAGAATTGTAGTCCTGTCTTTGTGCCAAGAGAAGATTATGTGAACAATTTTTTTTAAGATATTAGAAACCATAGACAGAAAAATATTTGAAATGTTTTCAAACTATTTGTCTCCATCCTCTTCAATTTAATATTTCAGTAACTCTGACAATTAACGCGTGAATCTAGCAAATATCTCATACTCATTAATCTTAATACTTAAACATAATTGTTCCGTTGATCAGTAAAATGTTCCAGGGCAATGTGAGATCAAACAATAACCTTTCCTTTGTTCCAAAGGCCACGTTTGAGTATTTATCATTGCTGCCATTTTGCTCAGAGTTGCCTAGTTTAAGCACAGGAATTTCCATCTGCCACCTGGCTATACCAAATTTCATTTCTGGAAATAATAATCATTTCAGGATGCTCCTCCTACACTCCCTTGACTTCTGGATTTATGTTTGAAAAACTGAGGTATGCTGTTATTACTAATCTAGGAAACAAGTATAAGAGCTTGAAAGATTTTATATTACATCAGAGGAAAACCACTTTTAACTTGGGACATCTGAATCTCTCTAAATCATCTTAATTTGGCTCAGGATATAAGATTTGGACACATTGGAAATGCATTGTTTTAATCACATTATTTTTTTCTGATCCATTTATCTATCCATTCTGATTGATCTTCAAAGTCCACCAAACATTATCCTGGTGAAAGATCTATCAAATGCACTGCAATTAACCAAATACTATATTTTGTGTTCACATACACTGTGAGCACAATTATTAGGCAAGTTGTATTTTGGAGGATTAATTTTATTATTGAACAACTGCAGTGCTCTCAGTCAATCCAAAATGTTAATAAACCTCAAACCTGAATATTTAAGAAAGTAAAAGTGAGGTTTTGGCTTTCCGAGGAGAATATCTACTGTACAGCAGCTTCCATCCCTAATTTTGTTTAATGGCACTTCTGAATGTTTCTGTCAAGATTGAATCACCTTGCTTCTTTCAAATGCTAATGCTTTTCAACTTGCCAGTGAACTGAAGGGAAGGGGGAAATGGAACACAGAGAATGTATGTGGAAATCATGATTGTCCACATTGGAAACCATCAAGGTCACCTCTGCAGATGCTTGAGAAAGAGATGGACTGTTCCCATAACAAGAGAGGATGCCTCATAATTGGGCAGGGGTGGGAAGAAGAGCAAGTTATTGTTTAACTAGGCAAGTATTTATGTGGGAAAACCAGAACTGGTTTTGTTTCTTCAGTACCACTATGGTGTATCTAATAGTTTTACTTTCAGGAATCCAATTCTCCCGATAGTGTTTCCTTGTTTTACGTTCACAAATTGGACAGCTGACATTTTCTGGATTAAAATCTTGAGTAGTTTAAACTTTGTTATTCATAAAAAAAAGATGACAAACAGTGAATGTTGTATAATTCTAGAGAAACAAAAATAATCTCTACTTACATGTAGCCATGTCATATTCCTGTGATAGTTATCTTCTGTTCCAGTGCTGCTGAGCACTTCAGGTTCAATACTAGGTTCACTTGCACTCCAAGGGCTTCCTTCTTAAAAATAAAACACACACACACATCCAAAAGTAGTTGTCTTCTGATGCTAATTCCATATTTTGAATATAATATATATATATGCTTGTAAACCAGACCAGGGTTTTGAAACCAATTGATTTTATTCCCTTATATTTTTTTAGAGAGAACAGAATAATATGCCAGAAGCATACAATTCCTAATAGGCCAAGCCTTTCAGGAAGGAATGTGAGTTAAAAAATATCACCTCCAACCTTTCTTCATGTCCCAATTATTAGCTAGATTGATCATTACAAGCATAATTTATAGTAACCATGGAAATGACCACTAATCAGGGATAAATATTGTTCCCTCTTCTGGAAGGGGAAGGGAGAGTAAGTAGAAATAAAATTCTTGCATAACCATGCTGCTGCCAATTGTTGGTTTCAGTGATCTGCATTGACTGGGCTCCATGTGAAAGAAATATAATACACGTATTCCTGCAATGGCAGCAATTTGTTACAATTCCTGCCTTGTTAGACCCCATCAAGGGGTTACAGGGGAAGAAAGAGAAAAATCCTAATGGGCATTTGAGAACAAAGGCAGAGGAATGCTCTCTCAGACCCCAGAGTTTCCTGCATGCACTTATTGTCAATGGGCCTTCCAATCAGACAGAACTTTAGCACACAATTTGTTTACTGTATTGTAATATTATGGCTGCAATCCTATATCCACTTGCTTTTGAGTTAGCACCACTGAATTCAATGGGAGAGATTTCTCAGAAGATATGCATAGGATTGTACTGAAGCTATTAAAAAGGCAGCATTTCCAATTACATCCTTCCCCCTCCCTTAAAGCAAATATGCATTGACTTGGATATCTACCCAGAAGAAAAAGAGCACGGGCAATACCACTGAGACCCACAAAGGGAAAAGAGATGCAGGTCTAGGATGTATCTGTCTCTGAGTTCTCTAAAATAAATCTCTGGAAACAAATATTTTGGAGATTGACGAGTACACATATATTTATCTCATAGAAAGCAAAATATATGCATATTGTATATATAAGTATATGCATAGTACATACTATTGCAATGAGATGTGTATGTGTGTGAGAGAAAGAAAGAGTGAGTGTATATATACAATACCATATATATTATATATGCCACCGATATATAATATATGTTGTTTTTATATATACCTTCCTATTCACGGCATGCATTTGTTTGGCAGTCAGGAAAATGCCTGTACAGAGTCCACACATCAAACATTTCTATTTTTAAAATTTGGCATTCTTTGAGTGGAGCAGCACTGACTACTTCAAGAGGTATTGGCAGGGTTCAAGCTCTGTCCTTGCCAAATGTGAAGTCCATGCAAGAAAGGGAACTCCTGATTCAAGCCTGGGCCACGGGAGGTCTGCCTAGCCTCCAAGCCCCTTTCCTAGACCTCCTAAGCTAAGGATGCTGCTACCTCTAGATCCCTCTCCCTTTTGTTAACCAAGCTCATCTGTGTTACCTATGTCAGTGACAGTGTCCCTGCTGTGGGACAGCTGCAGCTCCTCATTCTCAGACTCTGAGTCCTGACGGGATAACTTGGTGCTCTTTAGGCTGCCGGCCCGGCGAATGCTGGACAGGGAACCCCCTCTCTTCACCCGGAAACTGCGGGTTCCTTTAATCTGGAGCAAGCGGGAGCCTCCTATCCTGATCTTCCTGCTGGGAACTGTATTAAAAGAATAAAAGAGGACTTTTTCCCCCCCTTATTTCCCCCCATTTTAAAGTATAATGACGTATATTTTGTATAAAGTTATATTTTTCACCCACCCCCCTTTTTTCTTTTTTTCAAGGAAGACCAGCAAGAGGCTCCCTCCAAAGCAACACCAAGGTGGCTCTAGAAATCATCCCATATGGGATGCTTTAGTGAAAGGTAAGACAAATCTATTACTCAGATTGTATTAGACCTCAATCCAGCCATTAATGTAATTCAAATACTTTACAATCAGCATTATTGGAAACACCACCGCTAAACCACAAATCTATATTTAGTGCCAAACAATTTGTTCTCATTTACATAGAACAGTTATCTTTCCATGTTTACTAGTAAGACTTTCGCCATTCCATCAACACTCGTCACTGGCTATCGATGACTGAACTGCAAGTTCCATCAGGCCTTGGAACAGAGCTGTTCTCCAGCTAGCCAAGGCTGACCACGTTTTGTGATAGAATCGTAACTTTCAATCATGTAGCAAGTATAGTAGATGCCCTGCTTGCTTAAACTAGGCACGTCATTTGCTTATCCACTCTGAATGTTACCTTTGTATAATTCGTCGTCTTTGCACATTAAACTTCACCAGAATTCTACAGAAAAAGCAACAACATGTGGTCCCACTCTTCAGATAGTTCAGAAGTTCTCAGGCATTAAAGACATCTGTGTATGTGTTGAGTGTGTGCGTGTGTGTTTGTGTGTGTGTGTTTGTGTGTGTGTGAGTGTATGTGTGTGTAATGAGCACGAATATATGGAATGGTTTGAAGCACCAGTCACTGGCATGTTGTTCTCCACTCAGCTCTAAGGCAGTACATGGGCAATATGCATGTCCAAATGTTGCAACACTCAGCTGTACATCTATTTAAAAGTGAACACACAGCACAAGTCACAATACAAATAAATGATAGTTGTCTCTTGGGCCAGAAGAAAGGGCAATGATGAAATAGGAAATATCTAAACTTGTTAAGATCTAGGTTTTTAAACAGCTAGGGAAGGAGAAATCCTGATTTTTATACTTTTGCACTCTGCCATGATGAATGCACAATTTTCTTTGGAAGTGATTACTTTTAGCATATGATTGTCCAGAAATTTTATTTGTATTTGCTTGGGTTTGTAGTTTTATCGACTAGCCTGAAAGAGGCACATTGTGTAACAAACTATCAGAGAAATATCATATTATTCCTCTGGCAAGGCCAATGAATGATTTTGCACAATGTCTTAAAGGATAAGAGATAAATTGTGGAATAAGCTTCTCGGGACTAGAGTATTGGATGCATCAATTAAGAATAACTTTAAAAATCTACTTGGTATTTTAAAACTTACACCCGAATACATCTTGTAATTTTTAATGTTCTACAAACATGTTGTTGTTGTTGTTTCTATGATTAAGTTCTAACCAAAATGCAGGCAAAGGATTCCTGTAATAGAAAACTACTTCTAAAATACATATTACAGTATTAGAATCAGTTACAGAAGCCAGAAGAAGAGGAAGGGGAAAAAGGAATAGAGGAAGAATGAAAAGAAGAAAGGAGAATAATTTATTATGTCAAACAGCAACAGTATCATTTAGGCTGTATTCCACAGAAGTTTCACTGAATTTTGAATAGGAACAAAAGGAGTTATAGATTTCTTTTTCATCCATTCTAAAAATTCTTTAAAATACATTGTTGTTGTTGTTCCTGACCCCCCTCCTGAAAAGAGAGAGAATGAAAACCTTGTTTTAAACAATGCCAAACACAACAGTAATTCCATTGGCACATTTCCAGTGACATAATTATTGAATTTTGTTCTTTATATAGTGGTTCTTTTTATATATATTTGTAACCTGGTCTGCTTTATACTGCTGAGTTTAATTATGTATTGGTCTTTGACCACAAAGATGATTTCGTCTTCTCATTAATAGGTATTTGGGCACTGTTAAGGAACATTCATTGCTCTTTTTTAGATGCAGCTGCTGTATCAATTATAGTTTCCAATAAAGAGGAAATCATTATTTAACCTATTTAAATCTGTCTTCTGCATATATGATTTTAATTCCATGATCCGTTAAAACTCAGCACAGAAATTCAAGCTGTGCTTAGCTACAATAGTCAATGTATGCAATCAATAACAGATTTTAATTCTGATCAATTGTTTCAGCCTAATTTAAGTTAATTTTAAAAACCTATTATTAAATATAATGATAAAGAAATAAAAGGGGGGAAATGTTTATTGTTTCCAGATAGATTTTTTTAACTTGTTAGAAAACCAGATACCAGTTTTGTGGAAGTTACAAATAAAACCTTTGTTCCTGTATGAAATTTGTATCCATATCTGTAGTTTTGATACTAATAAATCCCATTCAAAATGACCTCGGTCAAATTTAAAAAGTCTATTTGGTCACATTCCATTGCCTTTCAGACATGTTCAACCCAAGATTTACAATCTATTCTGGAACAGAAAAATTGCCTATGCCATATATAATATAGAATTAACTTTTGAGTAAAGTTTTTATAAGGGAAAATGTGTTAACCCTTTTTTCAAAATCATTAACACTGCTTTTACTGTGATTTTAATATATTTATATTATGTTTTCACTGGCTGATTTATTTGATTGTATTGTATTATTCAAAGTTTAATTGTTATTTCTGTTTTTAATGTTGACATCTTCTGGCATACTTGTAATTAATTAGTGTAATAAGCTATAATCAATAATTAAATGTTGTGATATATATATATATAGATATAGATATAGATATGTAGATATAGATATATACACACACTGTATATAAACACCCAGGTTTGTTTTGATTTTTGTCAATGCTTTAACTAAGGATATATCTATGAAAATGGAACGTAGAAAAAACATATATACAATTCTGTTAACACAGAGATCAGGAAACATTTTTCTATAAATTATGAGTCAATTTTACACAACATACTTTTAAACCACTAACAAATGAACAGAATAACATACAGTAAAACAATAAATTAAAAATGAGATTAATGTATATGCTACTTTAAAAAAGATTCTTTTGTCACTTTCAATAAGTTTTCTGGGAAGACCATATCTTATTTAAATTCATGCTTGAGAATGGGCAACAAGAGATACATTCATATGGACACATTTAAAGGGAAGAATTAACATTTGGTGCCGCTTTATCAATATTTGTCAGGCATTGCTAATGCACAGATACAATAAAAAAGGGTTGCCATGTGCATACACATCAGCAGAGGCACTTCCCTGGTACAGAAATACCAAGACACATATTACAGGCAATCCTTGACTTGCAAACATTCATTAAGCAACTATTTGAAGTTACAATAGCACTGAATAGTTGTTACAATTAGAATCCCCTTCCCGACTGGCGCTTCTTGTACACCCTCACTTAACCGCATCACTTAGTACTGGAAATTCCAGTCCCAATTAATGTTGTAAGTTTAGGACTCCCTATGCAGCAACTTCCAGGAAGGATATGCACTGTACGCCATCTAGAGTCACTCTTGGTGGTGAGATGCATGGAGTATAAATTTAATAAATAAATTAAATAAATAAATATTCTTTATGAAGAGTTTTAGATTATTCTTACCAGTTCTGTTGATGAAATTAGTACCTTCCTAAAAATATCTTCCCCAACCACTTTCATATACCACTGATTCCTATTTTCACATAATTATATTGAGAATTGTGGTGCTATAGCAGCCTTATGCAACTTAAATGTCCAAATATAACTGAATGTATCCCATTACTATTTTGTCTGCTAAGGAAGTAGATTTAGGACTAGTTGTATATTCCAAAGTAGAGTCCAATCTCCTCATAGGAAATACAACTGTCAGAACAATCGTATACATCAAGTATATAAACTTCAATATTCAGAAAAGGAACAAACACAATACCAAAAATGAAAAATTAAATCTGTGGCAATTTCCCATGTAATGGAATCAGCCAGGACTCAGGAATCAACCAAATAATACGATTTGTTTCTTCGTCATTTAACTTATAGTTTATCATAGTTTTGTAAATCATAGAACCTTATCTTTTTAAAACTACTGTTATATAAATATTTTTTTTCATTTTGTAAGTACAAAAAAGAGAACAGTGTACTTTAGGAGTTATACTCTGTCATATTGATAGGTTAGGCTGTTATTTACAATATGCAATAATAAATTAAATAGCTATTGACTATTTTGGATTGAAACTCTTAAATATTAAAATAGTTTTATAGTGGTTGTTTTTATGCATGAGATAGCATTACAATGAGAAATATTCTACTGCCGGTAGTAAACACGGAAATCTAAGCTTTGAAATTACACATCACATTTTGGAATTAGCAAACAAGAGCCACATGGCATATGAGTTTTAAGCATATTGTAATTTTGGTTTAAGTTAGAGGGAGCAAGATACTGAATTATTTTTAAATGCATATACATGAGCCTCTGGCTCTTTCATATATAAAGCAAAACATTAAAGTACTTAATTAAAGTACTTTAAACATTAATATGTTGATGCAATCAATGTCTACTTATTACTTACTACTTATTAAATTTGTCTATAATCCAGCACAGACAAACATGCTTTTTTGTACGCCAAAAACTGACAGAGGTATTTAATTTATTTAAATTATCTATCTCATGGCAACAATCCTTTTACAGCAATTTGCATTAGAGAATTAAAAATAACAACTCTGAAAAAGGGGGAGGGGGAGGAGGAGGAGGAGGCGGAGACTATATCTAGGCACAACAATTCCATCCAAATAAGAGTCTTACCACTGTTCAAATATGGAACTAATAATATCGAAACTAAAGTACCAAAAATACATCTAAATACAAACATTTTTGATTCAGCTTAGTGTACTCTAATATTATTTTGGAGGAAATAAGGACATGCTGTGCACAGTGACATTAAAGTTTGCAATAAAACAAAAGCTTCACAAGGTAACAAACCTTTCTTCTCTTCACAACCTGTATCAGACTTCAAGGTATGACTGCTGCTGTGTAACGAATCTTTTGAATCTTCATTTTCATCCAAAACCCCAGCAAAGCTGATCTTCCTCTCATACCTGTGTCGATCCATTTCAGGGTCCAAACGCAACCTGCAACTCTCCAGATCCTATAATAGTATATAAACATAAAAGTCTATGACGAGCAAGTGTATAAATAAAATGGACCTTCAAGTTTTTGAACTCTTGAAGCAAGAAAGAGTTCAAATTGAGAAGGAAATATAAACGTTGCATTAGATTTTATCCTATTGTTTTCCAGTGAACCCAAGAAGGAAGTAGGCTAGACTGAAGATAATTGATTTTATAACTGGTTTTTATATGCTGCTCTTATAATTCTATTACAAAATATTTTCAGGGGAAGTTGCTCTAAAGATTAAATAGAAATAGCCAACAAACAATCCAATTTGTTCTCAGTGATTTTCATGCTGCAACAAATATTATCAAATAGGGTCCAAAACTTTTGTCAATAATACAAAAACAGTATTACAACATTGTGACACAAGCTTTGTCTCTTTTTTATGAGCATGAGATATTCACAAAGGACATAGAAATAGGCAGAGCTTTCAGAGCAACAGTAAGAAGCTGCTTTTATATTTTGCTCGCCACCACTTGCTACTTCTAAAGAGTGAATATCGCCACCACTTGCTGCTCCTAAAGAGACCTCTGTGTATCTAAACTAAAGAATGTTAAGAATGGTTGGACTAAATTGCCATCCATCCATCTTGAGAAATCTTTTTTTCCCCCCGAGACCTATGACCAAATCACTGGCTATTTTAGATATCATATTTTCACTCTGTCTCATCAATACATTCTTTAGCTATACAATTGGTTTTTGGTTTCCTGTCCTACCCAGACCTTCCCCACTTCTGCAACTTTATCCTTTTATATCCCAGATCCATCCCTTCCTCTCACTTACCACAAGAGGTTCAGTACGTGGCCTGGGCATGTAGGGAAAGGTCTCTCGAAGAAAAGTGGTGATCTCTAGAAGAAGCTGACATGCTGCCATCTTCAGAGCAAAAGGACAACAACATTTGGTGGGATTTACTGTACCTAAAAAAGAAAATATACATATGTTCTGTTACAAAAAAAGAGCAGCAAAGAAAAAAGATCATTCTAAAAAAATGGACACCACCAGACATAGTACATAATGCAAACTGTGTATGGAACAATATGTTGCATGATTATTCTATTTTGGGGGGGAAGGAGGGAAATGTGACAATCACATTTAGCTTCAGTATTGTTTCATATTCACTGTGATTTATGATACCTCAACAACAGTACCACTGCAATGATCTCAAAGATATGATTCTTATAAATGAAGTTTCCCTAAGAACTCTTCACCTCATAATTCAGATTTGTTTTAAAAATGACACACTCTTATACTATTTTTCCATTATTTCCCCCTTTAACTAATGCACTCTCTAGAGATTCAGTTTGAGAGGAATAAAAGTGTGTTTTATTTGGTGGCAGATTAATCCTAACTTGCCCCTGCTGCTCTCTGTATTGTTAATTTTGTTACATGAAAGAAAAACAGCAATTGTTGTTTGTTTGAAAAATTATAGGGGAAAAAGCTTGTGAAGCTACATGTCATATTTAGTTTCAGCCTTGATACATACTTGATACAATTATAAAATCTACATTTCTTTCCACCTTTTCTTTCTTCATCATTAACGGTATTAGTCGCTCCTCTAAAGGCTAGACTACAGAAGGAATTTAAGCAAATCCCAGTGTAATCTCAAATTCCAGTGCAATTTCAAATACACCACTTGATAACAAAGTGATCAAGAAGATGAAAGTTACACAATTGAAAACATAATCAAAATTATTTCCTGTAAAAGCTTTCAACTGGAACAAAGGAATGACTAGCACTGGGCTGTTCTTGCTGGTTTAAGAAGCTCTATAATGCCTCTCTGCAGCTACTGTATATCTTAATAGCAAGTGAGCCAATTCTCTATTCCTTTTAACTATCAAAATAAAATTATGAAATGTTACAGAATTTCTGAATGACAGAATTAAAATTCAGTCATACATGTGTTATATATTGGAGTCCCATTCCTCTCTGATTTACAAATTCTTCTTCCTCTAATTCCTTCACTGTAAAGCACTTTCCTAATCCCATTAACTCTAACCTGCAGCGAGGTATAGAAAGTCCTTATATGTGTACATGTACACATATGCATATTTTCTTATTTATTTATTTATTTAGCCATACAACTAGCAGAACCATTCTAGACAACTGACAGGCATAAAAAGGTTCAGGCTGTATATGAGCAAGGTTAAGAACCAATATATTGCCATTGGTAACTGAAATAAGATGCCCCCAATCTGTTCTATCCAAATATTAGATGCCTTATATGTTCTTAGAACTTATATTTACAGAGTAAATCCAAAAAAATCACAAGAAACTCTAATGGATAGCATGCTTAGAGGGGAAGAAAAACACCATTACAAATACACACACATATAAATCAATGTATTACAGTAGACAAACATGTAGATGATATTTTGAAACATTTTTTTTCTGTTAGACTGACCTACATTTTGTTGACACAATTGTAGTGTCACGGTCTACTTGTCTGTGCTGATTTATAAAAGTGTTAACATACAGTCTTCTTGCCATTTTAAATAATTGTGTGATATTAATTGCTACATTGCATAATATTAAAACATAGATTTCCTTAACCAAATGACCTGCAGATGTCTTCGTCTACAACTAGCATGGTTACCAATCAAGATAGCCAATTAATTCCTTACTAAGGAGTGGGGTGGCTTACAAGGTTGAAAACTGGGCTGACAATTGACAGCCCTGTGTTTGAGACCCATTGCTCAGGGTTAGCTCCCATCTCATGCGCCGCTAGTAGATAAATGGGTACCACTTTAGTGGCAACTTCATGGGGATACAAAAGGAGCCCCCACCTGGGTGTGCCCAGGGCAATGGGGATGTCACCAGCAAATCCTTTCACCACAAAAGCACTTTGGTGCTTCTGACATGGAAGTATTAGTAACTTCTTATTGTGAGTTCTGAATGTGAGAGTCCCCCATTTTGAAATATAGATGACTGGGAAAGGTTTTTCTAGAATCTGTTTACCATTAAAAAAAAACCAAAAAATTCTACAGATGAATATTTTACCTCTAATTTAAATCTTTTCATTTAGCCTGCTTTCTAGTTTTCCATTTAACAGATGGATATCATCTAAAAGAACTCCCTTTTTTTTACAAGTTCTGGTGGAGTTAGAGGACAATAGAATGGCTAGCAGAAGCGTAAGTCGTGCATAGCACTTTTTGAAAAAAAATCTGAAACCCACACAAACCTGGGGCCTATTTTCTCACGACAGGCAAACATTTAAGGGAGAAAATGGGTAGTTTAAGGCTTTGTGAAATCTCACCTCTGCACAATTTGGATTAATGCAGTATAATCTAACCCATTTAGTTCTACACTGAGCTGGCCTCTAAGGAACATTCAGAAATTTAAGCTGGTTTAGTATGCTATGGCTCATGGAGTAATGGGCACTCCAAGATCTGCACATCACACTTCCATTCCAAAAATTGCACAGGGAACAGCTCAGTTTCCAGGTGCAATTCATGTGCTGTGGTTACCTTTAAAAATCTCACATGACCTGGTTATTTCTAAGACTGTGTACTCAGAAGTAAATCTGTTAGTCAGGTAAGTGTGGCCCTAATGCAAGCACACACACCCCACCCTGGAGACCCATAGCAGTACATTCTTCATGGTGGCACTTCTTTTCTGAGATATAAAGATATAAAATACCTCCTACCTAATGAGTTTTTGTAAAGAAGTAAAAATTTGGTACAAGGAGAAACCCATTTTGGGGATGTTAGAAATTAGTATCTATCTATGTTGATCAATACTATTGTAATTTTTATTTTATTACTATTGTTATAAATCTTTAGGTTTTGCTGTGTACACTGCTCTGAGCACAGACTTTTTAAAAATAAATGTAAAAAACAAAAATGGATCATATTGGAAACTGAAATTTCAGGTCTGCATTCTCAATCCCCAGTAAATGTCAGTGCAGATTCAAGTAGATCAGTAGTGGGTTTCAATTTCAGTTGCTACTGGTTTGCCTGTGGGCGCACACGCTCACACATGCGCGATGGTTCTGCACAAGCACAGAGACATCTGGGCAGGTGGGCGGAGCCTCCCACCGCCGCTGCTACCAGTTCGCCTGATCCAGGGAGAACTGGTAGCAACCCACCACTGAAGTAGATAGCTACACTATCCGAGTTAAAAGTTTGTCTAGGTTCTACTGAGCTACTGGAAGTAATTATTGGATGCAGATGAGAAGATGCACCCAACTAGGTCCACAAGATTCTGCAGGTGGCTACATTTTTATTTATATAAAAGGCAACACATCTGATTATTTCTTCCCCCTCTCATTTTTTAATGCACCAAACTACTATATAATGCATTAGAGCAAGATTCAGATAGTCGAAGAAGAAAAGAGGAAATGTGGTGAAACACTGTGGGTGGAAAGGGAACCAAAAAAAGAAATTTTTAAAAGAAAAAAGAAAAAGAATAAAGAATAAGTGTTCCTAAAGGAGAGGTTCTTACAAGTGGGGGTTCTTGTAGTAAAGGGAGTCTCCTTACTGTCATCTAAAAAGTCTTCTTCCTCATCCTCCTTTCTCAGCCTCCTCTTGGTCTCCTCATCATAAATGAGGCCCAGCAGATTGGCCGGACTCTCACTCTCAGAATGGCAAAGTTCGTTGAGACGGACTCCAATTGCCTGCCAAAAGTATGGAATTAAGAAAGGGTCATAAAGGTTTCTTGAAGAAGAAAATGTCAATTGTGATGTTGAAGTTTGCAAATAAAAACCTCTTTTGTATCCATGTTGATTATATATGTCATTAAAAAAAATCTGGGAAAAATACCACAATAAAGTAGAGCTTTTATATAATACTTTACAATATTCAAAATGCTTCAACAAATCTAGCATCCTGCTGTTATCCTTTCTTTTTTATATACCAGGTATAATCATTTTTATTAAAATTTACAGATCCAAAGATAAAAAACTAATACAAACTAAGAATAATATAAAAAATAAAGAGAAAAATAAAAAGGGCAAGAAGGAAAAAAAGGGGGGAAATATATGAAGAAATGGTTTCCTGCTTCAAGCAAGACAAGTATAAATAGTTTCAGAAATATATCAGATCTGATACAGCAATATAAGATCTCTTCCCATATCTCATCTCTTATCTATAAACAATTTTAAAGCTTTGTTATTCATAGTTGTAAGCAAAAGTCCATTAAGAGTTAAACTAACTTTATATTCCTTTATTTTTAACACAGTAATTTATCACTTTTTCTGAAAATACCATAGTAGTTCTCTTTTTTCCACATCTTATCTATAAACAAATGTTTAAAGCCTCTTAATTAAAGAAAAATCCATTAAAAGCTACCAGAAATAATATATACTTTTGTCCTTGATCAAATAATCCAACTTTGTATTCGTTCCCTTTGCTTTTAAGAATCTTGATTTTTAATCCCTTTAAATAGTGTCCCCAAAGTTTCTTTCTTTTCATTTTTTTCATTGGTCTGTGCCTGACCAATTGGCCCCCATCTTCACCCATATTTTCAATAAATCACTAGAGATGTGTTATGTTCCTTCTTGCTTCAAACGCTCTACCATCATCCCAGTGCCAAAGAAGCCCACCATCAAGGAACTGAATGACTACAGACCAGTTGCTCTAACATCTGTAGTCATGAAAACCTTTGAAAGGCTAGTGCTTTCCTACTTGAAAACCATCACGGATCCGCTGTTAGACCCCTTGCAATTTGCATACCGAGCAAACAGATCAACAGATGATGCTGTTAATATGGCTCTGCACTACATCCTACAACATCTTGAGTCTCCAAAGACCTATGCAAGGGTCCTTTTTGTAGACTTTAGTTCAGCATTCAATACCATCATTCCAGACATTCTTCTAACTAAGCTAAACCAGCTACAGGTACCGGAACAGACTTGTAAGTGGATCACAAGCTTCCTAACAAACAGGAAGCAGCAGGTGAAGCTAAGCAAGATCACATCAAATACCTGTACAATTAGCACAGGGGCCCCCCAAGGCTGTGTGCTCTCCCCACTTCTCTTCTCTCTGTATACCAATGACTGCATCTCCAATGATCCATCTGTTAAGCTACTGAAGTTCGCAGATGACACAACAGTGATTGGTCTCATTCGAGACAATGACGAATCCGCATATAGACGAGAGGTCGAACGACTAGCCTTGTGGTGCAACCAAAACAATCTGGAACTGAACACACTCAAAACCGTAGAAATGGTGGTAGACTTTAGGAGAAACCCTTCCATACTTCCACCTCTCACAATACTTGACAACACAGTATCAACAGTAGAAACCTTCAAATTTCTAGGTTCTATCATATCGCAAGATCTAAAATGGACAGCTAACATCAAAACATCATTAAAAAGGACAACAAAGAATGTTCTTTCTGCGCCAACTCAGTAAGCTCAAACTGCCCAAGGAGCTGCTGATTCAGTTCTACAGAGGAATTATTGAGTCTGTCATTTGCACCTCTATAACTGTCTGGTTCGGTTCTGCAACCCAACAAGAAAAACACAGACTTCAGAGGATAATTAGAACTGCAGAAAAAATAATTGCTACCAACCTGCCTTCCATTGAGGACCTGTATACTGCACGAATCAAGAAGAGGGCCATGAAAATATTTATAGACCCCTCGCATCCTGGACATAAATTGTTTCAACTCCTACCCTCAAAACGACGCCATAGAGCACTGCACACCAGAACAACTAGACACAAGAACAGTTTTTTCCCGAAGGCCATCACTCTGCTAAACAAATAATTCCATCAACACTGTCAAACTATTTACTGAATCTGCACTACTATTAATCTTCTCATAGTTCCCATCACCAATCTCTTTCCATTTATGACTGTATGACTATAACTTGTTGCTGGCAATCCTTATGATTTATATTGATATATTGACTATCAATTGTGTTGTAAATGTTGTACCTTGATGAACGTATCTTTTCTTTTATGTACACTGAGAGCATATGCACCAAGACAAATTCCTTGTGTGTCCAATCACACTTGGCCAATAAAATTCTATTCTATTATTAATATGTGATTTTTTTTCTGGAGTTTTCAGATATTGATATATTGGGACGTTAGAGGCATATTAATTTGTTACAAAATGATCCAGCAGAAGACAATAAAGTTCTATGAAGAAATGCTAGAAATAGCTACAAAGAATTATAAGAAGTTAGTGGGAATGTTTAAAGATAAAGTCGTGAAAGTACAAATCTTTCAACAAATGGTGGGAAAAAATGAATATAATATACAGAAGTTAGCTGAGAAATTAGAAGGAGTGGTGGAAGGGACAACGCAAAATAAAATACAAAAAGATAAAAATAAGTTAAAAGCAGGTAAAAATACTGAAAAGATAGCAATAATAAATACTAAAAATCAAATAGACAGTACTCTAAGAGCTTATAACAGAATAGAGAAGGGGAAAAAAGAAGATATTTCAAAAATAATGAAAGGGTCATGGATGGGTATTCAAAAGATGCAGCAGAAGGAAATAAAGGGTAAGACAGAGGAAATAATTAATCTGTGCAAAAATGCTAGAAAGATATATAGGATTCCAAGAGGGAAACATAAAAGAATAACTACAAAATCAATCAATTATGAAATTCTAAAAAGGCTGAGAGATGATGGATAGAGATATAATATTTTGCAATATACTAACAATAGAAATAAGTGGAAAGCTTAAACTGGGAAAATAGTAGTGTGTGTGTGTGTGTGTGTGTGTGTGTGTGTGTGTGTGTGTGTATGTAGGTCTTTGGTTTTCAAAAATTTGTTTTCAGAAAACAAATACACACACACACACACACACACACATATATAGACATATAATGGAATTTATTATAAATACAGATACATTAAGATTAGTAGGTGGAAGACTAGGCATTATTATGATCAACAAGATGTAAAAATATATTGGAAAATATAGTTTTCAAGGATTATAAATTCAGGGGACTTAGAGATATAATCTTGGAACTGATTAAATTTTATTGACAACTGGTTTTATTGGTATTTAAAGAAAGTTGAGATATTGAAAATGTGGTGGAATACTGAATGATAAATTGGGAAAATATTAGTGTAATATCAATCAATACATAAAGGAATACATTATGATTATAATGAGCAGTTTAAGACTAGAAGTTGGAAGATAAAAATTCTGCATATGTAATTGTGTTACTGTGAGCACTATGTGAAAAATATGTCAACCCTGTCATTACATTGTCCACAAAAAATGTTGATTGTTAAAGAAAAACTGTAAATAAAACATATACAAAAAAACCAAAACTATTTTAAGTCTGCCTTTGCTTCCCTGAAAGTCCATATTTTTTATAATCCTTTCCACAGCCCTGTATATTGGATAAATGTTATTGTCCCCAATGAAAAATGGTGTGCCTAAGGCAAAAGCAATGACCAAACTTTTGTATTGCATTTTTAATTAATTTTTGACAGTAACTTGTAGCTCTATGAATAACTTACTAAATAAAACAGAAAATTGAGCTTGTTTCATTGCTGTGGAGAGGGTGTAAAAACAAAACATTTAGAACGACAAAGCCTGTCTGAACAAATCTTGTTTCTTTTTAATAGTAGAAAAACTTGGAAAAGAACCTGAGCCATTGATCTTAACTGATCACTTTTCATGCAGAAAAGTGGAATCATTTAAGTAACCTTGTTAGACTACTTAAAATGTTTGTCTAACAAAACTTTAAGAAGATAGATCAGAAAGCTCATAGATTATTCAGGACAGAACTTTGATATTGCTGACTGGTAAGAGAAGGAGGGAGGGAAGGTGAGAGGAAGAACTGAAACTTACTTCCCCCCACTGGTAGAAGAGCTTGGCTGCATTCCACTGTAACTTCTGGTTTCGTTTATTCCCCACGATTGGAGAGCGTCCACGAGAAAGGCCTTTCTTAGTAATATTCACATGATGCCCCTTCATCCATTCTGGCCAGTTGCCCCTGTTGCAGCGGTGCACAAAGCGAGCACATTCCAAGAAAAGGGCCGCCCTCGCCACCACTGGTGCCTCCTAAAATGCATTACCAGAATATCCTTAAGATGAAAGCTAGCAGGTTGAAAAAAGCAGTGTAAAGACTCAGGGGGGTCAGGTTTTATTTTTATTTTAATAAGAAAATGTACAATGCTGTTTCAAACAAAGGTAAATGAAGCAAATATCATAGATGACTTGGACCTATCAGGCTTTTTATCAGTTAATAAGGGCAGGCTCCTTTAGCACTTAAGTTTCAAAATGTATTGATATGAGGTACATCTAAAACTGTAAAAGACAATGTGTTATGGGACAAAGCTTTTTCAAGAAAAAAATATTTTCTAAAACAATAATTGGCATTCTAAGAGATATTAAAGGACAGGATACTAAAAATATACTAAAATTTTTATACTAAATATAAATGAGATTGCTACAAATAAATCAAGGAAAAGAGTAACAATAAATTTTAATATATTTGTTTGTAAGAAACATGAGAATCTATAAAAATGAAAATTTCACAAACTATTCTGGTCATCTAAACATTTTTGTAGGGATTTAGCTCTAATACGTGTAGTATTTCAGACTCACGTTTGGGCTATCACTTATTTATTTTGATTTATTTATTGGATTTATATTTCTGCCTATTTGCCCATGACAACTCAAGGTGGCTTACAGAATATAAAACCACATTTAAAACAATAAAACTAATAAAAAGTATCAAACCTCGATAATGAAATATTAGATTAGTTTATTCCAATGTTATACCAATTCATAATTTGTCAGTACAACAAAAGCTATTTTGGTTATTCTCCCTTCCTTCTTTTATTACAGAGGGACTAATCTGTCTGCTGAAAGTTAATTTGTAATATCCCATGTCTGGATTTATTTATTAATTAAAGGTAATGTGAAAATTAATTTGCATTTTCAAATGCATATATAAACATTTTTGTTCATACTTTCCAAAACATATATATTTTCAAATAATATTTCAGTTATAATCAGCTTTGGAACATTATTTCCACCACTATGCACATTTTAGCATGACTTTTTGTTCCTGTTCATAAAGCAAAAACAAAAACGAATAATCTGGAAAAATGTTGTTATTAAAATATTTCACATTCTATTTTGTGTATAGTTCTAGGAAACACAAATTAGGTAACTTCAGATTAAATTGTAAACGGAAGGATTTTTCTCCAATCTCTATAATCCATAGAGATTTTTTTTTTCAAAATTTGCACAATTTAATTTGCAAGTAAATCTATAACTGGCAAATGTGTGGAGCTCAGTTCAAACTATGGCACAGCCAAGGCAACACATAATTACACAGCACACATGGGGAGAAGAAGAATCTCGGTCTTATTCACATCACACCAAACAATCACATAATCCAGTTTCCTATATGTACAGTACTAATTGTGCTGCAGGTCTTCGTTACTTAATCCAAACAACGTGATGGCAGATTTTTCTGCTTTCATACATATATCCAACTGAGCCCTGCATTTTTATGTAGCTATTACCAAGTGGGAATCAGTATTATTTAATTAATACAAGAACTCACACTGTAAATAATCATTAAATTTCATTTTTTCCACTAAGCTTCCCTGACTGACATACAAATTTCCTTCTTCCCGCCAAAAAAGCTGATCCCTCCCCCCCATCTTGTTTCATGTTAACTAATTTCACTGGAGCAAACAAGGGCAAATACAAAAGATTCTTTCCTCTTATACCTCCTTAGCTGCAGTAAGATGAAGAGTGAGTTTAATGTTTATATTTTTATAAATATAAAATTAATTATTGTTTATATTTACTCTTCTATTATGTTATGCAACCCAAAGAGGCCATTATACCTACAATTCTGTGTTGAGCCAGCCCATATTAGCTCACCAATCGAATCTGCAACTACCAATGTTTATGCATTTAAAAGTTTAAGTAATGTGGAATTTTAAAATTAAATGGAGAAAATGAATCTGAACTCTGAATGCAAATCGATCTCCCACAGATCCAAAGCGGACTGTGAGGGAGTCATGTCTGCTTTTTCTAACAAATGAGAGGTAGACACATCTGTTCAATTGAACATAGTTTTGAATGGAATGCTTGGCTGTTCTCTATAATTCTAAAGGCAACATCAGCCCTCAGACCTTTATTGCAAGAGCTTTCAGCTACATCTAATGCCTCAAGCCTTATCTCAATTGAGGATCCATGATATAGCTTTCTGTTGGCTCAAATTCATATGAAACAAATGTTATCCATATTACACTTAAAGTCAACATGCTGAATCTCAGAACATTATGCAAAGGCATTGCAGTAGCTTACCTTATGCCCAGAGCAATCTGAAGAAGCAGCAAGAGAAAGATGAAGATGTTTGACAGAATGGATAAAGATGAATTCACACCACAGAGAAACACATCACAAATGAAGAGAAATGAATTAGCCACAAGCTGCATAGCTGAAAAGAACCATAAGTTACCACTTTCATTGTCCACAGAAACAAAGCAATGCACGGTTGCAAAATTCAAAATAAGATGCACATTTTCCTCATAATTTGCTTATATAGCTGCCTCCTGCTGCTATTACAGTATTTGTACAATGTAGCTGAAAGATGGTGAAAACAATAACATAAAAATCACCATTTTCTTTGACAGCTTCATATAATGGCAAAAAGTTTCTGAATAATGAATTGAACATGTAGATCAAAGGATAGAGAAAAACTTCAGAATTTAGGAGGGGGGAAAGAGTTGATTGTCATTAGGAAAGTTAAAGTTAATTTGCAATTCATGCTTCAGAATATGCGGACTTATATATTGTTCCTGAGAGAATTGCAGCATTTATTGGAGTTAATGAGAATCAGCTTGGAATGAAACAAGCAGCCTTCTGGGTGGATATAGGGATCCCACAGAAAGTGCTTACAGAAAAAAACACAAGGTCTTGGAGTCTGGGAAACAGATGTTTGCCTCCCTATGTAACATGTTCCCTTGAAAACAGAAGGTCTGAATTCCTCCTGCTGACATTTTCTAGGTATATGCATAAGAATGGAACCTCTTATTCTGTATTGCAGAAAGAAAGGACAATCATAATGTGACCAGGGATACCAATATCCCAGAAGTGGCTTTGTTCATAAGGATTTCACTTAAGCACTAGCCCTCTTCAGACACTTGTAAGATGTCACCTGTACATGCAAGGAGAGGAATTAGGCATGTGCCTCTCCCCTTGCCCCTCACAAATAATTGTTGTTGCTTCTTCATAGAGTGGGTGGTTGTACCAATGAGGCTCCTATTGATGAACATTCTCCTAGGCACTGAAAAACAAGGTTCTAAATCAGAAAAAAGTATTCTGTAAGAAAAATATAAAGTAATCAAAAATGTGGGTGGGGAGGTTTTCATACCAGGAGACTTGCAGAGGGTTTCTTTAGTGAATCTTCTGGAAACTCTTCTATAGATATTGATGTGTATGTGTGTGTTTTATGGCTGTCCACATGTAAAGGCAACATGAAATTAAGGCAGAGAAAGAGAGTAGAAGGAAAGTCTAGTTGCTTTCCTGAAACAAAGAGACTGAATGTCCAGAGAATTCACAAATGTCCAAAGAATATGGTGAAACTATGACAAGTGTCAAAGATGACATGCCACCCAACAACTACTCTAGAAAGCATGCCTCATTCTCGCATAATTTTTGAAGGCTGTGAAGGCTGCAGGAGAACGGGCTGTGCTCTTGCATAATCTCTGGAGCCTCTGAAAATTGACGAGAATGGGGTACACTTTTGTGTAGTTTTCGGAGATTGCACAGTTCCCCTTCAAGAACAAAGGCCTCATTTGATCCAGCAGCGCCTCTGGTAGGCCATAGTGGCCTATCAACAGAAAGAGAAGACTTCCTGAAGATAAGTGGTCTACAGCAGATCCTGGGGAGCCACAGGAACATTGTGACTGAGGCTCATGTGCCTCAGGGAGATATTTATTTGTTTGTTTGTTTGTTATCCTATCTTTCTAAATAACTCAAGACAGGGAATATCATACCTAATATTCCTCCCTCCTCCTATTTTCCCCAAACAACCATTCTGTGAGGTGGGTTGCGCTGAGACAGAGTGACTGGCCCAAGGTCAGCCAGCTAGCTTTCATGCCTAAAGTGGGACTAGAATTCACCCTCACCTGTTTCTAGTCTGGTGCCTTAACCAAAATGTCTCCCAGAATACTCTGAGGTGAGCTTTTTGAATGGCAGTACTGGTGTTAGGCCTCAACTTCAGGCCCAGCCTCCAGTGCTGCTATTCAGGATGGCCTAGATTGGTGGTGGTGGTGGTGGTGGTGAGAGATAGAGAATGGTTACTCTTTTGTTTAGGAGGAAGGGTTGTGACATGCCAGCATGTCTATATTACTACTCTATACTAAGGCCTCCTCTATACTATTTACTGTAATGTCTTGAGATGTGAGACTACTGGTACAATTACACAGAAGGCAATAAAAGCACAGTCAGGAGGAATGGGGGTACAAAAGAGAAAATCCATACCTTATTTTCCCAATGTCTTCCCAAATGAACTAAATCTAACTATAATAGAACTTGAGAAATAAGTCAAAAAGTATCCCTGAGGAACTACTGACTTGAGAATGCTAGTGATTGGGAACATGTCTGCATAGGTAGAATTACTTACAAAAATATATCATGCAACACCAAAGGTTTTAAACATCAAAAAACTATGTTAACTGGCAATCACTGTAAAATCAGCAATTGGCAAGGAGCATTAATGGTGGATGAGATGAGAGAATAGCAAAAAATAGCTTGCACAATGATTCTTTGGATTTCAATCTATGCAGGATGTGGATTATTTAGTCCTTGGATCTACAAATCCCAGGCTTTAAATAATTCATAAAGCAGAATATAGTGAAGACTTCCTCAAATTGCTATCCCTTTACCTTCCAGAGAATAACTTGAGATTCATAGCTATGGTTTGTGTTAATTATTGATAACATCAACTGAACTCTGTGGAATTACTGTAGTCAGAGTTATAAATGACATAAGTGTATAAGAGGCTTAGTAAGTGGAGTTGTGACAAGTGGACCTTGAATAAGAAAAGAATTGTTTTCATTAGGAATAGCATAGCATAAATCCAAATAAAATGAAAGACATAATTATAGATGGATAAAAAAATAATTTATTAGTCATTGTGCTTAGCATTAGTATTCACATCCTTTCTAGTTGTTTTCTCTCTCCCAGCAGTTACCATATTCTAGCACAAACCAGAGTCTTCAGTATTACAAACAGAACCCATAAATGAGTGCATTTACTTACAAGATCAAGAGCAGCTGCAAGAATAGAAGCATCAGGGATTGTTCCTGGTTCACAGCAGTTTAAGAGAAATTGAAACCGCTTCATGCCTTGTCGAATGGCTCCCAAATTCACCACGTTCTTGCATTTGTTTCCTTCTTGGTTGGAAGCCAGATGATCTTCATAAGTCTGGCAACCTTAAAAGAAAATCCAAAAGGGAGGGTGGGAGAGAGGGAAAAGAGAAAGCCCCATGGATGTTTAAACATTCATTGGGTCTACTGACAATTCTGAAGCAAATGTCTCCTATTGTTCTGCCCTGTCCTTGAGCATCAAGCATGACAGAACGAGAGAGGCATATATACAGAGTATCTATGACTGCAACAAACTCTATGAAGTCTTTAGGACATACTTTCCTCTCACCTAAGTAGCAGAAAAAATGGGTAAGACTTATGCAAGAGTGCATTGGACCAAAATTCATCACAGTGGGTGAAAATACTGATTTTAAAACTTTCCACAAGTGAATTATGCTTAATCTACCCTTGGGACATTGTGGTTAGTGAATGAGAGAAGTGTTGCTAAATGTTCAGGAAGTTCACAGATTATCAAGAAGAGGTGTTATGAGGATGTTCTAAGAAGTTTCATGTTGAGGTCAGGAGTCAACCCATATTCTCTGGATTTATGAATGGTCATGATTATGTCACCTTTGAAGATAACCTAGATTGCATGGCTGGTATTAAAATGAGGAACGACATGTACCAAACTAAAGATCCTTTATGGGAAAACACAAGACATGCATAATTAATAAATATATCTGGATGGCACAATCATAACTGATCATTATAACAGAGAAATTATTTCATGCTTAAGAAAATAGCTTCACTTTGTGTAAAAGTTTGCACTTATTAAATTCAACTTTTTGACTAATCAGAACTTTTTAAAACAGACAGATCCATCTCAGGAAGCATGAGAGAATAAGACAAAGTCATAACAAACCATCATACATATAAAATAGAAAACAAAAATATTAACAAAAGCTAATATCCATGTTCAGTGATGAGTCAAAATTTGTAATTTATAAAAAGAACTCAACTTGGGTAAGTCTTGTTTTCTGTGTTATTTCCTGCATAACTGATTCATACAATCATAAAACTGGAAAAGGCAATCTTGCTGATCAGTGCAGGAATCAAAATGTAAGCATTCCAGGCAGATAACCATTCTCTACTTAAAAACACTGAATGCTATCATATCTCCCTCAAAAATCTTTTCTCAAGGTTAAACATACTCAACTCCTTCAATCTTTCTTCATGTGGCTTAGTTTCTAGTCTCTGGTCATCTTTGTTGCCCCTTCTCTATCTTATCTAGATTCTCTGATTTATTGTTAATTCCTTCCAACATTATATTTTTTGCACATCTAATAAAAGCTTCTTCTCCTTTATCATTAATGAAAGTCTAAAAAGTAGAGGACTGGTCTTTGCAGCAGCTCATTGCTTTTTAATCTGACAAAGGACAATAGATGAATACACTTTGAGTACAATTTTCAAGAGAACTATGATTCCATGTCATTATCATTTTATTCAGATCATGCTTGTGATCAGTGGTGGGTTTCAAAAATTTTTTACTACCGATTCTGTGGATGTGGCTTGGTGGGCATGGCATGCTTGGTAGGGGTGGCTTGGTAGGCATGGCAGGGGCAGGATACTGTAAAATCTCAATTCCCTTCCCAATCCAGGAGGAGGTTACTGCAAAATCCTCTTTTCCTCCTGATCAGCTGGGACTTGGGAGGCAGAAAATAGATGGGGGCAGGGTCAGTCAGAATTTTTACTACCAGTTTTCCGCTACTCAAAATTTCTGCTACCGGTTGTCCAGAACCTGCTGAAACCCACCGCTTGTGATACATCTTCAGGTGGTTACATCCTCAGTACTTTATCAAATGCTTTGCTGAAGTTAAAGTAAATTTTAACTGTAGATTCCTACAATATTTTAAGAAGGCTACTTAATTTCTTTTTAAAATGAAATAAATTTTTTAAAATGAAATAAAAGGCTTATTTTTCATCCCTCATAGTTCAGCAAAAAAATAAATCAGAGCATATAGTTTCATTCTTCTCTTTTTTTTTCCAATTTGATTTCAGTTCCATTTCTATCAGTTCTACCCATTGCTCCCTCAATGAATGATGTGGGAACTCGTTCCTGGGGTTGCTTGGTTTTTTTTTTCAGTTTTCTGTACTATAAATGAGCTAACATTTGAGTAAGATTGACTAAGAGTACCATATTTTTTAGATTATAAGACACTCCGGACTATAAGACTAACATTAGTTTTAGAGGAGGAAAACAAGAAAAAAACCTGCCTCTGCCTCCCAACATCCATCCGGTATTCATCTGGCTAGTGTCCCCACTGCCGCGGCCCATTCACTGCGGCCCATTTGCCACTGCCACAGCCCATTCACCACCACCACAGTCTGTTCACCATGACCCATTCACCATGGCCCATTTGCCGCCGCCTGCTCGCCATGGCCCATTCGCTGCCACACACTCACCGTAGCCTATTTGCCACCGCCCGTTCACAGATTCCCATTTAAGACATCCATTCGTCGCAATCGGTGGCAAACAGGTGATGGCGAATGGGCTGCAGCAATAGGTGGTGGTGATCCCCGCTGCCTAGAACAGCTGATAAGCGATGCACCAACCCCCCCTCCCTCCACTGCAATATTTGCTCTATAAGATGCACAGACATTTCCACCCATTTTGGGGTGGGGAAAGTGTGTCTTATAGTCAAAAAAATATGGTAATTGCATTTTATAATCAAGGCTGCAGTCCTGGGATTACTCATATTCTGCCATGCTGAGTTGAACCTAACCTAAGAACCTACATAATATATGTATTCCCTCTACATTTTATTTTTAAACAAGTTACTCCTTGGTATATCAGTAAGATCTTTATATTGCATGCTATTGAGTTGTGAACTAAAACTATCCATTAACTCCTATTGTCACATATTGTTACATAATCAAAAGCCAAAGAAAGTGGTATTTTCATCACTATTGGCTAAACTGGTCCATGTTAAAAACTGGCAGATTTTGTACAATGTAAAAAATTCAATGTTGAAATAAAAGCATTTCTGTTTGAAATAATATCTCAAATTGAAATATGAGGTCTGTTACACCATATCCTGCAGTCATGCTTGATTTTAACAAAGTAATCATGATATGAATTATAATATGCATTCATTCCCTGCCTAAAAACCACCTAACATTTTTCATTGAAACTGCAAAGATATTCAAATCTCATTGCTTATAGTAGCGTTAGGCTTTGCTATTAAATTGTGGAGGGAAAGTAAATTATTCTACTGGGTATCTGTATGGAAGGATACCCAGAAATAGCTGCAATTAGAAAGAGCCCAAATACTTCTTTTAACATATTAAGATATACCAATAATCATATGTCATATGTCTTCATCTGAAACATCATTTTCTTTATATAAAAAGGCATTTTATGATAGAGCAATGACTAAATGAGGTAGTGACATCACTTCCATGTTTAATGAAGCATAAGCAATATGTAATGTTGGGTCATATAAAGTTCTGTGAAAAAGACAACTAAATCCATTGGGATGCTTTGTCCCTTTTTCAATGCAAAAACAGGAAAATAACAAGGTGCAGGTTGTTTCTTTGATAACAAGAAGCTCACATATGCATATCTGAAATATTTGAAAGCATTTAAGACCTAACCTTGTTTAGAGGCAAAAACTTGTTTCCCTAAAAATAACAAAGTAATCAATCATATTGTCATATAATTGTTCTCAATGTCATTCATAATTTTGCTAAGAATGAAGGACCACATCTCTATAAGAAATGGCATGAAGACACAAGACAAGCAAACACAGAAGAAAAGAGATAATTAAAACACATTTGTACAGGGTTTTCCATTTCATCAGTGCTGAATTTTACTGAAAATGTAGATGATCAATAATGGAATAAAAGCTGGTGGGCACATCCAACATTTCACATCAAGGAGCTAAGTGAAGTTTTAGCATATTATGTTTGAACCAGATAACTTGTTCCAAATTTCATATTTTCCAAATGATGGATTTGATTTCTTGAAAGGTCAATTTTGCCTTATCTAAATGCATTGGCCCATACATGCTTTTCCTTCTTGGGTAGAATTGAATGAAAATAAAAAATGACATAAAAGAAATGAAAAAAGTAATGGCTACAAAATATATAAAGCCGTAGAAAATAAAATTAGGTCTAGAAAATATGTTTTTAAAGGTAAAGGTGAATAAAAGAAAGAAGATAATTTTTTTAAAAAAGAAGGAACAAAGAAAAAGTTAATTTTTTTTTAAAAGGACTGAAGAAACAGAACCCTGATTTCTAACCATCTTTTTCTTCTGTGTGATGAAGCCTGGATGGATGTCTTCGGCAGGTGCGCCATTTACCAAGACGCTTGAAGAAATTCTCCTCTTCTTCACGCCCATTTTCCATGCCACTTCCAGGCCCACCTTCTGATAGCTTCACTGCACTAGTAAATTTCACCTAAATGTTAAAAGAAGCATCATTTCATTGTTTTCATTACTGATGTAAACATAACAGTTAAAAATATTCTTCTTAATAAATATTCTTCTTAATAAATATTCTCCTTTATTAGTTATATTTTATTTATTTATTTATTTATATTTATTTATTTTGTAACAACAGTATATATAAGCATAAGCATGAAATAACTATACAATATATAAGCATATATATAAGCATAAGTATGTAATAACTATATTAATTGGATATAATGGAGGGAAACAATAGGACAGGAACGGTAGGCACGCTTGTGCTCTTATGCACACCCCTTACAGACCTCTTAGGAATGGGGTGAGGTCAATAGTAGATAGTTTTTGGTTAAAGCTTTGGGGATTTTGGGAAGAGTTATTTTAAATCCCATGTCTCCATAAAGAGAACCATGTTATTTTATTTATTTATTTATTTATTTTATTCAATTTTTATACCGCCCTTCTCCCGAAGGACTCAGGGCGGTGTACAGCCAAGTAAAAATCACAGTATAAATATTAAAAGAAATTAAAACAAACATATTATTAAGGTGGCCGAATTAAAACAATTTAAAACATTAAAATATAAATAACCCCAATAAAATTTTAGGCCAGTCCCGCTTGAATAAATAGGTGCGTTTTCAGCTCACGGCGAAAGGTCCGAAGATCAGGCACTTGACGTAAACCAGGGGGAAGCTCATTCCAGAGCGTAGGAGCTCCAACAGAGAAGGCCCTACCCCTGGGGGCCGCCAGCTGACATTGTTTGGCGGACAGCACCCTGAGAAGGCCCTCTCTGTGGGAGCGTATGGGTCGGTGGGAGGCAAAAGGTAGCAGCAGGCGGTCCCGTAAGTACCCGGGTCCTAAGCCATGGAGCGCTTTAAAGGTGGTAACCAAAATCTTAAAGTGCACTCGGAAGACTACAGGAAGCCAGTGCAAACTGCGCAGGAGTGGTGTTACATGGGAACAACGAGTTGCTCCCACTATTACCCGCGCAGCTGCGTTCTGGACTAGCTGCAGCCTCTGGGTGCACTTCAAGGGCAGCCCCATGTAGAGAGCATTGCAATAATCCAAGCAGGAGGTGACAAGGGCATGAGTGACCGTGCATAAGGCATCCCGGTCAAGGAAGGGGCGCAACTGGCGCACCAAGCGTACTTGGTGGAAGGCCCTCTTGGAGACGGCCGCCAAATGATCATCAAACGACAGCCGCCCATCCAAGAGGACACCCAAGTTGCGCACCCTCTCCGTTGGGGCCAGTAACTCGCCCCCCACAGCCAGCCACGGCTGCAGCTGACTGTACCGGGGTGCATCCACAGCCACTCCATCTTGGAGGGATTGAGCCTGAGTCTGTTCCTCCCCATCCAGACCCGTACGGCTTCCAGACACCGGGACAGCACTTTGACAGCTTCATTGGGGTGGTCCGGGGTGGAAAAGTACAGCTGCGTATCATCAGCGTACAGATGATAACTCACCCTGAAACCACTGATGACCTCGCCCAGTGGCTTCATGTAGATGTTGAACAGGAGGGGCAAGAGAATCGACCCCTGAGGTACCCCACAAGTAAGGCGCCTCGCGGTCGACCTCTGCCCCCCTGTCAACACCGTCTGCGACCGGTCAGAGAGATAGGAGGAGAACCACCGATAAACGGTGCCTCCCACTCCCAAACCCCCCAACCGGTGCAGCAGGATACCATGGTCGATGGTATCGAAAGCCGCTGAGAGATCTAATAGGACCAGGGCAGAGGAACAACCCCTGTCCCTGGCCCTCCAGAGGTCATCCACCAACGCGACCAAAGCTGTCTCCATACTGTGACCGGACCGGAAGCCAGACTGGAACGGGTCTAGATAGACAGCTTCATCCAGGTACTGGGGAAGCTGCCATGCAACCACACTCTCTACAACTGTCGTGTCCCACTCCTCCGCTGACGGCTGGGTCCGGGAAATCCGAATCAGGCTTGCCTCTGCAGTTCTGCCCAAAGTCCTAGCAAAGTCCTCAGAGCAGGCAGGAGACCAGTAAGTGACTTCAGCAAGATAAGTTTGACTTTTGCCTGACTCAGAGACTGCCAGAAAGTAGCTCCTTTATATAGGCCATGGGGTGTGGCTCCATGACTCAGCACTCATTAAGGCCTGCCCCTCCCTTCCCTCTGTTGCCTCCGCCTCTCCAATCTTCTGATGCGAGGGTCACTCCAATCAGCTGTTCTTGGGAGTAAACCCTCCTCAGGCTCACCTGCTGTGGATGAGGGGGAGGGGTCTAGCTGCTCCGTTTGCCTGGGCATGGAGTCAGGGCTGGGGCAGGGAGATGCTCCTTCTTCTGCAGTTTGTGGGGGCATGGAGCCAGGACTTGGGCCGGAAGGCATACATTCCTCAGTGTTGGGGAGCAGGTAAGAAGGCCCCGGCTGCTCTGAGGGCGGGCAAGACACAACAACAACCTTCGCCACAAAGCGAAGGTTGGAGACTGGACGATAATTACTCAAAATAGCTGGGTCCAGGGAAGGCTTCTTGAGGAGGGGTCTCACCACCGCCTCTTTCAAGGCAGCGGGGAAAACCCCTTCCAACAATGAAGCATTTATAATTGCCTGGAGCCAGCCTCGTGTCACTTCCTGAGTAGCCAGCACCAGCCAGGAAGGACACGGGTCCAGTAAACATGTGGTTGCATGTAACCTTCCCAGCAACCTGTCCACGTCCTCGAGAGTCACAGTCTCAAACTCATCCCAGACAACCTCAACAAGACGTGCCTCCGCCATCCCACTTGGATCATCGCAATTTTGGTCTAAACTATCCCGAAGCTGAACAATTTTATCGTATAGATAACCGTTAAACTCCTCAGCACGTCCCTGTAGGGGGTCATCCTGCCCTCCTGGTGAAGGAGGGAGCGAGTCACCCGAAACAGGGCGGCTGGGCGGTTATCTGCCGATGCAATGAGGGTGGAAACGTAGGAACGATGCAATGAGGGTGGAAACGTAGGAACGTTTCGCCTCCCTCATTGCCACTAGGTAGGTCTTAGTATGAGACCTCACTAGTGTCCGATCAGCCTCGGAACGGCTAGACCTCCAGGTGCTCTCTAAGCGTCTTCTCCGGCGTTTCATCTCCCTCAGCTCCTCAGAAAACCAAGGAGCCAATTGAGATCTACGCTGGGTCAGAGGCCACAAAGGCACGACACGGCCCAAAGCCCCAGCCGTGGCCCGTTCCCAGGCCGCAACTAGTTCTTCAGTCGTGCCGTGGGCAAGATCCTCAGGGAGCGGCCCAAGCTCTGTCCGGAACCTCTCAGGGTCCATCAAGGGCCTGGGACGGAACCAACGCATTGGCTCCGTCATGTTAAGGGAATCACAGTTGAATAAGTAGGTTGATATAGTAAGTTGAAATAGTAAGTTGAATAAGTAGGAAACAGGAGCAAAACAACCCTCCTTCTTTCCTCTCCCTCCCTCCTCTCTCCTTAGTGTTTAATATACCTATTCTTCTACCTCATGACTTCTAAGGAAAACTAGTCACTGAAGAGAGAGATAAGCAGCAGGAAGAAAGCTAGTCAGTGGCTTCATTTTCTCTGCCTGTAGAAATATTTAATGAGCTTCATTATTTTTTGAATTACTTTATTGTTTTGCTTGTTCAGAAAAATCCTCATCCAGGAAGAAAGTTTTAGCTTCTAGTAAAGCAAAGTTTAGCTCCAATAAAACAATAAAACCTATAAACCCATATTTTCATATTTGGTTTCCTTGCAGTTTACAATAACCTCCACAATTGGATAACAGCTTTTCTGTCTAACAGACAACAAGTGGTCAAAATTGGCAATGCTCTATCTAATCCTGTTCCTGTCAAAAGTGGCGTTCCCCAAGGCAGCGTTCTTGGACCAACATTCTTCATATTATACATTAATTATATCTATGAACATATTACAAGTAACTGTGTTCTCTTTGCTGACGATGTCAAACTATTTAACACCACCAACAATACAGCTACTCTTCAAAAAGACCTTGACTTTGTGTCAGAATGGTCTAAAACCTGGCAACTCCAAATCTCAACCAGCAAATGCTCTGTCTTACACATTGGGAAAAAGAATCCAAACACTAAATACAAACTCGACGGACATTACCTTACAGATGACTCCCACCCAGTCAAAGACCTTGGAGTCTTCATATCCAATGACCTAAGTGCCAAAGCCCACTGCAACTACATCGCAAAAAAGGCATTAAGAGTTGTAAACCTAATCTTACATAGCTTCTTCTCCAGAAACACTACACTACTAACCAGAGCTTATGAAACATTTGCTAGACCAATTCTTGAATACAGCTCGCCTATCTGGAACCCATACCACATTTCAGACATCAATACAATTGAGCGTGTCCAGAAATATTTTACAAGAAGAGATCATCCCTCCTCACAGATAAATGACTGAGATGTCTACTTAATCCAGTATCCTATTCTCCTATGCTGTATAAAAATAATACTTTGTAGAACAGCTTTTCAGCTGAGTAACCTGAACGCAGTTCTTAAATATGCTTTAATCCTATGCATTTGAATGAAATTAAAGCACATTTCTCTGCTATCTACAGTTTATGAATAACATAAGACCATCTTTGGGGAAGGGAGGATTTTTAGAGCAAACAGTATTAGCATAACATTAGCATCTTCTTCTCAAAAACAAGGCTGACAAGTCTGGGTAAGGCTGACTTTACTACACCATTCAAGCATCTTAATGGCTTTTCCAGTCCAGATACATACTTTTTACTCCCTGGTGGTTTGGGTTCTTGTTCGGTATTTTCTTCTGTTTTTCTTCCTGGAATCAACTTTTCTGCACTGTCCAAAAGAGCACTAAGAGCTACTCTTCTGAAAACATTTCCATGAGCCTCCTTGATAAACTGTACCAGTTGTCGGATGTCACAGTACAGACCCTGAAGCCAGCAGGATGTAATTTTGGGGATGGGAGGGGGAGAGAGTTTGTTAGGCTTCCAACATACAAACACTTTCTTTTTCTGTTTTCTTAAAAGAATCAGTCTAAGTTTCAGGCCTTCTGTTGCCATTTGTTGCCAATTTCAGCAACAAATTGAATAGAAACTGCCTGAAAATGTTGAAAGAAAAGGTCGGAGAATTGCCATCTTGGACAACACAGTGATGACTTTTTCAATACATTCTAGTCAAATTAATGACTAGTTACAAATTCAAAGGGGATTTGGTTCTCTCATGTTCTATTGAACTGCGTGACATTTTCACAAATTCACCTGCCAACATTTATTAATTTTAAAAAAATAATTTTAAAAAGTTTTTATTTTGTCTTTCCACCCCTTTTTGAAAGAAGGTGGTACAATTCAACAATTAGTACTTAAAAACCTATAATAATTGAGTGAAAAGGAAAGTTGCCCTTACCAGATTTTCAGGACTATGGAGTTCATGCGTAGTAGAGGCACAGCGAGTGATCAGAGATTTGAACATAGCACTGACAATAATGCCCTCAATACTTTGGGCTGTAGATTTGTTGTCCATGGTAGTAAAGTTATTTCCAAAACCAGCCTTGTCTACAAAATGCAAAATAAAACAGTTAAACTGCATGGTTAAATTTCAGAAAAACAGAAAGATATACATTTGTAACACCTGAGCTCAGCAATTCCTGATCTGCAATAGCATTCTCCATCCAAAGGGGGGATTTGTTACTTTGGAAAACCACATAGGAGGGGGGGAGTACTCCAAAATGAACTTGGCAGTATAAAAAAAGGAGTGAAGACAAAGTGCCCATGTCTCATTCAATTAAAACAAACAAAAAGTTAAATACACACATTGCACATACACAAATTAATATATTCAGGCACACATCTGCAGGAAAGCTGAATGCCAAGGATGACAATCTATACTTACTGTCAGTAACTGGCTCCATGCAAAATCCTAGCAAAGCATGTAAAAAATCCACCACGTTGTTCAATGAATCTTTATTCACATAATCTCTCATTGTCTGACGAAACTGCATCTTATCCAGTTTATATAACTTTGTAAGGCAGTTCTGAGCCTGTTAAGAAAGGTTTTAAGAATGCCAAGCTTAGGTTCTGGTGGTGATAATTACAGAGAACCATAGTGAATTCAATCTGTTAATTCCTGAGAAATTAAAAACAGTACCCAATGGACTTCACAAAATAACTAGAGGATTTAAACAAGTGGCTTCCTATGTTTATTAATACAATGACTTACTGGACCCAAAGCTTCCAGAGGAATAACAGCTTCAGGATAATATGTAAGATACAAGTATTTAAAATTTAATACATGTGCATTTCAATTTGAAAGACAAATGCATAGGCAGCTACTTAGCAACAATGGTTAAGATAACAAACTAGGTGAGGCTGCTAGATTTTAAATGACTAAACGCTACAGTACGCAATCAAGCTTTTTGCTTCACTTCATTGTTATGGTAGGAGCTGTTCTGATTACAGTGTGCTGGATTCTCACTTATCTTTGAGGTGTCAGGTCCCCTTGATAACCTGGCCTTTTCTCCTAGATCTACAGGGCCTCTCTTTTGCCCTATCACTATTCACGTTATTCTAAACATTCATGGTTGATTTGAAGCTAAAAGGATTTCTCTAATGTAGATATGCTTTAAACACTAGAAATTTTTTCCATACCTGTCTTTCTATTATCAAAACCATAGCAACCAGTATGTTGGTATATGACCAAACACTGTACCCTAAGCACAGTTAACTACTGAAGAGCTATTAAAATCCATGGTATCCAAATATTATGGATTTAAAAGGGAAGAGATTTGGAAACAACTTTCCATCCTTCCGCAGTTTTATACCTGATGTCTCAGACGATCTCCAGAGAGTCCTCGGTGACCTTCTCCACAGCCATATGCACAGCCCAGAGACTTTACAATTTTTATCAGCATTGTCAGAGCCAACCTATGAGTGCTTACTGGAGTATTTTCATCCTTAGCACCACAACATTTGAAGAAACCAGAAAGACCAGAGAAAAAGCTATTCAGTTTACGATGAGAATCAGAAAAATAATATCAAACTGGGATATGCCAGTTTATCTATTATCAGAATAAAACTTACACAGAATTTTTTTTCTATAAATGATAACGTGTGACTATTAAGGCTTAATGTTTTCTTTAAAGGAGACAGCTTTAATACTGGTAAATAAAAATATCAATTTTATGTGGATAGGTTGCCTTGGTCTGATCAAAAGACTTTAAAACACAGAGAGAAGCAATTCCCTGTCTTGTTTACAATCTTGGAAGAAGTAAGAATACACAGTACAAATGTATTCCAGATCCAGCATCTCCTTCTCACAAATGTCAACCAGATGCCTCTGGAAAGGACATAAACATAGTAACCTTGCAAAGCACACCTGTTTTCTTCAAGAGGCAGTTCTAGAAGGTATACTGTTTTTGATCCTGGATGTACTATTGTTACTGGTGGTTAATTCATGTTTTCTTATCCCCCCTTAAAGCTGTCTATGTTGTTGGCCATCATGACATCTTGGAAAATTGAGTAACAGTGTACAGTACATGCACATATATTTCATGTGGTCTAATCTTTCTCACCCTGAGGTTAATTGGGTTATTCTGAATTGTAGTACTTTAAACTGCATACAGCAGTGGTAGTCAACCTGGTCCCTACCACCCACTAGTGGGCGTCTAGCTTTCATGGTGGGCGGTAGAGGTTTTGTCAAATTGTCAAATTATAAATTTTATAAAGTAAAGTTACTTCCCTACTTTATAAATGACCATTACTATGGAACCGGTGGGCGGTTAGAAAATTTTACTACTAACAGAGATACAAAAGTGGGCAGTAGGTATAAAAAGTATGCCCCTGGCATACAGTATTCCACATATGACTACATGTTAGATTTTGTAAGGATATATATATAAACAGTTTTGCTTTCAGATCCCCTCCTAATGCATTCCAACATGGAATTTGTCTTCTTTGTAGCAATTATTGATTAGGTTGGCATTTGTACTAATTATTCATCACATCACAAGATCTTTCCTAGTGAGGTGCCAATAAGTGAAATCTGCATGCTTCACTCCATTTAAATGTAGATCCACAGAGGACTTCACATTGAGGGCAATTGATCAACCAGTTGTAATTCATGTATCAGCTTGCTGAAACTTTTATTTTGCAAGATTGCTGATCTGGTAGAACTCAGAATAATATGCAGTTTTTCAAAAGCAAGTATTTTTACATTTGTTGTTTGTAACTCACAGTAAAGTTCTACAACTTTATTCATGCTAATACTAATAAAATATTGTTATTGCAAAAGGCGTACAAATTTAACTAAAAGAAATTTTTCAAGTTAAGATGGGAGTGTAAGAGCATCCTTCTAATTTTTCCTTCACGAAATTAAATCATAAGATCAAGATCTTACACTGCATGCCACATACACTGAAATGACTTGGATAATTCTTCTATGTGCTCATCTATCCCATACTCATTTTCAATTTTTACACATTCATGTGAATATCTGAACAGGGAGATCATAGGACAAACCTCTGAAGGCAAACTGAGAAATGAAAACAAACTTAATTTTAACAGTTTGCAAAACACAATATCAGAAGTTAAATCAGGCAATGGACTATCACATCAATATGGAAGTTTCTATAAAAATGCTTTTCAGCATTAACATAATAGCATTGATTGGTAAACAATGAGCCTGTGAGAGCTTCAACATACCTTGTCTTCCTTTTTATCATTCTTTTCAAAAGATCTTCCTCCACCTTCTCCCCCTCCTCCTCCTCCTCCACCACCACCTCCTCCATCTCCTCCACCACTTCCTCCTCCTCCTCCAGCAGCACTTCCAACTCCTCCTCCTCCACCTTCTCCACTGCCATCTCCTGTTCCAGTTATTGCAGCAGTCCCAAATCCAGATGCAGAGGTAGTCAAAGCCCCCTTGAGTTGAAAGGAAGTTTCACTTGGTCTCTTTTCATTGCTCTCATTCTCCTTATTCTCACTTTTCCTTCTGACCTTCTCCACACAGGGTACCACACCAAGCTGAAGCAGACATTCCACAATATTGAGGGCCACATCACAGATTCGGGAGCTGATGTCATGATTCAAGACCAAGTAAACTGCTTTAAGAACCACCTTGAAAAAAGAAATGTTAGATATTGCAGGCAACATTATATTCATGTATTGTTTGCAAAAACCTGACTGCAGGTCTCTAAAGAAATGGTCTAAATGTGATATCCTATAACAATTATATTATTATATTATATATTATATATAATATATTATAGCATAATAGCAGGTGAATGAAAATACGTGTGCACCATTTATATGTGTGTACCACCTAAGCATGATCCAGATCAGTTTTCTGGTAGCAGTGCTTTTTTAGCTGATCTAAAACAAATCTGCCTTTGATAGAAAGTAGTTTGTTGCTGAAACAAAAATAATGTTTCATAAAATCATAGATTTTCAAGTCCCTAGTCTGAAAAATGGCTATCTGCACACACCTAGTCAAAGGAGCTTGACACTTCCTTAGTTACCACAGGTAGACCTCAATTTACGACCACAATTGAGCCCAAAATTTATGTTGCTAAGTGAGAAATTTGTTAAGTGAGTTTTGCCCCATTTTATGACTTTTCTTGCCACATTTGTTAAGTGAGTCATTGCAGTTGTTAAATTAGTATCACGGTGGTTAAATGAATCTGGTTTCCTCACTGACTTTGATTGTCAGAAGTTTGCATCACATGATCCCGGAACACTACATCCATCATAAATGTGAGTCAGTTGTCAAGAATCCAAATGTAAATCATATGACCAAATTCTCGATTTGAAAAGATGATGGACTGCTTTTATGTACTTTTGCACGATGATTGTCACCTCATCTCTCTCTCCTCTTGATTGTGCAACTGGTTTGGTTTCTTCTGCTGCCTTCCACTTTTTCCCCATCTGGAACTGTTTGCTACTATACTTTTTTGAGAAGTTCTATTTGTCTTTGGCTTATTTTCCCATTATTTTCTCCTGTTGCAGGAACCTAATTATCGTTGTTCTGATAACTGTTTGACAAATTAGTGCTCTTAAAAATCAAGAACGTTAGTATTCCATAATCATCCAAATGTTCCTACTGTTGTATTTCTACTCCATTTAGTATACCTAATAGGCTACAATTAAGTCAAATATAGTTGATACTCATGTTATTCTCTGCCTTCTGAAGGAAAATATTTTCAAGAGAAGATGTTCCTAAAAGACATATCTCTGAACACACAGTATGTTGGCATACTTAACATCCTCCAGGTTTGACAGATATTCATTTCTATCCTAAGTATCTTGCCTCTCCTTCTCTATCAATATCCTGAAAAAGATCAATGCTTAGCATTTTGTGTAGCTGGTTCCTAAAGATACCAATAAATTAATGTAAAGTCTCTCTCACTGAAATATATTCGTCCACCATAATTAAAGGTTCTGCATGCATGGAAGTTTAGAAATTAGCCCCTTCCACTAAGACAGAAATTTTATTTGAGCATTTTCTGGAGTTTGGAAACAACTCAACAAGATTTAAGCCTGCTGGTCACTCAGTGGCACTTAACTTTATACTTCTAAACTCACTGAGAAATGGGAAAATGAATTTCTTGATTTGCATTTTTAACCTACTCCATCCTTCAAGTACAATGTGAGCAACAAAAATTCTAAGGCATAATACAGGATAAAATAAAATATGTGACTCATACTAAAGAAGATCATGTTTCCCGGATAATATTTCCATTTTAACCAGAACTTTCTATAGGACCCTGGTTTCAATATAATGCTGTATTAAATTCTTTTCACCGAGAATTGGCTGTATATTTTACTTTACAATTAATTGGTGGAATGACCTTTATGCAGGGCTGAAATGGAACAAGATTGCATACTTAAGGAATTTTGATTTGCATCATATAATAACTAGCACAGAAATGAATATTGCTTTTTCTTGATCATTACCGATAGATCCAGCATGCCATTCTTGTGGACAAAGTTGCTGGTCCCATCTATGTGATCTGTATCTTCCAGGCAACTATAGTTGATGCAAGAATCTGTCAGACTTCGAGGGAGATTGGCACATGCCAGGGGCTCATGGGGCATTTCTGGTATGGGCACCTGGTTGCAGAGCTTGCGCATGTGCTCACTGAAGAAGTCAGCATAGCCCACATTGAAAGAGGCCAGCGTGGTATTGAAGGTGGCCACCGTGATGGTGGAAATTTGGGAACGTACTGCAAGAGAGCATCACAAATATTAGTTCATTGGACAGAGCATTTGATATGAAGGTGTAAGCTGATTCATTTAACTGCAATGTTCAGCTCTGGAACATTACGACTATTATTCACAACTAATTAAGTGTATAACCACTTTTAAGCGGAACTAAATAGAGGAAAGAAAAATCTACTGGTGTCAGGCCTGGAAACCATACTAGACTTTAGGGTTCCAGACGCTGCCACATTTTTCCCCTGAGGGGAAGAAGGGGGGTTGAGGGGTATGGTAACATTCTTCAAGCGGTCAAGGTCGGATGGTGTTCACATCTGCAGGAGGAGTGGCGAGAGGATATTCAAATGAACTGGGAGAACGTGGGACCATGTGACCAGCAAAGGGGTTAGGGGGGTGGGACTCTTGGGATTTGTATAACTGGGAAAAGAATCCGGAAGTTCAGTTTTGGAATTTCACTCATCGTGTGCCAGTTTCCTCATGCTAGTAAAGTACTCTGAAAGATAATGGCTTCTGAGTTTTTTTTATGCAGAAAAGGTTTTTCTGGAACCTTGACATTATTCCAAAACTCCTAACTTTCTTTTGCTTAACGGTACCCTCTCCTCCACTCAGAGGGGACCCGTTAGGGGGGTGCTGGGTCCCAGCCTCCGCAACCTCCACAGCGGTGCAAAGACCCAGCGAAGATGGAAGGGCAGCAAGCTGAAAGCGTGGAAGTAGCACAGAGGTTGGAATCTGAGGTTCTGGGTTCCATCCAGAGACCAATGGGGCAGCTGAAAAATTGAACTCGATGGTGGAACAATACATACGGTGTTATGTAAATTACCAACAAGAAAACTGGTCAGATTTGTTACCATTTGCAGAGGTCGCATATAATAATGCTGTACACAGCAGCACGGGGTTAACCCCTTTTCAAGTAACCACCGGCATGGACTTCGTTCCAATGTCTGAACTCCCCGTGCAACCTCCCACTTCCGTTTCCCTAATGGACTGGATGAATTCGTTGAAAAAAGGTTGGGAAAATACAAAAAAGGCCTTAGCTGTGACAGCTCGGAATTACAAAGCCCAAGCTGACAAACACCGTTCCCTTCAACCCTCTTTTCGCATTGGAGATAAAGTCTTTTTATCTACTAAGTATCTGAGGTTGAGAATACCCAGCAGAAAATTTGGTCCAAAATTTTTGGGTCCTTTCCCCATTGTAAAAATTATTAATCCCGTTACCGTCCAACTCAAGCTCCCTCAAATGTTGGGGAAAATACACCCGGTATTCCATACCAGCTTATTAAAACCTGCTAGACAATCTGGTCTGAGACCTCAACCTGCCGCTCCCCCACCACCCTTGATAATCCAAGGTGAAACCCACTATGAAGTCAAGAAAATCCTTGACTCTAGACTATACAGAGGTCAATTACAATATTTAGTCCACTGGAAGGGATATCCATTATCTGAATCTACTTGGGTCAAAAGTTGGAAAGTAAATGCGGACCATTTGATTAAACAATTTCATGACACTTTCCCTGACAAACCTAAAAAACCTCTTGTAGGGGGTAGAGGGGTAGAAGGAAGTGTGGACCACTGACACTCTTCTTTATTAATTCTTTGTTTTCTTTCCTAGGATATAGCTTCTTTTCCAAGGGGGGATGCCTGTCAGGCCTGGAAACCATACTAGACTTTAGGGTTCCAGACGCTGCCACATTTTTCCCCTGAGGGGAAGAAGGGGGGTTGAGGGGTATGGTAACATTCTTCAAGCGGTCAAGGTTGAATGGTGTTCACATCTGCAGGAGAAGTGGCGAGAGGATATTCGAATGAACTGGGAGAACGTGGGACCATGTGACCAGCAAAGGGGTTAGGGGGATGGGACTCTTGGGATTTGTATAACTGGGAAAAGAATCCGGAAGTTCAGTTTTGGAATTTCACTCATCGTGTGCCAGTTTCCTCGTGCTAGTAAAGAACTCTGAAAGACAATGGCTTCTGAGTTTTTTTTTATGCAGAAGAGGTTTTTCTGGAACCTTGACAATTGGTCTATTTTGGAATCCTTGTCAGATCGGCAACTTTTGGGGAAATATTAGTTGTTCATACAAAGTTCAAACAATATATCATCTTTATCTACAACAATTCCTGCAACACTGCCCTCTTCTGATTTGATAAGAAGACTCACTTACAGCTGGGACCTGATATAAGTGCAAGTTCTGAAAAAAATCCTGGGTAACTCAAAAGTTTGTGATTTCTCATAGGAGAAAAATGAATTAATGTACCCATATTCTAATTCTAAGTAGTTGTCATCTGGGCTTCTTCAAGAACTATGTGCTGGAATATCACTTGCTCATGCTCTTAAATATCACCTCACCATGGCTGTTGGAGTGGTCTGGCAGGTCAGTAACCAAAGTATGATGGGAATGAGAATGCCGAGCACTCAGACTTTCCATCTCAGTAGCTGTATCAGAGCTGCCCCGCCTTGTAAATCTCCCTGGAATAGGAAAAAAGACAGGCATTGTGCTGTTAGTGCCGCAGCGTCATTTTATTTTATTATTTATTTTGTTATTGTTTTATTTTGCTATTTCTTGCTATTCTGTCACTAACTCAGGAATATTGCAAACTGCATAATATTTAAAATAAAAATAAAAAATGGGATTAGGATTCACAGGAACTGTACCTTTGTGGACTGTCACAATACAAATTTCAGGTCATTATAATGTCCACTGATTAAAGAGACTTTGAATGAGACACAGATCAGCTGTCGGTTGGTTGAAGTGATGGGTTAAACAAACCCTGAACTGGGTTTGACAAAAGCCAGTTATAAATAATATGGGATTTTTCCCTTGTTCAGCCTGTTGCCAATCAGCGGGTAAGATTGAAGGATAGGAAAGGTTATTTGCCCTTGTATTCTTGCTCAAACATCAGCTGATATTTTTTAAAATTCTAAGACATCAGTTTTATGGGTCATAGTGTTTGTGTTTGTTTTGGTGGAAAGTTATATACCTTATTTTATTTTCATGGATCGTGATTCTTAAAAGTACTGGGGTGAGCAACTTCAAAAGCTGGAAATGACTGGGCATCTCCAGATCAGAGATGTCCTGGGAGTGGCAGCAAAACTTCAGTGAGGAACATAGCCACTGCATTTCTTACTACAAATAGTATGAATCAGTGATAAAGTGCTATTAAAAAACTGAAAATGCCCCTTCCCTTTCATGTAAGATGAAGAGACCAAGAAAATGAATATCTTAGTTGTAATGCAGCGTGATCATTAAGTGACTTAAGATCTTTAGGAGTTCAATTAGAATGGATCAAGGAGCTGGAAACAATCTGCTTCCAATGGACAGAAAATAATTAATTCTTGAATAATTATCCAGACTAAGCCAACAACAAATATATAATATTAAAAGAAAAATTTGCATAAGTAATAACATATAACAAATGGGATTAAATTAATAAATTATGTTGAGTGGCATTAAATGTTGCAAATGGACTTTTAACTGCCTAATGAAATTTTCCCTCAATCTTCTACCTCCTTCACTACTTTATTCCTCATTTCTCCTCCAGTCTGCTTTGGTGGTCCCTTAATTCTCCAGAGGAGATTGGAGGATGTGCGAACGGTATAATTAATACAAGCAGTACAAATAGGAAAGAATTCATTGTTGTTGTTCCTGTTGTTATCAGTAGCAACTCATTATAAGCAACTGATGTCCACAACCAGTAGAAAACTCTATTAGAAAAAAAAGAGTTTTTTATTCACCTAGAATAGTGGTTTGCCACCCTCCTCTCTCAATGCCACGCCTGTCTTCACCAATTCCAGAGAAACTGCCAAAAGAGAATGTGCTTCGAGTTGGTGATACATCCAAATGGTCTTCATGGAGCAGGAAGGGCACTCCCATTCGCCGTTGCCTTTTCTTCCCTGTGTGGTGGAAAGGAATAGAGCCCTTGCGTTCACGATCCTCCTTGCGGCTCTTGAACTGCAGGAAAAATGTAGAAGAAATCTATGCCGGACAACTCATAAGAGAATTGCAGAAAGTATGAAACAAGAATTCAGAGTTGCTTCAACAGTGAGATGGGTGGTAATTTAATTTTAATTAATTAATTAATTAATTAATTAATTTAATTTTAATTTAATTTTTTAATTTAATTTAATTTTAAAAAGCTTTGCTGGCTGGGGAATTCTGGGAGTTGAAGTCCTCCAAGCTTAAAGTTGCCAAGGTTGGAGACCCCTGCTCTGGAGCTCTCTTACATATCCAGTTTCATTTTGGCATCTTTGCACGGTCACAAATAATTACCAAAATATACTTAAGAACATTCAAGAGATTGTGACAAGTTAAAGAAATCCCAGCAGTTACCACTTAACAGTCTTCTGACATTTTTTTAATGAAAAGCAGCCTCAAGAAAAGGAGGGTGCTCTCTCCCAACAGATCATTTTGCTATTTTAAAAAAACCTCTCTCCCCCCCACCCCAAGTTGTTCTCAATTGCAGGAAATAGCATTGTGAAGTTTACTTTGATTAGAAACAATTGAGAATTTCCTTGCAGTTGTTTTTGATTTGGTTTGTTTCATTAGATGGAAGTTTGTTCCATGGTTTCCCAGTAGGTTTTTTTCAAAATGAAAAGCAATGTCTACACTATTTGGTGTCCTCCTGAGCTTTAGGTAGAAGCCTGCCATTTTTTCTTGGACACAGACTATACTGGGCCATAGATCTTAATTGTACCCTATTATGAAAGGTGCAACAGCAAATATAAGGCTAAATCCAACTGCAATATTAGACCTCCATCTAGTAAAATGCAGTTAGTATGTCATTTAGGGATCACACATGGAATTTAAAACGTTATAGTTTTACCTTTTTAAATATATTCATTCCCAAATCAGAGGAGAGATCTGGAACTGCTGGTCTCCTCAGGTTAGTTAGGGATACTTTGGCAAAAGCTTCGGTGCTTAATGATTTTTCTTCCTCATTACATTTCATTGTGAGATCCTACACTCCCCAAGAAAGACAAGAAAAAAACCAAGCATATAAAATGACCTTTTTGTCAGCATTTGTTTCCTTTGGATAATAGAGAATTGGAACCTTGTGGTAGTGTTTGAACTGTACTGTTTTGAATATGAATAGAAGTTTTTATTTAGTTTAATCATATTCAAACATCTCCAGTGTTAGCTGTTTCCTATCATTACAGACATCCTTCTGTCCATGTTCCAGTTTTCTATAATCTTGCAGTGTTCTCTAGAAAGTACAGAAAACAGTCTTCACTGGCTATTTTGGAATCCTTATATCAGATCTTGTTTCTTGAAAGTCTTATTCTTCTGTAGACTTCAAAATTTAGCTAAAGTTGTTGCTGTTCCTAAATATCTGCTTATTTGCACCACTATCTGCACCTCTCTCTCTCTTTTCATTGATTCTCATGTTTGATAATATAGAAAAATACTAATCAATACTTCCTCTGCTTTTGGCCAGACAACAGAAAGAAAAATTAGAGGAAATAACAGGATTTGAAATTGTAAAGAAGGTTAAATATTTAGGGGTTTATATTACATCATCAAATGTGAAATTGTATAAGAATAACTATGAGGTTTTATGGCAAAAAGTTCAGAAGGAGTTGATTGTTTGGAAAAAAATTGCAATTATCATTGTTGGGGAGAATAGCTGCTATTAAAATGAATGTTTTACCTAGATTTTTATTCCTCTTTCAGATGATACCAATAATTAAGAAAGATAAGAATCTTGAGGAATGGCAGAAGGAAGTGTGGACCACTGACACTCTTCTTTATTTGTTTTCTTTCCTAGGATATAGCTTATAGGGGGACGCCTGTCAGGCCTGGAAACCATACTAGACTTTAGGGTTCCAGACGCTGCCACATTTTTCCCCTGAGGGGAAGAAGGGGGGGTTGAGGGGTATGGTAACATTCTTCAAGCGGTCAAGGTCGGATGGTGTTCACATCTGCAGGAGAAGTGGCGAGAGGATATTCGAATGAACTGGGAGAACGTGGGACCATGTGACCAGCAAAGGGGTTAGCGGGGTGGGACTCTTGGGGTTTGTATAACTGGGAAAAGAATCCGGAAGTTGAGTTTTGGAATTTCACTCATTGTGTGCCAGTTTCCTCATGCTAGTAAAGAACTCTGAAAGACAATGGCTTCTGAGTTTTTTTTTATGCAGAAGAGGTTTTTCTGGAACCTTGACAATTGGTCTATTTTGGAATCCTTGTCAGATCGGCAACTTTTGGGGAAATATTAGTTGTTCATACAAAGTTCAAACAATATATCATCTTTATCTACAACAATTCCTGCAACACTGCCCTCTTCTGATTTGATAAGAAGACTCACTTATAGCTGGGACCTGATATAAGTGCAAGTTCTGAAAAAAATCCTGGGTAACTCAAAAGTTTGTGATTTCTCATAGGAGAAAAATGAATTAATGTACCCATATTCTAATTCTAAGTAGTTGTCATCTGGGCTTCTTCAAGAACTATGTGCTGGAATATCACTTGCTCATGCTCTTAAATATCACCTCACCATGGCTGTTGGAGTGGTCTGGCAGGTCAGTAACCAAAGTATGATGGGAATGAGAATGCCGAGCACTTAGACTTTCCATCTCAGTAGCTGTATCAGAGCTGCCCGCCTTGTAAATCTCCTGGAATAGGAAAAAGACAGGCATTGTGCTGTTAGTGCAGCGTCATTTTATTTTATTATTTATTTTGTTATTGTTTTATTTTGCTATTTCTTGCTATTCTGTCACTAACTCAGGAATATTGCAAACTGCATAATATTTAAAATAAAAATAAAAAATGGGATTAGGATTCACAGGAACTGTACCTTTGTGGAGTGTCACAATACAAATTTCAGGTCATTATAATGTCCACTGATTAAAGAGACTTTGAATGAGACACAGATCAGCTGTCGGTTGGTTGAAGTGATGGGTTAAACAAACCCTGAACTGGGTTTGACAAAAGCCAGTTATAAATAATATGGGATTTTTCCCTTGTTCAGCCTGTTGCCAATCAGTGGGTAAGATTGAAGGATAGGAAAGGTTATTTGCCCTTGTATTCTTGCTCAAACATCAGCTGATATTTTTTAAAATTCTAAGACATCAGTTTTATGGGTCATAGTGTTTGTGTTTGTTTTGGTGGGAAGTTATATACCTTATTTTATTTTCATGGATCGTGATTCTTAAAAGTACTGGGGTGAGCAACTTCAAAAGCTGGAAATGACTGGGCATCTCCAGATCAGAGATGTCCTGGGAGTGGCAGCAAAACTTCAGTGAGGAACATAGCCACTGCATTTCTTACTACAAAGAGTATGAATCAGTGATAAAGTGCTATTAAAAAACTGAAAATGCCCCTTCCCTTTCATGTAAGATGAAGAGACCAAGAAAATGAATATCTTAGTTGTAATGCAGTGTGATCATTAAGTGACTTAAGAGCTATAGGAGTTCAATTAGAATGGATCAAGGAGCTGGAAACAATCTGCTTCCAATGGACAGAAAATAATTAATTCTTGAATAATTATCCAGACTAAGCCAACAACAAATATATAATATTAAAAGAAAAATTTGCATAAGTAATAACATATAACAAATGGGATTAAATTAATAAATTATGTTGAGTGGCATTAAATGTTGCAAATGGACTTTTAACTGCCTAATGAAATTTTCCCTCAATCTTCTACCTCCTTCACTACTTTATTCCTCATTTCTCCTCCAGTCTGCTTTGGTGGTCCCTTAATTCTCCAGAGGAGATTGGAGGATGTGCGAACGGTATAATTAATACAAGCAGTACAAATAGGAAATAATTCATTGTTGTTGTTCCTGTTGTTATCAGTAGCAACTGATTATAAGCAACTGATGTCCACAACCAGTAGAAAACTCTGGTTTATTAGAAAAGTTACTTGTCTTCAGCAAGAGTCTTTTATTCACCTAGAATAGTGGTTTGCCACCCTCCTCTCTCAATGCCACGCCTGTCTTCACCAATTCCAGAGAAACTGCCAAAAGAGAATGTGCTTCGAGTTGGTGATACATCCAAATGGTCTTCATGGAGCAGGAAGGGCACTCCCATTCGCCGTTGCCTTTTCTTCCCTGTGTGGTGGAAAGGAATAGAGCCCTTGCGTTCACGATCCTCCTTGCGGCTCTTGAACTGCAGGAAAAATGTAGAAGAAATCTATGCCGGACAACTCATAAGAGAATTGCAGAAAGTATGAAACAAGAATTCAGAGTTGCTTCAACAGTGAGATGGGTGGTAATTTAATTTTAATTAATTAATTAATTAATTAATTAATTTAATTTTAATTTAATTTTTTAATTTAATTTAATTTTAAAAAGCTTTGCTGGCTGGGGAATTCTGGGAGTTGAAGTCCTCCAAGCTTAAAGTTGCCAAGGTTGGAGACCCCTGCTCTGGAGCTCTCTTACATATCCAGTTTCATTTTGGCATCTTTGCACGGTCACAAATAATTACCAAAATATACTTAAGAACATTCAAGAGATTGTGACAAGTTAAAGAAATCCCAGCAGTTACCACTTAACAGTCTTCTGACATTTTTTTAATGAAAAGCAGCCTCAAGAAAAGGAGGGTGCTCTCTCCCAACAGATCATTTTGCTATTTTAAAAAAACCTCTCTCCCCCCCACCCCAAGTTGTTCTCAATTGCAGGAAATAGCATTGTGAAGTTTACTTTGATTAGAAACAATTGAGAATTTCCTTGCAGTTGTTTTTGATTTGGTTTGTTTCATTAGATGGAAGTTTGTTCCATGGTTTCCCAGTAGGTTTTTTTCAAAATGAAAAGCAATGTCTACACTATTTGGTGTCCTCCTGAGCTTTAGGTAGAAGCCTGCCATTTTTTCTTGGACACAGACTATACTGGGCCATAGATCTTAATTGTACCCTATTATGAAAGGTGCAACAGCAAATATAAGGCTAAATCCAACTGCAATATTAGACCTCCATCTAGTAAAATGCAGTTAGTATGTCATTTAGGGATCACACATGGAATTTAAAACGTTATAGTTTTACCTTTTTAAATATATTCATTCCCAAATCAGAGGAGAGATCTGGAACTGCTGGTCTCCTCAGGTTAGTTAGGGATACTTTGGCAAAAGCTTCGGTGCTTAATGATTTTTCTTCCTCATTACATTTCATTGTGAGATCCTACACTCCCCAAGAAAGACAAGAAAAAAACCAAGCATGTAAAATGACCTTTTTGTCAGCATTTGTTTCCTTTGGATAATAGAGAATTGGAACCTTGTGGTAGTGTTTGAACTGTACTGTTTTGAATATGAATAGAAGTTTTTATTTAGTTTAATCATATTCAAACATCTCCAGTGTTAGCTGTTTCCTATCATTACAGACATCCTTCTGTCCATGTTCCAGTTTTCTTTCTATAATCTTGCAGTGTTCTCTAGAAAGTACAGAAAACAGTCTTCACTGGCTATTTTGGAATCCTTATATCAGATCTTGTTTCTTGAAAGTCTTATTCTTCTGTAGACTTCAAAATTTAGCTAAAGTTGTTGCTGTTCCTAAATATCTGCTTATTTGCACCACTATCTGCACCTCTCTCTCTCCCTCTCTCTCTCTTTTCATTGATTCTCATGTTTGATAATATAGAAAAATACTAATCAATACTTCCTCTGCTTTTGGCCAGACAACAGAAAGAAAAATTAGAGGAAATAACAGGATTTGAAATTGTAAAAAAGGTTAAATATTTAGGGGTTTATATTACATCATCAAATGTGAAATTGTATAAGAATAATTATGAGGTTTTATGGCAAAAAGTTCAGAAGGAGTTGATTGTTTGGAAAAAATTGCAATTATCATTGTTGGGGAGAATAGCTGCTATCAAAATGAATGTTTTACCTAGATTTTTATTCCTCTTTCAGATGATAGCAATAATTAAGAAAGATAAAAATCTGGAGGAATGGCAGACTGGAATTAATAAATTTATATGGGAAGATAAAAAAGCGAGGGTTAAAATGAAAATAATTCAAGATTCTTGGGAAAGGGGAGGTTTAAAAATGCCCAATTTTAAATTATACTATGAAGCAGCTGCTCTCTCTGCAATTAGTGATTGGTTTAATTTAACGGAGGAAAGAATGTTGAATATAGAAGGTTATGACTTGCTATATGGATGGCATGGATATTTAATTTATGACAAAAAAGTGGATAAGGCTTTTAAAAATCATGTGTTAAGAACTGCTCTTTTGCGTGTTTGGAAAAAATACTCTTATAAACTAAATTATAAGGTTCCTATGTGGGCAAGTCCTAGACATACAATAGAGAATATAAATATAGAACAGAATCAGGAAATGATTACATATAAAGATCTTTTGTATACTGAAAGAGGTAATTTGCAGTTAAAATCTCTGCACGTATTAAAAGAAGAAGGGAAAAATTATACTTGGTTTCAATATGAGCAACTACGTTCTAGATGGAAGGAAGATCAGAAAATTGGTATAGTGCAGAATGAGGAAATTTTTTTAAAGCAAATTAGAAATAAGTCTCAGGAGCATATAAAGAGATTGTATAATGTGTTACTTGAAATAGATTCTGAAAGGGATTTGGTAAAGGACTGTATGATAAAGTGGGCACAAAATTTTCAGGAGCCAATATTATTGGAAACTTGGGAAAAAAATTGGGTTAGAAATGTTAAATTCACGCAGGCACAGAATTTAAGGGAAAATTTTTATAAAATGTTTTATAGATGGCATTTAGATCCTAAGAAACTATTGTGTATGTATCCAGATATGCAAGCAAAATGTTGGAGATGTAATTATTATTTTTTATTATTATTATTTATTTGATTTTTATACCGCCCTTCTCCCGAAGGACTCAGGGCGGTGTACAGGCAACAATAAAATACAGACACTACAGTATACAATTTAAAATGCAAGTTAAAAAACTTATTATAATTAGCCTAGAACTTTAAAAATTTATAAAAACCAAAACCCCATTTAAAATTAGTAAAAAATTTAAAATCGATAAAATTTATGTAATTTAAAATTTAAAATTTAAGCCAGCCCCGCGCGAATGAAAAGATGTGTCTTCAGTTCGCGGCGGAAGGTCCGAAGGTCAGGTATTTGGCGTAAGCCCGGGGGAAGTTCGTTCCAAAGTGTGGGAGCCCCCACAGAGAAGGACCTTCCCTGGGGCCATGACATTGCTTGGCGGACGGCACCCTGAGAAGTCCCTCTCTGTGAGAGCGTACGGGTCGGTGGGAGGCATACGGTAACAGCAGGCGGTCCCGTAAGTACCCAGGCCCTAAGCCATGGAGCGCTTTAAAGGTCGTAACCAACACCTTAAAGTGCACTCGATGTCATGTCCCACTCCTCCGCTGACGGCCGGGTCAGGGAAATCCGAATCAGGCTTGCCTCTGCAGCTCTGCCCAAAGTCCTAGCAAAGTCCTCAGAGCAGGCAGGAGACCAGTAAGTGACTTCAGCAAGATAAGTTCGACTTTGCCTGACTCAGAGACTGCCAGAAAGCAGATCCTTTATATAGGCCATGGGGTGTGGCTCCATGACTCAGCACTCATTAAGGCCTGCCTCCTTCCTTCTGTTGCCTCCGCCTATCCAATCTTCTGATGCGAGGGTCACCCAATCAGCTGTTGGTAATAAATCCTCCTCAGGCTCACATGCTGTGGAGGAGGGAGGTCTAGCTGCTCCGTTTGCCTGGGCATGGAGTCAGGGCTGGGGCCGGGAGGTGCTCCTTCTTCTGCAGTTTGTCTGGGCATGGAGCCAGGACTGGGGCCGAGAGGCATACATTCCTCCGTGTTCGGGAGCAGATAAGAAGGCCCCGGCTGCTCTGAGGGCGGGAAAGACACAACACTCGAAAGGCCACAGATAGCCAGTGCAGTCTGCGCAGGAGCGGTGTTACGTGGGAGCTACGCGAAGCTCCCTCTATCACCCGCGCAGCTGCATTCTGGACTAACTGAAGCCTCTGAGTGCACTTCAAGGGGAGCCCCATATAGAGAGCATTACAATAATCCAAGCGAGAGGTAACAAGCGCGTGAGTGACTGTGCACAAGGCATCCCGATCAAGGAAGGGGCGCAACTGCCGAACCAGGCGAACCTGGTGGAAGGCCCTCCTGGCAACGGCCGTCAAATGATCTTCAAACGACAGCCGTTCATCCAGGAGGACACCTGTTCTGTTTCCCTTCCCCCAATACTCCCAGCAAAGAGTCAGTCAGAGGCCTCCTTTTCTGATTTATTTACATATATATAAATGTCCTGGCTACGTCTACCCACGGGCCTGCCAAGTTTCTGGAGATAACAAGGAAATTACAGATAAGGCCAGAATTACTCACGAATATATTCTTCCCTCCGTTGATACAGATTGCCCGCCCAAATTCATTACTTTGTCCAAGACAAAAAACCAGGAAGTCCCGCCTCCTATTTATAGTCTCTGCAGATGTCACTGCATGACAATTATGACTTGGCTTTGTCCCAACTCTTCCGCTGCTGCGCGCGCGATCACGCCCACGTAACCTTGCATCACTCCAAAACTGTTCTTGGGGCGTTGCCAAATCAGAAGGAGGCTCCATGGAATCAGGCTTTGCCGGCCCCTCCTCCTCCCTTTGAGTGGGTGCCAGGGAGGGAAAGGGCTCAAGAGAAGCAGGGCTGGCCAGGTCTTCTCCCTCACTTTCTGAATCATCCGAGTCCAGGAGTCCGGGTCCAGGAACCTGGGTCACAACAACACCTAAGTTGCGCACCCTATCCTTTGGGGCCAATAACTCGCCTCCAACAGTCAGCTGCGGCTGAAGCTGACTGAATCGGGATGCCGGCATCCACAGCCACTCCGTCTTGGAGGGATTAAGCTTGAGCCTGTTTCTCCCCATCCAGACCCGTACGGCTTCCAAACACCGGGACAGCACTTCAACAACTTCATTGGGGTGGCCCGGGGTGGAAAAGTACAGCTGAGTGTCGTCAGCGTACAGCTGGTAACTCACCCCGAAGCCACTGATGATCTCACCCAACGGCTTCATATAGATGTTGAACAGAAGGGGCGAGAGAATCGACCCCTGCGGCACCCCACAAGTGAGGCACCTCGCGGTTGACCTCTGCCCCCCTGTCAACACCGTCTGCGACCGGTCGGAGAGATAGGAGGAGAACCACCGATACACGGTGCCTCCCACTCCCAATCCCCCCAACCGGCGCAGCAAGATACCATGGTCGATGGTATCAAAAGCCGCTGAGAGATCTAATAGGACCAGGGCAGAGGAATAACCCCTGTCCCTGGCCCTCCAGAGATCATCCACCAATGCGACCAAAGCTGTCTCCGTGCTGTATCCGGGTCGGAAGCCGGACTGGAACGGGTCTAGATAGACGGATTCATCCAGGTATTGGGGTAGCTGTCGCGCCACAGCACTCAACCTTCGCAACAAAGCGAAGGTTGGAGACTGGACGGTAATTACCCAAAATAGCTGGGTCCAAAGAGGGCTTCTTGAGGAGGGGTCTCACCACCGCCTCTTTCAAGGCGGCAGGGAAAACCCCATCCAACAAAGAAGCATTGATAATCCTCTGAGCCAGCCTCGTGTCACCTCCTGAGTGGCCAGTACCAGCCAGGAAGGACACGGGTCCAGTAAACATGTAGTGGCGTGAAGCCTCCCCAACAACCTGTCCACGCCCTCGGAGCCACAGGGTCAAACTCATCCCAAACAGGCCCAACAAGACGTGCCTCCTCTCCCTCGCTTGGATCATCCCAATTTCGGTCCAGACCATCCTGGAGCTGAGCGATTTTATCGTATAGATAACCACTAAACTCCTCGGCACGTCCCTGCAAAGGGTCATCCCGCACCTCCTGATGAAGGAGGAGCGGTCACCCAAACAGGGCGGCCGGGCGGTTATCTGCCGACGCAATGAGGGTGGAGGCGAGAACGCCGCCTCCCTCATTGCCACCAGGTAGGTCCTAGAATAGGACCTAACTAGTGTCCGATCAGCTCGAACGACTGGACCTCCAGGTGCTCTCTAGGCGCTTCTCCGGCTTTCATCTCCTCAGCCCTCAGAGAACCAAGGGGCCGGACGAGATCTGCGCCGGTCAGAGGTCGCAAAGGCACGACACGGTCCAGGGCCCCAGCCGCGCCTGTTCCCAGGCCGCGACTAGTTCCTCAGTCGTGCCGTGGGCCAGATCCTCAGGAATGGCCCAAGCTCCGCCAGGAACCTCTCAGGGTCCATCAGGCGCCTGGGACGGAACCAACGATAGGTTCCGCCTCCCGCGATGGTGAGTGGCGGTTCGAAGTCTTGGCGAAGGAGAAAATGATCGGACCATGACATAGGTTCTGTTACTAAATCACCTAACTCCAGATCATTTAACCACTGTCCAGAGATATAAATCAAATCCAGCGTGCCTCCCCCCATGTGTGTAGGGCCATCATTTACTCGAATCAGGTCCAAGGCCGTCATGGAAGCCTGGAACTCCCGAGCTGCAGTCGATAACAAGCCAGCTGATGGTAGGTTGAAATCCCCCATGACTATAAGTCTGGGGGTCTCAACCGCCACCGCGGCAAGTACCTCCAACAGCTCGGGCAGGGCTGTGGTCACGCAGCAAGGAGCCAGGTACGCGATCAACAAGCCCAACTGATTCCTATGGCCCCACCTCACATAGAGGGATTCACAGCCGGCAATCTGAGGAACAGTGGCCTCCCTCGGCTCTAGATCTTCCTTAATGACAACCGCCACCCCGCCACCCCTACCTTGGGCCCTCGGCTGATGAAATGCTCGGAAACCTGGAGGGCAAAGCTCAACAAGGGGAACCCCCCCCTCTGGGCCCAACCAGGTCTCCGTAATGCCCATAAGATCCGCGGACTCCCCCTGAATAAGATCGCAAATCAGGGGAGCTTTATTAGCCACGGACCGGGCATTAGATAACATCAACCGAAGATCCAAGCTCTGAGGATCATGGCCGCCCGAGGAACAGGTAGGAACTGAGGGGCCGGAGCACGTGATCGCTTTCAGACATCGAACACGTGCTCCCAACTCTCGATACGGCCCCCCCCCGCCATATCTGCCTCTCCCACTAACCACACAGATGGAACCACACTTATCATCAGGAACCTCACCCTCCCCCGAAACCTTCGGACCTATTAAAACCCCGCCGCAAACACGCGCAGTGACTGGCCCCTCCCTCGGCGGGCTACCCCCAGCACCCGCCCTTGCCCTCCCCCCCCTTAAAAGTTCCCTATCTAAAAATCCCCACAAGTTCTTTCTACGCGCATGCCACCTCTGTGGATCCCAAGACCCGTCATTGAGGCCGGCCCTCGGTAACGTAGAGGGCCATTCCTGCGAGGCGGGGGCACCTCGCAGGCGCAAGAGTTCAATTGAGGAATATCGCATAATAAAATCGGCGAAAAGACTAGCTCCATCTCGAAATTGGCTAAGATGATAATATAAAATTAGTCCTCAGTTAAGGACGGACGTATAATAATCCGGTCAATGGACAGTCATGATGAATCTCCTGGTCAATATCCAGGACCCAGATCTTAGTTTGGTCCAATAAATATAAGTTCTTAAATCCAGGATAGGTAGTCCAAAGCCAAGTCCTAAACATGAGAAAAAAGGGTGGGGTTGGTGTTTCGTGTCCACTCTCGATGAAGTTTGCTGTTCCCGGACAAGTCTCCTCTCAGTTCCTGATGACCCATAAAGTCATAATATATGGCCATAAAGATCGCAAAAGGCCAGGAAACTGTCGATGATATCACAGTATCAGGGAAAAGAACAGGCCAGGAAACAGACCAAAGTACCTCCATTGTCTTACTCTCTGCCGGCCTCAGGCAATCCTCCAATAACCGGCACCAGATTCGTCCAGCCCATGCCCACCAGGGGTCACTCCATCTCCACCACCAACACCCCTGGAATGTCCAGGTCCGGCTCGCTCCAGAGACCAGGTCTCTCCAAGTCTCTCCAAAAACCCTCCAAGAGGCCTCACAAAAAGGCAAGGCCTCCCCCGAGGGGCCGAAGGACGGGAGGAAACAAGGATGCCCAGATGAAAATAGAGGCCGCAACAGGCCATAGCAGGCCGCAAAAAGGCCACCAGGATGAGCAAAGGCCGCAGAGAAATGAGTCAGTAAAGCCTTCATGGCCAAAGCCACATAGTGGAAACGACAGCAGCGGAAGATGGAAAAAAGGCAAAAGCTTTCCAAACGCCAAAAAAACCCGCTGCCGCTCCAATTCACCACTTCCCCTCCGCTGCAGTTCGCATTCACAGCCGAGGGAAAGGGCCCAACATCCCCGACCAAGGTAGAAAACAGGCCGGCTCACCACCCTATCGGCGCCACCAACATGGCCGCCGCCATCCGCTGCTCACCTTCCCGGGTCCGTTCCTGGCAGCCGTGGGGCTTAAGAGGTCCGGAAACCTCTCCCATGGCTGCCTGAAACTTCAGATCTTCTCATCGGGGGATGAGCGGTTAAGCAGGCGGCCAGGAGCGCTGCCATCCTGTTGGAGCTAAGAAAACCGCCGACGCCGATCCTCAGGGCGCCGCCATCTTGCGCATGCGCAGAACTTCATGACATTCCAAATTGTGATGATGCTACATATTTTCATATTTGGTGGACTTGTAAGGATATTGTAGCCTTTGGGATAAAAATTTGGTGGATTTTACAAAATGTTCTGAAAAAGAAGATAAAGTTCCTGCCGCGATTTTTTCTGCTGGGAATTATTACAGACTGTACAGTAATTGAGACTAAATTGATTTTAAATCTAATAACAGCGGCAAGATTACTGATAGGACAGTATTGGAAGAAAAAAGAAGTATTTACAATAGAAGAATGGATATTGAAAGTTGCCAATTTGGCTGAGATGGCAAAAATCTCAGCCTTTTTGAAAGACAATACGCAAGAAAGATACTTAAAGGAATGGAAAAAATGGATTGACTATATTCAAAGTAGATATCAAACTAAGAGTTATCAGACTGCCTTTGAATGATTAGGATGTATTATTTCTGATTGTTTTGGGGAAAGTTAGGAACTGATGAGAATTGTAGGAGTATAATTGAATTGGGAGGGAAATTTTTTTAGCATATGTTTGTTTTATTTTTAACTATACCTTGTGTTTGTTCCGGGAAGTTGGGGGGGTGGGGGGGTTGTGAAGGGAGGGGGGAGGGGGGAAGGGGGGGTGGGGGGAAAAGGGGGGAGAAAGTTTGTAAAACTTTTTCAATAAAAAAAAATACTTCCTCTGCTTGCTTATGATTATAATGATGTCCATGATCTTTTGTTTCTCACTATTTAGGTTCTTTTAGCATAAGTACCCCCAAAGTAAAGAGGCATAAACAATCTACAATAAGTAAAGTTCAGTATGTATATCTAGAACTTTAATGATAATAATGAGTATTTTGTTCAGTAATACAGAATTAAACATGAATTTCAATCCTAACTTGCAACTGAACTTTTGACCAGGTGTTAATGTTTAAAACTGGAATTATTAGCCATCCAATTGCCTGATTTTACCTGTGTTTTGTGAGTATTGACTAATGAAGGAGTAGCAGCCACCATGGAACTACTGCGTGGCCTTGGCAATGGTGGGACTTCTGGGTCAAATGATTTCTCTGGCTTTTCTTCTAACATGTGGCGCAGCCGCTGGAGATAATACATCAAGGACCATTGTGTGCCTTCCTCAGACCAGTGTGGCTGAAGCAGGCATCGTAATACAGCAACATCAAAGTAAGTGGCATAGCGGGACCTTTGGCATGGTGGGATCACCAAAGACACTCTGTTACAAAGAGGAAAAAGAAGCACATTAATCCAATCAATTGAGGAATCAAGCAACAATCAAGATGTGGTCCCCCAGAAAACAATCTGTTTCTTCATCCTGGATAGAGTTGTTAATATCAGCATGATCTTAACAGACAATCCCCAAATGTGGTAACCTATTATTTAGGAAAAAAAGGAACACAAACTGATTAATTTGAGATGTCACTTTTATTCTGAGATTTAGGAGAGTGAAGAAGAATGAAAGGGGCCCAGCTGATCTTGAGCATGAATTTAAAAACTCAGCATTGTTGGGAAAGTTTCAGAAGGAAGAAACAGCCCCTCTCTGGATTCCATGAAAACCTCCCCAATTCTTCTGCCATCTCCACTGGGCACACATTTCAGATTCTCCTTGATGTATGTGATAATTACATTAATTAAGTTTCAGACAGAAGGTCTTCATGATACTCTGGAAAGTGCTAGCTTATAAATTGCACTTAGAAACCAAGGGCCCAATCACAATCAAAGGACTGGTCTTAAATTTACACATTAGTATACTCTTCTTAGATTGCCAAAGAATTGTTGACTTTTTAGGAATATACTCTCATGGACCACTGTTTGGGGATAAAATCCCACTGCAAAGGATTCGTAAGATTGAATCTAAACACAATCATACTGCCCATACTTATAGCAACATAAACTCATAATTTTTGAAAATGTACAATGCACAAAACACAAGAATTTAAATTTGTTACACTGAAACGATAAAATAATACAAGCAGCAGCCACCAGAGTATTTTAAATGATTCTAAACAACACATATATTTAAAATTAAATCAATAATTGAGTAAAATATGGACAAACAAAAATGGCTTAAAAGAGAATACCATCATACCGGGAGAATAATTTCAGAGGTGGAAGACAACCACTGAAAAGGGCCATTCCTGTATACTGGTTATTCAGGCTCTCAGCATCAAAAGGTGCCAGAATAGGCCTCAGAAGTTTTTCCTGGGATTCACTGAGGACAATTGGGGAAAAGGCATTCCTGTAGATAACATGGTCCCAAGTTCAGAAGAACTTTATAGATTAAAACATGTTCCTTGATCTCAGGAACAGAACAACTCTGGGAGTCAGTGAAAATAAAATTGGCTTAGTTGCAGTCAGAATTTTTTACTTTTTTGTACTAACTTTCCAGCTCATATTGAAGAGCAGAGTCTGGACAACTAACTCTCAAGGATGCTTTTCTTGCAGTATATAGGAGGCTAAGGTTTATGACCTTCCAACTGTAGGACTCTATTCTACAATTATCTTGCCTGTAGCAATAGATATTTGTGCATTTGTAAATGCAGTTAGTGGTAGGCATTCCTTCTAAGCATGTGTGTTTGAAAACTGATTAATCATCCATATCTCTATAAATTCATTTGACGTTTCATTGGTGCATCAATGCTTCTCCTACCAGTTAATGGATTACTGCTTTCAACACTATTTGTATCTTTAATGAAAAATATGTTAAATGGTAAAATTATGTATACTGAAAAATACTCTTTCGAGAGCATTTGTATTCTAACAAGGATCCTCTAAGTGCTACCGTAATCTAGTTTGGTTTTGTCAGTTTTAACTGAAATTGCACACCTATATGAACCCTAATAATACCACAGGAAAATTATTCCAATTGTCAGGGATAGATATGGTCTTGTAAACAAACCATATCCATATTTTAACATTTTCCAATAATGGTATCTGTACTTTTATCATAATCGTTTTTCAAAATGTTCACAGCATATATTATTTTTCATCAGGTTTATTGCTGACATTTGTAGTTTTACTCTAACGTATTTCCACAGTATACTTCCTCAGGCATTCCTCCACTTCGATAATTTAATCACTTTACTTTCTTTGAATTTTGTTCACTCTGCTGGTGGCTCCTTGTTTAGGCCATTCACCCACTTACAAAACAATGCTTCATTCCCTACAAAACGAATTTGCCTTTTTTCTGCTTTTAGCCTTAACCATTCTTTTCTCTTACTACATTTTCCGCTGTTACCCTTTCTCTTTACACAAGGTACAAATTTCTTTCTTTCATTCTGCTTTTTGCAGATATACTATATATAAGTTCAGTTTCTTTCTTTCATTTTACCATGCCACCAAACATATTCATCCTTCTCATTAGCTCCACATAATTATGGGGCAACCTGCTTCATTTTTTTTCACTCCATTCCAGGTAGCTTTCATATCTTCTTTCTTTATTGCCTGCTTTCCAGTCATTCTGACAGGAGACAAACCTATCTTCTAATACTTTTATACAAATATATAAAATTATATTGTTGTAACCACAGACCTAACATAAAGAACTCCATCCCTGGAGTTTTCCTTTCACTCTTGTTTCTTCCAGTTTTTTCCTTCCCTTTATTTTTCATTTCCCTCCAAAATCCATTCTCAACACTGCAATAAAATTGTCTTCCACACATTCCAAACCTCTGAGCACTCTTGAATTCTTCATTAATTCTCTTGGTCAGTCGTCACAAACAATTTAATCAATAATGCTTTTAGTTTTATATCTCCTCTTCCTATATGTACTTAAACACAGAGTTATGTTTAGACTATGTATTTGAAACTAAAGAGAAACTCATCAAATAGTCACCATTCATTGGAGGGTCTTCAAATGGCCTGTTCATATTTTCTGAATGCTATCATCTTGAACCTGCCCATCCATTCATGACACTAGCAATGCATTTTCCCCTAGAACACATTCACTCACAATGTTGCTCAGGTCTGGTTCTTCTATTATCACAATTCATTGCAGCATATCATGCGAGTATCACTGACATATGGATTCCTGTTTTCATACGCTCCCATAACAATCTAGATGACAGTAATTCATATTTTCTAACACAGATTTTAACACTTCCCCCCATAATTACACAAACACCTTCATTACCTAGCATGTATTTCTGAATGCCACTTCATTCAGATCTATTACATCTTTCCTTTTTATTAGTTTCACAGATGCTCAACAAATCTATTTTCATTTCTTTTCATTAATTAATGCTGTTTACAATGTACTCTTTTATTCCAAGTTTTAATTATCTGAAAGGCTTAGTTATCACCACTTAAGTCCATAGATTTGATCTCTGTTCTCCGTATGGTTTTGATCAGAGCTTTCACACAATTCTTTTTACTATGATAGAAAAGCTACAAAGCAGGTTACCAAATTTTGTTGTATCTATGTACTATGTAATACTCTCTGATGGTATGGACAATACTAGTCAATGTGGTACATTTCAGCCAGTATGTCACAAGCACCTGGAGCCCAAATTTACCCTGAATATGCCATTCTATGCATGCTTGGAGATCTACGCTAGAAAACTACCTTGTTTTCAACATTTATTTATTCACATCTCACACATTGAATGGCTGAATAAATATAAGTATTCATTGTGACTATGGTAAGAAACAGTCATCTCATTTTTTTCTGGCTACTATATGATTTGTTAAAGGATCCGCTTTTACGAAAAAGATGCAAACTGATATACAGATGAAAGAAAGTTTGAAAATTTTCCCTTATAAATAGAATGTAAGTTAAATACGCAGATATTATATTTCACAGAGAAACAAAAATGTAAGAAAGATGTAACAGTGAGACTATTTGGGGAAGAAAACTAAGGAACCTTTAGGCAGACATTTTAAATTACCCGTATATACTCGAGTATAAGCCGACCCGAATATAAGCCGAGGTACCTAATTTTACCACAAAAAAACTGGGAAAAACTATTGACTCGAGTATAAGCCTAGGGTGGGAAATGAGGCAGCTACTGGTCAATGTAAAAAATAAAGATAGAGCCAAGTAAAATAACATGAATATTTATTTGAACGAAAAACAATAAAAGTGCAAAAGTGCAAAATGTTCGGCGCTCATTTTTATTATGCAGCGCCCCCTGCTGGACATCTATCAAAAATACAGTATCTTTTAAAAGTACATCGAGACGTAGACTCGAGTATAAGCCGAGGGGGCCGCTTTTCAGCACAAAAAACGTGCTGAAAAACTCGGCTTATACTCGAGTATATACGGTACCTCCATCAGAATTGTACAAAACGTTTAGTTGTGCTAAATAAGAACGATTCCTATTATGCCCCTGTAACCAAATACCTAATCAATTACCTAATCAATTGTTCAGTAAAGGCTATTTGAGCAAGTTGAAAGATCAGATAAATTACTGTTGATTGAAATAATTACATTCAATGTTCTAATTTCTGACATGCCTTGTGCAGAAAAAAAAATGTTTCTCAAGACAACTACAAATTTGTGGTCCACGGTACAAATGAATGCATTGCTATAACATGCATTATAGCAATATGATAAAAATGTTATCTATTTCCTATACACCCTAGATAGAACTTTGTTACAACAATGTCATCTTATTTCTACTATTAAGGATTACCAGGATAAAATACATAATGATTTTAGTCAATATTGAAGAAATTAATGTATTTTCTTCCTAATATTATGCCTCATACCTTATTTATTCACTATTAAGCATTTTTAAAATAAAGAATAGTTAGTATTAAAACTATGAAAATAAGAACTATTGTTATCATTGTACTATTTGGCAATTTAACAGAGTATTCAGTTAATTGAACAGCATGCCAAATTCATTTAGTCCTTAGGTTACAATGGCAATTGAGACCAGAATTTCTGTTGCTAAGCAATGTGGACATAAAGCACAATGTCACATGACTACATTGCTTAGTGATGGCAATCACAGCAGTCCCCATTGCCATGTAATCCCAGAACTGTGTGATCGTTAAGAAGAAAGAGGCAGGAGTCCCATACAAGAAGTGTGTGTATGGAGGGGTGTTCAGGCGCTATGCGGGTGGATCTGCAGGTAGGTGTGCATTACAGTGCAGGCAGGTAGGGGTTGCAATGGAGTATGCAATCCCTCAGGAGAAACAGCAGCAGGACTGGAGCCTTCTGCTGGCTTCCTCATGGACTTTGCTTGTGCAAAGCCAGCAGGAAAAGTCTCAAATGGGAGTAATGAGCCCAGAGGATGCTATAACTGTTGTAAGTGTGAGCCAGTTGCCAAGTGGCTGAATCACAATCATATGACCAAAAGTATGCTGAAATGGTCAGAACTTTGAGGACTGGTTATAAATTCTCCTTCTTCAGTACTGTTGCAACTTTGAACAGTCAACAAGTAGATTATTGATATACAATGCTTTGTCATATACTTCTATGCTTCTTACAAACTCTATTAAGTTTCTATTGAAATTTATAAAAATTAGCATTCCACTTATTTGCTTGAATTCTTTTAAATCTACAAATAATTATTTCAGTGAAACTTTTTTCATGTGTTCTTGTAAACGTATCAGATTTTTCATGTGTTCTTGTAAATATATTAGTTCAAAGAAAAATTAGCAAAATTACTGGAAGAAATAAATTTTGTAAACATTTATATTACTTCAAATTGTTATATTTACTCAGCAGCATTTCTAGGTAAATATCTTTATGTTATTTCAAAGAGATAGGTAGGATATTAAGAAATTGTATATGGCAAGGACAAATTCCTACAGTTTATGTATCTAAATTAAGCAGTTACATGATGATGAAAGTTTTAATCTTCCTGACTTGCAGCTTTATCATTGGCATATATTTTGATTTTCTTCTCTCTATGGGACACAAGCAACCAGGTAACACGCCTCTGTTAGTACAAGTAGCAAGTTATTATGTAATTCCTCAGGAATTCTGGGAAAAGTCTTGGCTTCATTTTTAGCAATAGCTCTGATCTGTCTCCTGCATTAAATACAACAAAGTAGGTCTGGAAGTCATTTGGTTAGTCAGTTTTGTTGTTTTTTTCTAAATTATGTTTGTTCCTCTCCTCCCTGCTTCTCCACTTCAGTTTCTCTTTTCCCTTCTTTCTTACAGCAATTTTTAAAATGTACAATTTTTTTCGACTTAATTTTAATTGCACACTAAGCTCACTGAGTTAGTGATTGCACACTTTCCCCAAAGGCCAGGATGTAATGATTATTTGAATTTTATCTTCAAGGGCAGAAATAATTGTATAAAAGCTGGATCAGTAAGTAGAGCAAACAACATTTATTCTGTTCCTGCTTGTTGCTAGGCAACACCCTCTCCAGTTCCGTTTGGAGTGATCAATGAGTTCAGCAAATGAAGAGAAATTAATGACGCAGGTTAGAGACCCTGCCTGCAGCTTCATTGCCATAGTGACCACCCAGCTCAGTTTCAGACACTGAATACTTGCTCTATTTTGAACCTGCATATCTGAGGAGGGAAAGAACCCAATACATAGAAAATACCAATTTTGATTTCCTGTTTCTTTTTAACCATCTGTATATGTAAGGCACAATCAGCCTTTTGACTTCTCACTAGTAAGCTATAGGTGCCACATTTCAACAATTTCATCAATAACATTGTGTTAACTATGGATCCTGGTTGATAAACAGGGTTGGTCACACATTTGTCCTATCAAATAAGGCATCCACTGGCTAGATCAGGGCAGGAAATTAAGCACTTAGATGTATTTCGTTTCAGGCTCTCTATATAAAGAAGTTCCTCAGTTCATACAAAATGAACTATTCTTTCCTTTTTTTAAAGTATTTTATGAATGAAATATTTTCTGTTCAGCCTTTCAAGCAGTGGTGGGATTCAAATAATTTAACAACAGATTCTGTCAGTGTGGCTAGGTGGTCATGTGACTGGGTGGGCGTGGCTAATTCAATGTCACTCATATTAAGGGGTGCTTCGCCTGGCCCCTCCTCTCCCAGTCATTCCTTGTCACACCCGGCCTCAACATGGTCGCATTGGTTGATGATCTCTGGAGGGCTCGGGACAGGGGTTGTTCCTCTGTCCTGGTCCTATTAGATCTGTCAGCGGCTTTTGATACCATCGACCATGGTATCCTTTTGTGGCGATTGGGGGGTTTGGGAGTGGGGGGCACCATTTTTCGGTGGTTCTCCTCCTACCTCTCTGACCGCTCGCAGACTGTGTTGGCAGGAGGGCAGAGATTGACTGCAAGGCACCTCACTTGCGGGGTGCCGCAGGGGTCAGTTCTCTCGCCGCTCCTGTTCAACATTTATATGAAGCCACTGGGGGAGATCATCTGTGGTTTCGGGGTGAGTTGCCATCTATATGCTGATGATACTCAGCTATACATCTCCACCCCGGACCACCCCAATGAAGCCGTCAAGGTGATGTCCCGGTGTTTGGAGGCCGTGTGGGTCTGGATGGGGAAGAACAGACTTCGACTCAACCCATCCAAGACTGAGTGGCTGTGGGTGCCAACATCCGGCACAGTCAGCTAGTTCCATTGCTGACTGTGGGGGGCGAGTTGTTGGCCCCCAGGGAGACGGTTCGCAACTTAGGCGTTCTCCTGGTTGTCGCTGGAAGAGCATTTGACAGCCGCCACCAGGGGAGGTTTTTATCAGGTGCGTCTGATTCGCCAGTTGCGTCCCTTCCTGGACCGGGATTCTTTATGCACAGTCACTCATGCCCTCGTCACTTCCCGCCTGGACTACTGCAATGCTCTCTACATGGGGCTCCCCTTGAAGAGCACCAGGAGGCTTCAACTGGTCCAGAATGCGGCTGCGGGGGATAGAGGGAGTGTCTCGTAGCTCCCATATAACACCTCTCCAGTTCCGTTTGGAGTGATCAATGAGTTCAGCAAATGAAGAGAAATTAATGACGCAGGTTAGAGACCCTGCCTGCAGCTTCATTGCCATAGTGACCACCCAGCTCAGTTTCAGACACTGAATACTTGCTCTATTTTGAACCTGCATATCTGAGGAGGGAAAGAACCCAATACATAGAAAATACCAATTTTGATTTCCTGTTTCTTTTTAACCATCTGTATATGTAAGGCACAATCAGCCTTTTGACTTCTCACTAGTAAGCTATAGGTGCCACATTTCAACAATTTCATCAATAACATTGTGTTAACTATGGATCCTGGTTGATAAACAGGGTTGGTCACACATTTGTCCTATCAAATAAGGCATCCACTGGCTAGATCAGGGCAGGAAATTAAGCACTTAGATGTATTTCGTTTCAGGCTCTCTATATAAAGAAGTTCCTCAGTTCATACAAAATGAACTATTCTTTCCTTTTTTTAAAGTATTTTATGAATGAAATATTTTCTGTTCAGCCTTTCAAGCAGTGGTGGGATTCAAATAATTTAACAACAGATTCTGTCAGTGTGGCTAGGTGGTCATGTGACTGGGTGGGCGTGGCTAATTCAATGTCACTCATATTAAGGGGTGCTTCACCTGGCCCCTCCTCTCCCAGTCATTCCTTGTCACACCCGGCCTCAACATGGTCGCATTGGTTGATGATCTCTGGAGGGCTCGGGACAGGGGTTGTTCCTCTGTCCTGGTCCTATTAGATCTGTCAGCGGCTTTTGATACCATCGACCATGCTATCCTTCTGCGGCGGTTGGGGTGTTTGGGAGTGGGGGGCACCGTTTTTCGGTGGTTCTCCTCCTACCTCTCCGACCGTTCGCAGACTGTGTTGGCAGGAGGGCAGAGATCGACTGCAAGGCACCTCACTTGTGGGGTGCCACAGGGGTCAGTTCTCTCGCTGCTTCTGTTCAACATTTATATGAAGCCTCTGGGGGAGATCATCCGTGGTTTTGGGGTGAGTTGCCACTATATGCTGATGATACTCAGCTATATATCTCCACCCCGAACCACCCCAATGAAGCCGTCAAAGTAATGTCCCGGTGCCTTGAGGCTGTACGGGTCTGGATGGGGAAGAACAGACTTCGACTCAACCCATCCAAGACTGAGTGGCTGTGGATGCCAACATCCCGGCACAGTCAGCTAGTTCCATTGCTGACTGTGGGGGGCGAGTTGTTGGCCCCCAGGGAGACGGTTCGCAACTTAGGCGTTCTCCTGGTTGTCGCTGGAAGAGCATTTGACAGCCGCCACCAGGGGAGGTTTTTATCAGGTGCGTCTGATTCGCCAGTTGCGTCCCTTCCTGGACCGGGATTCTTTATGCACAGTCACTCATGCCCTCGTCACTTCCCGCCTGGACTACTGCAATGCTCTCTACATGGGGCTCCCCTTGAAGAGCACCAGGAGGCTCCAACTGGTCCAGAATGCGGCTGCGCGGGGGGGGGGTAGAGGGAGTGTCTCGTAGCTCCCATATAATACCTCTCCTGCGCAACTGTACTGGTTACCGGTGGTCTTCCGGGTGCAATTCAAGGTGTTGGTTCTCACCTTTAAAGCGCTCCATGGCTTGGGACCAGGTTACTTATGGGACCGCCTACTGCCACCAATAACCTCCCATCGACCTGTGCGCTCCCATAGGGAGGGCCTCCTCAGGGTGCCGTCAGCCAAACAATGCCGACTGGCGGCTCCCAGGGGGAGGTCCTTCTCTGTGGGGGCTCCTGCCCTGTGGAATGAGCTACCTCTGGGGCTACACCAACTCCCTGACCTCTGGACCTTTAAGCGCAAGCTTAAGACTTTCTTTTTCCATCGTGCAGGGTTGGCCTAATCACAATTTTAACATGGGTGGTTTTATTAGGGTTTATTTTATATTTTATTAGTTTTTAAAATTATTGGGCCAATTTTGAATTAGATTTTTAATAATGTTCTTAACGCTTGTTTCTGTGTGATTTTATCTTGGCTGTAAACCGCCCTGAGTCTTCGGAGAAGGGCGGTATAGAAATGTGATAAATAAATAAATAAACATATCTACAGTTCTGTAAAAATGTTGTTCATCTTTTTTCACATACCATAGCACATACCACAGACCACTGAAAGATAGAAATGGCTCACATGCATTGCTCAAGAGTGTGATAGGCAAAAGGTTTTTAAGGGGCTGCCAGAAAGAAAGGGGAGGGGGGCAATGTATTTTCCAAAGAAGCAGAAGGCAAAACAAAAAGCAATAGATGGAAACTGAACAAAGAGGAGCAACCTAAAACTAAGGCAAAACTTCCTGACAGTAAGAGAAATTAACCAATAGAACTTCTTGTCTCCAGAAGTTCTGGGTGCTTCCACAATGGAGGTTTTCAAGAGGAGATGGGGCAGCCACTTCTCTGAAATGGTATAGGGTTCACCCCTCCAAGGTCCCTTCCAAGGTCCCTTCTGTTATTCTGACATCTTTCCCAGGCTCTCTACTCAGATTTTGGCATGCTCAGTTTTCCTGCCTGAGCAGGGGGTTGGACTAGAAGACCTCCAAAGTCTCTTTCAACTCGATTATTCTGTTATTCCTGAGCTAAATAGCTAAGACCCTCATTGGGGCCCTATCTCTTTTGCTCCCTCTGGAACTGAGCTGCCTCTAAACAATCATTTTAATAAGATTTTTAGAATCCTGCAGTTGAAAGTTCTTCATGTCCCCTTACCCTGAAGACCCAATTTCATTTGAAATTTAATCCCAAAATGATTGCCCTTTTAGCATTTCTTTGACACTTCTCCAAAATGCACCCCCAAGAAGCCACATGTCAAAAGGCAGTAGGGCTACTGGTAGCCAAGTGCTAAGGCAGGATTTATCTCAGACCCTCAATGTCTCTCATTATAATCTTCCTTTCTTCCTCCCTCCCTCCCCACTTCCTCCTTCTCTCCTTTTTATTCCCATCTCCTTCCTTCTTTCCCCTCCCTTTTATTTCTTAGGGGAGAAGGCGACTTCCCCTCCCCCCCAACTTTTAAATGTCACCCTTATTAAGAGCCAGGGATGCTTGCTCAGATACATGCTGCTTGTTTTTTTCCCAAAAGAAAAAAAGAAATTGCTGGCCCAGGGTCAGCATTGTAACTTTTTAAGGATTTCAAAAGCTGTTCTTTTAACTTTGTGGTCTTGCTTTTTGGGACAAACGCCCCCCCCCCCCCACCGCACTTCCTTTGTTTCTAAGAAAAAAAGAAACCGGAAGGGAGAAGAGGGGGAGAAAATAAAAGCTACACACATACACACAGAGATTGGAGAGTTCTCTTGCTCTCTCTCTCCAAGCGGCCCGGGTGCACCCCATTTGCGCGCTTCCTAGCAGGAAGAGGCGTGCTGTTTTGTTTGCCACCAACGGATCCACTGAGTGACCTGATCGAAGCTGATCCCAGTATAGGAGAGACTGCTGGGTTAGTTTGACCAAGCAAATTATCCCCCCCACCCTTCGCTATCAAAGTGGACCCGGCAGCTGCACTGCAATGTAGAAATGGGAAATGGAGCAGACAACACGAGGGAAGGAGATGCAGCAGGGAGAAGAGTTTGCCCCACTCACCACCCGCCAGAAGCCCTCACTTTTCCCAAGCACTTCTTTGCTTACCTGATTTCCAGCTCCATAGCGTTTCTTGCTATCATGTGCAGGAAAACGAAAGTTTGTGGGATTTTTCTCTTTTGTGAGAAGTTGAAATTGATTGATTGCACTTTATTTTTAATCCCACAACCTTTTGTTTCCCTGCATAAGAAACGTGACGGAGAAAGGCGATGGAGCTGGAAATCAGGTAAGCTTCCGCCGCCCCCCTGCCCCCCCTGCCATGCCAGAAGCTGCACGCCTTCCACATCGCCCCCAGAGCCCTGCGGCTTGCAATCTCCTATTGCAGAAGCCCCCTGAGTCCCATGCCCTCTTCCTTCCTGCACCCACATTGCGGTCCCAGGGAAAGGCCAGCGAGCGGAGCAGAGAGGTACCCGGGCCACCCTTAGATTTGCGCTGCCACCTTGGCCCCACCCCCTGGGCGTGCACACAGGAGGCTCCAAGCCTGCGAGGGCTGGCCTGGCGTCCTAGGTGAAGGGCAGCATTCAGCAAGCAGTACCCAGGGACGCCAGACCCTGCGCGCTCACCTCCTCCTATGCGCATGCCCAGGAGGAGACGCCAGGTGGGGCAGGGCCAGTCAGCAATTTAACAACTGGTTCAGCCGAAGTGATGAGAGCTGGTTGAATGCCACCACTGCTTTCAAGTATGACAAAGTGTTTTAGGTGTCCAAGACGACAATTGCACAATGGCTAGGGGATTGAGGAGTATAAGTATTATAGTCCAATACCCCTGGCAGGACCCTTGGCTGGATACAGCTGTATTACTGTACTACGTCAATCTGTGCTCAAAATGAAAAACGGCTGTGAAAAACTTAAACTTTAAACATGTTACAATCTTAGGGTTTCCAGTGGGACTTTTGGAGAGAAAGATGATTAGAATAAAGGAAAGTAAAGGAGCACAAAATTATCCGTGTGCCTTAACCATTACACCAAACTGGTTCTCTTTAATGGAAGATTTCGTAAATTACCCTGTGCTAAACTAATTGTATTGAAACTGACAAATTTCAATCTTGCAGAAGAATGCCTACCTAGGATAGGGGGTTCCTTTCTCTTGGGAGCCTTGGGGTGAGATGCTTCCATCAATGGAATTTCCACGGTGGCAGCCCAGAAAGGCTCGTCTTGGTGGAACAGAGTCTGATTCTGTTGATTCATACACTATCTGCAGACCAGGAAGAAACAAGGTTAAAATGCAGATTGTGTAGATGCCCAGGGACTCAATACTGTTGTGACTACTAATTCAAGCAAGAAAACCCTCAGATATTGTCTTGAAAGTTTCTGTAAGTTAGGATGGAAGAAAAATCGCATTTCCCAGTCTTAGAAATAAATTGAAATTATTTTTAGAGCTTCTGGAATGAAAACAAATGGGCATGATGAGACATGGAAAGACAATAATGTGTAGGTATTGTACATCAAGTCCCAGTTCTCCCTGGGATGATTACATCACACTTATATCACTTCCAACAGCAGGTAAAACTCAAATAATCTGTTGTATTTTGAATGGTTATATTATATGTCACTTAAAGAACAAAACCATCAAAAGAATGCCATTTTTAAATAAAATATGCAAACACTCATTTTTTTTCTGATGGGGGGGACATATTGTAAACATGCCATACAATGGTTGTTGTAGAAGGACTACCTATTCATAAAGAGGCAGCAGGCATGACCAGTCACAAATTTCTACAGGAAGGCCAGGTAGGAAGCTTGCCCTCTCTCATCCCCTCCACCCTCATAGGATGTTTCCTAATAAGTCCAGGTTAGCTTGTTCCTTTTTTCTGGCTAGGTGGAGATGCTTGCAGGCCACGCAATGGGGTGCAGTCAATCATTTTTTTATTGCTAAACATATTGCTATTTTCTAAGAATGCTTGAGATGATGCTATTGATGGCTATTGTGTTTTGCAGCATTCCAGCTTCCCATTTATTTATCTGTTTGTTTTAATGTCAGCTACAGAGCCTGGAAGCCTCAAAGGAATTGCTGCAGGGACACTGGCGCATATGAGTGCCAAGTTTCCTACCGCTATGACAGCAGGGCATTCTGTGCTATAAGCCCTTCATCTGCACTCTGAGATAATATAACCTAGATGAAAAATAGCCATCCTAGGTGCAACAAAACACAAGTGGTAAAACAAAAATAAAACAAATACTCAATGCCCAGGAAACCTTCAGGCACTGATTGAAATAGTTTATAGTTCTTCAGCACCTCAACTTAAAGGCACCTCAACATGAATTGTGTGCAATTTTCCCGAAATCTTCAGTTCTTGGTAGCAGGGAGGGCCGACTTGCTTAATCTATTTCACATTTCCTGGTGTCAGGAGGTCCTTTCAGTAAGCCAGGAGCAAAAGGTGGCTCATGGAGAAAGCCAAGGAACCAATAAGATGCAGATTGGTTACACAAATGACCCCCTTTTTGGTAGATATTGCAGTTCCAATTTCAATATCTATTTATACAGGGACATTTTACTGAATTTTCTGCCAATGGCTACAATAGAACTACCATTTTTAATGTATACTTAATCACAAGCCCAGGTGGCAACTTCTGTTTGGAAGCATTTTTCTGTCTGCTTACCCTGCTCCCACCATTGATTCCTATTACTCCCCCCAAAACAATATAGCATCAGTGATTACCTCTGTATGCCCAGCATCCAAATTAGGTGATTCACATGTAAGACCCTGGTTTTTGATTGGAGAACTCCTCTTTGCTGGCAAATTCAACAGTTTGTTAGTACAGAAGCTTCATGAATCAAGCTTTAGCAATTTTGACAGCAGACTATACTTTAAATGACCCACTCTTCTTAATCATATATGAGTAACTAGTTATCCCCTTTAATCAATATAGAACTATATATCGGAGAATTGAAAATTATGGATTCTAAATCTAATTACATCTTATTGTAAATATTGGGCAGAAAGTATTATGGGTGAGATCAGAGTTAAAATTGTTAGGTGCACTTCTCAGCTTCTTAAAGATCTATAAGAAGTGATTTATGGTAACTAGGATTTTTAGGAGTGGAGTTGTTAGATATACGTTCTGGGCCTCATTAGTATTACCATAAAAAATAAAAATTGGCTCACTGCATATGACGTTTGTCTTTGTTTTATGGGTGAAGCTAGGAAACATCTTTATTATGATTATAAGTTACATTACATCAGTGGGTTCTACTTACCTTTACTACTGGTTGACAATGGAAGCGCAGGTGCGTGCGCTTCACTCATGCGCGCTTCTGTGCATGTGCAGAAGCTTCTGCGCATGCATTGATCATCCATTATGATGTCTGGGTGGGTGGGTGGAGCCTCCCACCACTTTTACTACTGGTTCGCAAGAACCAGACAGAACCGGGAGCAACCCACCACTGCATTACATCATTAATACTGTACTTAAGATGCTGGGACAATCCTTGACAGCGGTTTATAGCCTCCCGATATTTCCCATTTTTGGTCCTTCATATGTTTCTCTATCATTGGGCTAAATAAGACAGCTACTTTGGATGGAAGATACTGCAGCATGTAAGAGATTGGCAGAACCTGTGCTCCTCATCTTGCCCTGTGTCCTTTAAGCTCACCTGCTACCTACCTACTCATGCAATGGATTTGAAGAAAAACCCATTGTTTGCGTGAAATGTGGGGCCCCTTTCTGATTCATTTTTAACATTAATTAGCTAACCAAGACAGTATTTATTTCTGGAAGTTCATTGCGTAACCAGGCCAGAGAGCGCCATGTTACTGCTAAAATCAGTGAATTATAGAATACAGTTATTCCACTATACCATTAAATCAAATGAATTCACATACAGTATCTCACTCTGCCAAGGTTCTTAACAAAGCTATACTCATTCCATCAGTATGAGTACTTAAAGAATGTAAAACATGCCCCCTGTCAAATTCTAGGAATGGGAACGTGTCAAGTAATTTAGTACTTTAGTCTCATATAACCCTCAGAATGTGACTGAATCAGTGGTGGGTTTCAATTTTTTTTACTACCGGTTCTGTGGGTGTGGCTTGGTGGGTGTGGCTTGGTGGGTGTGACGGGGAAGGATACTGTAAAATCTCCATTCCCACCCCATTCCAAGAGAAGGATACTGCAAAATCCCCATTTCCTCCCGATCAGTTGGGACTTGGGAGGCAGAGAATAGATGGTGGGGGGAGCAGTCAGAATTTTTACTACCAGTTCTGCGAACTACTCAAAATTGCTACCGGTTCTCAAGAACCGGTCAGAACCTGCTGAAACCCACTTCTGGACTGAAGTTTAGATTTTAAAGGGCACCTATATTTTAAAATCTCACAAGTTTATCCTCTAGTTGCAATCCACCTCTATGATTAGATTTATTTTTTAAAAACCCAAGGAGACTGTTTGCTCAACAATTTTTCCTTCTTTCTTTTTACCAAGAAAAGATATATTAAAAATGGAGAAGCAGAATAGCTTGATTATTAGTGCTAAGAATTCTGTTTGTAAAAACAGGCCACAGAAAGCCTCTCTTCACTGCCATCTTTTCAACAACAACAACAAAAAAAAAGCCTGCAGATAAAACTGATTCAACAGTCATAATAACTATAGTGTGCATATAGATGGAAAAGAACTTCTTTTAGTGTGCGCTCATATATACATGCACACACACATGCACACACACATATAAAAACACACAAACCTGTGATTATATTCCTGATGGGTTTAACTAGTGCAGTAAAGGCAGTGACTTCTGGCTGTCTATGTTCCCACATTGGCTGCCAAATGACAAGACCACTGGCAAGACGAAAGGTCAGATCAGATTCCTAAAAATAAGAATACAGCAAATTGCTGAATTATTCTAAGGAAAAAGGATACATGTGTAAAATTTTCAGTTCTAAAACTGGTTAATTTTTTTCCCACATATATGCTATTTATGGTGCCAAATTAGCACTCAGATAAAGTGCTAATCTGACCTTAGCAAAAGGCCAGGTTAGCTAGTCTTTTAATTGGATAATATAATTACAGTATATAATACTGTAATTAATTAAAATTTAAGCAAAAATTAAACATTAAGATGAAGCAAGATTACTCCACCATCTCTCCCTCCTCTACTTTAGTTATATTGTCCAATAAAGAAAAAATCTGTGGATCCTGTAATGTTCATATTTTGGTAAATTCTTTTCAGTACAGGCAATATTATCCCCCGGAAGGCAATACTTTTTTGATAAAAAATGAAAGGAGGTATGGGACCACTATTGCCACTAGAGTTTCATGGAATTGGTGTTCATCTCAGTCTTTTTTGCCCTTTTTAATCTCCTATGCAGCTCCAATGAAGGAGAAGAAGCCAGAACAATAGCCGAGATAGAATAGCTATAAAAGACCCACTTTTGTGAACCTCTTTAGGACTCAAAAAGACAACTTTGGAAGTCTTTATTTTAGCCTCAATGTGTTTGGAATTAAAACAAATTACTTAAGGGGTACAGTAATTGCTGGAAGTTTATGGACATCCTGGCACTGCTAATTGTGCCATGTGAACACGGCCGTGTTGCGTAGCCTTCACCCTCCAAACCAGAAACAGAAAGCATGATCAGAAGCGCTAAAGGTATTTTGTCACTTTAAATGCCTCAACTATGACTAAGGCTCTGTAGGAAAAAGAATGAGTCATCTTTAGAGGAAAAACAGAGAACAATTCATGGCCTTTTTCATAATCTTCAGCATGCTTTGAAGACTTGAATTTAAGCTTTCCAGTCTCCATATGAGTAATATGAATGAGCCCAAGGAGAAGTAAACAGGGTCTTGTATGAAGATGATGACTAGTTAACCAAAGACTGTCTACTGTTGACCTCACCCCATTCCTAAGAGGTCTGTAAGGGGAGTGCATAAGAGCACCAATGTGCCTACCGTTCCTGTCCTGATGTTCCCTTTGGTTGTATTCAATCTGTGTGGTTATTTTATGCTTATATTAATATATATTGTTGTGTTTGACAAAATAAAAAAATAAAAAGTTTGGATAATAAGGAAGGAGCAACAGTAGTCACCCCTCAATTATAGAGATAATGCAAGAATATCGACACTGTTTCTGGAAAGCAAGATCATATGTCCATATTTTTGTCCCAAAGATGCTTTTACAAGAGGCAACTGGACTTTCTTGTTTTTCTTTGAAGACGTTATACTTCTTATTCAAGAAGCTTCTTCAGCTCTGACTGGATGGTGGGGAATGGAAGGATTTATATTCCCTGCAGACAGCTGGGCATTTGCATTCTTTTAGAGAGATGTTGAGGCCATTTGGAAGTTTGTCACAAATGGGTGTGATACCTTCTTGGAACTGCTGAAAGGACTGTGTTGTGGAGCTGTGTTTTCTGCAAGATGTTTTCTGCTCTGTGTCCCTTCACTGTGACTTCAGCTTGAGAAGGAGACAACACAGACTCAACCCCAACAGCCTGTGAACACACTGTTTCACTGTGAACACAGGCACCAGCTGTTGGGAATGAGTCTGTGTTGTCTCCTTCTCAAGCTGAAGTCACAGTGAAGGGACACAGGGCAGAAAACAACCTACAGAAAACACAACTCCTTTCAGCAATTCCAAGAAAGTTCCACTACTCAGATGACCTTAAGGGCACAGGCAAACCTCCACATGGCTTCAATGACTCTCTAAAATATACAATCTTTTTCTAAAGATATTCTATTTATGGCAGGCAGAAAATATGGAACCTGGATGAGTTTGAAGCCAGATGATTGACTCTTTGCACTAAAGGGAAAAAAATCTTGCAATCATCTCACACTCTTCCATATATAAATAAAATAAATAAAATTCCCTAATAAATGCAACAAAGATGGAGACATGATAGTAGAAAAAAAATCAGACTAAGAGTTTCTTGTAACCACATACTACTTCCATCAAGCACCAGATGTGCCAAGTAGTAGTTGTTACTTATGATAGCCAAATATTCCATCTCCTTTACAGCCCTTACAGCCATTTTAGGCACTTACTTTAATCCTATGAACCAGAGGAGCAAACAAGAACACAAAAAGCTCAACAGTGGCCATTGAATTCTGAAAGAACTTCCTTCTGCTGTTCTCTTCTTCTTCATTGGCACTGTCACATCTTGATTGCCCTGGAGATCCTTGGTTTTCAATCTGGTGGATAAAGGCACTGCTGCTTCCTCTCCAGCTTGACCCTCTGTCTCCTGATCCTCCAAAGTGGTCATGGCTGCAGTCTTGAGGTGCTTCTAGCAACATCCAATGTAGAGTGTGAAGGAGTTTTGTCTCAGCAACACCAAGTTTGTCCTGATGTCCTAGATGAAAAAAGATTGTGAGGACCGTGGTTATTTACGGTGCAGCTTGAAAAGAAGCTCTGCTCAACTTGTTTACCATAATACCAAGCACATGCTACTGTATAAAACCAGCAGTCAGCTAAATGAATCTTCTTATTTGTTGCCCACGTCGATCATCTAAAAAGACACTGTACTTGGCTATTACATTTTATCTGACAGGGTAATACATGAACTGTTCTACTTTAAATCGTTCCTAAAGCTACTTCTAAAACATAAACATCTCAATTTTTTCTATCCTGTTTTCCCCAAAAATAAGACATCCCCCGATAATAAGCCCAATCGGGCTTTTGAGCACATGGCAATAAGGCCAAGCACTTATTTCAAGGTTCAAAAAATATAAGACTTATTTTCTTATTTTCAGGGAAACACGGTATGTTCTAATAAATCCAGTTAATATTTCAGAAGGTACCATCTAAAGCTGCAGAAAAAATAATTGCTACCAACTTGCCTTCTATTGAGGACCTGTATACTGCACGAATCAAGAAGAGGGCCGTGAAAATATTTGCAGATCCCTCGCATCCTGGACATAAACTGTTTCAACTCCTACCCTCAAAACGACGCTATAGAGCACTGCACACCAGAACAACTAGACACAAGAACAGTTTTTTCCCGAAGGCCATCACTCTGCTAAACAAATAATTCCCTCAACACTGTCAGACTATTTACTGAATCTGCACTACTATTAATCGTTTCATAGTTCCCATCGCCAATCTCTTTCCACTTATGACTGTATGACTATAACTTGTTGCTGGCAATCCTTATGATTTATATTGATATATTGATCATCAATTGTGTTGTAAATGTTGTACCTTGATGAACGTATCTTTTCTTTTATGTACACTGAGAGCATATGCACCAAGACAAATTCCTTGTGTGTCCAATCACACTTGGCCAATAAAAAAATTCTATTCTATTCTATTCTATTCTATTCTATTCTATTCTATTCTATTCTATTCTATTCTATTCTATTCTATTCTAAACAATGTTTCTTGGACTTTATCTTGTATTTAAATTGCATTGTATTGACAGATGGATAAGACATGTGTTTTTCTATTGAAAACATGGCTTTAATTATATTTTACTCTCTGCTGTAAAAATATAAGCAGTTATTGGCTTCCTGAGGACTTTTACTGCAGACAATATTTTTAGTGTTTTCATGTAGGTTTTAAAATCCAGCTGTCTTTCTATCACATTTTTGTGATTGACTGTATCCTTTCATGGTCCACCAAGCTGCTCCCTGTGACAAGGCTTTCCATGATCAAACCCTTTAAGACACCATTCTTCTCCTTTCATCCTTGCAGTCCTTTCCTATACAACCATCAGTTAATCTTGCCCTCACAGTTTACTCTGACATAATTTGCACAAAAGCAAATGTGCATGAAAGCACACCCTCCCTCCCTCCCTCCCTCCCACCCTTTTTCTAATGGAAGCTTTAATCTGAACTGTTATTTATTTCCGGTTTAATAATAGTAGATAAGATACAGTAATGTCTAACCACAGTTGTTTTTAAAATCTCAGGTGTGCACTGACCTAACTTGTTCCGGTTGGAAAGCAGAGTGGCTGTGCAGTGAAGGACATGTGGTAAGGCAGCTTGAACCAATTCCCAGCGTGAAATGCTCTGGATGGCTTCAGAAAGAGCTGGTGAAAGACCATGCAGCTTGTTTTCAACCAAAACTCTTTCAAAGGACTAAAATGAAATGAGAGGAGAAAAAAACCCTTAGTTTAGGTTTTTGAAACTTTTACTATATTCTCTTTTTTATGCACTTTGCTGCTGTCGGTGAAACATAAACTTACTAAAAGAATCTACTAAGGCAGATCTTTCATGTGACATTTTTCCCTGCTGTTTATTCTAGCAAATATGAGCAAAGAATAGACGGGTTGCATTTATCTTTTAAACTTCATGTAGGTATATCAGAGAACTGGTTGGATCATGATTTTTTGGAGCCACGGCTCTCTATGTTAAATGGTACATATGCTTATTATCCATGCTTGAGTGCTTGTTTTATAACCACGGCAAATATGCTTCCTCAATTTTTGTCTTATGCTAGCGTTCTAGACTTTATTGTTCGGTCAAGGATATTTCTAAAGGACACGGTTTTTACTAAACAGGAAAAAAATTAATGGTGGCATTGATAGACACAAATTAATCTGGTGCTGCTTTTCCCTTCCAATGAACTGATAATCCTAAAGTTTCTCATGTTTTACCATACACAAATACACAAATATTGGGCCATTTCCCCCAATAAATCAGAATAACAGAAGGGCTATTGGAAAGGACCTTGGAGGTCTTCTAGTCCAAGGTCCTGCTCAGGCTGGAAACCCTATACCAGGGGTGTCCAAACTTGGTCCCTTTAAGACTTTTGGACTTCAACTCCCAGAGTCCCTCAGCCAGCAAAGCTGGCTGAGGAACTCTGGGAGTTGAAGTCCAAAAGTCTTAAAGGGACCAAGTTTGGACACCCCTGCCCTATACCATTTCAGACAAATGGTTGTCCAGTCTTTTCTTAAGCAGCCACAAAATCTGAAGGCAAGCCATTCCATTGAATAGCTGTAATGTTTTGACTCATTTCTTTAATCTTTCTTTAATCCTGTTATCAGCGGATATTTTCTTGTATAGTAGTTTCAAAAGTTAGCTGAAGATTTATTGGACACTGTTAAAACTGTGACTGGCAGGAATTGCAAGACAACTCATTCAGTCGCAACACAGGTTTTGCATCTATTTTCAGACTGAGAGGGGCACATGTGGAATAATAATTTCCAATAACTAGATGGGACTAGGACAAAGACAGGTAAGATTATGAAGACTAGGGTGGGAAAAAACTTTAAAAGCAGTATTAACAAGAAATATAGCTCTCAAAATGAAGTTTAATAACAATGCTGGGAAACTATTGGAGAGGCAGCATTGTTGAAAATTGTAACTTTCCAATAAATATGATTTGTAACACACTTAGTATGTCTTTGATTTTATCCAGTTTGATCAAATTGTCAAGTGAAAAACAGACATGAGCTGGTATATTCAAGGAACCAGTAGTCAACTTCTAATCTGTTGTTAATTCCCATCCAACAAATTTGATAATTTTTCAAAAATAGCTATATCTTTATCTTACTTAAAAAATGATAGATGAAGAATCTGATAAAATGATCTAAGACAGTCAAGTAAACTGGAACAGTTATGAGTTCTCCAATATAGAATACTATAGAGGCAAAGAAACTTAATATGAACCAGCAAAATGATGTAGATGCAAAAAAGAACATTTTTTTAAAAAAAATGTATAATTTCCAGGTCCTAGGAAGTAAGAGTTCATTTCAACCCTCAACATTGAGAATAGTATTCAGTTCTGGAACACCATATTTTAAAAAGGATTCAAAGAAACTTGATCAGGTTCAAAAAATAATATGATCAGGGAATTAGAACATTCTACAAACAATTATAGAAGGGTAGATATGTTTCCTCAGAGAAAAGATTACTGAAGGATTTAGCTTTGAGAAAATGACAGCAACAACAGCAACAATATAGGGAGGGGTTATTGATAGCATTCTCCAAATGCCAGAAACATTATCACCCATAATAAAATCAAACTCTGTTCTTTCTTATTCAACATGAAGAATCAATGTATGTAGAAAGAGATTTAAATTACTAGATGGCAAATTCTGATTGAATGATGGAGTAAAATCCTGTTTAGTTTAACATCTGAACCATTAACTCAGAAAATAGTGGGCTCCCCTTGAATAAATGTGTTCCCAATTAGTGCATGTTGGGTTCAGTGCATGAATAACAAAATAACAGAGTTGGTAGGGAACTTGCGGTCTAGCCCACCCACCCATCCTCAAGCAGGTGACTCTACCATTCCAGACAAGTGGCTATCCAGTCTCTTCTTAAAAACCTCCAGTGATCAAGTACCCACAACTTTTGAAGGCAAGCCATAGAAGTGATGACTACCTCACTGGTAAGAGGAATGTCTACTGCAAGAGAGTACCTTTTTATCTACTTATTAGCATTGAGCAGAAACAGAATATTGTATGTTTTAGTAACATAGGAACTGCAAGCCATCAATCTTCTACTGTACATTTTTTCTAGAAAACCTTAGCAATGGCTTGGACATTAAATATATCACTTTAGATATCTATTCCCATCTTATGAAAATAATGACGGAAAAACAATTGATGATTTAGTTAACTACAATTTTTCTGAGACAAAGGCAAAACTATTTCATATTTTTATAAAGTTCCATCCACAATCCTTTATCTAAAGCTTCAATTAATCATCTTTTGTTTAAGTCAATTTGAGGACTGCAGGCCTGATTACACTGCCCTTGGTCTACTGCCACTCTCCTTGCAACTGGCACAGTTCTGAACAGAATTCTGTCTTATTGGGGAAGTGCAATTGACCTTTAAATGATATAATTATAGTGACAAATATGAGAAATAGAAAAGGGATATTCTAAAAATAGTACACCATCACATATTTCAGTGACTTTAGCTGGGCAACTCATAAAAATACACAGGAGATATTCAATTTTTAAAAAAATCTCTGATGTAATCCTCATTGCTTATGGTTATGTCACTCTGACCTTGGAAAAATTACAAGAACAACAGTCCTGGAAAATAGGGCAGATCATCCTGACCAACCCTGAAGGGGCTTAAGATATACAGCTGGTAGTTCAAGCAATAAATGTTTCATTTGTACTAAAAAAAAAAAAAAGCCCCACTTGTCCATGACAAAGTTTGTAAGCAGCAACTTTCTCTCTGCTAGTGCAGCAGCAGTTGAGACCAGGATATATGCTCAAACTATGAAAAGATAAAATAGTAGAAAGCTATGGCAATCAGAAAAAGTATAAGAATATATATGGAAAAACGACTCCTATAATGTTCTGCATTTGTTGAAAACTAACAGCACTCATCAATCTCTAAATTTTTATTCTGCCTTCTTCTCTAGATCAGGAGCGATCTTGGTTGTGGATCATAACTTATTTTCCTGAGTAGCTAGCTGGTAATCTTCTAGTAATATGTTGACCTCATCAGGAAAGGCAGATTTTGGCTCAATTTAAAAATTATTTTCAAGAATTTGAGGATTCCCCACCACCATCCCCCGTTGGTTCAATATCAAGGCACCAAAATTCACAATAACCAAATTTCATCACCCAAAAAACCATCATGAACTTTGCTTCCCCTTATGCAGCACCCCTCCACACACACACACACCTGACTTTTTATAAAGCTATTATTCTGTGTTCTTCATTCTCTGGTTGTCTCATGTTTAATTCTTGGTATTGTTTTGGGATGGGTGGTACCTTCAATTCTTTTGATTGCTTCTTCTGGTACATCACCCAGAATATTCAGGTTAAGATGGATTACAAACATTGCAAATACATACATACATACATACATACATACATACATACATACATACATACATACATACATTTCTGTGTACTCCCAGGGATATAAATTTTAGTAAGGAGCATATTCAAAGTCTTTGACACAGTGATGCTTTTTTGACGGGTAAGTGTCTAATTAAGTCTACATTCTAGCATTGGGCAAATTTTCTGTAGAGAATTGCAGAGATCACCATGGGAATGAAGGAAGTGGTTAGCAAAACATCACTTAAGGCTGAGAAAATGTGAGATTAGAAAGAAATGTAATTTGATTCTATCTTAACTCTCTCTAGTATAAGAAGGAGGAAAGGAAACATACAATTGGGTTTTTCAAGATTTTATTATTATAGCCTTTACCAATAAAGTAGAGTTCTAGTACTTCTCATGAAGTCTGTTTCCTGACTTGGCCTATCTCAAAGGGACAACAATTTGAAAACCACTCATGACAGTCATGTTTTATGTCTCATCCAAACATAGCATGTCTCTGCTATTCGTTAAAGTACTCCTCCCCCCTTTTTAAGAGCATGCTGGTTTAAGAATCATCTTATTTTAATAAAATAACTTCATCATTTTTCAGGCTAAACAGCCCTGTTAAATATCTGTTCTGAAGCAGATCTGATCAGATACCTCAGACCAGTCAATCTTAACAACTAGGAATAAATATCAATTTTCTCTGCCTCCTACTCCTTAGGTTTCTATAATTGCAGAGGAGTTTCATTGAATTCTTGTTGAAGTTTCCTCTAGTGAGATCTTTGTTTAAAACCCTGTGGACACTGGCTTGTTAAAATTTTATCAGATGTGGAAGCCTGGCTTCTTGCTCAGAGATTTTTCTTTTTAATTGGAAGATTTGCTCTGACCTCCTTCCCTTAGTCCCCAGCCCTAGTTCTCTTGTCAATTGGCCAGCCATTGCCTTCACATCTCCATAACTTTTTTCAGTTAGTCCCTGAAACTGTCTCCCATTTCACTGGGATAAAGACACCCAAGAATCTATAGTGGATGGCAGATGTTTCTGGTTCCAAATTTGGAAATAGAAATGAAATAAGAGTTATACCTAGTAACTGGACAGTGAGTTCTTATCCAAAGGAACTAAATTATTCAAATTACTCCCAGACTTTTTGTTCTTGGCTAAATTATATCAGATGAATTGCAATTTAGTAAATCACGGGGGGGGGGGAACCTTTATTCTAAATATGGCAATATCCAAAAGCTAAATAAACACAGAGAAACTGTGTTACTAGATTGTTCAAAGAATAATGATATAAGAGACCACCAAAATCTTAAGAGGAAGATGTTTACAGGTATATGATTTTTTATTTTTAAAAAAATCAACAAAAACCCAGTATTGATTTTGCCTGGCTTTTCTTATAATTTACATGTTATTCTGAAATTTGCAAATTATTCACAATATATCAAAAAAATATCTAATCCTATATATTTAAACACAATTTAGCCCAAATATACTTTTTAGTCCAATATTTCCAAATATATGTTTATTTTTATGAAACTGTCTACAACTTTTACTAGTGTATGATAAATAGTTTTGAGAAATTAGAAAAAGGGAGAATATGAGGAGCAAAATAATGAATCTACTTATTCTCTTAGAAGCTACCAACTAAATGAAAATAATCAAATGAATGTTTGAAAGAGATGGATCATATTTTTAAAGGAAGCATTTATAAATAAGCTAGTTAATACAAGACATTAAATTGGCTTCAAGAATGAGTGCATTCAAGAGCAAGATTTTATTGCACATCTCACACTAAACAATAAACTGCTTATAAAACTATGAAGAATACAACAAATTTCTTCTCCATTACAATCCACGCTATAGCCCATATTGTCCTATTTCAAGCCTATTGAATCCTGTTCAATTCTATTTCCAGTCTTGTAAAATCTTGAACATAATCTTGTCTTGCTGGAGAGTATATGTACTTCATTATCTATTATTTTCAATCCTTTGTAAAAGAAAGTTAAGCCTTGGTGAAATATTCATTTTGATAGCGGCAATAAGCAAGACAAGTTTAATTTCAGTTTATGTTTTTGAATTGCTAGTTTAACTTTTGAAATTTTATTTTCTCAATATATTTTCATTGCTAATGATTCTATTGTTAGTAAAAATAATGAAGGCGATGGGGCATCTTTAGTTTTTCCCCTTTGGCATGGCACATTGTTCCAATAAAAATAATATCTTAAAAAATATTTAATAAAAATATTTTATAATGTCTTAAGTCAGCATTTTTTCATTTAAAATGCTTTGTAGCAACTTAAAAAGTTAGCGCCACAACTCATCTTTTTCAAAACTTCAAAAATAAAAGATTTTAAAAAGATTCTAGCCATTGTTTGATTGGTTGGATTCGTGTTGTCAATAACTTTCAATATATGTCTAATGTTGCCTCATATATTTCTTTGGGACAAATCTGATCAGGTTTATTATATATGTATTCTTCCTGCAAGTATCACTGTGAAAAACTTAAAATTTTCCTTTTATAAAAAGTACATCATTCAAAGGGCAAACCATGGATCTAGTCTGCCTCAATCAAACATTTAACTATTAGCAGTGAAACCAGTAGTATGTTTGACCCAGTGAGTTGAACATAGCTTCCTGAGTTTCATCTTAGAAGCAAGTAATTCATGCACATCAGTAAATCAAGAACATCAAAAATCACGTACCACACAAGAAGCTTCATATTGCTTTCCCAATTTGGGTCTCAAAAATGCACTGAAAAAAGACATAGATTTTGTTAAAACAGGATTTTAGGTATAGTATTAATTAAATATTTTGATTCATTGGCACAGTTGTTTAGTTTATATAAGTGTATATGTGTGTTTAAATCAATAGATGACCAGTTAGAAATATATAGTGTCATTTCAAAACAGCAATAGCAATAACATTCAGGCTTATATACCATCCACTTTTTACAGCACTCTCTAAGCGGTTTACAGAGTCAGCATATTGCTCCCAGTAATCTGGATCCTCATTTTACCAGCCTTGGGAGAATGAAAGCCTGAGTCAACCTTGAGCCTGTCAGGATTGAACTCCAGGCTGCGGGCAGAATTAGCCAGCAATACTGCATTCTAATCATTGTGCCACCAGGGGTCTTGAAATCCCATGCTATAAAGCTAGCAAGTATCTCCATATGGCTGCTATGGAGAACATTTTCCAACATAGAATTCTTATAACAAGCAAATGTACACCATAAGTTCAGAACTTGATATGTGGGCTCCAGCACACATTTTGAATAAAGTTTAGGATCTCGGAGAGGGAAACTTAGATGCTAAATGGATGGCTTAACTATAAAAGCAGGGTTAAGGGAGGCATCATTTTACCACTTAAAAATCCTCAGGCACCCAGTCAAAATAAAGCCAATATTTTTGATTGAGGGATTGAACAGTGCAAAATATTTATATCTATTTAGGCCCATTAATCACTTCCTCCAAAGGCTAAATATTTATGTTATAATCAGTCCAAATTATAATGGTATCACTAGTTATATCCCCCTGAAAGTGAAAAGCAATTTTTTTCTTCCTTGAAAGTGAAAAGCAATTTTTTTCTTCCTTGCCCACAAGGAAGTTGCACACCCCTGCCTTATCCCATTTTTTGTACATGATATACTGTATATCCTGACAGATATGGGATGGGATTGCAGCTAAAGAAAAAAAAATCCTATTCAGTAAGAGGTATTATTTGAATCCTTGGGTCCTCATGTATCGTATGAACAGGAACCGGTAGCATTAATAGATCTGCAACAAATGATCTGATTGGACAGTAGAGCCCCAGATTTTTTGGCCTGAAGACACAATGGAGATTTTGAGCATATGTTGTGCATGCTCAAATATGCTGATTGGCATAAGATGGTGCATAAGATGGTGCTTGTCCATTCCCAAAATGGTTTTCATGACAAATGTGGCCAGTCACAAAACTGGTAAGGTTGTTCATTGTCAGGACCACAAGATACTCAGCACCAGCTCTGAATTTGGCTTTTTTAAAATTTATTTTGTTTTTTCTGCAGCCACTTAACATTTTTAATAATTAGGACAGGGCTGTAAGAATCCTCAAAAATGTCAGCAGCAGGAAGTGAATATTCATCCAGCTGTCTATCTAAGATGTTTATCATATGCCTTTAAAAAAAAGAAGAATGGCCTGAATTGAGTTGATTTGTCTAATACTTACTTTTCATCATATAAGAAATAATCTAGTACCCCACCAACGTTGGAAAATGATAATGAACATCTGAATCAAGTCTGATGGAGGGAGGGGAATGATAAAGCTAGATGGTACCAAAAGTATGAACTTGTCCACCCTCCATTAACACAATGCCATCGTGTCCCCATCTGTACTAATCATGACACAAAGAAATGGTCAGGCCACAGTTTGAAAAGATGTAGCCTGTAATTATGGAAGAGGTGAGCCATGATATCTTTAATTCAACCTTATTATCTTCTATGATATATACCATAACTAATCTTATCTTACTAAAGTAATTGTCAGCAAGAATGAGCTGAGCATTCTGTTTCAAAATATAAAGTGCTTGTTATATAGTGACTTTTAACAATGAAATCCTTTAAATTGCGCATACATAATCATTATCATAAATATTAGGTGAATCAAATAAATATTTTATTGAACTGCATTTATGTCAGTTGGAAGACACTAGGAAATCACATCCCTAAGAAATGTTAGAATTACCTGTTAGAATTCATTCTTGCCATTGTTAATGTTTTATTATAGGTAAATATAGTTTTTAATGAGTTGGGGGTGAGTTTCCATAGGATGTTAATGTTCAATTTTACCTGGAAAGAAGGGGTGTTCATAGATAGATACTGCATGTATACAGACAGTTAAAACTAATACAAAAGGATGATTTATTCTTTTGCTGAACCATTTTAGTAATGGTTACTGTATGTCTTTTCTCAACCCTTGTGAAGATAGGTAACTGAAGCTGCAATTCCAAGCACACCCAATTGGGGAATAAGATGGGAGGAGGGAAGTTATTCATGGGACTTGAGATGATTTTCCAGGGGTCAGATACAGTTTCCCCAATTTCATCTTCTTGTGCAATGCTGGCAGTTGACTCCAGTTGTAAAATGGATTTTCTGATGTTTCTTTGGATGGATAGCACGACATCCCCCGACACCTGCTTTAGCCCTGACTTATTAGAGGTCACTGAGAAAGTGGTTTTATGGCATGCAGCGCTGGCACTTGGCCAGCAGAGACATCAGGCTGCAAGCTGAGGAAAAGGAGAGAGCGTGGATGTATGTTAACTGAGCCCCCAAATAGAGACCACCGGTAGAGGGCAGCAAAGAGTCCGAGGTGTCTTCCGTATCTCTGCCGCTATCTAATGAGTGTCCCCCTAAAGCAGAGCGGATTATTTAAAGAAAAGGTAGCTTCTCGTTGCCCTGACTTCGGTCTCTTGGAATCAAGAACCTACAGGCGGATGAAGAGCACGCAATTCTTACTGGAATCCCAGCCCTTGAATCCCAGCGAGGTTTAGCCGGCAGCGCCCCCTATTCTCCCTTACCTGGTTTGCCTCCACAGGAAGGTCTGGATAGGCAGCGGAACCCCTCGCCCGCTCTCCTGGTCTTGGCCTTCTGAGCTTTTCCTCTTCACCATGGTGCTGGTTCCTGTGCCGCAACAGCTGTTAGCCCATGTCTCTGCTCCGCCGCAGCAGCCCTCTCTGCCTCCGGCTCCGCTGGTGCAAAATGGCTGCAAAAACAGCGGCCGCAGCCAAGCGGGGAGAAATCAGCGCAGCTTGCGGGGAGGCGGCGGCGGCGGCGGCAGCCAAGGACGAGAGGATACTCGCCTCCCGCCCCGCATGATTCCCTTCTTTCAGAACCTCCTTCTGTGGACAGCAACTAGCGCGAAGGGACCTGCGCGTGATGTGTCAAGGGGATACCAACGCGGGGCGGGGTGGGGGGAGGGAGGTGACGATGGAGAGGAGCGGCGCCACCAACGGATAGCAAACTCCCCGATCTGAAGTGGAAAGTTTGGGGAGCAGCAAGGGCTTCTCGAATTTCCATCCTTCGCAACCATAAACTGTAACGAATTCATTCCCTAGAATGGTTCCTTCTTTACGCAGTAATATTTCCAGTCTTGGCTCGAGGAGGGCTTACAGTAACAACTAACTTGTTGATAGAGTCATATAATCTATTTCTGGAAGGGGAAAGACAAAGAAAGTAAATGCTGAAAACTCCTCCTTAATCAAAAGTATCTGTCGAAATTGAAGCAAAGCAGTATCACAATCACAGGAACAGATCTAGGAAGCATACACAACATTCCTCTTCCTATTTTATTCCACAGCAACCCTGTGAAGTAGGATAGCTGCTCGTTTAGAGAGCTTTCCTGGCTTTATAGTATTGTTTGCAGTGACTGGCAGCAGCTCTCCAGGACTCAGATGGGAATGTTTTCCCAGTCTCTCTCCCATCGCCTTACTCCCCATAGATAGGGCAGAGTTTTTCGAACTATATTCTGTAGACCCCAGATATCCACAGGAAGTCTATGGGATTCTATGAGAGACAACAAACTAACAAAGAAGTAAACAAATAAATGTGTTTCACTCAAACATAACTGAAATTTCTATAATTTGAGTTTTATCTCTTGATTAGGGATTTAGAAGGTGTGTTTTTTTTCAAACAAACAAACGAACAGATGCCAATAGGAGAATATTTGTGGCTCAGGGTTCAACTATGGGGTTCTTGTTGCAGACATTTCATTACCAAACTTGGTAACATCATCAGTGCACTGATGTTGTTTCTTAATTTGGTAATGAAATGTCTGCAACAAGAGCACTAAGCTCAGAGAGCACCAAAGTCTCCACAAATAGGGTCTGCAAAACCCGTTTTGCCTGAAAAAGTTCAATAACTCCAGGCCTAGGGCATAGAATCCCAAAATGTGGAATCCAAAAGTACCAGCACAAGCCTCAGTACAATCTCTTGGCATCCATCAACTTTCTTCCACAACGTAACTTTATATATTATTTTTAAACAAATGCATTCTTATTCTGGTTTGCTGCACAGTCAGCCACACATTTAGAATGCATTTGTCATTTTTATCCACCCGTCAAGTTCTTTTCAAGGACCTGGGATAGGCAGCTACTGTTTGATTATATTAAAGGTATAGTTGCAGGTGTAATCTGTTCCGAGTAAAACCATCTTTTGCAATTAACTCATGGTGAGTTTGTCAATGCTGATGGTGTTCAAGCAGTGTTGCAGTTGTTTTGGGATTGCACCCAAACTGGATTGCACCCAAACCTATTACTTCCAATGCACCATTGTTGTTATTTTGCCATGCTGTTCCTTGTATTCAGTGTGTATGATTCTCTTGCAGCAGGACCAGGTGATTCATAGTTTCTTCAGCTTGTTTGCATAGGTGGCACTTACTGCCTGTTGCTGTCTTCTCAACTCTGGCTTTACATGCATTTATTCTTAAGGCTTGTGCAACTAGAATTAGCTCCTCTGACTCTTTCTTCAAATTTCCTGCTCTTAGTCATTGCCAAGTCCTGTTATTATCTGCTTTCTCTGCTATTTTTTAATGCCCTGGATGTGTAATGCTTTGTCTTCCTGTGCCTCCTTTCTCATCTTCATTTGATCTTTCTTGTAGGCCAGTTTGGTCTCTTCAGTACTCAGTATGCCTTCCTGGTATACTAGCTTCACTGCATCTTCTATCTTTCAGACTGTCTTTTGGATATTCTTCCAAAGCCCTTATTTCTTCTTCAACCATCTGATGTACTTGCAACATTCCACTCTTACCCATTTTCCTTGATAGGTAGAGCATGTCAATGCCTTGCACGGATGAAGGGCTTGATTCATTGTCATGGCTATTGGCTATTTAAAAGGATAATGTTGAGCAACAATTCCATTTCAGATGGTGTTTTTCCATACAGCTTCAGATCATCCATGAAAATGAGGCTTAATAGCTTGTCAAATGTTTTTGATGTTTAATAGCTATAACCTGACTTGTTCAGTATTGTTGACAGAGCAAATCAGTGCAAGGAAAAACAACAGCAGTTATAGTGAATCTATTTGAATGATTCCTATCTTGATATTAACATCTTCCAGTCTATCACCATTGATCAACAACTGTGTCTTCCATTGTGCCTTTGGTCTTTGCACAAAGCTTCTGATATTTCTACTGACTCTTGTTATTTCTAGTTTATTATCCATTCACTTGGCAGAGAATAATCCCAGCATTATCAGTTTAAAATTACCTTTCCTTTGAAAATGGAGACATCTTTTTATTGATGGTTAGCTAAGTACCAAGAAGAAGTCTTTCTCTTTTTATATTTATACAATTACAAGCTGACAGCTACAGACTTTTTAAATTCTTAATTTTTAATTTTAAATATTAATTTTAACTGGGGTTGTAATTTATATGAATTTTAAGGGTTTTTAAGTTTAAACATTTTAAATTTTGGCCTATTATAGAATAAGTTTTTTAATTTTCTGTTTTAATTGTACATTGTTATTGTTTTATATTGGTTGTTCTGAGTCCTTCGGGAGAAGGGCGGTATAAAAATTTAATTAATAATAATAATAATAATAATAATAATAATAATAATAATAATAATAATAATAATAATAATAATAATAATAATAAATTAAAAAAATATTTTAAAAAATTAAAATTTAAAATTTAAAAAAAAAACGTAGCCAGGCAGAAGTGTTATAAGTAGGAGAGGGGAACACTTTTAGGCCTCCAATTAAATGAAAACAAGAATGTTTGATTCAACTGTTGATACAAAATATAAGCTCGGCAAGATTTATGGAAGATCTTTAATGTTCTGGGAATACAGGAAAGAAGCTCTTCTCTTGAGATAAATATCAAGTTTGAGCTTTGTCATCCACATAAAATACTATTCAGGCTATGTTGAGAAGTCTCTGTGGCCAGCAGATTATGAAATGTGAGGAATTTACTAGCTTCTCTCTTGAGCACTCTTTGAGCAAATACATTCAACAGAAGTCGAATCCTCATGTTGAAGGAATATTCTCCATATGATAGCCTTATCTCAATAAAAGTTGAAATTGAGCAAACCAATTCATTATGACAAAGTGCAAAGACTATCATGGATATACTAATCTCTCAGCAACTTCTTAAATGTAGAAGATCTCTTCATATGAACTCTGGAAATGCAGTGAGGCAAGGATACTCAGAAAAACAACAGCCACAAATATTATTACCTAAGATGATAAGGAAGATATGATGTTGGTTATAATACTTCTGCCTGGTTCCAGTTGTAACTGTCAGGTTATTATCATCAAAAGAGAAAAAGAGAAAGAATTCATCTTGGTACTTAGTTAACCATCAAGAAAAAACATGTCTCCATTTTCAAAGGAAAGGTGATTTTTAGCAAGTACTTTTGCATCCTAGAGATGGTTCAGTAGTTGCTATGACATTCATGCTGTGTTTTATGACTGCTTTGATTCTATGCAGCAAATAATCAAATGACACAACACAAAATAAATAGATATCTTTAATGCAGAGGATATTAGAATATACATCACTCTCTCTTTCTCTTACACACACAGAAAGCAAAGAAATGTGAATATAAATTCTCCTTCTGACCTAAGTATCCAAATTCATTTGCTAAATATCTTTTGACAATTATTTAATTTTGCATCTAATTGAGATGTCACTGTACAGTTGCTGGCTATGGAATTGGGGAGTTGAGATCCACACATCTGAAAGTTTCCAAGTTTGAAAAAGCACTGTACTATAGTAAGAAAGGAGTGTTTTGTAAAGCTTGCATAACCAGTAGGTAACAACTAAGACATAAAGTAATTAAGAAAAATGAACTAACAGAAGGACATAGGCTTCAAGACATGCTTTGGGGCGGGCGGGGGGGAGAAGCTAAATTAAAATTTAGAGTACTTATCTCAAATGATCTAAGTGCCAGAGCTCACTGTAACAACATTGTCAAAAAGGCACAGAGTTGTTAACCTAATCTTTCGTAGCTTCTTCTCTGGTAATATTGTACTACTAACTAGAGCATACAAAACATTTGCTAGACCAATTCTCAAATACAGCTCATCTGTCTGGAACCCGCACTGCATATCGGACATTAAAACAATTGAGAGAGTTCAGAGATATTTCACGAGAAGAGTCCTCCATTCCTCAACCCACAATAGAATACTTTATGCCACCAGACTTGAAATTTTGGGCTTAGATAACAGAACTACGTTGCCTTCAGTCTGACCTAAGCGTAGTACATAAAATTATCTATTACAATGTCCTACCTGTCAATGACTACTTCAGCTTCATCCACAGCAATACATGAGCAAACAATAGATACAAATTTAAGGTAAACCACTTCAAACTCAATTGCAGAAAATATGACTTCAGCAACAAAGTGGTCAATGCCTGGAATGCACTACCTGACTCTGTGATGGTTTCTTCCCCAAACCCCCAAAACTTTAACCTTAGACTGTCTACTGTCAACCTCCCCCTATTCCTAAGAGGTCTTTAAGGGCATGCATAAGCGCACCAGTGTGCCTATCGTCCCTGTCTTAATGTTCCCTTTTATTTGTATCCATCTCATGTATTCATAATTATGTCTATACTTATATCTGTTATCTAATACATGCTTGATGAAAAAAAAATAATCAACCTTAATAAGTCAATAAGAACAAAGATACTTAATATCAATATAATAATTGCTTTCACTGACGCAATAAAAATGGAGAACAACATTTTTTTGGTGATGAATAAGTGTGAACTAATATTTGGTGTAGTGATAAAAGTGCTAGATTAGAAAACAGGAGACTATGAGTTCTAGTCTCTCATTAGGCATGAAAGCCAGCTGGTGGGTAACTTTGGGCCAGTTGCTCTTTTTCAGCACAATTAACCTCACAAAGTTGTTGTTGTGGGGAAAACAGAGGGAGGAAGGAGTAGTGGAATGTTTGCCACCTTGAGTTATTTGTAAAAATTATAAAGAAGAGATTTTAAAAATCTAAATAAATAAACCATCCCCAAAAAACCTGATGGAGATCATGAATCATTGATCATTATATCTATCAAATCAGACCAAAAGTAGATTATTGAGAATCTCATTAAATTAAGGGATAGGGAAGGAATATTTGCAGGGCAGAAGATGTGCATTCCAGACTGCAGAAAGCCAGACTGATGCAGGAGTGATGAATGTCTTATTATGTCAAGAGTAAATGATGGCAGTCCTTTCCAAGGAGATTTTCCTGGACCCCAAAACATACTACTCATTTCCAAATGCTCCCTTTTCAGGCAAAATATTTTTAAAAAGAGTCACCATACAACCCCAGGTGCTCTTGGAGAAAATCACCCAGACTCACAAAGAGATTTGAAAGCACAACTTTAATTTGATAGTTTAGTGTAGGGTTAAGCTGGGGGGAAAAAAGCTCTATTGGAAAAAACGGGTGAGAGCAACTCTGTTGATCCTTATGGATATATGTTTGCCTTTTGACAGTACTGATCATGATGTCTCAGTGCATCAGCTCAGTGGGTATTCCACTTTTATCTGTAGATGATCATAGAGAAAGCTTTGAAGAAACTTGTTTTGTCCTTTGGATCCTTTCGTTAGAAAATGCTGCAGAGTTTTTTATGTCCCTTATGCCGTTTAACACAGACATAAAACTGCTGACTCCGAAGTGGGGTATTCTTGCCAATTCTATTTCTCTGTTGTCAGAATCAGATGCTGCCGTGCTGGGACTAGCCTGCTGTTTCCATGATTCAACACCGACCCCCTCCGAATGAGAATCAGTGAAGTAACCCTGAAACTCAAGAAAATGGGGTTCTTTGGAGGTTTCATGGAATCAGCAATTTAGTACAATTTTTTTAAAGATGGGAGGCTCTTTAATGTAGCATCCTGTTAGCAAGCTGGGGTTGCTTTGCTGACACAGGCTGCCAGTTACGGCTATTCTTGAAAAAAAAGGATCGCCAGAGTACAATACTAAGATTAGTCCATATGGGCTTTTTTTCAGGGCAGTGGTTCTCAACCTTTATAGCGCTGCGACCCCTTTAATACAATTCCCCACGATGTGGCGACCCCTTTAATACAATTCCCCACAATGTGGCGACCCCAACCATAAAATTATTTTCATTTTGAATTTATCATGCCTGAAGCCGTATTGGCTAGCGATCTGAATTGCTTGCGATTGCCTTGAGGACGGAGGTATTAAAGCGGAGACTCCTCCCCTATTAAGTTTATCGCGCCTGAAGCCAGATTAGGCTAGCGATTGGGAGTGACTGCAGCTGGCTTGAGAGGGAGACATCAGAGCAAAGATTTCTCTCTTTTTTAATTCATCGTGCCTGAAGCCGAATTTGGCTAGCGAATTGAAGAGCCTGCAGCTGGCTTGTGGAGTCAATCATTGGAGCGCAATTCTTCGATTCGCAAGTATACTTCCCATATTTCCGATGGTCTTAGGCGACCCCTGGCAAATCGTCATTCGACCCCCAACGGGGTCCCGACCCACAAGTTGAGAACCGCTGTTTCAGGGTAAAGCAGAAGTTGCAGCTAGTGCAAAATGTGTGGTAGCTAGACTCTTATCTGATGCAACATATAGGAGTCATACAACACTTATTCTAAAGGAGCTGTCAACTAATCTGAGTGCAAAGTATTAATGAGGCAATAAACAGTTTAAGATACTCATGGGAACTGGAAGGCCTAAGAGTGATGAGGCAAGAATCAATGCTTCCCAGGCTGGAAAGAAATACCATGTACACATATGTCAGCAGCCAAACACACTTTAAACTGGAAGGGAAAAAAATCACTGAGAATACACATATAAAGCCTCCCTTCAGTTCAAGGCTTACTTCTTGCTAACACTAAAGAGCCTAAAAAAGGTAAGTCTCAACTGGAAGTCACCTGCTGAATCAGGACATGAGCTAATCCAGAGTAAAATGTCTGAAGTTCTGTGACTTATTGCCAGTGCCTAACAAGAACATCCTTAGTGCAAAGTAACTGCCATTAGATGTGTCTGTATAATTTTAAATGACTGTTGTTTTATTGATTATTCCCTATGATTTTTAATGGTGGTCAAATGAGAAATGTTTTAAGCATATAAATGGAATGTCCTCAAGTAGCAGAACTTGAGGGAAAAAAGTGGGGAGGGAAGAAAATGAAATAAACATACAAGCCTCCAGTCCCAAAATAGCAGTCATTTCAAAAGTGACATTGGTTGAGACATAAACCTCTATCAGATGAACTTTATTATAGTCACCATAATAAAAACCAAAAAGCTATTTAGCATGACCGAAATAATAGTAAAATATCAGAAGTCATTGCAGATACTGTGAAACAATTACTAAATTGGTTGCCAGCTTGTTAGGCCCTGCCAGAATTTGCAAACTGTAGAACAAAACTTTGCTACAAACATAGAAATGGATTCTTATATGAGCATAGAAATTATAAATAAAATAAATCTGCATACCTGTGGTAAGCAAATAGAGATGAGATTAGGCTAAGGATATAGGATGTTGGCAGTTATTCATTTTATGGCACCGGCAGGGCACTGAATAATAGCCTACATGCAGCTTTTCTTGACTTTTCTTTCTCTGACTCAGGTGGGAAGAGAATTCACATTGGCTAAAGTTAATGGCCCTCCAAATGAGGAATTGTGATATGATTGAGATATTGAGCTGGTTTTAATTTTACAACAGACTATTTGCAAATATGTCTCTTGGCAAGGAGTCCTGCTCATTTTGGCCTGCCATGTCCAGAACCATTGCCACAGTACAAGCGTGGCTTGGTCATAGCCCAGCATCAAGATCATCTCAGTGGAAAAGCCTTCAGAATCCTATTTCTTGGCAAATGGTTTTTTCCCCAGCTAGAGTTAGAAGTATCAGTTAATATGAGAAGACCAAATTGTTTCAAAAAAGGATAACTTTGCAAAATAACACAGCAAAAATGCTCAGCCAGAGGCCAGTCTCAACTTTACTGACGCCTATTCCCTGTTATGGACCCTGTTTGAAATAAAGCAAATAACTTGAAATATATTCCATAAGAATTTGGATTGTGCATTCTCCAACATGATGCTGTTATCACCAGCATCTGCAATGTGTGTGTGTTTGTCAAAAAGGCAAGATGGTAGTTACAACAACATGATTAGAGTCCCAACCCTTTGTATTGTGTGTGCAACACTGATTCACTCACAAAACAGGGAGGGTTTGACTCATGTTTTCAAGGCTGCCATCTTATCATTTCTTAAAAATCCCCCCTGCAGAAAGCAGTAGCTGCCAGACAATTGAGTCTCAGGTAGATTCTATCTACATGCAAGAAAAAAAAATCAGTTTATATTATTTCACTAAAATGCATTTTCTAAAAATCAAAATATCCTCTTTCCTGGTCCTGTTTTAGAAACTAAGCCAAGTTAAAATGGATGCTGAGTAGAATCACCTTATTGCTTGAAGTCATTAAGATCAGTTATATGGCTGAGATCTCCAGTCAGTATATGGCATCATCTAGTGGTTGAAATTCCACATTACCTCTGCTTTGCAGTAAATATGGCAAGAACAAGATGCATTTCAACTCTGAAAGTGCATCAAGTGTCTTTTGCGGTTCTACATTTTGGAGAGAAGATATTTGAATGTTTGCATGAGTTTAGACTAGAGGCTTGTACAGAGCTGGCAATGAGACTGAAGAAATGATATTGATAAGCTGAGTGTCTTTGGTGCTTTTCACTTTCTCTGAAAGTGAAACATGCACATGCACAAATAATCACCCAGTGGCTGTTAGCAGGCTACTTGAAGATTCCTTCATTTTATTAGCCTTGGATTGCTAATAAACCTCTTGTAAACATCAGCAAGTTGTCTTGCTTTTTTCCACTGTAAATCCTTACTTCAAAACTGCAGCCCTACCCCCATTACACCAGATGCCAAAGAAATGATAGGATGGAGATGCTGTTGTTGCTTAAATTGTACACAACCCAACTTTCTAGAAACGTATTAAAAATAGGGAATAGAAAATGTGTTGTAACAGAGGAGCAGTTAATTTCAGCACTTTCAGAAAGTGGAAGAGGTTACATCTCTTAAAAAGAAAACATAAAGGTTTCTTAGAAATTTCCTCAGATTGTTCTTCAGGTATCTGTTGAAAAATAACCATTTTAGTAAAACACTTCTCCTAAAAGAACACCTTCTCTCCATTTCTATTATCTCAGGCAGGCAAAAAGCCTGGGTGAATCATTCAGCCAACCACAAGAGGGTACCAAAAGGATACAGAAAACCCTCTTGGCTATCATCTAGTGGGCATTACCATTTTTGCAGCACCTGTAAAATAGTTTTTCCTACAAAAACATACTCTTTTGTTCATCTCATTCTTCTCTTAACAAAAACACAACATACTGATGTGAAAGATGTACCTATATTAAAGAACCGGTTTGGAATTGTTTTCAATTGTTGAAAGGGCTGTTTGGACCTACTTAATTAAAAAAGAATTTGATTTAGCTATGAAATAATTGAGTTAGCAATACAGAACTGAGGCATCATTTGTTCATAGCTATTTTATGGACATCCCAAACCCCCTTCCCACCCACTGAATGTATTAAACCTGCCAAATTCTCATGGACCCTAGATGAAAGCCATTTACCTCCAACAAGAATCATTCCCTCTCCCTCCCACCCGGACCTGAGAATGATGGACATATAGGCAGAACATTTAACTTGACTATTTAAATCTGGTCTTCTAAGTTACCAGTTTTCACCTAGACATAAGAAAGTGGGTCTTGACTTCAGGTTGATGTCGTGATTAGAACAGCTGGAAAATAGTGGAGCTCCATTGGGCTCCGTGAAATGCAGCTGGTAACTGCTTGCTGGGAGACCCTATGGGGTTAAACCTCCCTGGAGGGGAGGTGAAGAAAGGAGAGGCTCTTCGTTGATTGCAAGGAATTCACAATTTCCTCGCTGATCCAAAGAAAGCTGTCCTGAACAGCAGCAGGGACGATGGCCATTTTTGGTCAGTCACAAGCTGGGACAACTGGGACACTAAGATCTTGTGCTGGAGTGGTGTGTGGACAGAGCAGTGAAACTGGGTGAGAAAATTTCCAACTTCTACCTTAGAGATTTAACCTGAGTTAAATGCTTCAAAAAATGAACTCCAAACATTAAAAAAGCAGCAATTGGATTTATGGACAAAGATTAAAGACTAAAACTAAAGAAGAAGATGAAAGATTATACTGAGAAGCAAAAGAAAAACCTAAAGGATGATTTAAAATATAGAAAGCTTGGAAAAGCCAAATACATTGTGAAAAGTGACTATTGGGAGATATTGCTTTCTAATTCTGATTTCTAACCCCCCCGGACTGGATGATAATCAGCTGTTTTTGAGTTTTACACTTTGTTGAACATTGGAAAGGGAGCAGGGGAGCCATGTACTGGAGGGAGTAGATTACTGCAACATACAGAATTTAAAGGATAGTGATGAGAGAAAGTAAACAATACCTCGAAGCTACTTGACCTTGACTTTATCTTAACAGGCAATTTGGATGCTGGGAAATATCTATTGAGCTTTTTGAAGATTTATAAAGCAAAGCAGAAACACTAAACATTAAAACTTTATTGGAACTGCATACTGAAAAGCGGATTTAAAAGATTTGAAGAAATCCAGTGGACTAAATTGGACTTGGACCATCAACATCACATGACAGATCATTTTATGAAGCAAAAGAAGAAAAATAACAGAAGAAGAAAAGATAGATAATTTTAATTTGGATAATTGGGAAGGAGGGAATTGGAAAATATAATGACTGAAAAACACAAATTTATAGCATTTAAAGAGTAGAAAGTTTGGGGACTTGGAGGAATAAACTTGGGATTGACCAAACTTTATTAAGAATTGATTTTTTTTTTTTTTTGGAGTCTTTAGATATTGGGATATTGGGATTTCAGAGGTATATTACCTTGTTACAAAATGATTCTGCAGGAGATAATAAAGTTTTATGAAGAAATGTTAGAAATAATGACAAAGAATTATAAGAAGTTGATGGGAATATTTAAAGATAAAGATGTGAAAGTAGAAGACTCTCACAAGGAGATGATGGGACTGTCCAAAGATAAAGAAGTGAGTGTAGAAGATCCTTGACAAATAATAAGAAAAGATCAAAGGTGGTATTCAGCTGGTTCGGACCAGTTTGTCCAAAACAGTAGTGGAAATTGCGGGTGCCTGCCCACCCGCCACGGCTCTATGCCATCCTATTTAGGCATGTTTGTAAGGTCAGGTGCATGCGTGGGCGGGGCGCATGTGAGCAAAGCGAGTGTGAGTGAAGTGAGTGCATACGCACACTCACATTTGCGAGCCGGTAGGGAAAGTAAGTGAATACCACCCCTGGAAAAGATGAACAGAATACTCAGAAGATAGATGAGAAACCAAAATAAGCTAACAATAATAATAATATAATAAAAATAAAGATTAAGAATCCAATAGTTAACTCTGTAAGAGTTTACAATAGCACAGAAAAAAAAAATGGAACCTTCCCAAAAATAATGAAAAGGTTATGAATGGGCATGCAAAAAATGCAGCAGAAGGTGATAAGGGGTAAGGTAGAGGGAACATTCAGATTATGTAAAACTGCTAGAAAGAAATATAAGCTACCAAGAGAGAAATATAAAAGAATTACCAAAAAGTCAATAAATGATGAAATTCAAAACAGGCTGAGAGATGACGGATAGAGATACAATATTTTCTAACCCTGGGGTGATATTAAAAATTAGTAGAAACAAATAGAAATATAATTTGAAAAAATAGTAACACATATATAGATATATAATAGAATTTACTATACTCATAAACATATTAAGTTTAGGAGGTGGAAAATTGTGATTAGGCATATTTAAATGTATTATTATGATTAATAGTGAGCAAAATATTTTGGAATTTATAACGTTAAGGATTACAAATTCAGGGGATTTAGAGCCAAAACCCTGGGACTGATTTTTTAAATTAATAAATGGTTTTATTGGTGTCTACAGAAAACTGAGATATCAGGAATTTGGTGGAATTTGAGTAATGTTTAAAATATTAAAATATTGGTGATCTAATAGGGGTCAATAAACACATTGTAAGACATGTAATTGATGTTTAAATATATCTTTGGAGAAAGTAATAAAGAATCATTAAGAGAAAATACTGCTGTTTAAAGATAAAGAGATAAATATGGAAGAACCCCAATAAGGGGGGGGAGTATAAATTGGGAAAATAGTATACATATTGATATATAAAAGAATATTTTATAATTATAATGAGTTTATTAAGGTTAGAAGTTGGAAGGAAAAAACTATGTATATACAATTGTATTATTATTGTTAGCAATGTGTAAAAATGTATAGACCCAGTCATTACCCTGTCCACAAAATATGTTGGTTGTTAAAGGAAAACTGCAAATAAAACATATACAAAAAGAAGTGGGTCTTTTCCCAAATAAAAAAGGGTGTGGTGCTGTGTTTTTCTTCTCTGATACAGTTCAGAATACAATAAAGAGGAATGATAGGAGTTACCAGAAGAACTCACCTGTAACTCCAATTGCTTTTCTATCTCAAATTTCCACCATTTCTATCTATAGTCATTTTTGGATCCAGATATAAAAATACTTACACTGGACAACAAAGGTTTTGCTTCCTGAACACTTACACACAAAAGTCTTATCTTATATATTTTTAGCTGCTAAATCACAAAAATAGTCTATAATGTATCTTGTACCATTTTATAGAAACCTTCTCTTTTTGCTTTTTTTTCCTTATAATTTGAAGTTTGTTAAATTTCACTTGCATTATGTTTTGTGTGGTTCATGCATATCCAGTCATGCACTCAGGGCCTACTGCATAACATTTGTGAAATTGGTAGTTTGGGCATGTTTAGGCTGTGAATGGTGCTGCCTGGAAAAGCTATAAAAGCAGCTTGCATGCACAGATGCTACTCATCTTGTTGATATCAATTTCCATGTATTTTGATAAAATTGTTGATACATTCTATTTGTGGTGAGTAGATGTTTAAACCTCAAATACACACCATGACTGGACTTGTTAAGAAAGTGTATGAACTATATGTCATAGAAGATTCCCAGTCATCCAGGTAGAATTGTCTGGTAGTTGAGTCATAGCAACTGTACTTATTTTCTTGTTGGTCTGAGATGCTTCACTGCCCATCCAAGCAGCTTCTTTAGCCTTAATATGTATGAACTGTATTTTTGTTGTAAAGACTGGTGATCAAGACAAGACCTGCACTCCTCACATTTATAGTGTAAGAGGTGCTGTTGACCTTGGTTCAGAGGAACTTGGGAGTCACTTGGAAGGATTTTTTTTTTTTTTTTGGTCCACAGATCAGATAAGTCATCGCAACAAGTGATTCAAAGCTCTTTAGTGGGGCCAGAGAAAACTGCATAGAAAACATTCGAGATTATTGCTGAGAATTTTTTTGGCAACTACAGATCACCAAACTAAATTCAACTGGTTGATTAACATTTTCTAGTGTAGAAGACCATGAAGTGCAACATGTCACTGAAGATTCATTTTCTGCATTCATAGCTGGACTTCTTTCCTGAAAATCTAGTCATCCAGTGATGAACATGGTAAAAGGTTTCACTGGGACATTGGCACAATGGAAAAATGGTATTGGGGAAACTGGAATCCATCAATGGTGGCTATTTTGGGACTCTGAGGTGAAATGCATCAGACACTAAGTACAAATGGAAATCAAAATACTTTTAGTCCTGTTGAGCTCTTGCAGCACATTGAAAATACTATGCAATTAAATACATTATAGTCATCAAAAGTTAATTTCATATTTCTCAAGATTCCTATATGATACAGTCATTCTGAAATTATACTTGTGTTCAGTTTGAAGATTACTACCATAATTACCAAAAGCAGTAATGGTTTTCACTCACCTTCGCTACCAGTTTGGGACTGTGAGTGTACACACATTCGTATGCTTTGCTATGTGTGCGCGCTTTGCTCATGTGTGGCGCTTCTGCGCATGCACAGAACTTTCTGCACATGCACAGAGTGTCCGTGATGACGTCCGGGCAGGTGCGTGGAGCCTCCCACTGCTGCCACTACCAATTCCCCCGAACCAGGGTGAACCAGTAGAAATCCACCACTGACCAAAAGATTTTGAGGAAGCAAAACATCTGAAAAAAATGTTGTCCAGTGTTACCAGCAAGGTACTGTCTGACGACAAGATACTGCTGCTCTGTTGCACTACAGTTTCTGGGAAAATACCTAATAGTTGAGATGTCAAGCCTGGCTTCCTTTTACCTGAAAACTTTGTATTCCAAAATATAGACAGTCCTGGCAGTACCAGATATTCCTGCCACTGTGGCAGAAGCAGGAGGCACATTTATTCATTTCCAAATGAAAGCTGCTTATAAGTGTACAAAAGACAATCTCAGAGAACTATAAGATCCATTCTAATATTTGGTGCATATGAATACTATATACATTTAAAATCACCACACACACACCCCTTCCTACCTTGTATCACCATTGGAATGTCACTAGGAAATTAATACATGCCCATAAAACATCAGGTATGTATTTAAACACAAACACTTAGCTTGATGGGTTGGAAGCTGCTAGGTTCAAGAAACAGACACAGCAAGTTATATTATGAGCCATGGTGGCACAGTGGTTAGAATGCAGTACTGCAGGCTACCTGTTGATTGCTGGCTGCCTGCAATTTGGCAGTTTGAATCTCACCAGGCTCAAGGTTGACTCAGCCGTCCATCCTTCCGAGGTCAGTAAAATGAGGACCCAGAATGTTGGGGGCAAGATGCTGACTCTGTAAAACCACTTAGAGAAAAGTAAAGCACTGGGAAGCGTTATATAAGTCTAAGTGCTATTGCCATTATCAGGATGACTTCCTAGGAGATGGAAATTGCTCATCATTCTTTCCCAGAGGAGACATGGGAGACTCCTTCCTTTAAGCTAATATCCTAATATTGCAGTGTGGAACAGCAGAAGATATAATGGAGAAACAGAAACTTGGGATGCGAGCAAGTTGATGACAAGCGATTTTATTTTGCAAAACAATCACTATACAGCAACAAATACAACTGCAAGTTGGATTGAAAAACATGAACTACCTACCACCAGTCATTCAAGAAATGCCTCTTTTATGATAACAGGCTCTAGAATTACCAGGAAAAGAAATAATTCCACAGGCTTTCTCACAGCCTAAGTATATCTTAAGAGAGAGAGAAAGAGAGAGAAAGGAAAAATCCCAGCACTCTAAAAATGATTTTGTATTTCTCTTTGCTAAAGTTGAAGTGATTGCTAGGTTTGACCTTACCAAATTCGCAAAATAATATTTTTTTATATAAAAAGGAACTTTGCTTGATTATTTTATTAGTAGTGATCAATACAGTCTCCTCTAAATTGTGCTGTTGGTGATTTCCTGTTTTTGGGGTTGTTGTTTTTTTTTGCAACAATATAGAAGCAATTTGCTATTTTTTTCAGTAACCATTTCAGGAATTGTTTAGATCTAAAAAAAAAGCTGTTGATGACAAACCAACTTTGCATAGCGGTCTTCTTGAGGCCCAGCAACTCCCATTTTCCCCATTCTAGGGAGCAACAATACTGTACTCAGTATGTGTTGCTTGCATTCAGTTGTCCATCATAAATCACAAGCCTGGATTTATCTGATAATTTGGTTTACTATATCACTCTTAATATATTTGGAAGGAATTTTAGTGCCTAGTAAAATAGAAAAACCCCTAGCATGTCTGTTGTAACAATACATATTGATCCTTTTGGATATTCTCTTGCTGGTTTGGCCGAGTTGATAGGAACAAATTCCGTACCCTTTTCTGTACCCTTCATGCAGTGAGATGCTCATCAGTATGTGACAACTGGCTCTGCTAGCTGCTACCCAACAGCTGATCAGTGTATTAGGCATTGCAGTGCTACTCTCCTCTTATCTGGCTTGTAAAATTCCGGAAAATTTAACAATCGGTTCTTGCAAACTGGTACAAGCCAGCTGCAGCATACCACTGCCTTCATGCCTAGGCTCACACAAAACTACAGTATTGTAGCCAGAGGAGAGAGCGGATCCTGCCTTGTTATGGGTCAGCTTTAGTACATAGCTTTGGTTATTGACTTTTCCTCACCTTTGCTGTGAATTGCTAAACGCGTATTAGATTATTTATTATACTTGACCACAGAGCTTACTAGTCAAAGTTATTGTGTCATGCCTTAACAGCTTTAATTATCCTTAATAGGGAACAAGCAAGGAAGAATTTCTGTAGAGATGATCCAATGTTTTGTGTGACCATGTTCCTTACAGGGCTTACATTGTGCCGTTAGTTTTTAAATCAAGCCTACAGTTGGCAGTTAAAGTTTCAGTGGGATTACTAGCCAGGCGATGCCCGCCCTTGTCCCCAGTAAAAATCTAGAGTCCTGTAACATAGTACATGCATTTCTTATATTACAGCATGGTCCCCTTCTGGTTCTTCAACTTGTATAAGTTCATCAACTTCTGCTATTCTTTCTATGGAAAGACAATTATGATTACAAGGACTTAGCTTCAAGATAAGATAAAACTGCAACATGGAATTAATGACTTTGGACACGTATGCTTGGTAAGCAACTTTATCATCTAGAATGTGTTTATATCTCAAAAAAGCAGATTACAAAATAGTCACAGATTAAACACTGTTCTGACTGGCTGACACTTAGCATTGTCCACCTCAGGTTCAGTAGAGCCTTGGATCCTCTTTTGCTCTAAGATTGGAAAAAAACTCAGAGTGGCTTATGCAGGAACCAACAGCACAGAGTCAGAGTGACAACATTTCATTAAAAATACTGCTCTTTTTGACTTTTTTTTTTAAGCAGCGGCATGGAGCCCACAGCAAGATTGGCTCTCTTGTTCTGATCCAGCAGGGGTATTCTTATATCTGTAATCAATGTTGTGTTTGAACTTCATAGAATTATTTCAAATATCATAACAATCACAGAGCAAAACAGTCCTCTTGACTGCAGGCTAACTTTAAAAGAAAAAGCCTACACAACTGCATTATAAGCAGTAGGATCTTAACATGAGGCAGCTTCTAAGATGTAACCTATCAGGCTATTTATGCATTAGTCTATCCTCATATTAGCCGAACAAGTACACAGATTTACTTGCTCCCATTCATTTACAAATAAGAGCTTGACATTAAAGGCTCTATTTTAAAATTAGGATCCAATTTAACCCTATACCTATTACAAAACAATTTCGGAGAAGTGCAAAGAATCACATTTGTGCATCTAATAAATTCATCTAATGAGAGCCAGCTCCATGCATCTTATGAGATTGTATGCAGTGATACATTTGTTAGCTTTTATGATGATATGAGACTCTTATTTGTTTGCATTGTTGTTTTTCTTTGAAAATAATTGAAGCATCATTCTTGAGACACACTAGGTAAATTAAAATGTTTAAGAGGTAGCCCTTGTCCAACAGCTTCCAACACACAAAGCCATCCTAATGAACCATTTACATACAGGTCAGCTTGAGAACATGCAAATGTAATATAGGTGATTTTAAGGAAATGCCATAAAACTGCAGGGTAAAATAGGGAACAATTATCATGTAGTCAAAAACTAGCATATATTACATGAGTAGACGGCAGTCCACTTATGCATCACATTACCAGACCATCTTGCGTATTCTTTTAATTTCCATGTAGTAATGGTGGAAATCCCATACACATCAAGTTAAGTGCCTTTTCTCTTATTAGAAACACTGTCATATACTTTTTATATTGTTTCTGAAGATTATCAGTCCATCATCACCTTGGTTATCCTACCTAGGAAGCTTACATATCAGGAATCAATATATGTTATGAATGCAACTCTCTAGAGCCTTGTTCTACTGAAGTGCCCAAGTACATTAATACAAAGATGTAATTTGTAGACATGGAATAACTTCTGAGAAGACTCCTTGTTGTTTCTTGAAATTTCAACTTTAGCAAAAGAAGAAATAAATAATTTAAAAATATCACTTGTACTTCAGTGTTTTTTTAAGGTAGAACAAAATCAATATTCTAAATGATATTTTTAAAATATTGAATCCAAAATTATAGTTTTGGAGAGAGAGGGAGGGCAGAAAAGCAGGAAGAAAGGAGGAAAGATAAGTAATACATAAAGTCAGTAATGGCAAAGAAAACAAAGATAGGTAGAAAGAAAGAAGATTTTTTTTTCAGTATCACAGAAGAGACTTGCATCTGGCACTAAAACAGGGTCACATTTTGAGATGTTACAGAAAGCAATTTCATGCTAAACAATCTTTTTTTTTTGTATTTGTAAAAGGTTGAATAGGGAAATAAAATCCCTGCTAACATCTACTTTTACAGACCTAAAATTGCAACACCAAAGGGTGCAAGAGACACAGATACTGTGAATAAAGAATTAGAATATTCAAGTATGAGGGGGGTATCACAAATGGCCACACAGATATATATATATATATATATATATATATATATATATATATATATATATATATATATATATATATATATATATATATATATATATATATATACACACATATTAATAATACTGTATCGAACAGATGGGAGAGGACATGAAACCAGTAGTGAAGACACAAACCTAGATGCTTAACTAATATTCTAATCTGACATAACTCCATAGCTTAATTTCAGTAACTGTTTTAAAAAAGAAAAAAAAAGTTGCTTCCCCGGTACAGCTCATATGATTTTCCCCCACTACTTACTTAATTATTAGTTAAATAATTTATTGTAATCAGCTATACACTGACATAATCATCCAACTTCCACAACGTTAATAACTTAATTGCCTCTTTCTTCTACCCATGTATATAAAATAACCCCACCCTTTCTGAAGTGTTGACATCACTATATTTGCCCTTCTGCATGGTCCTCAAACTCTTCTGTTTAAATTAACCTGTTGATAAATTACAAGTGGAGATGCTTCTTAATTCCATCCATCAACAAAATGGTCAAATGAGCAACTCAAGGGATTGAACAAGGCTCTTCAAAAAGTAGTGGATGGCCTTCAGGCACATGGAAGGTCAAAATGCATTGTTATCATAGTACATACTCCATGCAAGACAGAGCAGAGCAACAATAATTGTCCAATGTAATATACTGCAATTGTACCCATAGAAAAGCCAAGATCTTCCTGCTGTAATTGGAAATCAGGCCAGTTTCTGCATCTATATGGATCTTTCCCCCAGTTTTTATTTTATGATTACTACAGTCTTGGGATGTGACTTAATTTTAGACATAGTAAAGAATGAATGTTAACACCTGCTCAGAGCCCATTCCTGGCAAGAAATCATGCCTAAATATTGTAACTTCAAACACTGCTAACAAAGCAAATTCATAAGCCCTGTTTAGCGAGGGCTGCAGTGACATCTTCAGCCAGGGTGGCAAGTTGAGGAGATTCAAGCAGGTTAATACTGCCGGAGGAGGAGACGTTGCTGAGCCTCCGAGGGGAAGCCACACTTGATCGGCCAGGAGATTGGGTGATGATTTCAGCGCCATGGTCCACACGGGCCTTTGCATGCTCTCGGAAATTGAGTTTCTGGCTGTCAATCTGTGCAAGGAAGGAAAGTGCAAAAATAAAATGCAGGAACTGCAGAGGTGTGAAGCTTCCCTGAGACCATTTTCACTTTAATTTCCTTGGAAAAATTCTCTCAATATTTTCTTGGGTGGCAATCTTTCCTGGTCAAACTTCAAAAGCAGATTACAGTTGTGTCCTTTGCCCAGCCTCTTTGTGAAGATGTCCTAATTTCATCACCAGAAATCTCCTACTGCAGAACTTAAATGCAAATGAAGATATGTGCAATCTTCATGTGGGAAATGTTGGAGTTTAGTTTTGTTGATCAGGACTTTCCAAATTAATTGAAAGATAGATTCATTCATGAAAGATTCCCTGGGCTAAAATAGTTTTTTAAAGATAATTTGTACTCTTTGGACATTCTGTATAAACCTTTTAAAAAGATTTGAAACATTGATTTAAATAATATTTTAACTTTTTTTTTAAATCATAAAACAAATACACCTGCTTATACAATGTAGTTAATGAGAACCACATAGTTCAGCTTTGTAGGGATAAAAAATTAATGAGGTTCATATGAAAATAAAAAATAAATATGTAAAAATGTTTTTCCCCAGGGAGATTTAAAAGAGGGAGAAGTAAATAATTTTTTGTTAAATTTCTGTATTTAACATATAATTTTTTTTTTAAAAAAATAGGAATATTCAAAAAAGAATTGCAATGTATTCAGTGGTGGGTTTCAACCGGTGTTACCACCGGCTTGCTTCATGCACGCACTTCGCTCACACGTACACACACCAAACTTGCGCTCTGTGCAAGCGCAGTGTATTACGGAGCAGCTAAAATGTGGCAATCTGCTCTACCAGGCCTTTCAGCTGGGCTAAAAACGACTGAATATAAGGTATGTATAATGTGGGGGCGGGCGGGAGGGCCAACTTAACCGTCAGAGAGAATTGGTTCGCTCTCAGCTCACCATCGCTGCTACCTGCTCACCTGAACCAGGCCAAACCGGTAGAAATCCACCACTGAATGTATTCCATAACAAAAAGGAAACTGTCAAACCTGACTCGACTCCATAATTGCCTACACCTGCTTTTGCTCGCAGCTTTGCTAAATAGCTGGGTGGGTGGGAGGAGGTGTGAATTCCCAAGGATGGAGGGAGGCTGTGGAATGCAAGTGAACTGTCCGTTCTGGAGAGACGTTATCTAACAAGGCCAGGTAATGAAGAATGTTTTGACCGAACCAGACAGCTTTTCCCAAAGGAAAAGAATTGATTTCAATTGATGAACTATGAATTGTGGGTTGCCTGGAAGGGAAAAGGGGAGCTAGCTATGTAGGTTTTCACGGGAAAAATCCCAGAACTGACATTGCTTCTCTGTGCCTAGATGGATTTTTCAATAAAGCTACTCTTGGTTAACCTAAAGAGCCGGGAGTTTCTTTTGTTGAATGTGTCAAATGGGACAGCTGACAGAAACAAAATCAAACATGCAGTGAAGATAAAGTCTGAAAGTTTTTGTACATAAGCCAGTGATCACAGTGTAAAGTTTTGACTTCAGAGAGGAGGCAGGAAATCTCTGGAACTTGGATATGGCATAAGATGGGACTTTTCACCCTGCTCTTGCAAGTCTCCTCTGAAGAAAAAGCTAAGCAGTTAACTCAAGCCTAATGAAGGACACCATGAGGTAGTAGGAAGCTTTATCTCTATGTAAATCATTGTCATTTTTACCCATAGGATTATGAAGAACTCCAGAATATTAAACAACTCCAAATATTAAACAAAAAGAATAGATAATCCATTAAAATAATATATTGACAAGCTTTCGTCTATAACCCTTAATGTCTTACCTTAATATTACCTCCTCCAGGCACGTGGTGAGCATTGTCAAGTGAGCCAACCTTGGCTTGGGCCTTTTCTTTAAAATCCAGTCTCACACTTTCGATTTTCACTCGACCCCCTCCTATAAGTTATGGTAGAAGGGAAAAATACTTTAAAAGAGCACAGTTCTTCTGGATCTAGGATTTAAATAACATTTAACCCTACTGTATAACTGATTATTATGCACCTCAACTGAAAAAAAATAGCATATGATGAGAACACGACAAAAGAGAAAGAAACATATACACACAATCCACATAATTGTAGACAAAACTTTTATGGCAGTGGGCCTCATGACTAGAAAATATTACTATTATTAGCTAAAATGATATATATCTGCCATATCTGCCATGCAAATGGAATCTAAGATAAACAGGAATTTGTGAATTTTCACAGATTTGTATAACACGCTAAATCAGTTTGTGGTTTGGTTTACTGCACTCTAAACCCAGGCCATGGGTTTCAATGTGATTAATAACTATAACCTAACTATATATTATAGCAATGGCTTGGTTAAGACTATGTGACCTTCACCATACTTCAGCATGTCATTTAACTTCAACCATCATAAAACTGAAGTGCTTCTACAGCACTGCCTCTATAGCTTCTGGGCATTTTTGGACTACACCTCCTTGCAACCACACTAGATTGATGTGATCCTGATTGGACTAGGCTGTTCTCTGTTAACAAAAAGCAGGAACAGTGAATTGGTCAGTTAGCTCCCAGATGGTGAAAGTTCTTTGCTCGGAATGATTTGGGATAACATCATGGTGGGAATGATAATGAGGGCTATTTGGCCTCTACACTAACTTTAAAAAGGACATTGAAAAGTTACATGGAGATACTTGCAAGAGTAATAATAGAGATTTTTATTTAAAAGATTTTTTGTAATATCGTAAGCCGCCAAGTTATACCTTGCCCTATTTTAACTAATAATCAATAGATACTTTGTCACAATTTTGCTAATTTCTGTTATCCCTTTGAAGTGTTTATTTATTTATTTTATTAAATTTTTATACCGCCCTTCTCCCGAAGGACTCAGGGCGGTGTACAGCCAAAATAAAATACAGAATATTTACAATTAAAAGAATTTAAAATGAACTATTACTAAACGGCCGATAATTTAAAAAATTTAAAATATTACTAAAACCCCAATTTAAAATCAAACTATTTATGCCAATCCTGCTTGAATGAATAAATATGTTTTTAGCTCACGACGAAAGGTCCGAAGATCAGGCACTTGACGTAAGCCAGGGGGGAGTTCGTTCCAGAGCGTCGGTGCTCCCACAGAGAAGGCCCTACTCCTGGGGGCCGCCAGCCGACATTGTTTGGCGGACGGCACCCTGAGAAGGCCCTCTCTGTGAGCGTCTGGTCGATGGGAGGCATAAGGTAACAGCAGGCGGTCTCGTAAGTACCCGGGTCCTAAGCCATGGAGCGCTTTAAAGGTGGTAACCAAGATCTTGAAGCGCACCCGAAAGACTACAGGAAGCCAGTGCAGACTACGGAGCAGTGGTGTTATGTGGGAGCCACGAGCGGCTCCCATTACCACTCGCGCAGCTGCATTCTGGACTAACTGCAGCCTCCAGGTGCACCTCAAGGGCAGCCCCATGTAGAGAGCATTGCAATAATCCAGCCGAGACATAACCAGAGCGTGAGTGACCATGCATAAGGCATCCCGGTCAAGGAAGGGACGCAACTGGCGAACCAAGCGAACTTGGTAAAAGGCCCTCCTGGTGACGGCCACCAGATGTTCATTAAAGGACAGCCGACCATCCAGGAGGACGCCCAAGTTGCGAACCACCTCCTTTGGGGCCACTAACTCGCCCCCAACAGTCAGCTGCGGGTGCAGCTGACTGTACCGGGGTGCCGGCATCCACAGCCACTCCGTCTTGGAGGGATTGAGCTTGAGTCTGTTTCTCCCCATCCAGACCCGTACGGTAAGCATAAGTGTGATATGCTTATGCCTACAGATAACTACATTTAAACAATATTTGGAAAACACCAAGAAAAAATAGTGGGAAACACTCATGACAAACATCTGTCCTTCCTTTTAAAACAACTGCAGTATAGCCATTTTAAAAATAATTTTTCTTTGAATAATTTAGTATTTTACTGCTATGAAAGATATGCTTCCTACCAAGTTGTTTTATATACAATGCTAGCAATGCAACTAACGTAACTTTCAGGTTGTGATTAGAGAGAGTCTAGAGCCGAGGGAGACCACTGTACCTCAGATTGCCGGGTGCGAATCCCTCTTTGTGAGATGGGGTCGTAGGTGTCAGATGGGTTTGCTGATCACGTACCTGGCTCCTTGCTGCGTGACAGTCGCCCTGCCCGAGCTTCTGGAGATGCTGGCTGGGGTGGCAGTTGAGACCCCCAGACTTTTAGTCATGGGGGACTTTAACTTGCCATCTTCCGGCTCGTCATCGACGGCAGCTCGGGAGTTCATGGCTTCCATGACGGCCTTGGACCTGACTCAAGTAGTTGATGGCCCTACTCACATTGGGGGTGGCACTCTGGATTTGATTTTTCTCTCTAGTCAGTGGTTGAGAGATCTGGACTTAAAGGAAATAGTCATTGAACCTTTGTCATGGTCAGATCACTCTCTTCTTCGCCTGGACTTTCTGACCGCCATTCACCACCGCAGGGAGGCGGAGCCGATACGTTGGTTCCGCCCCAGGCGCCTGATGGACCCGGATGGGTTCCGGACGGAGCTTGGGCCATTTCCTGAGGGTCTGGCTCACGGCTCGGCTGAGGAACTTGTTGCGGCCTGGGAACGGGCCGCGGCGGGGGCCTTAGACCGTGTCGTGCCTTTGCGGCCTCTGACCCGGCGCAGGTCCCAACCGGCTCCTTGGTTCTCCGAGGAGCTGAGAGGGATGAAGCGCCGGAGAAGACGCCTAGAGAGTTCCTGGAGGTCTAGCCGTTCCGGAGCTGATCGACACTAGTGAAGTCCTATCCTAGGCCTTACCTAGTGGCATGGAGGGAAGCGAGGCGTAGCTCCGCCCCCCCCCTCATTGCATCGGCAGATAACCGCCCAGCCGCCCTGTTTCGGGTGACTCGCTCCCTCCTACACCAGGGGGAGCGGGACGACCCGTTGCAGGGACGTGCTGAGGAGTTTAACGGTTATCTATACGATAAAATCGTTCAGCTTCGGGATGGTCTGGACCAAGATTGCGTGATGCGGGTGAGATGCTCGAGGCGGTCTTGGTGACATTGTTTGGGATGAGTTTGACCCTGTGGCTCCGAGGACATGGACAGGTTGTTGGGTAGGTTGAATGCCACCACGTGTTTACTGGACCCGTGCCCCTCTTGGCTGGTGCTGGCCACCGAGAGGTGACACGAGGCTGGCTCAGGCGATTCGACCGCTTCTTTGGTGGAGGTGTCTTCCGCCTGCCTTGAAAGAGGCGGTGGTGAGGCCCTCCTTAAGAAGCCGTCCCTGGACCCGGCTGTTTTAGGTAATTATCGTCCGGTCTCCAACCTTCGCTTCGCGGCGAAGGTTGTAGAGAGTATGGTGGCATATCAATTTCCCTTGCACCTGGATGAAACTGTCTATCTAGACCCGCTCCAGTCCGGTTTTCGGCCCGGCTACAGCACGGAGACGGCTTTGGTCGCGTTGGTGGATGATCTCTGGAGGGCCAGGGATAGGGGTTGCTCCTCTGCCCTGGTCCTATTAGACCTCTCAGCGGCTTTCGATACCATCGACCATGGTATCCTGCTGCGCCGGTTGGAGGGATTGGGAGTGGGAGGCACCGTTTATCGGTGGTTCTCCTCCTATCTCTCCGACCGGTCGCAGTCGGTGTTGACGGGGGGGCAGAGGTCGGCCCCGAGGCGCCTCACTTGTGGGGTGCCGCAGGGGTCGATCCTCTCGCCCCTCCTGTTCAACATCTACATGAAGCCGCTGGGTGAGATCATCAGTGGTTTCGGTGTGAGGTACCAGCTGTACGCGGATGACACCCAGCTGTATTTTTCACTCCCAGATGGTGAAAGTTCTTTGCTCGGAATGATTTGGGATAACATCATGGTGGGAATGATAATGAGGGCTATTTGGCCTCTACACTAACTTTAAAAAGGACATTGAAAAGTTACATGGAGATACTTGCAAGAGTAATAATAGAGATTTTTATTTAAAAGATTCCTAAGCCATGGAGCGCTTTAAAGGTGGTAACCAAGATCTTGAAGCGCACCCGAAAGACTATAGGAAGCCAGTGCAGACTACGGAGCAGTGGTGTTACGTGGGAGCCACGAGCGGCTCCCATTACCACTCGTGCAGCTGCATTCTGGACTAACTGCAGCCTCCGGGTGCACCTCAAGGGCAGCCCCATGTAGAGAGCATTGCAATAATCCAGCCGAGACGTAACCAGAGCGTGAGTGACCGTGCATAAGGCATCCCGGTCAAGGAAGGGACGCAACTGGCGAACCAAGCGAACTTGGTAAAAGGCCCTCCTGGTGACGGCCGCCAGATGTTCATCAAAGGACAGCCGACCATCCAGGAGGACGCCCAAGTTGCGAACCACCTCCTTTGGGGCCACTAACTGCTTCAACAGTCAGCTGCGGGTGCAGCTGACTGTACCGGGGTGCCGGCATCCACAGCCACTCCGTCTTGGAGGGATTGAGCTTGAGTCTGTTTCTCCCCATCCAGACCCGTACGGTAAGCATAAGTGTGATATGCTTATGCCTACAGATAACTACATTTAAACAATATTTGGAAAACACCAAGAAAAAATAGTGGGAAACACTCATGACAAACATCTGTCCTTCCTTTTAAAACAACTGCAGTATAGCCATTTTAAAAATAATTTTTCTTTGAATAATTTAGTATTTTACTGCTATGAAAGATATGCTTCCTACCAAGTTGTTTTATATACAATGCTAGCAATGCAACTAACGTAACTTTCAGGAGAAACAGATTTTTTTCTGAAATTAAAGAAGCAGAATTCACATGTAAACTATATAGTTACTTTTATACTTTGATCATAATCTAAAATTTATAAGTAAAATACAAGACATTAATGAGTTTGTGTAAATGAAGCGTACAGAATTTAATGTACTCTGAAAATAAAATTATGCAGTTTCTTTATTGGTCTCCAATAATTCCTGGTTTCAAAAAGATTCTCTGCCAAGGTGAAATAATGGTGATGTTGGGCAATGCACTGCATCAGATTTTAACACAAAAAGTTGCCTTTGTGGTCCCAGGAAAAAGTGTGGCTGCTAAAAGCAATTTCAAACAGGAGTTCTGTTAGTGCCCCTGAACACTCTGAAGCACTGGTTTCTTACCTTGCTTCAACCACCTCTACACAGTGACCTACTTAATTTGGGAGAAATCCCTTTAACTCTAGTCTTATCATTTTGGGGAAAGACATCAGCTCCATTCTTCTTGGAAATAAATAGATAGATAGATGGATAGATAGATAGATAGATAGATAGATAGATAGATAGATAGATAGATAGATAGATAGATATAGATATAGATATAGATATAGATATAGATATAGATATAGCTAGCTAGGGTTGGGAAGTCCTTCACCACTAACACTGAGAACTAAACAGGGTGGTATATCAAAGTCTCCAGTTTTGATGTGGTCCCAGTAACTTGTTGGGAAATAATTATTCTGAATAGACTGTTCAATCACCTCTTTGTTTTGGTTACAAGTCTGTAATCTTGGTTGTCTCCCATATTCCTCTTAACTTCCGAATTCAGTATAAAGTGCCAGCTTTAACATATAAAGGCCTTTACAGTTTGGTGCCAGGTTATCTGCAGGGCCACTTCTTTCCTGTTCAGTTGGCACAGCCATTTGAATCATGCCAAAAGAAGCAGCTGACTGTCCTCCATTTTGGAGAGGGTAGATGGGAGCTTAGTGGCGTCCTCCCCCCCGCCCGAGAATGGCTTCCTATCTGAGGTTCAGTTGGGTCCAACTTTAACTGTCCTCCAGAAATAGCTGAAGATGGAGCATTTCAGGAGAGCACTGAGGTGTTAATGCCAGATATTGGTTTGAGCTCTCTGTGTACTATACTTTTTATTTTTATATTTAACTGTATTAACTATATATAACTATACTATATTTTAACTATTATCTGTTTAACTTTAATTAAGCCACTACGACTACTTACAAGTGCCCCATGATATAAATTAGATGATAGATAGATAGATAGATAGATAGATAGATAGATAGATAGATAGATAGATAGATAGATAGATAGATAGATAGATAGATAGATGGCTGGCTGGCTGGCTGGCTGGCTGGATAATTTACAACTTAAGTCACTACAATGTTAAATATATGCAATAGGTATGTTTTTAATGTTAGAAAGGGTGTACTTCATTACTTCATGTTGGTTTATTATATTTATTATATTTATTTATTTATTTATTTATTTATTCATGTTCATTACTTCATGTTGGTTTATCTATTTTAAAAGGCTTGGTAAATTTGACTCCAATGATTTATCTGCAATTATCTGGTTTTACTGGAAAAGGGAAATTTCCTTAAAAAAACCTTGTGAATTATACCTACCAGGTATATTGTTAATGATTTTCTCAGCATACATTTGACCAATTACCAGACTGGTGTAGTCAACTTTTCTCTAATTTAGTTCCATGTACTTCAATGATGTAATGCAGGACATAATTCAGAAACCAATGTAAAAGTTTCACAATCATAAATCCCTCAAAGAATGCACTGAGAATTAGTTACGATCAATCTACTCCCTCAAGGCTTTTTATTTATTTATTTATTTATTTATTTATTTAGATTTTTATACCACCCTTCTCCCGAAGGACTCAGGGCGGTTCACAGCCAGATAAAACAAAACAACAATAATAAATACAAGATAAAACAATAATTAAAAAACTTATTAAATTTGGCCCGAATTAAAATATATTTAAAACAATAAAACCCTAAATAAGATTAAAAATCAAATAAAATGTCTAAAATCCTATGCTTTTTGTTGTGAGTGCTCTTGCGCTGCTCATCTTCTTCCCATCTCATTTATGTGAGCTGGGCTAATGGATAGACTTTGCTAGAGACCTCCTTCCCTTCCTTCCTCCTACCCTGCCATGTAGCAGTGACAACAGACCTCCATTACAGAAATGGAGGATGCAGTTTTCCCCAATAATCCAGATATGGTTTTGGAATCAGAGTGCCTAGAAATGAAACTGTAGAAGTTTACAGAATTTCTGGAGTTTACAGAATTCCATTTCCCCTCTGCAAAATCTTAGCATTACCTGGCCTATGACGGATATTCTTCAGGGAACCACATTTAGAAGTCACATGACTCAAGTCTATCTTCTTGGTTACAATTTGCACCTGTTTAAAATATACAAAATATATCTGTATGTTTATAGACAGCTATAGACATGGAAAAAGATGCATTTTATATCTGTAGGAAGAAGAAACAAAAGTAGAAAACGTTAAGTGTCAAGTTTGGAAAAAGCAGAATATTAGAAAGAAATAATGATGGTACAAAGAAAGAAATGATATCCAGGTTAATACAGCAAATATCCCATTGGAAGAGTAAATTAGTGGAATAATTTAAAATCTCTTTCATTGATAGGTAAGGTTATTAATCAGGAAAGTGAGATTATTTTTAAAGATAAAGATAATATTTTCCTCAGTGCTGTGTGTTGAAGTGTGTCTTTTAAAGCTTCCATTTTCCTTAGGTAATCAAGGATGTTTTATTTTCATTGCCCAACTTTCTGCTCAGGACAATTTTTTCTTCCTAGACTATTTTATAAACTTCCTTAGCTCCTGAGAAACATTAGTGGAAATATTGTCTTATAATTTTGACATGTCAAATATATCAAAATATTTAAGAGGTGTTCACTAGATTGCTTGGAATAAGTCTGATGAAAGGGTCAAAATATACAATTGGGCAAATAATATACAGTATGCAAGATAGCCCTAAATTCACGTTTCTCTCACTGTGAAGTGAAAGCATCTTACAACTAGTTAATATGCATTGTACAGTGGCTATGAATGCCATCTGATAAGATTAGGACCAATGAGTGATCAATCCATTACCTTTGAATCAGTGACAATACACCTGACATTTTAATCAAGCAATGTTAATTTTCTGTTGACATCATTATTTCTTCAGAACTCAGGACTTGTAAGACTCTTTTTCATTTTGCTTTCAAGCTTTGATTAATGATGGAGTTCAGAAGAACCAAAGCAATTAGTCATTACATCAGTGCTTGTAGAACAGGATGCATTGTGAAGAAAACCTGGCTCATGTCCTTCTAAGTGAAACTTCTGTTTTTTTGAGGAAGAATGGATATACCACTCAGCACACAAAGCTGCTGCATTACTAGACCAAGTTAATGTGTGAAGCATTAGCAAGAAGAGAAGCAATCTTTGTAGAGGATTAAAGGGCTAGTTCATATAGCATGGGTTCCCCACAGTCACCTGGAGAACAATGTAAGATACTACCTCTACTTACATTTCCTCCCCCTGCTGAATGTTTGATGTTATCTCTTGAACCACATCTGGAGTGTACATCGCTAAAATCAATCTTCTTGCTTAAAATCCTAACCTAAAAGGAATTGGAGGTTATCTTACTATTAAGAATATTCTTTGGTTTTCATGATCCTGAAAATCAGGGTGCAAAACTACACTGTAAGGTCTGGCTTTTCACAATTGCAGACTAACCAACCAGCATTTTGTACAAATCTATTTTCCTCAGACATATTTTCCTCCATAAAGCTATGTATCCTGTGTGCATCTCAAAATCAGTTGCTGGAATACATTAACAAAGAATAATCATATTAATTAATGAACAATATCAATATATTATTGCCATTCATCATAAAATGTCATGGTACAATAATAATGGGTAGCTTTATATAATGTTTATATATGAATAAACATATATGGAAGATGGAACACGAGGCACACTCAAAGCAGGCCCAGAAGACAAAAAGATTTGTTCACAAAAATTTCAGGTACAAAAGTACCTCAATAGTATCAAAATGAAGACTCAGAAGGAGACACCACAAAGAATGATTCCCTGAATAACAGATTGTTCCCATGCGAGCTGCATGAGGAATGCTGCTCTGATGGAAAAACATCAGGATATGCCAGGAAAATTCCCAAAGATTGCCTGCCCAATCTTGTGGGAAAATGTAAAAATCTTGGGGATTGTTATCCTTGGTTTTATGTGGGCATCTATCTATGTTTTATAAAACATTGAAGAGCTGGATGTGCTCCACAGCACAGGGGTCAGAGTTTAGATTACTATTGTGACACTTTTATTAATTCTGTTTGGATCTACCCTTGACAACCTCTATAGATTTTACTCTTTGTTAATACCATTTTATATTATTTGTATCTGTTAACTATCTGGGGTCATATTTGTGAGACCGGTGGCCATACTTAACCTATGACCATTCATTCAGCGACTGTTTGAATTTACAACAGCACTGAATTAATGGTAGTTGCAACTGGTCCTTAGAGTACTAGCAGCAGAGTACCCAGCAGCCCCCATCACATGATCACAATCTGGATGCTTAGCAACTCGCATGCACTGATCACCAGTTGCCAAATGCCCCACAGTTACATGATTGCCATTTTCAACCTTCCATGCTGGTTTCTGATGAAAGTCAAAAGGTAAGCCAGCAGAGAAGATTGCAAATCACTAGCGTAAATCTGTCCTACCCATGTACCCATCTCAGCCCCTCTGTACTTGCACTGTGCTGATCACTAGCATATTCCCTCACATCTACCTCATACCCCTGTGCATCCTTTTCTCACCCATGTGGCACTTCTCATGCCCTCTCCCCAATCTGCACAGAGCTACTCATGCACTCTCCATGACTCATGTCTCCCACATCTCCCTGCACACTCTCCCTGATCTGCACAACACCTCCCACGCATTCCAATGCACCCTCCCTCATCTGCATGGCACCTCTTGCACATTCTCCCAACCCACACAGCGCCTCCTCTTGCACACCCTCCCTAATGTATGAGGAGCCTCTTGCATAGCCCTGCACAATCTCCCCAATCCACACAATGTCTCTTGCACACCTTTCATACCTTTCTGCAACCTCCGTGATCCCCCCAACTGCCTGTGGACGTGGGATTTGTAATTTCCTGCCAACTTCCTCACTAACTTTGGTTGTGGGAAGCCAGCAGGAGTGGCCTCACATAATGACCACAGAATTCAGTTAATGAAGCAATTAGGATTGCAGGGATTTCCATTGCGGAACAATGTGGTTATATTTTATGATCACGTCTCTTACCAATGGAAATTGCCGTCTCAAGAACAGTCTGCAGATTCTAAATTGTTATAATGAGACAAGACAAAAAGTGGCTGAGCCCCAAAAAGGTGCCTGAGATCTGGCAAGTAGAATAAAATTATATTCTATAATTTAGGATTATTTATATATTAAACACCGTTTGAGATTTTCATTATGAGTTGCATATACTATCCTATACAAGAAGCAGTCAATCTTATCTTCTTTTTTGAGTGGTGAACACATTTACTCTAGAACAGTGATGGCTAAACTTTTTCTCTTCGTGTGCCAAAAACACAAGTACACGCTCACGATAGCGCATGTGCGTGCCGGCACCCATAATGCTATGTGCATGCACGCAAGGGATGGGATTCAAACATTTTTTTTTTTTTTTTGTTTACATTTATACCCCGCCCTTCTCCGAAGACTCAGGGCGGCTTACAATGTATAGGGCAATAGTCTCATTCTATTTGTATATATTTACAAAGTCAACTTATTGCCCCCCCAACAATCTGGGTCCTCATTTTACCTACCTTATAAAGGATGGAAGGCTGAGTCAACCTTGGGCCGGGCTCGAACCTGCAGTAATTGCAGGCTTTGTGTTCTTAATAACAGGCCTTACCAGGCAGAGCTAAACCGGCCCTTATTTTAGCAACCTGCACCCACCACGGGGGGAAGGGGGGGCATTTTTGCCCTCCTCAGGCTCCAGAGGCTTTTCCCGAGCCTCCAGGAGGGTGAAAACAGTCTCCCCCAGGTTCTGGAGGCCCTCCGGAGGCTGGAAACGTGCACGCCGCTCTCCTCCATGTTCCCCCCTGCATGACCCTACATGCGCGTGCATATCCCGCACGCGCCTCGCCCTTTGTGCATCCCAAAAATCAGTTAGCTGGTGGGAGGCGTGCACGCGTGCGCACTGCCACTCAGCTGGGCAACTGCTCCCGTTCCCGCAGAGAGTGCTTTCCGTGCCAGCTGTGGCACGCGTGCCATAGAATCACCATCATTGCACTAGACCAATCCTTTAAATATTCCCCATCATATTCTCACATACACAATTCCCACCAATCTGCATTTTATCTGCACTTCATTATCTCCAGTACTTAAATTTAGTAACAATCTGCCCAATTTTAGTATTAAAAAAAAAAACCATTTCAGCAAATTAATTGAAACCTATCTACAAACCAACCAAGAAGTACATATTGAAAAGAAAGATGAAAAATTTGGATTGATTTTCACAGGCTTGAATATTGTTGAAAATCTGTTGAGAGGTTATAACCCTCCGTGCATACAAAGAATATTTCTAAATTCTGAATGTCCTTGAATTCTGAAGGTAAGAGTGGGAAAATTCCCTGCCTACAGGGACTATTTGGAAGGCAGTGTTGTTTAGCTAACAAAGTGCTGACCAAAGAGGTATCTGAACTGCACCTGAGGAACAAATAAAGAATTGGGGATGGGGGGAGGGACTAATAAAATAAGGCAGCAGAGATTAAGATTATGAAAAAAGGGTGCAGTTAATTAGGAGATCTATGCTCTGCATGCGAATTGGGCCAGATTTTATCCCTTGGTCCACTGAATTATGTAGAGAATAACTTTTGTCTGATCTTTTGAAGCACTGTTGGCATCTGCCTGATTTCCTTGTTAAGGGAACAGATTAAAGCAGCCACAGAACTGTGTGTTGCCTGCCAGATAACCAAGAAAAGACACATTTAAGTCAAGGCATTCTGGACAGATGCAGCATGAATGTCCACTTGAACTCTGAACCACACTTTGCTCTGAAAATCTAGCTGTCTGCTGAGTCCTAGCCCACAATGCTGAGGTTGGTGGACCTCTGTGGCTCTAGAACACAGCAGCTTTATATGCTCCAGTTTCCTGGGAGGGCCGAGCACTCCAGACAGGCAGGAAGCCATTTGAAGATTTTAAAAGTTTTATGAATTTCTCAGAGTCATTGGGAGTCAGGCAATGTTCCAACTGACTTACTCACTAACTCAAGGCAGGAATGAATGAATGGATCAACCCAAGGTCAAATTAGCAGGTGAATTATTTTGAAGAGATTATCAAACAAAGGCAACGTGTTAAGATATGATGATAGAAAACTGCAGAAGAAATGGTTGCAACAACTAGGCAATAAATGGAATACTGTATGAACCAGATTTTTGGCTAGAATAGGAAGAGGATATTGGAAGAATCTTCCCTTCTGAAGAATAACTTGAAGCAAAAACATTTACCATTTTAAAGTAGGCTTATATAATATATATATTCCCAGATGACAAAGACAGAATAACACAATTCCTAATATGTATTCTCTAAAATAACATGCAAAAATGTAGTCATAATTCAGAAGACCGTGGTATAAATGGGCAGGGAACAATGATTACATCTGCAGTATATAATGGATCCATAGGATTCTGGGTTACAACAATTTTTTACTGATAACTCTTGCATTTAAGTTGTTTCATTTGACCAAAGCCTGACACTAGCAAATTCTGGCACTTTTTCTTTCAGAAGGATCAAACAAAAGTTTACTGGAATGCCCAAGAAAAATAATTTCTAGTTCCAAACTTTATGCAATGATGTTCTTTCAGAATTTTTATTTTAAAAACCTTAAGGATTCTATGCATTAAACACTTGGTTTAGATCTAGCTCCAGTAGGAAAGGATATTAATATTGGTTATGTTTGCCACCTTGAGTTATTTATAAAAATAATAAAGATAGGATAAAAACAAACAAACGAACAAATAGCAAATCATTTGGAAGTATATAAAACAACTGATTGCCGCTATCCTTGAAGTGACAAATCAGCACTTCTGAGAATAGCGATTGAGAAAAAGTATTTATCTCAAAATAGTTTTCCAAGCTTTATGATTCCTCTCAGGGTGATTTTGAAGTTTTCAGATCCTTAGTCCATCCATTTCCCAAGCATATATATATATAAGAATATTCTGAGTTGTCCTTACTACTTTAGACTTATGTTGACACCTACAATAATGCCCATTATCTACATTTTTTGAGAATCTAGATCCTGTAGAGACTGTCAACCAATCTCCAAACTGAGAAAAGTGTTTAATACTGTTAAACCCATAGATATTACTAATCCCAATAGTTTGAACAGTGAATTTACAAAAATGCCATAATTCCTACTATGCAAACAAAACAATAGCACGTTGCTAGTGTTTCCTTCCTAGGGATTATAATTTACTTTTCTCTACATATGTCTGGTGCTTTGAAAATCCATCCATCCATTTATCTGGCCATACATACAGTATATACATATATTTAAAATCCCTTCTGAGGAATAATGGCAAGGAAATATTGAAGAAATATCTAAACAAAAACCCTGAATATGGCATCTCCTTTGTGATATAATAACAAACCCTTATTCAAAAGGTTTTAATTAACTGTGACTGTAGTGACATAGTGCTAATTCTGCATTCAAGTGCTTTTCTAAGCCAAGTGGTAAAAAGGGGAACGAAGGAAAGTCAGCTTTAGAAAATGCATGTCAAAAACAGGTCATGGGAAACCCTGTGAAGTAGAAGACACAAAGTCTTGGGAAAAGAGAAAGTGGCATTTCCTAAGGGAAGAAGTGGGGAGAAGAAACCTCTCATATGGAAAACAGACTTTCCTCATGAATTACAGAACAGTTAACCTATAGAGTAACAGTGCCAATAACACTGGACATTTTAAACCAGCTTTTCATCATTTGGGAAACAAGGAGGAGGAAAAAGATATATAGGAAAGATGCATAGAGAGGAAAGCTATGGTCCATCATGAATATGGACAATGGGACATTCTGAGGGCTGAATAAAAAAGTCATCTGGAATACTTATTAAATGTACAGATGGAATGGCTTTTAACTTTTAGGGGGGGAAACCCCCTCTTGGATATGTTTGAATGAAATTAAGGATCTAACTGTCATATATTTTACCTAGTCAATAGTTCTCTATTTTAGAAGAGAAGGCATGGCGTATTTCTGCCCAGATGGTAACCCAAGTTCTTGGAGGACCATATCCTTATTCTTGATTGGCAAGTAACATGCAGAATGATTGCCTATTTTGGAAAAAATATGTCACCCAGCTCATTGCACAGCTGAGTTTTTGGAATTGCATGCATGGTGTCTTCCCATTCCCCCTCCATTTTTTAAAGTTTTTGCTTTAGGAACAACTCTTGCCTAACATTCAGAAAACATCCCTCTTCTGTTCTCCAATTCTGTTACTATTTCTAATTATGAACTTTGGATTTATTATCCCATTTGACTGTCCATGCCTTGAAATCACAGCTGTATCTTTCCTGAGATTCTGAAACTTTTCTGAATTCCTCTTCCCTGACACAAGCAGGATTTCTGAAGCTGGCAATATAAAAACCTTTTTGAAAATAATTAAATGTCACAAAGGTTCATTGAAAAGTTCCTAAATGTTTAAGTATATGTTTAAGTTATACATATTTTAAAACACTTTTTATAATTGTCTAAGCTTTGTATCTTTTCTTCTTGGGGTAGATTTTCAACAAAATCTTCAAAAAATCTTCCCATCTTCAAAAAAGGAAACCCCATCTTCAAAAAAGGAAAAAAAACAGACCCATCTTCAAAAAAGGAAAAAAAACAGATCCAGGAAACTACAGACCTATCAGCCTGACCTCAATTCCAGGGAAGATTCTGGAATAGATAATCAAGCAATGAATCACCGAACACCTAGAAGCAAACAAAGTAATAACCAAAAGCCAACATGGGTTTGTCAAAAACAGATCATGCCAGACTAATCTTATCGCATTCTTTGACAAAATGACAAAATTAGTAGACCAGAGGAATGCTGTCGATATAATTTACTTGGACTTCAGTAAAGCATTTGATAAAGTAGACCATAACCTACTACTAGATAAAGTAGAAAAATGTGGGTTAGACAGCACCACCACCAGATGGATTCATAACTGGCTGACCAACCGCACTCAACGTGTAGTCCTCAACGGAACTACATCCACATGGAGGGAAGTATGCAGTGGAGTACCCCAAGGCTCTGTTTTAGGCCCAGTACTCTTCAACATCTTCATCAATGACTTGGACGAGGGGATAGATGGGGAACTCATCAAATTTGCAGATGACACCAAGCTGGCAGGAATAGCCAACACTCCAGAAGATAGGCTCAAGTTACAGAAAGATCTTGACAGACTTGAACATTGGGCGCTATCTAACAAAATGAAATTCAACAGTGAAAAAAGTAAGGTTCTACATTTAGGCCAAAAAAGCAAAATGCACAGGTACCGTATATGTGGTACCTTGCTCAATAGTAGTACCTGTGAGAGGGATCTTGGAGTCCTAGTGGATAACCATTTAGATATGAGCCAACAGTGTGCAGCAGCTGCGAAAAAAGCCAACACAGTTCTGGGCTGCATAAACAGAGGGATAGAATCAAGATCACGTGAAGTGTTAGTACCACTTTATAATGCCTTGGTAAGACCACACTTGGAATATTGCATCCAGTTTTGGTCGCCACGATGTAAAAAAGATGTTGAGACTCTAGAAAGAGTGCAGAGAAGAGCAACAAAGATGATTAGGGGACTGGAGGCTAAAACATATGAAGAATGGTTGCAGGAACTGGGTATGTCTAGTTTAATAAATAGAAGGACTAGGGGAGACATGATAGCTGTGTTCCAATATCTCAGGGGTTTCCACAAAGAAGAGGGAGTCGGGCTGCTCTCCAAAGCACCTGAGGGTAGAACAAGAAGCAATGGGTGGAAACTGATCAAAGAAAGAAGCAACTTAGAACTAAGGAGAAATTTCCTGACAGTTAGAACAATTAATAAGTGGAACGACTTGCCTGCAGAAGTTGTGAATGCTCCAACACTGGAAATTTTTAAGAAAATGTTGGATAACCATCTGACTGAGATGGTGTAGGGTTTCCTGCCTGGGCAGGGGGTTGGACTAGAAGGCCTCCAAGGTCCCTTCCAACTCTGTTGTTATGTTATGTTATGTTATGTTATGTTATGTTATGTTATGTTATGTTATGTTATGTTATGTTATGTTATGTTATGTTATGTTATGTTAAAATTCTAAGGGTATTCACTTGTCTTCATTGCAGTGCTGAATAAAATTTCTATGTTATAATGCCAGGAGAAAAAGGCTGCCCTTGTCTGAATCTATCCTGCGCACATGACTGTGACTAGTGTTGCAAAGAACAAAAACACCAGAATTTTCCATTTATGAATTAAAATTACACAGCGAGGCAGTAAGAGAATACTTGCTTGGGGTTGCTCTCACTTCCAAGGGAAAGCAGCAATGCCTAAATGAGAGAGATTACAGGATGGAAATCTTTCTGAAAGCAGCTCTTAGACCTGTCTTTCCCCAGCCTCATAGGTAAATACAATCAAGGTCACTATATTCTTACTCCATGTGTTTCAGGAGTAAATAGACACTGATTTTGAAAGTGTCACAGTTTCTTCTGTCCTTGGCACAAATCAAACACTGAATTACTAAATACATGTCTAAAAAGGTGGCTAATGAATGCCATACCATGAAATGAAATTTCCTATGGGCTTTGTGCCACATTTACTGCATCTCTTTATCAAAAGGTCTGTGTATTTATCAATCTCTATTTACCCAATGTAATCTTGTAGTAGGTTAAAAAAAATGGCAAGCTCTCCTCCTCCTCCTCCATTAAACAGCAACAATAACAAAAAAACTACACTATACAATAAACTCATTAAAGATTCTGATATGTAAAGTATATACATTGCATATAAAAGATATAAAAGATGCCACTATACATAGAAAAGACAATTTGGCATAAGTGGTTATCTTCTAGACAAGCATGGGCCTTTCACACAAGAAATAGGAAATTGGTCTTTATTAAAGATTCTTGTAAGAATACAGGTGGAAAATCATTACTCTACAAGGAATGGCATGATTTTATCAGTTTTATAAATGGCAAAAAGCATACCCATCAGGATGTATGGTAAATTGAAATGGAAATGGACAGATATAAGAATATAAATGCTCTTGTGCATATTGAAATTATTATACTATAGAAAAAATAATTAAAATAAAATAAAACCTACACAATTACTAGATCTTGGTTTTAAACAAAAAGAAAAGTTCAAAAATGTTCAAAAATATAAAAAATTCTCATACTTTTCTCCTGCTTCCTTCTTGCTACACTATTTTGAATTGTGTGTATGTGTGTAGTTTTGCAAAAAGTTTATGAAAATTCATATATAACTCAAGGATCATTCTTTGAAACAAGGGCACACAACTCTCAATGTTAATTCACTACCTTCAGGGTCCCTTCTGCTGTCTTTGCTGATTTCGTATTTCCTTTGAAAGTTATAGAACACGACATTGCCAACAAAATGAGGCTCAACATACAGAGCAATATCCAGAGACTGGCTGGCTTTTCCCATGTGCTATTTTAGAATGCAGAGCCATGCAAGAGAGAAGCTCTGGTAGAATCCCTAAGTGTTACATAGACCCATTGGGGTAGTAAAGATGTGCAGTTGACTTTTATTGATGACCCCTTATGTCCCTTCCAACTCTATGATTCTAAGGCTCTATGGTTGTCTTTCTGAGTCTTTCTCAAATTATTAAGTTGGAGATAAGGTAATTTTATCTGACATCACATACTAGCTACAAATATGGGTGGGGGAGTTCTCTTCTTTAGATGGATTTCAAATGCATTTTTAAATTAGAGGTATGAACTGCAAAGCTTGGAAAAATAAAGCTCTTGAAGCATAGCTGCACTTCTATTCAGGTATAGATTGAGAAAGTGCAAATTAAATAAATTACAATTCCCGTGTATGCTAAACCAAATTCTTCCATCTCTCACCTTCCTATATGACTGCAAACGAATATTAAGATAAGCAGGATAGCTAGAGAATGCAGAATGTCAGGACACTGGTATATTCAACTAGCCATTATGGGGGAGAAATCAAAGCTGAGAGCACAGTGGTTACATCCATTAATAACTACATATCTTCATTTTTAAAGATAACTGTGAAATTTAACAAGTATAGATTGGTCAATTCTAGATGATATTTGAATATTTTTCATCTAAATGTGTTTCTTGCTAGAACATATTAAAAAGAGAGTTCGTTCTTTTTTTAAAAAAAACAGAGCTTTACCAATAAATAAATTCCCTGGGATACATTTAAGACTCTATGATTACTTTCCCGTAAATAAAAAAAGAAAAGAGTAAAGATTATTTTTTGTTATATGTTAAAAATCTCACAGATAAATCATATCAAGAATTTGTAGCAGCAAAGCTTAAATTGGAGGCAAAGAACAATTTCAATTCTCTCTGAAATATATTGACTGGAAATACTGAGAATCTGACAGAAAGATACTAATAAAAATGCATTGTTTGAAACAAGAAAATTGACAAAAACTTATAACTGAGATTCCAGATCAATGATAGAGAGCTATTATCCAAGCTGAATTTATCAATTATCAGGGTTTTGATTTTTATACTGAGTTATGTCAATCAGGGGCTTTTGTAATAATAGCAAATTATTAATTTCCTGGAAAACTAATATATTTGTCCCATAACTAGAGTTATTACAAAAGGATTTGTTTCTCAACCTGTCAAGTTATATCATTGCACTCAGCAAGGATGCTTCCTGTCTCTTTTAATCTTCAATTTAATTCTTAAACCACTGGCTATTTCCATTAGACAATTTCAAGATATTAACAGTATGGTTGCATTCAATATTAAATATAAATTGTTTTTATGTGCAGATATTATGACTATCCTTGCTAATTGTACAATGTACAATTGTACAATCTCATTACCGCCATTGCTTTATAAACAGCAACGTGTTTACATTCTGGTTATACTACTAGTTGTAACAAACTTGATTTACTAGCATTACGATCCACTACTGCTATAGATTATTGCAAGAGATTGTAAATCTACCATTTATATTGGTTCTCTAAAATGTTTGGATTTGCATTTTTCTCAACATATATCTCAACCTATTGAATTAACTACCGTGTTTTTCCAAAAAGATGACCCAGCTTGAAAAGAAGCTCTATTACATTTCTGAGCACATACAATAAAATTAAGCCCCACCTACAAAATTAGCCCTAATTAAGATCCTGCCCACCCCGGGATGCAGGGGATGGGACAAGGCACACAGGTAAAAAATAAGCTAGGGTGAGATTGGGGGCTGGAGCTGCCCTACTTACCACGCCTCGCACACCCCAACACCTGCCTTGTCTTCTTCTGCGGCTGCTTGCCGCCACTCGCACGCATTGCCCTGGCCTCCGTTTTGTCTTCAGATGCCTGCCGGCATCTGTTATCTGCAGCCGATAACTGAGCTCCAGATCAATCCAGAGCTCCATTATTGGCTGCAGATGCCTTACAGCAAGCATCTGAAGACGAAATGGAGGCCAGGGCAATGCATACAAGTGGCAGCAAGCGGCCATAGAAGAAGTGGGCCAGGAGCGGGCTCCTGCTGGGCGGGGCTGTCGGTGCCACCGCCGCAAGGTGAGTCAATAATTAGAACCCTCCAAAAAGAAAGCATAGCTGTTTTTTCAGGGCTCAAAAAAAAATAAGACCCAGCCTTCTTTTTTGAAAAACATGGTATATCTAAATGCATAGGTGCAATTTCCGTAAATATAGTTGATGATTAAAACTCTAATTAAGTCTTTGGTCAAGATTAATGTTATCAAAATGAATATTACATTGACATTAATATATATTTTAAGACTGATCCCAAAGTTACTACTTTTCATAGGTAAATAAATAGGTAGATGAGAAAATGTTTACATCAAGCTAAATCCCTTGACTCACCAAATTGAGATCATAATAAAATGCTTTAATTTTTTAGTCCAGACACATTAAAATAGGGATCTTCTTTTCCAGCGTTGAAAGATAGACAAGTGACAATTTGGCATTATGGAATAATCCAGTCCAATCCAAACATTGTAAAATGACCCAACATTTTAAATCAGGTGATTTTAACAGACTTTTAAAGACTTCCAGATACGGTGTTCATTTTCATTCCTCATTCTAAGGAAATGATAATGTAAAATGAAAGTCAGTATTAATGATTTAACTGAATTATGGAATTAAGAAGTAGAATTGCGTATTTTGAAGAACCAGAGGATCCAGGCATTAAAAAAATGTAAAATAATTGTATTTTATTTAAAATAGATCAATTCATCAGAAAATATTATTTAATATTTATGGGACCCCTCAAACAATGTTTAAAAAGACTAGACATTTGGGAGGGTGTTTGATCCTGGTGTGGCAATTAATTTGTATGTTCTGGTCTAAGACTCTAATAATAAATTGTACTCTAATTAATTTGTAACATTGAACGACATTCCTAAAACATGGAATCTGTCATTTAAGGACCTTTGGTTCTTTTGAGCATGAAGCATGACAAAGCAGATACTTTTACACAAATGGAAATACTTTATGGATTTTAAGGAATGGGTTCGGGATAATCATATGTTTTGGAAAGTCTCTCAGTTTCTACTGGATACGGTTTAGATTTAATGCTAAGCTAAGATGTGAATTAATATTATATTAATTTTCCCTATTAATTAATTTTCACATTTAGTTTATTTTAATTCCTATAATATATCTAGTTTTCCTGTTTCTCTGCATAACCACTGTTTTTCCTCTTAATACTGTAGTTTTTTCATATTCTATTAAAATAAATAATACAAAAAAACAAAACAAAATTCTCCCCCTGCCTCCCCAAATATTGATTGTTGAAGATTCTGGTTGCATTGCCATGATGAAAGTCTAGGGGCACCTGTTTTAAGCCTCATCGGAAATGAACTATGTGCATGTTATTTTGTCCTTTCTACAAACATATGAACTGCAGATCCACATTTGATTATCTCAATTGCTGTGTATGTGATGCAATGTCCTTCACATTAGAAATTTTCTAATTTTTTATTTTTTTTATTTTTCAAGGAGATCAAAAAGGAGAAATATACCTCAGCTGAAGTGTGTGGTTTTCAAAGGGTTCTTTAGCAGTTACCTAGCTGCCCACAGAGCATAAGCATATTCCTGTGGTAGGATATGTTTTATAATTTAAAAACTTTGTAATTTAAAACCAGAAATATATTCTACACAATTTCTTCAATCATAATTAAGAAAAAATAGCAACCAATGAGGGATGGGGGACGGGTCTAGGAAGAAAAGGGCTGTGTATTTACAGCAGACTTCTCTCCTGACTTTCTTTGGGCTTCCTTGCCAATCATTAAGCACCCAAAGGCTCTTTCTCTCCGTGACTCCCATCCCTGATGGACAGCATACTAGATTCTTCTGAAAAATATCATTCACAGCAAAGAGAACTACACTGTATATTTGACAAGGAGAGGCTGCTTTTTGCCCAACACACTCTGAAGAATAATAACATGTGCTTGGTTTTTGTTTTGTTTTTAAGTTGCCTTCATGTTGAGTTTGGCCCTCAGTGATTTATACAGACACATCTTTATTTTGGCAATGCCTTCTGGGATGTATTTTTAACTTCCTAGTCTAGACCACAGCAGTAAATATCTTCTGGTGATCTCCCATTCAACTACTACAGGCCCAATTCTGTTATATAAAACTACTTAATTTTTTTTAAAGGTGAGTAATATTAAAATGTCATTGGATTAGGATAGGTTTGTCTAGGAAGGTTAGCAGAAGTGCACATTTTTCTCAGACCTCTCCTGTACCACTTTTCTGCTGTGCATCATACCATCAGAGATATGCCATTATGAAAATAAGATGGCTGGACTTTTGTTAGAATGCATAACTACGTTGGTGGTAGGATTGTACTTCATTTTGTTTTATTGTCTTAAATCATACATTATAAAAAATTACAATATTGGCAAAGCAGAAAAACTAGAACTGTTCCCCTGATACAAGACTGAGGTTTTTTGTGCTTAAACTGTTTAAGAATGCAGTTCTTTATCTGCAACATTTGGTGATTACATTAAGTAAGAGTGAGACTTTATGAACTAACTAGCAGTAGAATTGGCTATGAGCAAAAGATACCTTTCTCCTGATTGAGAAACTGATAGCTTATCGATCCTCTCTCCTTTGCCATTTTGCATGTTATAACCATCCTTTTTTTGGGAGGATCAGAATAGTTTATTTCAGGGGGAAAAAGTAACAGAACTTGAAATGCCTTTGTTTTGTTTCAGTTAACAATTGAGGAAACCTCATCTTACTTCATTATTTTTATTGTAGGTGATCATGATTATAAAGTATAAGGTTTCCTGTTGACATGTGACCCGTTTCAAGCTTTTCCAAAAATTCCATGTTTTTGTTGTCAGATAGTTATGCTGTATAAAAGTACTAACAGAAGCAGACCAATATGTGTGCATAGGCTGAGAGCAAGAGATGGATTAAACAGATTAAACTGATTAAACTGACTATCTACTGATGAGAACTATATTATATTTTGATTTATTAACAAACATCTTACTGTTTTATGTAAGCACATCCAGTTGTTGGGGCTGTGACAATATTACTCTATTTCCAGACTAAGGAGAGACAGGGTACATGGGTTAGTGCATTCCTAGGTTAGTGTGTGCCTCTGGCGAAAGGCACAAGTTTATCTCCCAATGACACTCTAAAATAGCATCTCTACTCTCTTTAGACAGTTAGTTGTCATATCAGTTTATATTGGATTTTCCTCCCTTCTATGCTTCTTATTTTTGTCATAGCTATTTCAGCTCATATTATGAAACTCCAGCTGCACGCTCCTGATTTCCACAAATTGATTGTGGAAGCAGTTCATAGAAAAACAGTTCATTTCAATAGCCAGGAAAGTCACAGCCAAGATATCTAACACCGAGGAAGCATCACCACATCATCTCAGATACTTCTTAATTTCTTGAAAGTTAATTCTTATTGCCTGGAAGTACTTTTTCCAAAACTCCAAAGACTAGGCCTCTGGTTGGGGCCCCAAGTGACTGGAATGAAGCATCAGTACCAAGCATGAAGAAAGCTTTCTACAAGAATGGCCCAGTCCTATCTCCTGCTGGACATCCCCCCATGCCCATCACGCTGTCATGTCACTGCTTGCCTTTACTTCCTTCATATCATCCATTGCTATATCTGTCACCCTTCTTCTCCAGGTCAAAGGAGCCATCGTACACTCAATTGCATGCGCCTTCAAAATAGCTGACTGATTTAGGCAAAGCACTCTGCCACCAAAACCTAGCCAGCCAGTCTATCTAATATCTTCCATCCATCCATCCACTATACCATGTCATGGCTCAGTCCAGGTACCTGATGAAAATTTGAAAAAAGAAATAAAAACCCTTCTTATACCCTTACCAACAGAATGAACCAGAAATGATTCTTCTCTCTTCTCAGTCTCTCTCCTAAGAACAAGAAAGTCCCATCTCCTCAAATCTTTATCACTAGTTTAGTTTGCTCCTTAGTCTTTTAGATGTAATGATGCCAAGGAACCCTGGCTGCTGGACACTCAAGATCCTCTAACTTTCATGCCCAGAGTGCAGAGTGAAGGAGATGGCCAAAATGATCACTATCCCAGAGAGCTCACATGACAGCCAGAGGATGCAGGTTGGTTGTCTTGATATGTCATTGATCTATCTCCAAACTGATACCTGGGTGTCCAGTCTCTTCAGCACACCAAGATCGGTTATTTCCAGTTCACTGTCACCACTGCTGCTTATGTCAGATTGGCCCTTGATGCTATTACTCTTGTTGTTGCTTGCCATCACCATGTTGGAGGGTATAGTCAATTCTGCAGCTATGTAGAGTCATCTCTTCAGCTATATGTAAGTGGAGACTGACCCTCCCTAATTGTTCCCCTTTGGACACTTTGAGTCAACTGGAGTAATCCCAGTACAATACCTAAAGCTGTAGCTTGCTCATCTGTAATGGTGTGTATATATTATATTATATATTTTGTGTGTGTGTGTGTGTGTGTAGAAGAAGATACACACACACACACTTTCTATGGTTCTTCTAATGTGATTATAGTACTTTTTAAACCATTAACATTTGCCACAATGCTTATTTAGCAAACCAAGGGGGTACTTTATTTGTATAAGAGACAGTTATCATACAACCCTTTCCCTAGTTTCTGTGTACATTTTTATTATTCCATAGTGCACAAGAAAAAAGAGCAGCTTCAAAGAGGCTCCAGTGCCCTCATGTTTGTCTAAATATTGCTCAAAATTGATTTTCTTTCTTTCTTCCTCTCCCACTCACCTTAGTAACATGTTGCTATGGCCACAGTCATTCAGAGAAATGTTTAAGAGCAGATGCCACTGTAACTGCTTTATGGTAGCCAATGAGGACTTTTCTATCCAGATTTATGCTTTATCATCTAAGCAATGGTATGCTATCTGCATTTTCTACCAAAATGATTGTGGATCATCTGCTGTGGCATACTATTTTATTTTATTTTTGTGGATAGGAGGGAAAGATATTTGTCAATCAATGGAAACTTAGGTAAGAAATTAGGTAAGAAATTGTGATATATGCCAGCTTGAAGGCACGAACGGAGAGATTAGTTAACTTTCTGTTCTATTAAACTTGCAAACATAAAGATATACTGATTTTAATTCTTGAATATCAAAATCAGTCTGAAAAAAATAATGACACCTTGCAAGAATTTAGACTTGATTTAAATATATATTACATTGGATTGTGAAATATAAAAGCTGAAAGAAAAAGAGTAAAAGCAACTGAAAGACATGTTAAAGGTCCAATACATAACTGGACAGAGAAAGAAGAGTAACAAGGACAAGCTTAGTTTTGCCATATAGAAAAATCCAATTACATGAAGCTTGGCTACAGTTTGTGGTGTAGTTCACAGAGAATTTACCACATGTTAAAATATAGATCAATGCCACACACTCCCCACTCTTAGTAGAGAATCTTCATTTCTCATCTCAATGCTCAAGAACAGATCTGAGATAAGAGAGCAAATGATGTTTGTATTTGTATATCAGTAAAATCAAATAGTTAGAACCTGGAGAATCAGAAAGTAAGAAAACTCTGAAAAAGCTAAAAGTCTGACCCAAGAGCTGATCTCAAGGCGTCACATGAGTGTTTAATGCTCTTTAACCAACTGTGCTTTCCATTCCCAGCAGAAATTGAGGAAAGTAACCCAATCAGGAAGAAGGCAATGTATACATGCAACTCTCAAACTGAGCCAGTTGGGGTACTGGAAGATTTGCTGCAGCTATTCTTCTACAGGTAGCAGAACTCTCCCAGTAGTTGATACTTCCTTTAGTTTCCTAATCCTTCTGTGCAGTAGGCAAGGTTTTTTGCATGAAAGCATCCCAAACAGGCAGATAGAAGATATTACCATAGCAATATGAAGCTGCATGGCCTTTTTCTGAGCAGCTGAATAAAACAGGCATCATAATATGGAATTATTTTTTATGAACGAGGCACACTTGATCGTTCAATATAAATAATGGTGAGATCTTAGTGTGTACACATTCTGCCATTTTTACCATTTATGGAATGTCCAGATATTTGCAGCTCCAATCTGGTAGACCTCATTTAAAAGCAATTCCACAAAATAAAACAAATTAAAATTTCACAAGAAATAAAGCACAATATAGCTTCTTAGGCAAATTATACCAATGTATTTCACAAAGCTATCACTTTATCCGCATAAAGTTAGATTATAAAACAAAAACATTTAAGTGGTTACTTCACCCTCTAGAAGTGAGGTTTAAAGGAAGTTTCCATTCTGCAGATTTTCTTTCTATTTTATCAGAAGTAATTGGCTTCTTTTCTTCTAATAAAGGATAAGATAAAGGTAAAGGTTCCCCTTGCACATACGTGCTAGTTGTTCCCGACTCTAGGAGGCGGTGCTCATCTCCGTTTCAAAGCCGAAGAGCCAGCGCTGTCCGAAGATGTCTCCGTGGTCATGTGGCCGGCATGACTCAACGCCAAAGGCACACGGAACGCTGTTACCTTCCCACCAAAGGTGGTCCCTATTTTTTTCTACTTGCATTTTTACATGCTTTCGAAACTGCTAGGTTGGCAGAAGCTGGGACAAGTAACGGGAGCTCACCCCGTTACATGGCACTAGGGATTCGAACTGCTGAACTTCCGACCTTTCGATCAACAAACTCAGAGTCTTACCCACTACGTCACCACGTCCCCTAATAAAGGATACTAGCACCTTATACATTCAAATATACTGCTAGGGAAAATGCTAAACAAATGGAACAAGAAGTGTGAGTAATTAGGTGTCAATTACTACCAGAATAGAATTAGAAGTGTACAGTAATTAATAAAGAATGACTTTGATCGCTACAAATCAATACTGCCTATTCTCCTCAACTCTCTCTATCCTAATCCTGTTTTTAAATGTACTTAAATGAAAGCCTTACCTGCCCCCCTTTAGGCTGATACTTGATGTTGTCTGTTGACCCAACTTTGGACCTGACATTCTTGAGATCTGGTAGAGGTTGATTAATCAGACGAAGTTGCTTAGGGGTTGCTGGAGATTTCGGAGGTGTGCGTATGATAGCAACCTTTTTCTCAGTGGGTACCAGAATTGCAGATGTGGGAGTACCCGGTGTATGTGGGGTTCTGGAATAACTAGGGGTACCAGGTGTTCCTGGGGTTCGAGAGGAATAACTAGGCGGGGTTCCAGGAGTGATGGCAGTTGATCCTGGAGTAGTTGGAGTTGATGTACCGCTTTTTCCTGTTCGGCTTCGAATAGGCTCTGATCCTGTATTGATAACAGAATTCTGTTTGTTCTATGACATTAATACCATTTCCTAGAAAGAACTGGCATCTAATTGTTCATAAAAGAACCTGATCACAAAAATATTCAGTCTTTGCTAAAACTTTCTGAAGATCAGGGAGAGACTTAAAATTGAACAATATTTCACTAAATGACAAGATTATCATGAAATACAAACCAGCTGGGATTTAAAGCAAGTTAAAAATCAATAATATTGGATATTTGTAATTATATTTTTCATAGCTTAATGATCCCTAAGGAGAAATCAATGAAAAAGAGAGTTAGAGTTAAGGCTTAATGCAGATTTCGATCTTCAATAATATCTCCATGTGCTCCCTACTTCTAGTTTCATCTCTCCCTACGACTATCAGTTCTGGTTTGCAAATACCTGGCTGTCATTTGATGATAGGAAAAGATACACTCATGATTAGTGGATATCTGGATTTTTCAGATTCAGTCCAGATTCAGATTCAGTCCAGATTCAATAGCCCTGTCTGTACCTCTAAATTGAGATTATGCTTAAAATTTAGAATCTCTTCATAAATTGTAATTTTTTTCCCTTAAATCAAAAACACTATATATTACAAAATGCAAAGCATTCTTTTCCATATATTTTAAAATTCTGCTATGAAATATTTCAAGGAACTGATATAAACTATACAAATAGAAATTTAGGATGTGTCCAAGGATTACCTTTTTTCTGCTAAACTTTTCTCTTTTCCTAAACACAGAATTTTCCTAGCTTTTTAAAAAGTATCCAATTACACAGAACCCATGTTTTATAATATACCTATAATTTTTTATTTGATCTTCATATCTGGTAGTATACATTCCTCTTAGAATAGAAACACAGCTGAGCAGAAACTGGTTGCTGTCTAATTTAGATATCATCTCTAGTCTAAAACCTATTTCTTCAGCATGGCAGTGTGGCCACCAATGCATCAAGAAACATTTCTTTTGAAATGAGACAGACTCTGTGTTTCATCTTGTCTCGTCTCGTCTCGTCCCATCGGATTCTTTTAGTTTAAAAAAACTGAATGGGAGATTAGCATATTGCAAAAAAAGCCTGTTATTTTAATGCATTTTTTTTATTTCCAGAAATATTTCTGGGTCCTGCATAGACTCTAAGTGTCTAAATAAGGGTGGGTTTCAAAACCCGTCTCTACCGGTTCGCTCCTGCACATGGCATAAGAAGAAGCGTCCGGGCAGGCAGGTAGTGCCTCCCGCCCCTGCTACCGGTTTGCCCAATTCAGGGTGAACCGGTAGCAATCCACCACTGGTGGACCAAAAGAAAGGTTCGCATCTTATAAGATTATAGGGAACAGTGCTCTAGAACTGTACTAGTTTGCCTTCTGATAAATGGGGATTTTTGAGACTGTCTGGGCTCATTGTAGCATAATTTTTATAAGATTATTCATAAGATGCTTTCAAAATTTCAAAAATGTCCATTAAATTAAAATAGATTAGAGAACCCTGAGCTTGTGCCTCCAACTTTAACTCTGAATTATAGGGCAAGAGACATACTTGTAGTTCGTCGTACAGATGAGATGGTGCTGTTCAGGGAGAAAGAATTTTCATCTCGTTCTCTGTCTGCTGAGATACCTCTTCGGGCGGGTAAAATGGAAGAAGGTCTTGGTAAAGAGGAGCGCTTTTCAGGACTCTTGGTTATTCCATCCTAACACAAAAAAATAGTAAGCATTTTAGTTTTAAACATGTATTGGTATATTCAGCTCCAATCTAACTTTGTTTGCATTCAAGCCATTAAAGGGAGAGCAACACTACAGGAGTACAATACAATAGTACAGAAGCTGTTGAGACAAAAGGTAGACTCCAAGGTTGAGGTCAGAAAGTTGACTTAATTTGGCTATGACTGCATCAGTATAGCCTTGTTTTATTTGCATTTAAAGTAAAAAAAAAAGTTTGCATCTCTGCTGTGAACATACATTCATAGATCCATACACAGATGTACGTTATGAAGCTAAATGGAACAACCACTCACTCAGTACTTGGAAACAGGGAGAGTGACTTCTCGACATACAAAAATTACTTGGAAACGCTAGAGTTCTTAGGCAAGGGCTCTTCTATTGCAGCAAATAGCCTAAACCTACTACAAGTAGTCCTCGACATGATCAAAATTGAGCCCAGAATGTTGGTCTTAAGTTGTGGTTGTTAAGGAAGACACCCATGTAGCTGCCTTGCTCAGCAACCACAATTCCACCTCTTCCCATTGTGGTCATTAAGCAACTGCCCAGGTCATTAAATGACCTGCCCGCATGTGGAAATGTGCTGCAGGTCAGAAGGCTTCGGCTGGCTAGGCTCAGCATTATGCAGGCCTCCTACCTCCTCCCGCATTCCCAGAAGCCTTAACCAGCTAGGCTCAGGAGCGTGCAGGTCTCCCGCTCGAGAGTCTTCTAGGAAGCATCAGGTTTCTGCATCCCAATGGGCCTAGGCAGCTGAGGTCTCCAGCCCATGTTGGGGGAAAGGGCAGTTGCAGAGTTCCCAAGGGTGGGAAAGCTGCCAAGCACTTGAATTTGGATCACATGACCATGGAGGTGCTACAATGGTTGTAAGTTCAGGCAGGGATTGTATGTCCCTTCACTCAGCGCTGTCATAATTTTGGTTTGCCGAATGAATGTTCATAAAATGACAACTACATCTTATCAAATATGATAAGATGTGCATCTTATCAAATTTGTAGACATTGAATAGAATTAAATAATACATTAAGCTTTTTGAACAAATTTATTTTTATCATCTGTAAATTTTTAATACTAGCCATTATCAAGGCAACAAATCCCAGATTCTGGCATGTTCTATCTCAGATGCTTTATCTCAGACAGAGCTGAAATCACAATTAAGCTCTATCTCAGTTACGTGCCTTCCTCACAAGGTTCTACCCCTGGCACTTCTTTGGATTCTGAAATTGGCTTTGCCTGCCAGAATCTGTAAATCAGTTTTTGCATTTCTTCCTGTTTACCTTCTCTCATACTGTTTTTCAAAAACAGTTATGGGAATAGTATCATCACCACTTTCTCTCATCAATTTTCTCATCACTTGTGATCTGTGATGGGGAATGACTAGATTAATTCTCTTTTATAGACCTGATAGGCTAACCAGGAGAAGTGGCCCATTGGAACTGTTGATATCATTGAACCAATTTAATTATATTTCTAACTTATATACTGCGTTGTTGTTTTTTTTCATTTGAGCGATATCAAGGTGAGATATCCATATTCGGTAGTGAAGGAAAAACAATAAAGATGTGGGAATTTATTCTTGTTCTACCTCAACTGCCTTACCTGAGCTGTTTTTGAATAGTCTCTTGGGCCCGCTGAAGAGGGCCACGCAATATAATTGTCTTTACTGCGCAAAACAACTTTTTTAGTGGTGATTAGTGAACAAGCAGAGTTGGGTCTTGGAGGAAGCAATGACTTTGCTCTAACCTTTGAGGCAGGAATCTTTGACAAAGAAGAAGTCTAATTATAGGAAAACAAAAAGAAGAATGTAATAGGAAGATGAACAATGAGACAAACAGAAAATGTATGGAATATGGAAAACAGATTTCAAATCAGATCCTTAAAAATAATTATTGTATTATTGTTATTACATTAAAGTAAGTATACATTAAAGTAAAGGGATTTCATTGTTCAAATCATAAGAAGAAGAATGATATAATGGCTATTTTTTAAAAGTTAACATGGTTTTTTCTGAAGCTAATTTACACTGCCACTGGCCCATGCTAACATTCTATTTTTCTACTTTTAGTGTTATCATCTTTCCAGGTTTTAAGACTGGAATTTCAGTTATAATATTCACCAAAGAGTATTGATATCCAAGTTAGGATTTCTTCAGTTACCAGGCTGAGGCTAGATTTGCACTGACTTCATTCTAGGTAAATACAGCATATATTCATATTTTTTATGATGTTATTGTAAGATACAGGTTTTTTAGATCTCAGAAAAATAAGTCAATAAGCACTTTAAGTTCATGTTTAGGATCTTAGTGGACAATATTGCTTTGAAACTGCTATTAAAACATTATGCATTACGCATTATTAACTGCAGCAGTCACAGACAAACCGCTACATCTTGTTTAAAGCTGGAGAGAATATAGTCCTTGCCTTACCAAATCTTCACACGTAACTAATTTTAACAAAGCCAATTATGATATCATTAAAATTTTTGCTGATTCTTTTCCTATTGCAAAACAAAATACAGAAGGCACTCTTTGTATTTTTTTAAATAAAAAAATTATTATTAATTTCCTTTCAGAAACCTTTCACCTGAAGTCATACTCAGGTGCATTCCATATACCATTCTTCATTTCAGTTTTAAATATACAAATCAAAGTAAATCAAAGTCATATATTTGGACTTTGTAAAGGACTAGGTTTGAATTACATTTAAAGAAAATAAATTGGGCACCAAAAACATTCAATGTGAATACCTTCCGAAGAATGTTAGTATATAAAGCCAAAAAGCAAAGTACTGAAAAACAGAACAGCGGGATGGGATTTGATGGGCACAATTAGTATTATGATGGAAAGGGATATGAGCAACAAGTGAGTATATAAGGCAGGGGTGTCAAACTCAAGGCCCAGGGGGCGGATTCCGCCCACAGGGGGCTTAGATTTGGCCTGCAGGGCTGTCCTGGAAACAGTGAAGGTCCGTAGTGCCTCTGCCAGTGAAAATGGAGCTCAGGACAGCCGCATGCAGCTCTCCCAAGCTCCATTTTTGCTGGCAGAGGGTTGCAGGAGGCCATTGCAGCTGAAAACGAAGCTTGGGATCCTGTTTTCTCTGGCAGAGCATTTGGGCCACCACATGCACCCCCGACATGAGTGACATCGAGCTGGCCATGCCTCCCCACCTCCCCAAGGTCAAACACAACTCTGATGCAGCCCTCAATGAAATCAAGTTTGATACCCCTGATATAAGGTTTGAGAAATTGTTTATGAAACTAATGTTTAATTCTGTAAATATTTTTTCTCAGAAAAATTCTATAAAGTTCATTGAACTCAAGTCTCCCAGCCACAGACCAAGAATTGTAGCTATCAGGTGACAGCTTTCTTTTAGAGAGAGAGCTATTTTTTATTTATTAAATTTATACGGCTGCCCATCCCACACAAAGTGATTCTGCACAGTGTATAATTATTAAAATAAAATTTTAAAAAACAATTATTAAAACAGACATCATTAAAGAGATAACCTCCTTTATAGGAAAGAGTAGATTAAGTACAATGCTACTTAATCTACTCTCTGCCATCTTAAGATATGTGTGCTCAGAGCAGATAAGGTAACAGGGGGCAAGCTTGCTACTTGAAATTATCACTTCAGTAGTGATAGGAATTGAACAGAAGTATAAGATGATTTTCTTTTTATTTACATAGGCAAATTACTATTCTTTCACTATCGAATTATGGAAAGCTGTGGCTTCTGGATAAAAAGGAAAAAGATATTTTCAGTGGGTGAGCAAAGGTATTAAATATAAACAGACAAATGTACATGTGCATGTTAGATAAAAGGGAACAAGACAGCCAGTGGTGGGTTTATACCAGTTCACCCTGGTTTGGGAGAACCGGTAGTAGAGGCGGCAGAAGGCTGCCTGGATGTCATCACGGATGCTCTGTGCATGCACAGAAGGTTCTGTGCATGTGCAGAAGTGCCGTGCGCAAGCTCACAGTTCTGAACCAGTAGTGAAGGTAAGTGGAACCCACTATTGAGGACAGCCATATGTTTATTCATATATCTGCACCAGTGGTGGGTTTCAAAATTTTTTTACTACCGGTTCTGTGGGTGTGGCTTGGTGGGAGTGGCAGGGGAAGGATACTGCAAAATCCCCATTTCCTCCCGATCAGCTGGGACCTGGGAGTCAAAGAATAAATGGAGGCGGGGCCAGTCAGAATTTTTACTACCGGTTCTCTGAACCATTCAAAATTTCTGCTACCGGTTCTCCAGAACTGGTCAGAACCTGCTGAAACCCATCTCTGATCTGCACATCCCATGCAAATGAGTGTGTGAGGTATATAATTTTTTTAACATCTAAAAGAGGGAGAAGCCATCTATCTCTTTCTACCTTTCTTTATAGTTTTCTTCTCAATCTGGCTCATTCTGAAGCAGCACTATACAAATTGTAATTATGCCCAGTCCCCAAAGTTATGGTCATTGCAATGCTCCTGCAGCCATGGAATCAAAATTTGGGCAGCCAACTCACTTAACTGCAAGGGTGCTTCAATTCCCTTCACCTCGCCTCCCCATCATCTTTATCCCTTTGGCTGCCCTTAGCTCCACAGATTCTACAACTCGCAGATACTCTTTGCCATCTTCTTCCTCCCACTGCTGAGAAAACGTGCCCAGCCTGGCCCGTCATGAGCCAGTGTGTGCAGCCTTGTCCATATTGCGTCAGCTTTGTCCAAATCGTGTGGAGCCTTCTCATGAGGCTCTGAGGGCCACATGCAATTGGTACAAGGCTACACTTTGTAGAATGCTCTAAATGGTCTCAGATAGAAGGTCTGTTCATTTGGATTTGATAGGCTCCCTTTCCTTGGCTATGTTTTATCATATCTTATGATTTGATTTCAATTTCAGCACTAAGATGGACTTAGTCGCTTCATCCAGTTGTATGATTCCAGCTGCAAAAATCATAAACAGGTACATTTAAATCGGAGGGGATATTTCTTCCCTATAGACCAGTGATGGCTAACCTTTTCCTGACCGAGTGCCCAAAGTGCGTGTGTGCGCAAATGCGTGCACACCCGAACCCCCAAAATACAATGCGCATGTGGCCCCCATGCATATACCACGTCCACCCATGCATGCATTCCTCCCACAGGCGCCCTGACCCCCTCTCATGCTTGTGGTCCCCCCCCCCCGTGCATGTGTGGCAGAGACCCGAAGACCAGCTGGCCGGCTGGAGGCGCACACGCATACGTGGGGGAGCTGAACTGGGGCAACGGCTTATGTTCCCACAGAGAGGGTGCTGCGTGCCACCTCTGGCACGCGTGCCACAGGTTCGCCATCATGGCTATAGACTAAAACAGAATATATGTCTGGAGAAATAAATATAAAGAATCGGAAAGCATTTCAACTTTGGCTACATCCTTTTTCATCCTGCATTTCCTGTTAGAACAAGTATGGTTTAAAAGAGACATTCTGCTCCTCCCATCCTTCTCTTCGCAGGAAAGGGGAAAAAGGAAACAAAAAGAAAATATGGCACTTCATAGAACCTCCCAGTTTTAAGTAATCAGTCAACATAAATGACTCCTTCCTTTGTAATGGTTAACAATGGGTGATAAAGATAGTCTTCTGTTCTGCTACTGATGGTTCATTGTGCTGATTTCCTATATTACGCTAATGAAAAAAAGGTTTTCTTTGCATGTTGAGGCTATGACAGCACTAGTTTTATTATATTTTCATCTAGATTTTGCTTAATGCCTTGAGAGTCCATGCAGCCAGATTTTCAGTTACCCTGTAACTCAGGGGCCCTGACCAGAGTGTGCTGGTGTCAATTTGCTTATCTAGCCTATTAGCATTCAGTCCCAGCTTCAGTGATTGGCTGAACTTTGGATTCCCCCCACTTTTTTTTTTCCAGGCAGAGCAGCCGCCACTGGTTTTTAAACATACAGAAAGCAGATCAGATATAGAGTCTAATATTTCCTCTTACAAGAATGAATCAGACTGATAGATCGAAAGTAGTGCCATGAAGTACTCAGAATTGCATCTGATTGACTAGAACATAAGATAGAAAGCTTAATATCTTTCTGTCAATATGTAATTTTTACTCAGTACAGCAATTAGAATATTTTAAGATCCTATGATTAATTTCAAAGTGAGTAAAAAAGAAACTATTTGTTTAAAACTGCCAAATGGTTTTTAAAGTTATTTATGGTAATAAAACCACCAAATATTCAAAATATGCAGACATGTAAAACATATAAAGGCAAATTCACCCACCGAAAGTTTTTCCTTTGCTTGCTTAAACACCCCAGGCGTCTGATTTATTTCACCACCAGCAGCTATTAGAAAATAAGGGGGAAAGGGTTAACATTTTAAAATCATCACTTCAAATTAACCTTTAACATTTTCAGTTTAAATTGCCATGGATTATTTATAATGAACTGGTTATGGCCCAACTTTTGCTAATTAAAAAATAAATTGCAACTGGAAAATTAAAGAATAACACTTCTCAATGTTCTCTAAAAATGTTACCATCAGAGCCTTACAAAGAAAATTATGAGGTTTGAATGATGTGGTATTAACAGCATTGGATTCAAACAATTAGCAATAATCTGAAAACATTGGCCACCACTTTTTTAAATATATCAGTAATATTTGGTCATGATTTAAAACCACTTCCTATATGTATGTACTGCATCTTCTAGGAATAATATTACAAAGGAGGGCAAGACTGAATATTAAAATAAAAGAATAGGACACTGAAATGATGGCTTTTATTTCCACTGTGTTACCTGTTTTTTAAATGGTTTGCACATAAACCAATTTACAAACATAAAGAAAACTGTAGTTAAAGAAATGGTGAATAAATACATAGCCCAACTGTAATATTCCATTCTTTTGGTCAGCAGCATGGGATGTGGAATTTGTACATACAGGAAAATCCCTGCATGCATGTTCAGTCTACTCCTCTGTAATTGAAAAGGACAACGTGGGCATGAATCAACATGCAAGATGTGAGTGTAACATCCCCCACTGAACAGTTTCCAAACTTCCTACTCTGAACTGGGGAAGAATGGAAAATGCTTCTATAATTTCTGACTCCATATATGTTTTCCATGGTGTCCAGGTGAGTCAAACGTAATAGTCCTGAGATCTTCATCATCATCAAAGGAAGGTTGGGAAGAGATTCAAGACAATACAGAGGAGCAGCATGTATGCATCCTCTTCTCACCCCTTTAATTAACTTTTGTGCAGTATGAATACCTGTGCCTAGCTTAACATATCCGATTGTACTAATCATCACCAGTTCATTGCTTGCAGTCAAATTCAAAGAACACAACTGCAGCAGTTCCTTACACATGGAATTATTTCCAAGGTCCAGGATGGCCAAACATTCCATGGTTTTCAAGGAAGTGTCTATTATCAGTTTGGCTACATTATTATCAAATTAAACCCTTAAGTAACATTTAAAAAGTATTGGTAAATATATTTTTTAAAAATAGTGCAGTTGTCAGTATTTGCAGGATATATTCATTACAAGCTGCTTGCATAATATTTTCTGTTTTACTACTGGTCCCATCTACCCACCTGCGCACCCTTCCACGTAATAGATACATCTGATTGAATCATATATCAGTGCTCCACAGCTATTAAATAATGGGAAAATGCCTTTACTGATGACTTACCTGAAAGCATAATAATTCTTCCATCTGAACAATAAACCTGGATCATGACTTCACCCTGTCCCTTGGAGTTCGATTAACAGTTTAATCATGCAAGAAACATGTTTAATTCTGGGACACACACCATGAAGTTTAAGATGAGGAAGACAAACCTAATACATGTTTGTCCCAGTTCAAAGCTTAAGCTGCTACTTCTGTTTGTCCTATGATATGGATGTTGTGATGTCACAAAGGAAACACAGCCTTACTTTTTCAACCAACCAAAAACTACAGTACAAATTTAGATAAGGTTCAGATGATAGCATTTATATTACTGTATTACAATGGTTTATTAAAGTCAATGTGGTTTCTTCAAAGTATGCCCTTTTTTGTGTATATAAAAGAGATAAAAAGAAACAAGTACTGCATGTGTATTTGCATGAAGTAGCCTTATTCAAAATCTAAGTTTTACCATTACACTTCATATATGTGTGTGTGCGTGTGAGTGTATGTGTATGTATATGTATGTATGTATATATATATATAGTTTCATATATCTAGTTTACTCTGCTAGAAAGAAGATCCGTTGATTCAATGGGAAATATTTCCAGGTTATAATGCCTGAAATTGCAGCTACAGAAATAAAACCTCCTTAGGGAGCTTTTGAAAATGTAATTAATAGAACTGGCAAATATGGGACACATTTCATATAAAACTGAAAATATTTTGAAGGGTTTTGGATTTGCAAATCAGTTCAGTCTTCAAAATAAATTTGAAGATACACAATTCGAAACGTGGCTATTTGAAAATAAATACGGTATCAAGCCTTGCTTTAATAGTACACTCGAGTTTGACCTAATTCACAAACATCAATCTTCCATGAAAGAAAGAAAAAAAAGTATTGATCAGTAGCAGATTCTTCTAGTTTCCCTGAATCTCAACCCTTGGTCTCCTTATAGTTATTCCACCTTATGGGAAATTCTTTGTGAGCATAAGCTAGAGGAAGAGATTTCCTATTGTGTTGGAACTATGGCTAACTCGACTTTAGTCGGAACATGCCAGGATCTGAACCATTTTCCTGAGTTCAGCTACAATATTACAAGAAACAAGAAATTTTAAAGAAAGATATACAAGATATACAAGAAAATAATGTTGTCATTTCCCCCTACTTTCTTATTTAAAAGTAAATTTATTCTATCCCTCTAAGCATTTTGAAAAAGTGCACAGACATTGAGATGATCAACACTGATATAACTTTAAATGGATTTGCTATCTGGCCAATATTCTTGAAACTCTGTAATTCCAAAAAAATTGCCTGCTTCTCCCAGGAAGTAAAGCAAGCAAACAAACAAACAAAACCCTTAATTTTTTGCAATCTTTACACTGAGAGTAAATGTATGCAGAAAGATAATTAGATACCACAATTTTGTTTCAATGTAAATTCTGAGTTTAATTTGGAATATTACTGTAGAGGATATGGTTTAGCTTTTGTCAAAAACTGCCTCAAAGATACCGTAAGTAGCTAATGAGAACCACAAACAATTCTCTATTGCGGGGCATAAAAAAATCAAGAAAGGAATGTTCTTCTGCAGCTGATAGTGCTGCTCAGTAAACAATTAGTGGGATGAAAATTATAGAGAATGAGTTTGTGTCATATTCAACCATATCCATAATTTGCTTATCATCATTTTTATTTATTAAGTTTCGCTTGGAATAAAAAATATCATTTAATTGAAATTACTCTATTTCTATTTTCCATTCTGAGAAGTAAATTCTCTATTCTGATCAATAAGTGACGCAACAGAAGGAATTTTAAAACTAAGTCTTCTATTAGTCTCACAATTCTTTGGGAACTGAGGCTTTCCTAATGCAAAAAACAAGATTGGCTTGAGTCATATAGAAACAAGAGTGGCCATGCAACATTGGTATACTCTTAGGAGCTTTTCACTTTAGTGAGTAGGCAAAAGTCTATCTCTAATTATACTAAAATGTAGGAAAGGAAAGGAAACAGTAGGACAGGAACGGTAGGCACGTTTGTGCTCTTATGCACAATGTTCTGATTCAGAAACTATTATCTGATCTTTATATAATGTACAACTAATCCCTGATTTACAGTTGTTTAATGACCATTCAAAGTTACAACAGCCGGGAAAAGGGTACTTTATAGCCTGTAAAGCCATATGAAATAAAAGTTCCCCACAATCATGTGATTACCATTTGCAAACTTCCATGCCAGTTTCCCCAGAAAGTGAATTTGGAAAGCAGGCAGGGAAGGTTGCAAGCAGAGGGGACAGAGAAAAGCTGAAACTCTCATTGGGCTGCAGGAACGATACTGAAATCCTGAACATTGTGACATCCTGAAGATTTCACCTCTGTTCCTGCAGCCTCACAAATGAATTCTCTGTACAGGGAGTGGAGCTAAAGTCCTTCCGTGAGCTGCAAAAACTTTTGGGAGCAAAAGGGCTGTCTGCCAAGAGGACGTCTACTTCACACTGGCCTGGGAAATTGCTTAATGACTACAACTGGGAGTCTTTGAACAAAACAGTCACATGGGCTTGTTGCTAATGACCACTTTGCTCAACAACCAAGATTCCAATCCCAAGTGTGGATGAAATTGGAAGTGCTGTTGCAGAATTACTTCTGTCACAAATGTGTGAAGGACAGGCATTTCTGTTGTCACTGCTATGCTACATTTTGCCCAATAGGAAATTTAACTGGTATTTATTCCTACTTTTGGATATAGAAACCTATGGACCTTACACCAAAGTAGAAAAAAAAAGGCACATTCATTGCCCACTATTATCTTCTTTAAAGACAACAAGACAATGCAAAAGTCTTTTAAGGAAAAATGAGTCTTTTGTTTTTACATAGGGAGCCAGGATGCTTCTCATTCCAGGTTGGTGGGCTGGCATGGGAGCGGGAGTGGGGAAGGTTTTGTGCGAGGGGAAGGCAGGCATACAGGTGTGTGCATAGCTTAATTTGTGGGAGGGATGGGCTGGGAGTGCCAGCTACGAGTGCACCGGCCTACCATTCACATGGCCCGCAGGTTGGGGACCCCTATAACAGAGAACTTCTTGGAAGTTTGAAGAAAGAAGGCAGATGCAATTTTTTTTAAAAAATTAGGTTTGCCTGTTTAATCTATCGTGATTTCAGGTTTATTTTATCAATAGTTTTAAGAAAATATACAACCTAAATGAAACCCCAAGAGTCAAGACCTATAGTCATTGGAATCCAGATATTGTCATTTAGATATCTGAATTATATAGAATGTACTATCAACCTCTTCAATCAAGAGAAATATGTATTAGTGACAAAAAGTTCTGCAATACAATAGATGATAATATATGGCTGAGTTGTACAGAAGGTCCAGTAAGGACAAATTTGTACTGTAATTTTATAAAATATAGCTTTTTGTCAATAAAGGAAATGAGGAATGAATTTACCAGAACCTCTCTCACTTTAAATTATTATTTAGCATTAGATTGGAGATGCATGAATATAATCCGTTAACAAGATTCTTTTCATCTATAAATTATGGATTGGCACTCCGGTTTTATAACCTGATATCTACAGACACACTAGAGGAGAAATATTTTGGAATTGTCAGGAAAAATATTTTCCCGGAATTAGTAACATTATCTCATGTGCATTGCAATTCTGTATATAAAATAAAGAGAGCAATAAAAAGCATACATAACCAAATATGTAATTCTAAGATGCATATTTCAATCAATTTTTGCATGGTCACCCAAGTACAATTATTGACAAGTGTGCAAATCTGTCCTGAAAAAGATTTGCACAAATGTTATTCCTTGTGAATTATTTACATTAATCTCTTCAACTCCAAAAGCTCATATCTCCTAAATTACTACAGATGTATAATTAGCTGCAAGTAGTCCCTCATTTTCTTTTCCTGTATTTTCCACGTTTTTCACCGTAAGCAAATATTCATATTCAGGAAAGTTTTCTGTTCAAAAATAGCTATTTGTTTCAGATTCCGTGCTTTAATACATAACAATTTTAGCAAACAAATCAGCCATCAATTTGACAGTTATGGTACACAATATAAATACAAAGTGGAATAATGTCGCAATTATTATTATGCATGAGAAGAAAAACAGTAAAAGAATAAAGGAAAAATGTAAAACATGGTTCAAAGCCATTTGCACTTTCCCACCAGAACAGAGCAAAAATGAAAAACAAAACAAAGCAAAATAGAGAGATTTATACAACACTGTTATCAACAATAAACAGCTACAGAATTTGGGAAGTCCAAGCATGGTAAGCATTCATGATCATGGCCTCCGAATAATAATAAATGAAAAGAGTATGATACAAAAAAAAGCAGTATCATTCATGAGAGCTGAAAAACTCTTAGAGAGGAAAACAATTGAAATCAAAATTAGAGCAGCCAATAGAGCAATGAGACTACAAATAATAATAATGAGAATAGTAATGTCTATGTTTGCCAGCCACATTGCATAAATTCAAGACAGCACAGTCACCTGTCTGCTTCCGCTTAACACAGGAGTGATGAGTTGGTCTAGTATGTTTGATAGCAGGTTTTAAAATGATTTTCCTGGAGGGAGAGTGAGCCTGAACTTCAGCTTTTTTAGAAAGTTCAGCTTTCTTATACACAGCTATAGACAAGAAAACAAGAGCATACAATCAGAAATAAAAAAATTGTAAGTAGAAATATATTTCAACAAATCAACATATTGGCTGCTGGTGCCAACTTAGCCATTTAACTCTGACTTGAGTTACCAATGTCTACATGATCTATATTTAAGATATTACTGCTTTCACCAATTCTGTCATCCTAGCAATACACATCCTTTCTAAGATTACACAATCTTACTGAAAATGCATATATTATTTTAATAGGGTGGGAAAGCAAACTCTTTCTATTCCAATCCGTACCCCTGTGTCATTCTGATCCATTCCCTTGTCTGAACATCTCAGAGAGCCTCAATACTGGGCAACGTATGAAGCTATGGAAAGAAAGGAGCACCGATGTACATTAAGTACAAACAGATCCTTTTGAGACATTCAGTTTTGAAGGCTCCCAACCTAGCAGTGGCTGGATTAATACGGTTTGATTCAGAGAGTCGGACATTTACCTTGATTCAAATTAAATAAAGTCTTCTGGATACCTACTGACAACCCTTTCTCTCTCTCTCTCTCTTTCTCTTTTTTTTAGTAAAGATTAGAATTGAGAGTACTCACGTGGAAGCCATGATAATTAATGAGGTAGAAATACTGCTACATGGATACTCAGCACCAATATTATTAGGGTAGATAATATGATGCTGACAATATTAATGAATCTTAGAGGATGAATTTCTATTGGTATGTTTATTTGCTGTTACCACCAGCATAAAAGTGAAGCGATGGAAATAGTATGGACCGTATGTCATACTGTTAGCACAAATGTATGTCCTTAATGAAAAAGTATACAGATGAGCAACCCACAGTACAGCATAAAAGGGAAAAGAGCAAGTATTATATAAACCTTTTTTCCTTCTCACTTCATCTCTGGAGACTGTGCTAGGTTCCTTTTTAGCTATTTTTCTTTCAGGAGTAGAAATCCTGCCTCTCCCAGTTTTTAAAGGCTTTTCTTTTTTATGTTTATCAAGAGATGGTCTCCGCAATTCTCTCTCTGATTTCTCCTCTTTAGGAACAGTGTCTAACTGTTCTGTCATGATGCTCCTATCATCATCTGCAGGATCAGAGTAAATTATAACAAAAACAGGATTAGTTATTTGTACTTTGCTGGGATATAATCTTTTAAACAATTTGATTGATTCATGCTTGTATTATTTTAATAACATTCAGGACTGCACTATCATTCATTATTTTTAATTATTAATATAGTATATTGAAAGCAAAATGAATGAATGAAAAAGCGTAAGGCACACCTTGTGTATCCACCCATATGCTGTCGGTATCCAGGACGGAGTCATCGATTGTTGTTTCATCTTTATAATCGTCATATACTTCTGTCTTGTAATCAGTTACTGGGATTTCTTCCTGTTCAGCTGATCCAGGAGGTTCCAAAGACTTTTCTTCTGAGTCTGCTTCAACATGAGCAATAACCTCTGCCTCCATAGCCAGCTTTTCTGTACAGAAACCTTCTCCGCCTGTTTCAGCCTGTGCAGTTTCAGCAAAGCGAACACTGTGGGAATTGGCTTCTCCTTCATCAATGGTTGTCTGTATTATTGTAATGAAATCATCCTCAACTGTAACAACAGATTCTATTACTCCTTTGAGCTCAGGTATCTCCACAGGGATAGCTTTACATACTTCTTCACTGGGTCTCTCCAAGTCCTCTTCTTTACTCGTTTGCTTACTGGTTTCCTTTTCTTGATCTTTTTCCTCCTCTTGTCCTTCTGCTTGCTTGATCTCTTCTTCTTCTTTTTGTTTAGTCTTTTCTTCATATTCATCTTTCTTAATCTCCTCTTCATCTTGTATCACAGGCTTAATGTCTTCCTGTTGCTCTACATTTTTAATTTCTTTTTCATGTTCTTCCTTGTGCTTGATTTCCTCTTTTGTTTGCTTTTCTTCTTCCTCTTGTTCTTCTATTTGCTTAATCTCTTCCTTTTGTTCTTCTTCCACTTTTTCTTTTTCTTTCTCATATTTTAAACCATGGGGTAACTTCTCAACATTCTCAGTGCCAGTGATCGCCACATTATCTACCTGATCTACTTTATGCTCTATTATGTTCTCCATTTGAGTTTCTGTTGTTTCTTCTTGAATAACTTTCGATATACTTTTTTCTGTAGCAGATTGTCCTGCTGGAAGATGTGCTGCATGATCTTCCTCTGGCAAAGATGGGCTTTCTCGTTGTATTTTGTCCTCATGTGGCTTTGAAATTTCTCCAGACAATCCCTCTTGCACTTGACCATTATCTCCACTCGATTCATATGATTCTTCTTTATCTACTGCTTCTTGGTGCACCAGATCAGGCTTAGGGCCTTTTTCCTTAATTTCAATTTCAGACAGTTTAGCTATATCTTTCGTATGATTAGATTCCAATTTTGCACATAGATCAGGTTCTTGATGTAATGTAAAGAGGATCTTCTCTGGATCTTCTTTATTCAGCTCTGAAACTAATTCAGTGATATGACCTCCTAATTTACTCTGATATTCCTGTTCTACTTGCCGAGCAGCAGAATCCATATCATGTTTTATAGCATCATAGTCTGGTTTGCAAGACAATTCTGCTTTATCTATATTTGCAGCAACATGAATAGCATTTTCCTCTTTCTTAATTAATGAAGAATTTTTTTCTGGCTCAACTAGAGTTTTATCATTAACATCTACTAGCTCTGAACCAAGCTGTATTTCATGTTCAGTATCTTCAGGAAAAGATACTTCTTTAGCATCAGCTTGTTCCTCACTTTTTTCTAACACAGTATCTAATTTATCAATAGCTTTTCTCTCTTGTTCAAAGTCCTGGCCCCAAACTGTGGAGTCCTCAGAGACCTCTTTTTCTTCACAGGATCTCTCAGCTGCTGCCAACTTCACTTCTATCAATGAGAGATCTGTAACTACACCTCTCCTCATTTTCTCCTCATAAGAGCAGCTTTCTCCTGCCAAATTCTCACTGTCTTGAACTGGAGATGGTAATGGTACTGTGTATTTGTTGAAAACACAGTAGCCTAAATCTTCTATCTGACTGTCAGCTTTTAGAGTCATGTGATTTTCATCAGTCATAAGCTGCTGAACTGCAGAGCTGTCCTCAACAACCACCTCTGAAGGAACAGATTTATGTTGTGCTACCTCTGTATCTGCACTCACAGAAGCTACCCTTGACCTTGTACCAGCTAAATCTAACATTTCAGGTAAGTCAGGAGCCATTACTGTTCCATTTTTGTAATAATCTTTAGCTAGGAAAGGCGATTCATATAAAGGCTCCACCTGAATCTCTCCTGACTCTTTAAATTTGGACTCTTCTCTCCTCTCTTCTTCTTCTTCTTCTTCTTCTTCTGCTGCTTCTTCTTCTTCTTCTTCTGCTTCTTCTTCTTCTTCTTCCCTACTTTCTGTTGGGAAGGGGGGAGCTTTTTCTATTCCTGGGGTGGTGGCGGGCAAGTAATCATCACCTTCATCTCCACTAGCCGTATCTAAAATATCTGAACCTAAAGGTGAAAGATCATGAGCACGTCCAAAGTTAAATCCCAGTGCTATAGAATCTAAGCAGGACATTGGGAGATTAATTGACATACTCCTCTGTTCTATAGCAGATCTTCCACCAAGCCCTAAGCTCCTGCTGAGAGTTAAATCATCTTTATTTTTACTGTGGAGTTCTCTCTTATCTCCATACACATTTGGGTCAATAGTATACATTCTTTCTGGAGGAGAGCTAGGCTCCTTAGCATCATCTTCTGGGAAACTCTGTGCAAGGGTACTGTATCCAATTTGATGAGCAGGTGGACTGGGTTGTTGGTGTGCTTCTGGCTGATAGTCATCAGTCTCCTTTTTAGATACAAGGGAATTTTTATGGTAAATATCATAAATCTGGTCTTTTGAATCACTCAGTTCATAATAATCGTTGCCTTGCTGTACTTTATCACTCTTGATAACTTCATCTTTAAGAGTGGAAGTTTCAAAATATGTAGACATACCTGATTTATCTTCTTCTATCCTCATTTGGTGGGGATCTGAATCTGTAACAGGAAACACTTTACCTTTCCCTTCTTTTTCAGAATGTTTGTCTTCCTGGGGTTCTTTATGTGCTTCAGATGGGGCTTTCTCTATTGTTTCATGTAATGCAATAGTATCCAAACGCTCTTCATATTTTTCAGGAAAAAAATCTTTACTGAATTGGTCTGCCATGACCTCAGCACCATGTATTTTCTCATCTTTTTTAATATTCCATGTTGTTGATTCCCCAGTAATCCCTAAATCTTCTGCTTTGTGTGTATCATATGCTTCTTTAGGATCAATGTCTTTTCCCATAACGTCTTTACCCAGAACAGTTGATTTTTGGTCACACACAGCAAAAGGTTGATCATCCAATTCTTTGAGCCTCTGTCTACTGGACATGGAGTACCTCTCTTCATCACTTTCATCCTCGGTCATATCTTTCTCTTCTTCCCAAAGGGGAACCTGACTTGGAGTTTGTTCTACAATGGCTTGTGAGGCACTTGTAGCCACCACTGCAAAATCTTCTTCCTTTATTTCTATGTGCTCTTTGTTCATTGTTTGATCTTTTGAAAGGTCTTTGGTAATCTTTGTAATATCAGACTTTTGTGTTGTTTTGCTACTCTCTTCTGTTTCAGACGTATGTCGAACATCTGGTAATGTTTCAGGAAAAAAGGCACTTGTTACTGTGCCTATGTCCACTATAGATTCTGAGGGCAAAGAAGAACCAATGCTCGCAGGAGAGGTAAAGTCATTTCTTGTAATAGTCATCTGATCATCTTTAGATTCCAAGGGTGATGCTTCTGTTGCAGGTTTCTGGGTCTCTGTGGCCTTTTCATCTAGGGTACTTTTCTTATGCAACTCTGTTGACAATACTCTTTGCTCTTGAGGTGTGGAAGCCTTCTCTTCTTTCTTTTGCAGAGTGGCATCCAAAGTTTCTCCCAACCGAGATGGGAATGCCATCTCTTCTCCTGTGAGCTGTGGTTCTCTCATTTCTATAGTCTCTGTTTTTGCTGGCTGTGGAACTAAGGCATCTTGGACAGGGTGCTCACTGGGTTTACTTCCTTTCTCTTCTTCCTTGGTGCTCAAGGGTGTAGTTGCGAAAAGGCTCGTACCTTCCTGTCCATGGATTTCCATCTTCGAGGCTGAAAGTAAATCTGTAGTTGTTGCATTGGATTTTAGAACAGTTTACAGAAAGCATTTATAAAAATAGTTTATAGCATAATTTGGCATGGCAAAGTCATAAAAACATGGCTACATGCAACTAGAAAAACTAATTAGAGATCTGTTTACTTTATTATTGTTTTATTCTCTCAGTGCACTATTAATAATCTTATATTGATAAACCTAGCTGTATTTTGTTATATTTGTAACAATTATTAGATTAAAAATAAATCCAACTTCACCTTAGAAAACTTTACCATGCAATGAAGTTGAGATAAGATTCTGGGATATAACAAATATGAATATATGTGTGTGTGTGTGTGTGTGTGTGTGTGTGTGTGTGTGTGTGTGTGTGTTATACATACACATACGTATGAATATACATACATGTGTGTATGTGTGAATGCATTTATGTGCTGTATTTAAAATTCAAAGTCCTATATCCATTTAATGACATTATTCCTTTTATCTGACTCTGGCCAAATCATGGTAAAACTGAAATGGATATACCAATCAACTTTTCACACAAATTAGGGACTGAGGGGACTATTTTTTAAATACATTTTTAAAAAAATTCTAGTATTATAAAACTATTCTTGAGAAAATACCTACAACTGTTTCATACAAAATCACTGTACTGCAACTCTGAAACATTGCTGAAAAACCGAGACTGAATATTTAACATTTTAAAATAATGGAATTCAATTACTAATCTTTGTGGATATTACACTTTAACATTTATTGTATGACTGTTGCAGGCTTTGACAGTGACTCAGAAGAAGTGTTCCATACTTCTCTCAACCCCAAGGACAATACCTCACTGCTATTCATTCAAGCATGCATATCTTTTCTTGGACTTTCATGACACCTGAAGAAAATATAAATTAATTTTAATAAATCAAGTTCTTAAAGAAGTGCATCTTTAAAAGTATTTATAGTAGTAACCATATCTTTTTTGGGGCTCAAATGATATACTGAAAAAAGGCAACTGTGTTTTAATGAATAGGCATTGTATTTGCACTTGAGTGAGGTATAAAACAGTAATTCCAAATCATTTTTGAAGCTTAATCCTAATTTATATAATAGCACTTTTTCAAAACATTTTATAAAGTTCTCTCAAATCAATTATTGGGGCTATGTGTGTGTGTGTGTGTCTGTATGTACACACAGACACACACATCAGGGTGGAATAATGACTACCCATTTATACATATTTAAAGACCAGATCTGACCTTGGCATTGAATTCTTAATTATTTCAGTAGGAACCATTTCAGCTCAGTATGGAGCAAAAGGCATATTTATTTTGAAAGAATTAAAAATGTGCAAATTTCTCTAGAATTATTGGCAAGCCCAGGGATCAGTGAGGCATCTGAATTGGGCTGCAAAACACACAAATGTTAGTAGCATCCTTTTCAATGAACTTTTCCATTTGCAAAGCTGGTTAGGAAGTATAGGTTGCAAATTATTGTCCAATACATCTGAGCAGCAAGATATTGGAAATGACTTTTCTAAAAGGAGAAAACTGGATGAAAAACCCTACTACAATTGGAAGGATTTCTAATGTAATCTTCTGCCCTTGATTTATTTCCCAGAGAAATTGCATTTTGCAACACTGGAATTCTTTAATGATTTTGTAACCTCCTCAGACTCAGGATAAAGAACTCCAATAATAAACAGCATTCTGAAATCAGTGAAATAAAGCAGTTTAAAGCCACACAATATAATTCTTAGAATCAGTTTCACACTGGGAAATTGGCTTCCATATGCAGAGTATCCTCCTGGGTCAGAACTGGAAAAAAAACGGTTCTTCTAGCAGATGAACACCTGAGATAAATGGCTTGATGGAAAGCAATGTCCAGTCCAGAATTCTGCCTCCAACTATGATTGACTAGATACCTCCGGAAGTGTGATGATGAACCATGAACCATCTTTAAGTCTGACAGTCTTGGCTACTGTATTGTAACAATCTATCCTCAATGAACAAATTTAATTTCTAAAAATGCAGTTAGAATCAATGACTGTGAAAATGAAAATGGTGTACTGTGTTAAGAATTATACTTGCTTCATTTGTATAGTAAAACCCATTAATTTCTGTGGATTTTATAAGGTGGTGGAGGAAACAGATCAGCTCCCTGATGAATCATAATGCCTAGATTCCCAACAGTTAGTAAAAAAAAAGATAGGCAGCTTCTTATCCCTCTGGAAGCTGAGCTTCAAAACAAAACAAAAAATTGCTTCTGGTTGGAAAGGAAGCTTCTGCCTGCTTTTTAGCCAGCGGATGGACAGTTCTACAAAAGACTAAGAAAAGGCATACATATATTGTCTGGAAACAGAAAAACATTTTTGCTTGCTTTGTTTTGAATCTTCCATAATGGGAAACAATTTCTGCTTTAGAAATTTTTTTTAGAAATCTATGATTAAATAATAATAAATGGAATGCCTGAGCAAAGCATTCATAAAAAACTAATTCATAAAGTATGCTGGTGCAAGTAAAGTACCATTCCTTGAAGCAAAGCATTAAAGGATAGTAGTTGCATCATTTGGGAAGATGTCATGATTGCTTCAACAGGTGCCCCTAGTTCTCTGCACCTACATGTATATCTGTTAGGGCTGCTAGGGAAAAACAGCTGTGTAGACATATGAAGTTAGAAACATCTAGGGACAGCCTTCAAAGCAGCTATGAGAGTTCTCCAGGGGACACAGCTGTTCTAAAAGGCAAGTGCTTTGCTTGCACTAATGTCTTTTCAAATATTTTCTTTCAAATGCTCTGCACAGGGCATTTTTTGACCCCAAAACACATGGTAGGAAAAAAGCATTGGATCTTTATTATTTATATTTCCCATAGACTCCATTGCTTCCAAGATGAAAAATTCAGCATCCAAAATATCCCAGGATCAATCCTTGTCCCCTGAAGATAGAACTGGGAAAGTTTCATAAGTAAAAACCGAGAGAATTTGTGCCAGCTGGGCATTCTTGATGTTTGCAAATTCCTTTTTCCAAATTAAAATACATGCATTAGACTGAGAGTGAGAAACAAGATGACATGTAGCAAAGTGTCAGCCTTCTATCTTAATTTTCAAGGTTCTGCTTGGTTTCTAATGACCCCAAAAGTTAGGCCTATGTTTGAATTACTTCAAATGTTTTGTTAAGTTCATCTCTCTCTCTCTCTCCCTCCCCACCTTTTCTTTGTGTAAACACCCACCATAGTCTTATACAATGTTGTAAACATATGATAATCACTGGATAGTCCAGTTTTTTGTTATCCCATTTCCTATTTTTTATTATTATACCTTTCATTAAAGGTTGATTTTTCAGTGAACATTCTACTACACCTCATTCCAACTATTAATTCTTTCCTAGGAAAATTACAAACAATTTAGATCGTATCAGTGAATGTGGCAAATTAGTTTTGGCTCAAAAATATTCTATTAAATAGACTCACAAAGACAGGCTAGTCTGTTTTCAAGTTTACCAAGTCTGCATGGGAATCTATGATCTTCGACAATTAATTTCAAATTATCCCTTGATTTAAGGGAATAAATGAATTAATTAAATTCATTTAATGCACATGAAAATGAATGTCATTCCTACACTTTCTCCCTGTCTTATCTAGTGACTCAGTGAAATAACTTACTTTCAATTATTTAATTGTATGTTTCATTAGATAAGTCACTTTTGATACAAATGATGTGAAGATTCATCAATGACTAGAATCTTTCATTTTTTTTAAAAAATGTTAACAGTAAACTAAGGGGTCAAATACCTATGGAGGGGAAATGTAAATAAGGAAAAGTCATGTGGAAGAAGAGAACATTAATCCTTTCCAGTGCTGGAATCCCAAACTAAACTATCCTGATCAAAAATTCTCATTACTTGAGATTATGTTCATGTATGTTCCCTATCACAACTAGCTTGGTTTACCTCTTTGTTGATATAATCAAGGAATGATGAATCCTTAGTGAAGTAAGAAGAAGCAAAGTTAATTCTATAACAGTTGCAGCTGTTGTGATATATGTTCAGCTACGAGAGCTTTAACTAGACTTCCCACAAACAGTCCTTGAATGAAAATTAGGCTTAACCAGTGCAAGATTATTTGTTCAAGGGCTTGTGTTATTATGTGCAGAGAAATGTGAGTATATATCTAGACCACATTTAATCTGGTTTATTAAGAATTAGCAATATAAATCAATGAAAATTTATGAGCTTTATATTTAGTCCTTCACTATAATATCCAATGTGATTGATGTGAATTTTCTTCTCATATTGGGACTTCCACTCAGGTAAACAGCTGGAAAGAAGGATAAAACAGATGCAAACTCAAAATCCTGGCAATGGCAAACAAGTGTTATGGTGGGCTGCAATGAATGGTAAAGATATGATATAAGCAGCAATAGCTTTAGGGAAATTGAGGCAGAATGTATTGAAGCATAAGCAAAAGTAGATTGCACAGCACAAACGAACTTTACGAAGTAAGCATTTTACGCCATAGTCAGGGTTAATCAGTTTGCTTCTTGAAATGAAAAACAGATGAACCTCCGTACCAAAATGAAATGAAATATATATAAAGACACAAATATCAGCAATGTGACTGGCAAACACATCTGCAACGAGGAGGGACAAGGGATGGCATATCAGGTTGGCTGCACTGCAAATGGTATCATGAGTAGAAAACACTCCCTTAAAAAGTCAGGAATCTACTGCAGTGGTGGGAAACCATGTCATCATACAGCCTTTGGCTTGCCATGTGCACACTCTTCAAGCATAATAACAAGAGCATTAACCATGAGGACAAATCAATGGGAAGAAAAGCCAATGAGAGAATGGGGAGAAAACTGAAGAGCAGCTCCTATGCAGCCAAGACATGCAGGTCCCTAATGCAGGCATACCTTCCTCACCGGAGGAAGGTAGTTTTGCTTTTGAGGTTTCCTTTCCAATGAGGATTATATTTTCCTCATTGTGATCCACTTGATCTTCAGGAAGGGAATCCTGCTGGGCCTCTGAGAAACCCTCTGTTTGTTCCAAAGGCTCAGCAGGCTCACTCCTTTTCTCATACTTCTCATCAAGGGGAGCCTCAGGTTTGGGGTCATCAGCCATGGGACCTTTGACTGTTTCTTCTTCCTCTTCTTCTTCGTCTTTGGGGGAGCAGGAAGGAGAAGGAAAGTATGGAAAAATGAGGCAACAGCTTCAAGATTAAAAGATATTATATGGTCTATACACGTATTAAACATTTATGTATGGAAGCTTTACATTTATGTTTACCTTTTTCAAGTACTATAAAATTGGTATGCGCTGCTTTTTTGAAAATGGCTTAATTTCTATGGCTCACATTGTCTTAACATACTACTTTTTTACCTTAAAAAGTATGGTCTAAGTGTCCCAACAGCCAAACTACCATTTGCGGTCTCACTCCTCTCTGTTTCTCTGCCTCTTTCTCTGATAAGGCTAGTTGTGATTTATGGTTACATCTAAATTTATTTAACTATAGAGTTACTGATGATTCTAACTCATTTTTAGAATCAGACCAAAACCACTTGATCATTCTAGTTTAGAAGCTACCCAAGTTAAAATAACCTGGAACTATAGTATTCATTTTGTATTGGTAAATGGGAAAGAAACATTGCAGAATAGCCCCAAATGTTAACAAAATTTTGATACAGTGTAGAGAATTAAACAAAGCATTTGTTTTCAAGCAAGAAAGACAGAACTGAAATGACTGTGGTTTCTGGTGGATATGGCTCTTGAAAAAATATGGGATCTAAAACTGCATTTTAGAAATGAAAGTATTGTAATCTTAGAACCAGCTAACACATGAAATGAGTTAGAATTCAAAACAGGACCTCATCAGCTGTACCTATTCTTGATATTTTCCACAGAGAAAATGATGAGGAATACTTCAAAAACCTATTATGATGTGAGATGAAGGTAGGGAAGTCAGATACCTGTTTTTGACCTACTGAGGTTCATATGTTGTAAAAAATACAGTGGATGGACCTTAGCAAGCCTGTGGTATTCTTTCAATCTTGTCATGGGCAATAAAGAAACAGAAGTAGGTTCTTCAGGCAAGATTTTAGATAATTAAGACCATTTTTGTATTATTGGATATTTTAACCCTCTTATTTTAGGTGTGTGTGCTACAATTTACATGCAATAATTGACATTAAGATATATCCATATTTGTATTATAGACATTGTCCCTTATTTTTATTTCTTCTGTTTTTATTTTATTCTTTCCATATTTAATATAAAATATTGTTTTGGATTAGCTAGTTTTTTATCTATAAATTTATTTAAATTGTATTCATATTTTCTGTTTTGTATTACCTCTTTATTCTCATTTGTAGCTTTTAAGTAAATTACAAAATGTATTTAAACAAATAACAAGGAGATAAAATAGCATACATTTTTCTGTGGAATTTTCTCTAAAAATAGTATTGCATAGAGAGATTGCTTTATTTTTTTGGTATTTTCTGTAAAAGTTCATTCTTGTCACATGAAATACAGGAGGAACTGAATGACATAGAATAGGGGTGTCAAAGTCACGTCGTCACAGCGGCATCACGTGACTTATTGGGACTTTTTTGCCCTCGCTAAATCACGTGTGGGCATGGCTAGTATGTGATGCATCTGGCCCGTGGGCTGGGCATTTGACAGCCCTGACATAGAGGCAAGGCTAAACACACATCTGAGTAGAATTGGGCTAATGTTCCTTGGAAATAGACTATTTGGGATAATTTTTCAATTTTAAGAAACATTAGCTTTAGTTCAAGAGGCTTAGAAAACTAATTTCAAACAAATGTTAAAAAAAGATTTTGCAGGACTTTTTTTGAAGATTATTTAATATAATGCAAATATAAAGACATGCCCTTTGAAGAGCCTGCCTCTCTCTTTTTCTCTCTCTTTCATATTCTTGGGGACCAAATAATGAAATGTTTGTTGCAACATCATGACGCAAAGCCTGCCCCTTTTGTACTTATATTTATCATATTTGTCATATTTATTCGCATTACGACATCATGATCCGCATTTTGCCTTTTTGACAAAAGAGAGATTCAGCAGGCATCTCTGAGTAATCCTCCAGCTTTGGGTCACCTGATCAATATAGCTAATTAATCTAACAAAAGTATTGCCCAAAAATGCCCAAAGCAAAGTTATCCAGCAAGTTTTGAAACTGATCAGGGCTTGAACCTGGGTCTTTTCAGATGCAGTCTAACACCGCCTTTACTTCCTGATGGTTTTTTTAGCCCTGGTTCCACAGATTTAGGAGAGTCCAGGATGCCACTAAAAGTCCATTTTGATTTCTGGCCTGGGAAAAAGAGTGTCTTAATTCTTGACTCCAAATAATTTTAGTTGTGTATATCTGCAGCTAATTCGTACAAAGCCATAACAACAGAATATGTGGCTTTTCAACTCTACTCTGCACAAACAAGTGAAAAGGCAGGCATTACCATTTACATCCCACTGAAATAAATGCTGCCCATTAGCCACATACTGTGGTTTGCTACCTGAAAGGCCTATCCAACTCTGGTGAGCTAAGTAAATTTTTACAAATTCTCTAGGTGGCTACCATATGTGGTTCTGACTACTGTTCCCAATTTTCCAGGCCTTGTTTTGCTTGTTTTGTTACTTAATAGCAGTGCAATGGTTTCCCATTAGGTGACTGTCCTTGAATGGACCAGTAGACCCCCCCCATCCTTGAATGGCTGGGTAGACTGGACATTAACATCTGAATCACTATAAGTCCATATATTTGCTATACGCTAAATAAATAAAGGTAACTGTAATTTATTCATTTAGTAAATAAACAAGGTTTCTTAAAAAAAGATAAAGATAGATGAAATGTATTAAATGAATTTAAAATATGAGGTATGATTAAGTGTGATTTTATGTCTTTTAATGTTTGAGTGGGAACAACTCATGAGTTGGTGGAAAGATGGGCATACTGTGGACTAACCCAGGCCATATAAGTAAACCTGTATCAATATCTGGGTTGTTTGACTGGTTACTGGGAGGCCAGCAGTTGAGCATGGCTCACTACTGATACATGCCTTTTAATCTTTTTTCTCCAGTTCAGAGATTTAAACAGGAAGGCATGCCAAGTAGGGACGTGATATTGCTTTGGATTATTGCAATAAATTAAAACAGTGTGTTGCCTCACTTTCTACCATGACTACAGAACTCTTTTCAATTGTGCAAATGGTATTCCTGCAATAGCAGGAATCCTCTAGAAAATTACTTTATTTTACTTATATTCAAATTCCTATCTAAGGTTTTGTACTGGTATGAATTATTCCTTAACTGGAAAAATGTGCATCTCTGAAAGGGTCAGTTAGCAGTGCGTGTTGGCTCCTATGCTGCTACATTGATATCCTGAAGTGCACATGCCAAAAGTTAAAGACAAACATGCAAACATCTTGTTTTATGCAGATATCATGGTACAAAGATCCCACACCAAGATAGGGAAGATAAGATTATTTCATAGATCTTTCTGCTCTTGTGAAATCAATGTTCTGAATATTATTAAAATTAAGATGAATATAGTCATATATGGAAAGAGGCAGCAGATATAATTGATGTCTGGAAAGGGAGCACATATGCCAAGTTAAATTTTATCTGCATCCAAGTGCTGTCTTTTCAAAACAGGTTCCTGGCTTCTGCATTTTAAGAGGAGTTCACTAAAGACTACAACCAGCACTAGTTCAATAATGCAACTCATTAACCAGAGTTATCCACAATTCCAGTTAACATGGTTTATAAATGCTAAATAGTTCTGACGATAACATATGGTACAGAACTATGAGGACTCATCATCCCTTGTTGAAATGAAATCAATCCTCTCCTCAGAAACGCATCTTGAGACTATATGAATCCACTCCAACCTCTGCTTCTGAGGCCAAGCTGGGAATATCTTTCATACAAAATCACCTTATGATCAAAGTATTGCACTACAGGCAGAAGTTCTTATCAGTGAATTCAGACTCATTTACCAAGTTGTACTTTGAAGAGTAGGTCAAGTCTCCTTGTACTTGGGCTGCTCAGTTTACAAATACTATTTCTAGGTATTGTTCTCTCTAATCTCTAGTTCAAGCAGGCCAAGAAAAAAAGCTTCAGATGAATGCTTCTAAAAATCACTGTGTAAGATAACATTACATTCCTTAAATTTGTTAAATCTATGAAATAGCTGGCACAATATAATAAAAGTAATGAACAATTCATATGCCACAACATCATAGAAGAATTTTTTTCCAGACCACATTTCTAACAGCTTGATTCCATGGTAAGGTATGGGAGGTTTCACAGAAAGATTGCATATAGATGGCACTCCAGCTACTGAAGATGTACAATATCTTATTTGACTGTTACCTAGATTCTGAAACAAGGCCTGATGTAATCACCTATTTTAAAATTTAAAAAATACTGAAACAATCAATCACTATCATATTTCTTCTAAAGAATGAACATGCATATTACCAGCAAGACTCCCTCTTTCATATCAAAGACTATCCAAATGATAAAACATTTAGAATAGATTAGTCTAATGAAATTCCATGAATGTATTAATGTAGATTTTTCTTTACTGTGATTTTATATCTCCTATTCCTGTTTTTAATATGTTTTTTTGCCCCCTGATGTGGTCACATGACTGAACAATAAAATTAATTTGGAGATTTGGGGATCATTTACTGTATTGATCAGGCAAGGTTACCAAGGTTATCTTAAAGCAGAGCACTAGACAGCAATACAGACTGAGAGTCTTCCATATTCCTTTGCTCCCATCCAGTGACTGCTGAAATTTTCACAGCCGAGATAGGACAGACTTCATCTTCAGAGTTTCAGCAACATACTGTAAATCCTTTTCCCCAAATCTTAGTTGACTTACACAGAGAGGAACATTTTTGTCAGAAATTGACAATAATTAGGGGAAATCCATCCCATATCAAATAGAAGCAGTTCTGGTGATGATGAGTAATCTATTGTATCTATTGACTTGGAATGGAAAAAAAATCCTAGGGTCAAAATTCCAACAAAATCTCTCCAGTTTTAGGGTTGAGAAAAAGGTGAAATATTTGGGGGTTATGTTAACAAGCACAAATACAGAACTGTTCCAAAACAATTATGTACCTCTCTGGAATGATATTAAAAAAGATCTATTAAGATGGGATAAGTTGCAGTTATCATTATTGGGACGAATCTCTGTAATTAAGATGAATGTCATACCAAAGATCCTCTTTTTGTTTCAGACATTACCAATACTTGCAATTGATATTTCATGTAAACAATGGCAGAAGAATATCTCAAAGTTTATATGGCAAGGGGAAAAACCCCCAAGAATTAGACACAGACTACTGCAAGATGCTAAGGAAAGAGGGAGTCTGGGTTTACAAGATTTGAAATTGTATTTTGATGCCTGCTGTTTGATCTGGTTAAAAGAATGGGTGAACCTTCAGAATAAGAGGCTACTGGATTTAGGAAGGTTATGAATTTGGTTGGCATGGCTATTTACGGTATGACAAAGTTAAAGTAAATGTTGACTTCAACAACGATTTTGTCAGATGTGAGAGTTTGGAATATATCTAAAACATGCTTTTCCACGAAGGTGCCTCTTTGAGTTTTATCACAGGAAGCTTTTTTCAGAAAAGAAATGGTGACAAGGCCGAATTGGTGGACTTATGGTAAAATAATACCTTTCAACTTAGGGAACCCTACCCTCAAATCTAAGGAGGAACTAGAATCAGAAGGTCATGTTTTTCATTGGTTTACATGTTTACAACTGAAAGAAAGATTTAAATCAGATAAAAAGAATCATGGGTTTAACTTTGTTAAAAATGAATTGGAAACTCTACTGCATGATGAACATAGAATTACTGAAGTCTATAAATCCAGATTTAATTTAAATCTGGAAAATGAACAAGTAAAGCATAGTATGATTCAGTGGGCAAGAATTTTGGATATAATGTAATACTTGAACAGTGGGAGAATATGGGGAATAAAGGCTTAAAGTTTACATTAAAATATAATTTAAAAGAAAATTTCTATAAGATGATGTATCATTGGTATTTCACTCCAGATAAATTGTCAAGAATGTATAAAGGTACCCTGTTTTCCCCAAAATAAGACAACCCCTAACAAGCCCAATCGGGCTTTTGAGCACATGGCAATAAAGCCAAGCGCTTATTTCAGGGTTCAAAAAAATATAAGATGGTCTTATTTTCGGAGAAACACGGTACTTCAAATGAATGTTGGAAATGTAAATGTAAGGAAGGGACTTTTTATCATCTATGGTGGAAGTGTGTTAAAGCAAAGAAACATTGGAATAGGATTCATTGAAGATGGCATTTAATTTCGTTTGTACGAGGTGCCATGACAATAAAGTAAACTAAACTAAACATATCTTAATACAGAAAATTCTTAAAGTGAAAATAGAAAGAAAACCAGAGACTTTTCTTTTGAGTTTAATGGAACAAGACTTGGAAAAAAAGTTCAGAACTCTGATGTTATATATGTTGACAGCAGCAAGACTACTCTACGCACAGAAATGGAAGGTCACCTTGATCCCCACAATGGGTATATGGCTACAAAAACTGATGGAGTTAGCAGAGATGGCTAAATTGATTGCTCTTATCAAAGAAAAAAATACAAATACTTTAATTTCTACTTGGAAACCACTTCTGGACTTTGTGCAAATGAAACTTTGATTTTGGGTTTTACCAATTAGATAGATTTATTATTTATTTATTTATTTATTTATTTTATTAGATTTATAAACCGCCCTTCTCCCAAAGGACTCAGGGCGGTGTACAGCCAAAGTAAAAAAGAAACAATGTACAATTAAAATAAAATTAAAAAAACTTTAAAAAGTTAAGTGTTGTTATAGAAATGGCTAGTTTATATTATTATGAAAAAGTAAAAAGTTGAGGGATGTTAAAGCCTTATTTTACTGCACCAAAGAAGTTGGAACTCAATGACTTTTTTTTCTTTTCCTCTTGCTTTCCCCCACTATCCACTTCCCTTTTTTCTTCCCTAATTTCCCTAATATTTAATTTTGTAGTCTCTTTGTATGTCATATTATAAATTAACAAAAAACTATATGTATAAAATTCCAATAAAATCTCAATGACCTTTTTATGCTGTTTTTGATAGGTAATAGCAATAGCGCTTAGACTCATATACCGCTTCACAGTAATTTACAGCCCTCTCTAAATGGTTTACAGAGTCACCATATTGCCCCCCACAATCTGGGTCCTCATTTTACCCACCTCGGAAGGATGGAAAGCTGAATCAACCTTGAGCCTGGTGAGAATCGAACTCCTGGCAATCAGCAGAATTAGCCTGCAATACTGCATTCTAACCACTGTGCCACCATTGACAGGCAAGGGTCCCAATTCCACACAGCTACCATATTCAAGCCACTGGAACTTCCAGCCCTTCAGCTGATTTCTTTTAAGGGAGATAGATTGTCTCTGGCACTTGCACAAGAGTTTCCAAACCTTAAAGATTGCTTGCTTTCTTCCTCTGTTCGTTGGAAATAAATTTATTTTTCAGCACTATTACTGTGAGGACTAGGTTACATGGGCATTAAGAACCACTTACATAACTAAAACTCTATAATTTAATCTACTTGGCTGAAATTTGGGCACAGCTACCAGGGAGCAATTGCTGCTATATACAGCAGGACTTCCTTCTGCCTGTACTAGTAGAACTAATAAAAGTGCTCATGCTGATTTTTTTTTATTTTGAATTTTCAGAAAATGGCTCAATATGTATTCAAAATTGAAAGAAATGACAAATTTATAGACTGCTTTCTTGCAACTTGTGGTACAGAATGGATATGATCTTAAAACACAGTCTGAATAAATATATTTGAATTATACTGGTGGCTCCATGGTTCCTAACAAATATTCTTACTTTGTACTTAATTTCTACAAGCAGAATTTTCACTATTACAGATATAGATATTTTTAAAAACAGAAATAATGAATTCAAGCTACCAGTTGGAACCTTAAGAACAACTTGATCTACTGAGTCACAGTAACCCAGGAATATTTCATTTTTTAAAAACTGAATAAACTACAGTTAAATACATTTGGCATTTGAGAGCCTTAAAACTCCTGGAAATTAATCAGCTCTAGGATTATACAAACTTAAATTAGTGGAACAACAGCACTTTTCAAAGCCAATTTTATGGTCACAGTTGAAGTTTCCTCTGAATACAGACCAATAACTTGGCAGCCTGTATAAAATGTCAAGAAAAAGAAGGTCTCTTCCTATGAGCCAAGGGAGTAATTTAGATAGTATTTTATCATAAGAAACTGAGCCAATGGAAATTATGTAATAGTTTAAGTGCACATGGGAATAATAGTAGAGAAAAGGTCATTCATTTCCATGTTAGCTAATTGAGTAACATGTGTTTTCCAACCTGGTTATATTTAATATATTCAATACACACTTGGCTCTCTTTTGGACCATTTCTGGGAGCTGCAAAAAAGATAATTTAGTGATAACTGAAATGACATTCAATAGCATCCACCCTTATTTTAAAGGTAAAATAATAATAGAAATAGAAATGACTATCAATTAATAGTTCTATTTTAGCAATATCCGTGTCAATATGAATCAATATATTTAAAGATATATTTGCATGTTATTGAAGTATTACCTAATGCAAAAATTCTTTACCTCATCAAACATTGTTTGACATGACAAAACTCAGATTTTGCATCCTACCTCATACACAGAACTAATAATGATATTGATTAGAAGATTTCTTAAAAACATGTTTCTTTTTTTAAAAAGACAACGAAGATATAGATTGATCCCTGTAGGTATGAAAGTATCCAATTACAAGTTTCTGTTAAAAGAAATATGAATGAAGCAAAATTAGTCATATTAATTCCATATAATTCATTCAAATTAATGATTTAAAATGTATAACTGATGAAATCACAAAAATAAACATAAATAAAATCATGGTAATAAACATGATTAAAAACATGGATAAAAATTCTATAAATTATAGAGTAGGTTAATATAATTATGTTAATATAACTAATTGTATATTCTACTGTATTCTATTGCCAAGCTCACCTTCTGAAATGCAGATTTGCCCATAGTCTAAAACAAATGTCATGATTATTTTAACTTAAATTTTTTAAAAATGAATATTGCTTTTATGGAGTAAAAAGATTATTATGGAAACAATTAAATGGAATATGTCTTTAGGCAACTGGCACTTCATGTGAAGCTGCTTTAACACAAGCAATTGCCAAGCATCCATTTCTTCTTTTCTATTGTTATAGTTCAAAATAATTTTAAATTTGGTCTTAAGGAAAACTGATCTTAACAAAAATCTTTATGTTTGTGACTGTAGTGTATAATTCCCTTTGAATTACTTTAATTTCAAGTGTTCATATTTCAAAAGGTAAAACAACTCAATCCCAAGGTGCTTAAAATGTGATTATGAAATCTCTTTTAAATCATGCAAATGGGTAAAAAGTGTTTAGAGTACTGGTAGTTTCATCCTAGATTTATCTTGCAATCCCCTGAGAAAAATAGCACTTATGAAAATAGAAAATGTAGCAAATGTTTATAAGTTTGGCCTGGATGTTGTATGTTTAAAAAAATATTTTCAAACATTGTTGGGGCAGTTTCTTTTCCTGCATGTAATATTACATATGTTCTCTCAGCCTTTCTGCATATTTAAATTGCAGAATTTTAAGACTACAACCTCTTTAATACCTAAAAGCAAAAGTTCTCATACTTTATGATACTGTAAAAATGATAATTGTAATTATGTGCCTCATTCATGAGTACAGCTAATGATTTCATTGGGTTTAGGATTAGATAACTTCTTAATAACTAAAAGTTATTACAATCTTACTAACAATTAAACACTTACCACTTCACTAGATTTACTAAAATAAACTTCACTGCATTTTCTGAGGCTAATTTCATCAGCATTACTGGCAAAGTAATCAACTTTAGTTTTCTTCTTACCACTTAACAAGCCTTTTCCATTTTGAAAGCCTACAAATGTTAATTAATGGATAAAAATACTGACCCTTCCTAATATATGCACTTCCACAGATATTCAAAAGTCTTCAGAATTAGTCCCACCCAGAAGTGATTAGCTGTCAGTAAACCAGCTAGAAATCACAGTGCTTCTGTAACTAAGAATGATTTTGATAAGACAACCAGACCTGTGGAACAAGTTGCAACAGTGCTCCCCTTGTCCTTGCACAAACACAACCAGTTCTTTAAAATCCTGTAGTCCCCACCTATGTTGTTTGCAAGCCCACAATTTGAGAACTTGAGGCTGAAATGGAAATAAGAGTTTCATCATAATCTCACATTTTTAACCTACAAAAGCAAGTTTAGCTCCAATGGACTGCCCTACAAGATAGACCAGCCTAAGAAACCAAGCCATATAGGTCAGGATTATTTTTATTGTAACAGTTATAGTAACTGAATATTGCAAGTATGACTGTGCTTCTCCTCCCTCACTTTATCTTACTGAGAATTAGCAAAGGGCCTGTCTGAGACATTTATTCAAACTAATTTCTTGACCTGGTGTCAAGACCCACTTATCCAATTGTTGCCTTGCTAGTGGCTCTTCCTCTTGCATGTCACAGCCATTCCTTATGCCCTCCACATGGACTTAGACACAGGCATAAATTAGCTTATGGATGTACAAAAGGGAAAAGGAGTTGCAATATTATTTGAAGAAATGTTGATCCCAAATGAAATATAAAAATAGAAGATAATTTAATTTGCCAACTTCTTTCTCCATCACACTCCTGTGTCTATAAGTTCCTTATAAACGTATCTTCACAGAATAAGTGCAAATACAGTAAAGCAAATAGAATTCTGTTTGTTTCTTCTTTATATATAAACTCGGAACAAATAGAATATTTCAAAATCAAATGAGTTTTTCAGTTTTAGTACACCAGACAAGTTTTGTATTAAAAAACAGACCTGAAACAAGTTGGAAAGGAAGAATTTCAGTGTAGAATATTTTTATCAATATGGTAATAAAGGGCTAGAAAAACACTTTACCTACTCAAGTCTCAAATTCATCTGTCAAAAAAACCTAGAAATATAAGCATTTTTATAGCTAAAATAGAACCTTAGCATCCTCTTCAGCTAGATAGTCTGTATCTTAATGAAGCTTGCCTGGCTCAGATGTTGAAAGAATGATTTTGTTAGTAATAGCATAGAACAGCCCATTTTAAAGAACATTATTCATCACAGGATCAGTATGAATACATCTAATGAACTTTTTTTCTGTTTGAAATGTGAAAACTAGCATGGCCTTTTACAATATTCATAGGATAAAAAGAAAATTCACATAATTCATATTCATTTATATTTCTTAAATATATAGATGCATGTACACACAGACACACACACGTATGTATGTATATATATCCATATACAAATTTAAATTAAGCCTGCATTGCTATATACTTTTGGTTATTTTTTGAAACCCCACCTATTCAATCTAAAAGTTAAGACTTAAAGAATCTTCCTCCTACCTCTCTTTCTTTTTCACCAGGGTCCCTGGATTTCTCCTCTAAAAAATGCACCTACGTTGTGAATGCAACCCAAGGAAATTCTTACCTTCTTCCAGGGTTCCAGTCTGCTCTGATGCAGGTGATGGGGGTGGAGAAGGAGGCAGGTTAGCTGTTTCTTCAACTGCTAATGATTGAACAATAGAAAGAAAACACATCTATTAATTAATCTGAAACCAAAATACACTACTGGAGTCAAACTCCATTGTTTTAGTCTGCATCCAATAAATTGAATCTCATGAGTTCAAGTGAATCTCAGGAGTTTTTAATGTTGTGCAACTCAGTATCCACTCAATTCAAATGAGGGGACATTAAAACTTGTGCATTTATAAACAATTACAAATATGCATAAATGTTGCTATATGCTGTAAGAGGCAGAGGATACAGGAGTTCTTGGTTGACATGCCAACTCTATGGATAATTAACATTGTAGCTCTCAGATGACAATAAAACTCTGATTTGTAAACCTAAAAGGAAAAAAAATCAAGCAATACTTTATAAAATTTGAAGGGGTTTTACAGCAGGGTCCAATCACATGTAAGATTCACATATGAATTTGAGAAACCAGCATTGTAATTTATTACTTTCATATATCATTACAATTTAAACAAATTTTTTTCTGGCATCATCTTCATTTCTTATGTAATTTCCAGCTAATTTTTTTATAACCAGAGTAAAAATAATGATGCTAGCCTCCTATTAATCATCTATTGCTGGTAGATGACATACTGTATATGGCACAAGGCAAAAGACTGGTTTGAGCAGAAATTAGTGCTAAATATATCCAAGTAATATTTCCTAGGCTTTCTCTTGAAATACTAGGCAACAACCAGGCAAACTTAAGCATCTCTTTGACCAGTTTACATCATTATAGAAAAAACCATTTTTAAACAGGACTTTAAAATAATGTATTTTAAAGTCTTTTTAGTCTTATTTATGGTTCCTGTAATATAGGAATATCAGCAACATTCATAGATCTGTGATGTATATAGCAATGGATAAATAGATTAAAGTTGAATCCATGGGAAAATGAATCTATTATGTATAAAGATATAGTATTCAAACTATGTTCATAAATGATTATTCTTGTTAGCACCTCAGAGAGAGACAGAGGGAGAGAGATTAAACATGTGCTTAAATTTCAACATAAAATGAATTGAATGTAATTACAGCTTTCTCCCCCCAGAAAATACATTTGTTACTAAAAGCAGACACCCGTTTTAATTGATTTCTGTTCTACTTTCTATTTCTCTTAATATTTACAGCAAGCCCCCAACTCTCATGAACAGTTTTTCTTTTAAACCTGCAGAGGTTTAGACAAGTGATTAAAATCTGTCAGTCTATCAATTTATACATGTGCATGGATATGTATAACTGAACAACCTTATTTATATACAGAAATATTTATATCCCATTTTTTTCCATCTAGGAACTCAAGGCATCACATATGGAGACTCCAAACCTTATCCTCACAAGCCTGTGAAATATAGGATATTGGACCAAAGTAACTGCATGAGCAACATGAGCAAACAGGGCCCTGAATCTAGATTTCTCACTTCCAATGTAACTTTTTAATCACTAATTCCATTGGGGTTTTTTTATCCATTGCCCTTTATTTTGATTGCTGGGAAAGTTGAAAAATTACTTAAAGAATAAACATCCTATTCTGAAATTTGTATTATTAATATAAAAAGTCAAAAATTGGACTGTAATGTAATTCTATCTTTCCTAAAAAGCTGCAAAATAATTCTAAGCGAGTCAGCTCTCAGGTCTTAAAAATGAAATAAATTATACAATTTTTAAAAATGGGAAAGCTGTCATTGAACACTTTGTTTTCTAACACACCACAAACATACATCTAAGATCATTTGCTTTACCTAAAGGTAATTGCGCTGGCTGATCTTTGAACTGGGCTTCTTTTTCCTGTTCACTTTTCAGAACTGCCACAGCTTCAGCAGTTACTACTTGGACTATTCTTGCAGATACTTCTTCTGGGACGGATGGAGGATTAGCAACAAGACAAACAAAAGCATGTAAATGATATATATATAGGAAGACATTAAGAAAGACACATGCACAGACAATAATTTGGGATCTAGGTTGTAATTCTGAAGGCACTTTTCCATGCTTACCTTATTATACTCAACTTACTCTATTTTGCTAATTTAGTACTGCTGCTTTCCCCCAAAAAAGTCAGTCAGTCAGTAAGTCAGTCAGTCTGCCTGCCTGTCTATGATATCTATCTATCTATCTATCTATCTATCTATCTATCTATCTATCTATCTATCTATCTATCTATCTATCTATCTATCTATCTATCATGTATCATCTAATGTAAGGTCAAATTTCCACATAGAATTATTATTAATTCTAGTCTCCATTACTGCGTTGACTTATCAAAAATGTTGAGGAATAGTACTTGTACTTCAGCTGGAGTGAACAATCTAAATCTTTCAGATATTACTCTACTTCCTATTTGTTGGTTGTTGGGAACTGCTGTTCAGCAACATTTGGAGAACTGTAGATTCCCTACCATGGCACTGTAGTGAAATTACTTGAAGATTCTTTATTTAGAATACTTGATCTGTGGCAGGAAAGCATTATCCCTACCAAGCAATTAGTACTGTATAGACTTAATTGCTAATTTAAAAAAAAGAGGACTGCATACTGTTTCTTAAGGGTTCTGGGATTTGGTTAGTGAATGTGGGCAGGTTCAAGGTTAAATAAAAGCATGGCTGCTTAGTATTAGACAGAATGAAGTGACCAGTCAACTATCTCACCAGATAGGTTAGTTATATCATTACCATCACACATACCCCATCTTGCCCAACTGTGCTATTTTTCTACTGAAGAGAGATTTCAATCGGATTCAGCTGTCAAAATACTTGAACTAACTTTGGTTTTATTTAGGAAAAAGATCCCAGGGTGCTTTGCTTAAGGTGACAAAATGTTTTGGGTAGTTTCACTTTAATACTAATGATCAGGAAAATCTCCCCTCCCTTAGACTCTTGTTTCAGTATCAGAAGGAACTCCCACATTTGTAGACAACTTGGCAAAATTGTTTAAGAGTTGTTATTGCCATTTTAGAATAGAGTGACAGAATGGAAAAACTTCCCTCTATTTTTATACCTGCCTTAAAAATCTCAAACAAAGTGGAAAAAAAAAACCTCCCTTATAATACTTAGTAACCGTAGCCTCATTGCCAAGAACTGACTTGTTTCCAGAAAACTAAAAGTGTAGGGGATTAATTGACCTTTGAAGTCCCGAGAGAGGAAGCTACAGCTAAGAGTGTTATTTTCTGGGTCCCCTCTGATCTTTTATAAAGATGAGGACCCAAAGCCTATTTTCTCCGATAGAACATATAAACAGAACCCAGGCCCAAGCTATACAGAGGTTTATAGCAATCCTCAAAAGGGGCTTCAAAGCCTATTGGCAGCCAATGAAACTTCTTCAAGATAAGGTATTAAACTGGACCACACTGCTGAATTCTGTGCCAGTTGAAGCTTCTGAGTCATCTTCCATGGTGTTCCACTTAAAGCAAATTACAGCACTCTAACTGAGAGATGCCAAGGGCATGAGTCACTGTTCTCAATGCCCATGGCCACCCCGGCACCTGCTGTTCCAGCAGGAGCCAGAAGTCCAGGCAGACCGTAAGACTGAATAACAGATTTTCTATCATAGTACAACCCCATTCATAGCAACAGGTGGAGCAACTGCCTCTTACTGGAATTTAATCTTATTCTGTTTTTCCCCATCTAATCCCTCATTTCCTTCAAACAAATAGTCAAGATTTCTACTATATCTCCTGTTCAGTCCAAGATAAAGCATTGATGATACCGAATCTCAAACTAACACATTTGAAATCTCCCTACACCATATAGATTTAAAATGTAAGTGATGAAAAAAATGATTTAAAGTTTTTGTTCCTTGATTTAATGACTCTTAAATATATAAATTTCTGCTTCAGAGTGCAAAAAATAGATTATGCAATTTTTCAAATAAAATTTGGATGGCTGAAGAAACCTAACTCTTTTATGAGCTCCCAAATAACATCAATTCCTTATCCATGAATTTTGCAAGAGCTTTTGATCATCTGAGATAATTATGTCTAGCTATTCCCTGAGATCCCTTTCACATCAAAATCCTGGTCCAGTCTATGATTAGTGCCACCTCCTTGTGTCCCCACAATGCTATTAAATTTCCACAGGCTTGGGAAGATGAGTCATTTAACTATCACAGAAAAGGAAGTGCAAGACCTATTTCACAGACAAAAGCCAGGAAAAGCTCCAGGCCCAGACAAGATAACTCCTTCTTGCTTAAAAGTCTGTGCTGACTAATTGGCCCCCATCTTCACCCATATCTTCAATAAATCACTAGAGATGTGCTATGTTCCTTCTTGCTTCAAATGCTCTACTATCATCCCAGTGCCAAAGAAGCCCACCATCAAGGAACTGAATGACTACAGACCAGTTGCTCTAACATCTGTAGTCATGAAAACCTTTGAAAGGCTAGTGCTGTCCCACTTAAAAACCATCACGGATCCGCTGTTAGACCCCTTGCAATTTGCATACCGAGCAAATAGATCAACAGATGATGCTGTTAATATGGCTCTGAACTACATCCTACAACATCTTGAATCTCCAAAGACCCACACAAGGGTCCTCTTTGTAGACTTTAGTTCAGCATTCGATACCATCATTCCAGACACTCTTCTAACTAAGCTAAACCAGCTATAGGTACCTGAACACACTTGTAAGTGGATCATAAGCTTCCTAACAAACAGGAAGCAGCAGGTAAAGCTAAGCAGAATCACATCATATACCTGTACAATTAGCACAGGCCCCTGCCCCAAGGCTGTGTGCTCTCCCCACTTCTCTCTGTATACCAATGATTGCATCTCTAACGATCCATCTGTTAAACTACTGAAGTCTGCAGATGACACAACAGTGATCGGTCTCATTCGAGACAATGATGAATCCGCATAGAGATCGGAGGTTGAACAACTAGCCTCGTGGTCCGACCAGAACAATCTGGAACTGAACACACTCAAAACCATAGAAATAGTGGTAGACTTTAGGAGAAACCCTTCCATACTTCCACCTCTTACAATACTAGACAACACAGTATCAACAGTAGAGACCTTCAAATTCTAGGTTCTACCATATCACAAGATCTAAAATGGACAGGTAACATCAAAAACGTCATCAAAAAAGCACAACAAAGAATGTTCTTTCTGTGCCAACTCAGAAAGCTCAAACTGCCCAAGGAGCTGCTGATACAGTTCTACAGAGGAATTATTGAGTCTGTCATCTGCACCTCTATAACTGTGTGGTTTGGTTCTGAAACCCAACAAGACAGACACAGACTTCAGAGGATAATTAGAACTGCAGAAAAAACAATTGCTACCTGCCTTCCATTGAGGACTGTATACTGCACAAGTCAAAAAGAGGGCTGTGAAAATATTTACAGACCCCTCGCATCCTGGACATAAACTGTTTCAACTCCGACCCTCAAAACAACACTACAGAGCACTGCACACCAGAACAACTAGACACAAGGACAGTTTCTTCCCAAACGCCATCACTCTGCTAAATAAATAATTCCCTCAACATTGTCAAACTATTTACTAAATCTGCACTACTATTAATCTTTTCATCATTCCCATCACCCATCTCCTTCCACTTATGACTGTATGACTGCAACTTTGTTGCTTGTATTCTTATGATTTATATTGATATTTATTGTTTCCCGATTGCTTATTTGTACCCTATGACTATCATTAAGAATTCTTAGAATTCTTGAGTCCAATCACATTTGGCCAATAAAAAATTCTATTCTATTCTATTCTATTCTATTCTATTCTATTCTATTCTATTCTATTCTATTCTATTCTATTCTCTTGTCCGTTTGAGAGACAAGTTTGATTTTACCAGTTTGGTCTGTGCATAGCAATTCCTACATATAGGCATTTCTAAGATATTATATCTTATAATAGCAATTTAGTTTAGGAAAACAACTGTTAGCAACAGAATCACTGGCCCTATTCAGCAGACAAGATAGTTTTTAATTGTCAAGGACCTCATTCACAATATGTATCACATAATTTCCTTATCCTTTCAAGGGATATCGATTGTGTTAAAAAAACACACCCAACCATTGTTAAAAGACAAGCCCTTGATGCTGGATTTAGCTTTAACTCAGTAGAAATAACTATCACCTTCAAGGCCGATTTAACAGTATGACAAGCAATCTTTCTTGTTTAACAAAGCATGCTGTCTCTGCCTGGAAAACCTACATGACTTGACATTTGTCCTCCTAGAGAAAGTGATGATACTTTGAAAACAGGCTTGGTAATGGGTCATACATAACGAAATAAAATGCCCATACGTATGCCTGAAAGTATGTAACCTCTTCCTTTCTTTATTAGTTGGCAATGTATGTTGCTGCACTTGCAACCCAGACTGGAAGGCATCCAATGCAATCAAGCTGAGTGATAGATGCTCGATCAAAAACTGACAGCCATCATCTCACACTCTGCTGAGATTCTAGGCATGCCTAGAAATAAATGGTGAATTTTTCTTTTCTTTTTTTTTTTTTTTATTCAAAAAGTTTTACAAAAAATTTTTTTTCCCCTTTCCCCCTCCTCTTCGTAAACCCCTCCCCCGACTTCCCGGAACGAGCACAAGGTATAGTTAAAAATAAAACAAACATATGCTAAAAAATTTTCATCCCAACTTAATTGTACCCCTACAATCATCAATTCCTAACTTCCCCCAAAAGCAATCAAAAATAATACATCATAATCATTCAATGAATTTTTCTTTTCTTTTAATAAAAGTTTATAACATGGATATGACAACTGGAGATGAGGTCAGTTCTAGAGCCAACTGATAGATCCAATCTTCTCTACAGTATGTATTTGTTGCTGAACTTTCAGCCCTAGGGACTTCCAAACTCTCTTAAGTTGAGCTTAATATTGGAAAAGATGTGAGTGATTTTGGAAATGAACAAAGAAATGTCAGAGAGGATTTATTATCTAGCAACATTTTGCCCTTTGGATGATCTAGTAGAATAGCCTTAGCTTTATTCTATACCAAAAAAATTTGCCAGTCCTTGCCACTGGCAGTAAATTCTGCCTTGGACAAACCCACAGCAGACATAATGCTGTGTTAGCCTGAGCAAACTGCAACTCCTCAGAAGTCTGTTTACTGGCAGAAGCATCTTTTCAGAGAAATTGGGGGTGTGGTGGTGAACAGTCCAACATTTATGTAATTGCTGCATGGTCTCAAGTCTTTTAGTGCATTGGTTACTAAAAAGGGAAGAAAAAATTTGTAACAACATCTGAGGTAGTAGAAATAATAAATAGTCTGAATAGAGTGTACAAGGCCAGTACACTCCCCCCTCCCATCCAGATCGCAATATCAGGTATAATAAAAATGGTATTTGCCTTTTAATGGCTACCAAACAAAACCCAGATATTTGGTACTAATGGATCTTATACAATTTGGGGAAGGTAGCTACTTAGCTCTTGTTATATAAAAGGATTTTAGTGATATTTTTAAAAATCCAATAAAATTCAGTGAGAAGGCAGGTGGGTATGAGTTTCTTTGTATCTTTAGAACTGTGTTTTTCAAACCTGGCAACTCTAAGATCTGTTGACATCCAGTATTCCCCAGCCAGCATGGGAACTGGTCCGCAGACCTTAAAGTTGCTGAGTCTGTAAAAACACTGCTTTAGAATATATTGCATGGCAGTGGTGGGTTGCTCCTCGTTCGGTCTGGTTCTTGCGAACCGGTAGTAAAAGTGGCGGGAAGCTCCACCCACCCACCCAAACGTCATCATGATGATCTGCGCATGCGCAGAAGTGCGCGCTCCCGTTGTGAACCGGTAGTAAAGGTAAATAAAACCCACCCGTTGCACAGGTGTCAAGCTCATGGCATCACATTGCCATCATGTGACATCATGATGTTTTCCCCTTCATAGAGATGGAGTAGGCGTGGCCTTCACGTGACTGGCCCATCTGACCCATGGGCCGCCAGTTTGATACCCCTGGATAGCTATAAACTCTGAGCAAAAAGGGGAAGAGACTTATTTGATGCTATTACACGCTTATTCCCTATGCTATTCTATCACAGTTCACATATACAGCACTGGATGAATTCTTATATAGCCTATAGGATGTGGTTCACCCTGACTATAAGAAAGTCAAAAATGGCATTATATTAATCCTTTGAGATTTTCCAGGTGGAGATCCTGTAAGCAAGAAATCTACTATATTTAAAAACAATAAATGGTAGAGCACTTATTGAAAGACTAATTGGGGGAAAAAGGCAAACATTGCTGAATTCTTTGCTCTCTGCAAGCAGACATCAGATTTGGTGAATTCTCTGAAGATCTGATGAAGAAACATAGGCTTTCTCGTGATGTGTTTTAGGTTATGAATACTAAGCATTTTTATCTTATTGATTTATAAATTAAGAGAAATCACAAAGGAAACTAAATCTGGACTACAGTAAACACTGCCTTCCTGAAAAGTACCATCATCTGTAATTTACAAAAGTATCAATGAATTTTTACTACATTAAAGAAATAGTAAAGAGCCAGAAACAGCTGGAGAGAAAATATGAGTCAAACTAGTTACGTGGAACAACTATGTATAAGATGGAGGGGAATTGCCTCTTTTCTTTGGCAAGAAGCATGGGGAGAAACAGCATTATTTTTCTCCACCCAGCTAATTCTCCTACTAGAGCCAGTTTGGGGAAAAACTGCTTAAGAGCACAGAACGGTGAACATTTGGTTCCTCCAAAGTATGAGTGATGCTTGGGTGACTCAGCCATCTACCCATCCATCCATTTCATTATGAGCTGAAATCAGAAAAGGTAGATTCAAAATGACAGTCCCCTGACATTTTATATTCTGAAAGTGGTCAAATATTGGAAAGATTCAGCTGGCCCAGAGAGAGAAATACTGTTTCCCCCCCCTCTTCTGCCAATTTAGCCATGTTTTAGATGAGGAACAGGAGCAGAGGACAATGAAGCAATTAGCTATACTGCAGCTGTGATATGAGGAATTTTCAAATGCTTCTTGGAGAATTTCACAGCAGGGACCAGTTTCCTTAGCAACAACTCTAATAGCTGTTAAGGTAGAAATTAGACAATAAAAGGAATGAGTAATTCAGTTGTTAGTTAAGTGCATGTGCTAAATATATTTCTAAACTATGAAAATGAAGAACACTCATTACTTGTTTCATGTAAACAACTTGACAAATCTATGGTAGAACTTTGATTTTTTTTTCTACTAATATATTATATCTAAGCATCTTGACATAGATAACCAACAGAATTGAATTCTGTTGTAATACCACCAAAACATTCAGTATTTGGAATAATCTGAATGTTAGGTAGCTTGGAATTAATTTTTTTAAAAAAACATATGTAATTTATTTGTATTGTATTTTTATATCAAATTTAGGGACTGCGTATCTCACTTAGAGAATGATGTAATTTAATATTAAATAATATTAATGCAAACAGAAAAGAACCATGAAATTATGAAATTCAAAACACTTTACCTCAACTTGTCTATACCTAAATTTATTCATGTCTGTTAGATTTATTGCTCAATATGTATGTGAACCAAGTGGCAACAACAGTGAGTACACCCCTAAGTGATAATGTCCAAATGGGGCCCTCCCTGGTGTCATGTGACTCGTTAGTGGTACAAGGTCTCAGGTGTGAAGAGGGAGCAGGTGTGTTAAATTTGGTGTTATCACTCTCACTGTCTCATACTGATCGCTGGAAGTTCAACATGACACCTCATGGCAATGAACTATCTGAGGATCTGAAAAAAATGAATTGTTGCTCTACTGTCAGGTTTGGAAGCCATATTAGGCCAGAAGCTTCCATGCTGCCACTTTCTCATGTGTGGGAAAGTAGGAGGGGATTTAGTAGAGGGGTTGTCTTTAAAAATAATAGCATTCTTCTTGTCGGTCAAGGTCAGGCCAATCCTGCATCTGGAGAAGAATTGGTTGGAGTGCTGTCTCAAGATGGGACAGATGGTGATTGGAGCATGTGATCGACTGAGGGGTGGGGGGATGGTTTTGGGGTTTTTGATTTACTGAGGGAAAACCTGGACCTCTCAGGTTCAGGTTTTCCCAGATGTGCCAGTTTACTCATTCTAGTAAATAGAACTTTGAAAAATACTTGCTTCAGAAAAATACTTGGGGGGATGGAGTTGGGTTTTTTTCTGGAACGCTGACATCTACATAAAGATGGCCTAGGCTATAAGAAGATTGCCAAGACCCTGAAACTGAGCTGCAGTATGGTGGCCAAGACCATACAGTGTTTTAACAGGACAGGTTCCACTCAAAACAGGCCTCGCCATGGTCAACCAAAGAAGATGAGTGTCCGTGCTCAGCGTCTTATCAAGAGGTTGGCTTTGGGAAATAGACATATAAGTGCTGCCAGCATTGCTGCAGAGGTTGAAGGGATGGGGGATCAGCTTGTCGGTGCTCAGACCATACACTACACGCTGCATCAAATTGGTCTGCAGGGCTGTCATCCCAGAAGGAAGCCTCTTCTAAAGGTGATGCACAAGAAAGCCCACAAACGGTTTGCTGCAGACAAGCAGATTAAGGACATGGATTTCTGGAACTATGTCCTGTGGTCTGATATTTGGTTCAGATGGTGTCAAGCTTGTGTTTATTTGGTTCAGATGGTGTCAAGCGTGTGTGGCGGCAACCAGTGAGGAGTACAAAGACAAGTGTGTCTTGCCTACAGTCAAGCATGGTGGTGGGAATGTCATGATCTGGGGCTGCATGAGTGCTGCCAGCACTGGAGGGCTACAGTTCATTGAGGGACACATGAATGCCAACATATACTGTGACATACTGAAGCAGAGCATGATCCCCTCCCTTCGGAGACTGGGCCGCAGAGAAGTATTCCAACATGATAACGACCCCAAACACACCTCCAAAATGACCACTGCCTTGCTAAAGAAGCTGAGTGTAAAAGTGATGGACTGGCCGAGCATGTCTCCAGATCTAAACTCTAGTGAGCATCTGTGGGGCATCCTGAAATGGAAGGTGGAGGTGCGCAAAGTCTCTAACATCCACCAGCTCTGTGACATCGCCATGGAGGAGTGGAAGAGGACTCCAGTGGCAACCTGTGAAGCTCTGGTGAACTTTATGACCAAGAGGGTTAAGGCAGTGCTGGAAAATAATGGTGACTACACTTTTATTGACACTTTGGGCCCCATTTGGAAATTATCACTTAGGGGTATACTCACTTTTGTTGCCACCAGTTTAGACATTAATGGCTGTGTGTTACGTTATTTAGAGGGAACAGCACATTTACACTGTTATACAAGCTGTATACTTACTACTTTCATTGCAGCCAAGTGTCATTTCTTCAGTGTTGTCACATGAAAAGATATACTTAAATATTTACAAAATATGAGGGGGAGTACTCACTTCTGTGATATACTATAATTATAGATATAAGTGTGCAATCTTAGGTAGTCCAAAATAAAAATTGCAAATAGTTGCTCCTTTTACTGTACCCCTTTGAAACTATTTATTTTATTTATTTATTTTGTCACAACAATATATGTAGGTATCATACAAAAAGATTATATAGTAAATAAACACATATATGGGTAAATATAAGGAGGTATAAGCATATATATAGGAAGAAGAAAAGAAAAACAATAGGACAGGAACGGTAGGCACGTTTTTTGCGCTTATGCACGCCCCTTATGGTCCTCTTAGGAATGGGGTGAGGTCAATAGTAGAAAGTTTTTGGATAAAACTTTTAGGATTATGGGAAGAGACCACAGAGTCAGGTAAAGTATTCCAAGCACTGATGATTCTGTTACAGAAGTCATATTTTCTGCAATCTAGATTAAAGCGGTTGACATTAAGTTTAAATCTATTAGTTGCTCTAGTATTATTGCAATTAAAGCTGAAGTAGTCTTTGACAGGAAGGACATTACAATAGATGATTCTGTGAGTTGCTTAGGTCTTGTCAAGGCGACGGAGTTCCAAGTTTTCTAAGCCTAGGATTTCAAGTCTGGTGGGATAAGGTATTTTGTTGTTTTCAGAGGAATGGAGAACTCTTCTTGTAAAATATTTCTTGACACGTTCAATTGTATTGATGTCAGAGATGTGGTGAGGGTTCCAAACAGGTGAGCTGTATTCTAGAATTGGTCTAGCAAATGTTTTATATGCTCTGGTTAGTAGTGTGGTGTTTTGGAAAAGAAGCTACGCAAAATTAGGTTTACAACTCTTAGAGCTTTTTTGCTATGTAGTTGCAGTGGGCTTTGGCACTTAGATCATTTGACATGAAAACTCCAAGGTCTTTGACGGATGGGGTCGTCTGTAAGGTAATGTCCACCTAGTATGTATTTAGTTTTGGGTTCTTTTTCCTATATGTAAGACTGAGCATTTGCTGGTTGAAATTTGAGCTGCCAATTTTAGACCAAGCGGATAGATGATCAAGGTCGTTTTGAATGATAGAAGTATTGTCTGTGGTGTTAAATAGTTTGACATCATCAGCAAAGAGAACACAATTACTTGAGATGTGGTCACAAAGATCATTAATGTATAGTATAAAGAGTGTTGGTCCAAGGACGCTGCCTTGAGGAACGCCACTCTTGACAGGAACAGGATTTGATAAAGCATTGCCAATTTTGACCACTTGTTGTCTGTTAGACAGAAAAGCAGATATCCATTTGTGGAGGGGTCCTGAGATGCCATAGGATGTTAGTTTTAGGAGAAGTTTATCGTGTACTACTGAGTCAAAAGCTTTGCAGAAGTCTATGCAGATTGCATCTATTGATTTGCCTTGATCGAGATTTGAAGTCCATATGTTTTTGCAGTGGAGAAGTTGTAAGTTACATGATAATTTTTTTCCTGAAACCAAATTGTTTGTTGGAGAGTAGGTTGTTAGTTTCTAAGTGTGAGGTAATGGATTGGTTGATGATAGATTCCATGACTTTGCAGGTGACGCAGCAAAGGGAGATCCAGATTAGTTTTCGACTAAGCTGGGGTCTCCTTTTTTGAAGATAGGGATGACTGTGGCTAGTGACCAAAGTTTGGGAAGAGAACTGGTAGTGAAAGCTTTATCAAAGATAATATTTAGGGGTTCTGCTATATTAATGGAAAGTTTTTTTAAGAAGTATGCACATAGTCCATCGGGTCCAATAGAAAGCGATGGTTTTAAGTTGTGAAGAGCTTTTCTAACCTTTTTTTTTCTAACCTTGTAGAAAGTGATTACCCAGAAAGCAATAAAGTATTTCTTAATCAGAAAACACATCAATGCCTCTCTAGTGAAATCTGTTTTAGTGAATGCTACAATAAATGGATGCACTTGATCTTCTAAGCCAGGGGTGTCAAACTAGCATCATCACGGCAGCGTCACATGATGTATCAGGACTTTTTTTCCCTTTGCTAAACTGGGCATGGGTGTAACCAGTGTGTGATGCATCTGGCCTGCAGGCCACAAGTTTGACAGCCCTGTTCTAAGCAATATATGGACAGGGACTCCTGAGGTTGCCAGAACTGTAGGCTAGACTACAAATATACATTTTAAGATTGGGGCAGCTATCTCCTGAGGCATTCATTGAAACAGATTCACTGGAATACAGGTAGTCCTCAACTTACAACCATTTGTTTAGTGACCATTCGAAGTTACAGCAACACTCAAAACAGTGACTTATCACCATTTTTCACACTTACAACTGTTGCAACATTCCCATGGTCACATGATCAAAATTCAGACATTTGGTATGCATCTATGAAATACAGGGTCCCAGGGTCATGTGACCACCTTCTGACAAGCAAATTCAATGGGGAAGCCAAATTCCATTATCAACTGTGTTACTAACTCAGCAACTGCAGTGGTTCACTTAATAATTGTGGCAAGAAAGTTTACAAAATGGAGTAAAACTCGTTTAACTGTCTTGTTTAGCAGTGGAAAATTTGGGCTCAATTGTGGTCATAAATCAAGGATTACCTACAGACAGATAGACAGACACATACACACACTTATTGACCTAGATCTGCAAAATAGCACCTACCCCACTCCATAGTCACCAAGCAGCAGTCAATGACTCAAGCTCCTTATCTTTTTATTAGAGAATCTCAAATTCTTGATTTCTTGCCTCCTATGATCTCACCATTGTAGTGGCTGTTAATTTGCACATCCTATTTTTAAAGGTTGATTGTTATGTGAAGATGAACTGACTATAGAATAACAGCTAATGGAAGGCTGCATGGCTGTAACTACAGGGTTTGGATTTCAGTTCAAATATAGGTTATCAATATGTGCCAGGTAATGGAGAACTCTTAAGTTTGATACTGTTTTCATCAGCATGGAATGATTCATAAATAAATGTAGACTTATTGGCTTTGTGGTACTGTAAGTTAGACTATCAGTATTCCTTTTCTTGTCATCACTGTCCTATTTAAGGGATCCCCCACCAGAATAATAATCCAAAGCAAATGAGGTTCATGTAGAAGATGTTATTCTTTTAAGGACATAACTCCCATCTGAAGTTAGTACAAACTCTTCATTATATCTTATTTCTACATCACCTTGTACACCGTGATCATTTTACACAGAGTAAAGGTTGGTATTATTGAGAAAATGCAGCTGATGTGAAATAATTTCAAATTAATTTACAGTATAACATCCCTCTATGAAAAAAATGTTCAATTAACATGCACAGAAATACACCCACAATTTCTCAACACTACCAAGATTATATTCCAAATACTCTTTACTTGTTATTTTAGAGACAGCAGATTCTTTCAGGACAGATCTTTATTATGTTATCCTCTTGCATCATTCAAGGAATTTGGGGGATTGAAATGATGTCCTCTTCCCCTTTATAAGCTTCCTCTGAAAAGTCATCAAACGATTCAAAGTGCAGAGTGTGCAAAATGACAGACGAAACAGTAGATCATATACTCAGCTTCGGCAAGAAGTTCACAAACTGATTATAAATAACAACATAACACAAAATGATTCATTGGAAGATCTGTAAAAATCATCATTCGTCAGTAATGAAAACTTTCAGTGTAGAATTTAAATAGTAGTTGAAAATGAGCAGGTTAAAATATTCTGGGATTTTCAAATACAAACAGATAAATTCTTGGCTCATAACACACAAGATTTAAGTGTGGTTGAAAAAAGGAAAGATTATGGCATAAGTTGGCCATGATGGTCCCAATGGTTATCAGCCCACTAAGTGCAATACCCACAAAATCTAAAATCTGGGAATTTAGAAAATCTGGGATTGACAAAATTTCTATTTGTCAATTACAAAAGGCTACATTGGATCCATGCGTACATTATGACTTGGAAGTGTCTGGAAGAATTTGATGCATATAATTTAGCTTTAAATAGTTTAATGACAGCATTTATACATTTAACTCTAATCCTAATATTTTACAGAGATAAAAGCAGCCTACAATTGCCTTGGCTCTGTTACTGGCAGAAATGACTCTAGATTGCTCCTGCCAAATTCCAGAGGCTTGAAAAATTACTCCAAGATATTTAAAAGCTGGAGCTTGTTCTATATTGTTAATTCCTATTTGCCATTGGTATTTATGGCAGCTAGATCCTCCCAAGAAAACCAATAGTTTTAGTCTTAGAGTAACATCTGCAGTAAGATATCCAGCTTTATTCGTGACCAAAGACCATTCGAGTTGCTATAATGGGCTGTTAGAAGGACCTTGGGAATCAAAAGGAGAAGCTGCAGCCCAGGCAACAGTGTGACAAGAGACATTCAGCCCACAGAAGGAATGGGAGTGGAGAGAAAGCCTCTCAGAAGGGACCCTCCCTAGTTCTGTAGAAAGTAAAGTCCGGGGAAGGAGAAAGTGCTTTCACACTTGCAAGATTCTGTAACATTACAGTAAGGGTTAAAGTTAATACAGGACTCGTGATTTTAGTTTCCTGTCTGGATTACCTCAAAGGGCTGACATTTGCTGATGGGAAATGCTGACTGGTAGGCTCTTATCTTGACCTCTCTTTACTCATATTAACAACACATTCCAAAATATAATGTAATAAATCCAAACTCTAGGATTATTAAACGGAATATTTCTGAATCTCAAGTATTCTGATACTACATAGATAAAATATCAAAATACACCAGAAGGGATGCTCTAGCATGGCAGAAAACTCAAAGCTATAAGTATTCCTTTGGGAGGTTGATTGACAAATTTTCTGAGGAGAAAAACAAATTCCATTAGCAAGACTGTGACATGAAAGACAGGCACAATGCCTTCTCTCCCTTCAGGGTCCCATTGCCACATTGACATTGCTAATGCCACTAGACCTACAACACTGCACCAGCTGCATAACTCCTGGATATTAGTTTGGGCTCCACTAGCATAATTAAATCTTTTTCTTTCATACTGCTAAGAATTGCCTTGTGCAATAACTCACCAAAATATAGAAGAGAAAGGAGTAAGAGTCTCACTGTCAAAAAAAATCAGATTTGACACTCAAATGTGTAGATAAATTGACCCTCTGGATATTTATGGAAGTTGCACAAAATGATTCATTCTCAAAAACCATTAGCTTAGTTCTGTTGTTATGATAGCTGGTGGGAAAAAGAACAGAAAACTGAAGTGTTTATTTTGATCGCCTGAAGAATTTCGCACAAGGTTCCCAATTTTAGAATGGGCTATCTGAAAGTCATTATCTTAGAGCAGTGATGGCTAACCTTTTTGCCATCGTGTGCCGGAGGGGGGTGGGGGGGGTTGCATGCATGCCCACACCCATAATTCTATGTGCCCCACTCCTGTGCATACAAACCCCCACACACACTCCTGGCACGCAATGGCCTGATAGGCCCATTTTTTCTCTCACCTGGCTCCAGATCCTTTCTAGGAGTTGGGGGAGGGCGAAAACACCATTCCCCACCCCACCCCCGGAAGTTGGCAAATGGGCCATTTTCAGCCTCCGGAGGCTGAAAACGGCTCATATGAGAGGGGTGGGTGGGTGGGAAAGGCCATTTTTGCCTTCCCCAGACTCCTAGAGAGGCTCTGGAGACTGGGGACAGCAAAAACGGGCCTTCTGGCTGTTTTTGGCCTCTGGAAGACCTCCAGGGGGTGGGGAAGGCCGTTTTTGCCCCCCCCCCAGATTCCTAGAGAGGCTCTGGAGCCAGGTAAGAGAGAAAAACGGGCCTTCCCCAACACCTGCCCTCCGAGGCCCTCCGGAGGCAGGAAACAGCCCGTTTCCCTACTTCTGGTGGACCCAGAAGGCTCGAAAATCAGCTGGCTGGCAAGCGCATGTGCGCCAGAGCTGAACTGGTGTGCCCACTGATATGGCTACACGTGCCCTCTGTGGCACACGTGCCATAGGTTCACCATCACAGTCTTAGAAGCATATCAGATATAGAATGCTGAAACCTGGACAACCACTAGATGGAAGCAAAGTGTTTTCAGAATCTGCAAAATCCAAATCACTGGATGACAGCAAAAAAAAAAAAGAGAGATAAACCTGACATTTCTTCACAATCAGAACTGAGGAAAGTAAGAACAGTGAGAGAGCTGAAGAAACTACCAAACACAGAATTGGTAAAATTCCTAAAACTATGAGCATTGTCAAAGGAAGCAACAATTTCACTACAGATCCTACAAGCTATATAACAATATAAGAGATATTTAATAATCATCCTTCTCTGAGAGTAGATACTGGAGACAAAATGAATATGAAGGCTTCAGAAACTTAACTATTACTTAGGATATATAGTGTACTCAGATATCCTTATAAGAGTGCAGGACGAACAGAGTTATGATTGCCATAGGACTGAGCCCTCAAGGAGAAAGCCAAACTTCATAGAGTATTTTCTTTTATCTTCCTTCCAAAACATCTGCTGATACTGCATTTACTCATTTGATTTTTTTTTTAAAATAAGCAACTCAACATAGGACTAATTCTGGATATTTCTTTGTTCTTATAAATGTGCTCATTTAAGCACACTTGTTTGTTTGTGTGTGTATGTTTATGTAAAACTTTTAAAAAGATTGATATGCAGTATCTGAACAGCACAATGGTTGAGAATAGCCTCAGAGATGATGATGATGATGATAAGAATGATGACAACTGCTATCTCTGTGTTGCCTTACAGATAATCATTCATGCACGCGCGCGCGCACACACACACACACACACACACACACAGATGAGAGGAAGGGAGGGGGGAGAGAGAGAGAAATCTAAGAAATGCAACTTTTTGTAGTTGAGTTGAGATTTTATCCTTTCCTATCATGTCCCAGTGATTTTCCAGATCTTTGGGTACTGCACCAAATGCGGCAACCATTATTGATACCACTATAACATTTTTTTTTCTGCATTCACTTTTTTTTTGTTTTTGTTTTTTTGTTTACATTTATACCCCGCCCTTCTCCGAAGACTCAGGGCGGCTTACAGTGTATAAGGCAATAGTCTCATTCTATTTGTATATTTTTACAAAGTCAACTTATTGCCCCCCCAACAATCTGGGTCCTCATTTTACCTACCTTATAAAGGATGGAAGGCTGAGTCAACCTTGGGCCGGGCTCGAACCTGCAGTAATTGCAGGCTTTGTGTTCTTAATAACAGGCCTTACCAGCCTGAGCTAAACCGGCCTATCTATTTTTGTTAAAATGCTGGTCACAGAATGGCCTCTTTTGCCATTTTTGCCTTCACAGCACCAGCTGCTCATTCTGAGTACATTTTTGATTGCACTGCTTTTTAATACACCTTCCTTTATTAAGCCATATAGTTTATCTTCCTAACTACCCTTAGTATACTCAGCTCTGATCCTTTTTTCTTTTTCCATTGTTTGCTGCACTTGCAACATTCCTTTCATAGCAAGAACAATCTATCAATATTGCTACATGGGCGTAGTGCACAATTCATTGTCACTATTTTCCAAGACTTTGATCTGGTGTTTTTAGCTCAGCTTGTGTCCAGAAAATAGTTTTTGAATACACTGGCTTTGACTTTAATATGTCTAATCCACTAGAAATTTGTGTCTCGTGCAAGATTTCATAATTTATTTCCAACTAGCCTTTCAATTCCATCAATTTTCATTTATTTACTATTAATGATGAATTTTTATCTAATTGAAAATCCACAACACTGTTGATGATGATATTTCCTGAGCACTGTATTAAGAATGAAACTACGTTTATTCTGCACACAATATAAAAGACACAATACAAATATAAAAAGGAGGAAATTCTTCCCTCTCTCCCTGTCTCTCAATCAATCAATCAATCAATCAAACTCACATGGTTGATACAATGTGAATAACATGATGGAAGATTACATGTAAGCAGCTTGAGCTCTAAGAGGAAAAGCAGGATAGAAATAGAATTTTCTTGGTTTTCTACAATTTCTATGATATATAATACAGTCTTTTTCTCGACTTTTCACAACTACAGAAAACAAGATAACTTGATTCTGCATCAATCAAGCTCAATTTGTTCATAGTTTTTAGTGATCTATGTGTGTGAATGAGATATATAGATTTGTGTACAGCCCCTATTTCATTAACCAACGCAGCTGAAATGAAGCCAATTAATGGGTGCTGCCATTCTCCTATGATGACCATAGCAGTAGCTTTACATACAGCTCCATAGTGCTTTACAGACCTCTCTAAACAATGTACAGAGTCAGCATATTGTCCCCAACAATCTGGGTCCTCATTTTATTGACTTGGAAGGATGGAAGACTGAGTCAATCTTGAGCGGGTCCAATGGAACTCCTGGCAGTGGGCAGAATCAGCCTGCAATACTGCATTCTAACCACTGTGCCACCATGGCTTCTGAGATGCTCAGATGATAACTGACACAGGCAGAATAAGAACATAGAGACACAAACTATTAATTCACAGGGATGACAGAGATGCATGCTACTGCTTCCATTATTTCTGAAAAGGCCTGCAGAAAGACTTCAAGGAAATCAAGGGAATGGAGAGAAATAATCTAATTGGGAATATCACCTGCCTTGGCCATCTCCAATATTTTTTCCCCAGAATTCTTAATGTGACTCCCCAATGTGTCTTTCATTTACATCCTCTTTGCTACTGAATGGAATGTTTCCTGATATTTAATCCTTCTGAGAAAACACAGAGTGCTAGCAGCATCAATAACTATCAATGATGCTGTCAAAATGTTGATGTTTATGATTATGCCACCAAGTATAATCACACTTACTTTCTTCTACCATATCTGATGCAAATCACAAGCCATAGTGTGATCTCATAATACATACTGTCTTGCTGTCATTTTCTCCTATGGCAAAGCTTTGCTCAGCCTAGCATCTTCCAGATCTGTTGGGACATTAAATCCCCAGTTGCTTCATTTCTGAATTTTGAAGTTTCATCTCAGTGCAGCTAGAGTGCACTAGTTAGGATCAAACTCTTGCAGTTGATGAAAAGATTCCTTCCAAAGTGAAGGCCTGATTCAGGGAATGTAAAAGTTCCTGGTACATAATTAAGTCTCTTGATAGATCTGAGAACACTTTTTTTTTTATTATAGGCTTGCATTTTTTCCCCCAAGTCTTCCATTTCTCATAAGTTTGAAATATTCAAGATATTCACAGTAAATGTTCCCTTTTTTATATTAAAATAGCTAAAAGAATTGAAGGTTAACTCGAGAAGAAGGGAGAAGGTAAGCAATCCAGAATGTTTTATTTCAGTTATGCACAGCAATAGGATGGGCTCCAGCACATGTCCGAAGCCTGGAAGAATAAACCTCTGGTCCCAGTGACCAACCCGGATTGGATCCTATACACAGTAACTCATTTATTTGAGACACGGAAATCATGATACTGACAAGAAATCCTCTTTGTTTCTTAGCTTAATCCATCCATCCACTGTCTTTCAACTGTATACCATTACTGCTGAAAATGATGCCTTGCATCTTTTGTCTAGCGGATTGAGCCACCTCTGACTAGCCAAAGAGACAGTGCAGTTGGCCACAGGTCTGCTCTTGAATTCTAAATAAGCTCCTTTTCTGCCTACTTTATCTCAGAGGAGCTTAAACTGAAATTTCAGACAGCACACTGAAATGTTGGCATGGCAACACCAAAGAGAAACGCTGCATTCAGATGAGGAATGGCAGCAGCTTGCTTATGTAGATGGTTGTTTTCAGTGTTTCAATTCTAACTCAGAACATATTATATTTCTATGATTCTAGAATGGGTACATATTAACCCTGCACCATGGGTGTTTATACCTAATCAGAGAAATGAGGCAGTAATTAATCTTTTTAATTCCTGATGGCTTTCAAGAAATAAAATTTGACAAACGTAGATGCCTTTATTAAGAATTGAGTTTATAAAGACAATAACAAAATGGCAGAGTACTATAATAGCTTGCCAACATCTTCTGGAAGAATGAATTTCCTAAAAGTCTATGGCTGACAATAAAGAATAAGGAAAACTGAGTGAAACAGGGAAAAAAAATTAATAAAATTTCTTGAGTCAGTTTCATTCAAAATGGACCTATTCAAGGAATGAATGTATTGCCTATAAACAAAAATATGAATAAAAACTGTAGCAATTTCTTCTAACTAGCTGTTTAAACTTTGTTTTGCCATAAACTAAAAATAATCCTTTATTTATCAGATGATAAATGAGAAGTGAATTCCCTCTCAACAAAGTTATAAAATTATTTCTAAAATATTGAAAGCTGAAGCAGACCCCAAGTTGGAATTTCTTCCCCCCTCAGATCCGCACAAGGAGATCCTGAAGGAGGAGACCCTCTGTAGCCACACAAACGTTCATTGCAGGTATCCAGCCCAGGGAGTGTAGTTTGAGGACCCTGATTTAGTGCAATATTAAAAATGCAAATATTTTTTCTGCGGACCACCAAAATATTCTCGCAGACCACCGGTGGTCCATGGACCACGGGTTGGTGACTGCTGGTTTAAACAATAAAATGTCATGGTTCATGACATAGAAATGCTCAAGTAAATAAAAACCTAGTCAGACAAATCAACAGCTAGATACTCAGGTGCAATGGTGTGAGAGCAGGAAGGGGAACGTGCAGCAGCCAATCTCATACTTTCCAGAGGATGCCATCTCTAACATGGCAGGTCTGAAGAGAGATTCTACATGAACTCAACTAAACATTTAATTTATATTTAATTTTGGATCTGCCTTATGAATATAAAACTGACAGGTAGAAGGGTGTGTGCTAGATTGTGTGCCAGGATGCATTAAGGCTATATAACTCTTTAGAATTGATTCCAAAACAAGTGGAATTTATTATTATTTGCCTGTCTGCCTGTCTGTCTATGGCATATCTTATATGGACTAGCAATACCTAGATCAGGGGTGGGTTCTACTTACCTTTACTACCGGTTCGCAATGGGAGCACACATGTGCGCATGCTTCACTTGCTTGCACGCATGTACTTCTGCACATATACAGAAGCCCCTTGATGACTTTGGGGTGGGTGAGCGGAGCCTCCCACCAGTTTTACTACCGGTTCTATAGAACCAGACAGAACCAGGAGCAACCCACCACTGACCTAGATTAGTAAAACTAATAAAATATAAATGTTAAAAAAATCTATGTTCAAATATATATAAAATATAGATATATAAATATATATTGATGTGTGTGTGTATCAATATATATGAACCATTTCACATAACCAACATTTATATGAGGGGAAAAAAAAACAGGAACACAAACACAGTATCTTTCTGAAACTTTTTTAAATTCTTGCATCTTTTCCCAGGATCATATGGCAGTAGTAAGAGACAGACAAATGATCTTTAAAAAAGTAAAGGTAGTCCTTGACTTACAGCCATTTGTTTAGCAACCATTTGAAGTTACGACAGCACTGACTTAAAACTGGTCCTCATCCTTACAGCTGTTGTAGTCCAATTCCTGCAGTCATATAATTGCAGTTTGGATGCTTGTAATTAAAATATTTCAATAAATAAATATTTCACTTCCAAAATGTCATAAATATTATTTAAATTAGCTATAAATAAGCATGAACTTTGCATGCTTCCAATCTCAGACACTGACCACTATGCAACTAATGATGAATTGCTATTACCAAGTAAGTCAGGAATGGCTATATTATGATCCACTTATATATTATATTTCTTCATTATACTATTTATAGTTATTTCTTGCTTGCATGAACAGCAATAAATAAAATAAATAAAAATTAATTTTTTTTAATAAATTTAATTTAAGTAAGCCAGAAACAGGAAAATGATTGGAGGATGGACTTCAGGGACAAAAGCTCTGAGTACAACAGAGACTAACCATTCCGGTCAAACATTTTGGAAATATTGTCAAAATGGTGCCAATACCATTCCACAAGGGTTAAAAAAAATCGAAAGGTGCCATGTGTGAAAAGGCAACAGTATAAATTTTCCAAATAGATAAAAGATAGAAGAAGGCCAGATTAAGATGTCAAAAGTTCCTTTTCTGAAAATCTCTGGTTTCAAATTTCTAAATCCTACACTTAGGCAAGACAAAACCAAAAGTAAACATATAGATTAGGTGAAACCAGGCTTAATAGCAGTAACTGTGAGAGAGATCTTGGAGTCTCTTAGTGGACAACCAACTAAATATGAGCTAAAATATGTGGCAGCAGCCAAAAAAGCCAACACAATTCTAAATTGCATTAACAGAGGGATACAATCAAGATCAAGTGAGGTACTAATACCACTCTATAAAGGCTTAGTAAGATCACACCTAGAGTACTGCATCCAGTTTTGGTCACCACACTATAAAACAAGATGTTGAGACTCTAGAAAGAGAAGAACAACCAAGATGATTAGGGGATTGGAGGCTAAAACATACGATGAACGGTTGCAGGAACTAGGGCATGGCTAGTCTAGTGAAGAGAAGGACCAGGGGAGACAAGATCTTCCAATATTTGAGGGGCTGCCACAGAGAGGAGGGGGTCAAGCTACTTTCCAAAGCACCCGAAGACCAGACAAGGAACAATGGATGGAAACTGAACAAGGAGAGATTCAACCAGGAAATAAGGAGAAATTTTCTGACAGAACAATCAACCAGTGGAACAACTTGCCTTTGGAAGTTGTGGGAGCTTCATCACTGAAAGCTTTCAACATGAGACCGGACTGCCATCTGTCAAAAATGGTGTAGGGTGTAGGCGGGGGATTGGACTAGATGACCTACAAGGTCCCTTCCAATTCTGTTAATCTGTAAAGCGGTTAAATCCATATACCATAATACGGGAAGATAGAGTTAAACATTAATCCATGAATTGATGAACATCCCAGTTCTCTACATTGTAATTGAGGACTAGGCACTGTAATGTGGTCCAGACATTTATCAAATATTTACTACTAAACATATTCACTTTTAGAAGAAGTAAACCAATCCTTATATCCAGTCTTACATTCAGACTTTGTATCGGTATTAAGCATGTGTAAATTTCCTGCAGATAAGGGGCGTGCATAAGAGCACAAGAGTGCCTACCGTTCCTGTCCTATTATTTCCTTTCATTATATCAATTAGGTTATTACATACTTACGCTTATATATATGCTTATATATACTGTGTGACAAAATAAATAAAATAAAAATAAAAATATTAATAGATGTTTTCTGACTCCTTTTGAATGGTGGCTACAAGTATGGATCAGCTAAAGCATCTTCAACCCAAAATATAATTTACAATATTTTTGCCTAAATAAGTTACTTCCTATTTATTGTTTTGTAAAATATCAACTGTAAAAGCATGGATCTTTAATATAAAATGTTCTCAATTAATCATAAAGTAGAAGCCTTTATTTTCCTAATCTAAACATGGCATTAAACTTAATCATATGACAAATATTGCAATGCTCCAGTAAAAACAGAATAAACCATTGTCAAACTTACTAGCACTGGATTTCTATACACCCTCACAGATATAGAAAGTTAGAATGGATTTGTAAATAGTTTTATTTATTGTTTGTTTATTTGTTGTTTGTTTAGCATATGTCATATCATATGCTAAATATGAATAAATGAATACACAGGGAGAGATTGATTCCTAAAAGTAAGTAAAGTAGAGCCACACTTTTGAATTCATCCAGCATTAAGGTTTTTTTTAATATCACTAACAATCAGTGCAAACAGCGTCACATTCTCAAATATCACAGCAGAAGAATATGAGACGAATGTTCCTAGAATGGACCAAACCTTTCAACTTTACTGTGGAAAAGTTTCACCTACTGTCTAACTGTCAAATAAAAACTTACATTATTAGGAGCCACTGCATCTGGTATAAAGATATCAGAATCCAGTCCATGCTGTAGAACCCATTTGTAGCTATATGTAGTCAGTTCACTTGGCCAAAGAACATTTTCTTGCTGTCCTTGAACATTGTCTGTGTAAAGTACAAACTATCTATTCAAGAATGTATAGAGTATAGGGTGAGGAATCTGAAAAGTACATAAAAATGTATTTGGTTTAATCCTCAAGACCAGAACAAAAACCTGATAAAGTGAAAATAGCAAGAGAATTAAAGACCCTGTCCAGAAGATGGTGCTACCTAACTACTCCTTACTGTGCACTTGTGCTCCACTCTTCCATGAAGTAGAAGAATGACACTAGGATGAATGCCATCAGACGTGGGCTACAAAACTCCAGGCAACCATTAGATGACTTCAAAGAGATGCAGAAAACTCTTAACCTTTTGCTGCCACTGATCATCATCACCTGTCATCAGCATTGTTACAAGCCAGGTATGGCAGCTCTGAGCTCCTGTTGAGAAGCCGTTTATTTACTGAAGATTTTAGGGAATCACAGTCCTAAATTGCAAAAACTTGATTTCATTCATAGAATATTATTTATATATTTAAATGACAAATATCTATCATCTTGATAGATACAATTTTATTTTAAAATCCTACTCTCTCTTACAGAAGCATTATCAATGTAATAAGGTTAGTTGGACATGGTGGCTAGTGGTCAAAGTTGCAAATGGTGGACTTCACAACAGTGGTGAAATGTGAACCGGTTTACTACTGGTTTGCTGGCTGCATATGCGCATTGTGTGCATACATGCACAGTGCGCACTTCTCACCACACACCGAATGCAAGGTGTGAGTGCCTGCAGTGCAAGCCAAAAGAAGGCATGGAGTAAATAGAACAACGTTTGTGGGGGAGGGGTGATCAGCTGTGGCACAATCTTTCTTTTACTTTTAAAAGCATTTTTTACAACCTATTTGGCAGAATAAGTTGTTTAAAAAATGCTTTTAAAAGTAAAAAAAAAGGCTCTGACGATCGCGCGGCTCAGCTGTGATCATCAGAGCCTTTCCTTTTTTTACCTTTTAAAAGCATTTTTTAAAAGAAGCAGCAAGCGGGGAAGCGGGTGACTGGGCATTGGGTGGGCATAGTTGGAGGGGAGCGCAGGGATTTTTGCTACTGGTTCTCTGAAGCACCCGCCACCATTGCTACTGGCCGATCTGATCCGAACTGGGAGCATTTCACCCGTTTCACAATCTTCAATATTTTGCAGACATTGTCAAGAGAGATGAACTGAAGAAAAATAATGAATCAGTGTTGAGAGGTTAAGTTCAAAAACATATTGAGACCAGGAAGAAGAAGCATTCATCTATGGCCCATAAAATGCTTCTTAAACTACATTTTCTGTTTGATTTATTTAAAATAATCATATACAATGAAATTGAGGTTTCATCATAAGGCATCATATGTAAAAGAATGTCATTATTTAAAATTTTAAATGCAATGTGCCAATATGCTTGAATGGAAATTAAATATCATCCAATGGATAATTTAAAAAGTCATTCAATTTCACTGGAAAGAATGTTAATATATTCATAAAGAAGAGTCTACAGCAGGATAAGTAAATGACCTCTCCCCAAATCACTCTTCCTTGGAAAAATAAATCTGTCAGGTCAGTCAGAAAGCATTTAAACTCAAGAATGTTGGTTAAATTGTAAAAGAATATTGGAAGATGAGAATGTGGAGAACAAGTCTCCGAAGGGATCCTCCTACTTTTGGAGAATAAAAGTGAAGGAAGAAAATGGTACCTTGAGACTTGCAAAATTGATGTTAGCCTTGGAGGAAGTACAGACAAGAAGCCGACTATGATTTACAGGTAGTCCTCAACTTACACCCATTTGTTCAGTGACCATTTAAATTACAATTGCACTGAAAAAAGTGACATATGACCAATTTTCACATTACAGCCTTTGCAGCATCCCCATGGTCATATAATTAAACTTTGGGTATTTGGCAACTGGCACATATTTATGACAGTTGCACTGTCCCATGATCAAGTGATCACCATTTGTAATCTTCCCAGCTGGTTTCTGACAAATAGAAGTCAATGGGGGAAGCCAGATTCTCTTAATGACCACATGGTTCACTTAACAACTGCAGTAATTCATTTAACAACTGTGGCAGAGAGGTTGTAAAATGGAGCACAACTCATTTAATAACTGCTTTACTTAGCAACAGAAATGTTGGGCTCAATTGTTGCCATTAAGTAGAGGACTACCTATACTAGCTTTATATTTATTACAAGGTTGCATTAAAAGAATTTTACATGCCTGAAAGTACCTCTCCCCTTCCTTACTTTTACTCTCCAAAAAGTAAAAAAGGAAGTCCCTTCTGAGGTACTTTCTCCACTGCCACCCCTCTTTCAGTCTCAGAACTCATTGATCAGATCAGTCTGTTGTCTAGGCCAGGAGTCTCCAACCCCTGGGCCGCTGTCCACTACCAGGCCTTGAGCTGTTCGGAACCATGCCACAGAAGTGGCGGGCAAGCACACACCAATCCCCACTCATGCAAGCAGTGGGTGAGCACATTCACATGCACATGCACACCATTTGTGCAAGCAATGGACGCCTGTGCCCACTGCTTGTGAAAATGGAGCTGCACACACATTTGTACAAATGAAGCTGCATGTGTGCACGCTCATGCAAATGGAAATGCACACTTGCCCACCGCTCACATGGAATCATTTCCTCTCCCCTCCCCTCCCCCACTGGTCTGGAAAGGCAGAAAGATTGGGGAACTCTGATCCAGGCCACAGCTTTTCCTCCTTTCTTCTCCCAAAGTCATTCCCACACACCATTACAGTCACAAACAAACTCATGGGGGAAATTTGTGAAAGAAATTTCCTTTGCACTATCAAGTGCTTCTAAGGTTTGGATTTTAAACAATCTATGTGGAGTCATAGTAGCAGAGGATATATGTTATTCTTTTGAATTGCTATTGCTATTGAATTAACACAGCATACACTGTCCTTATCATGCTACAGAACTCTAATAGACCTACCTTTTTAAAAAGTATACTTAATCATACGTTCAAAGTCCTATTACAAAACGTAATGCCCTGAAGGCATACAATGGAATGTGTTAAGAAGAAAATATACTTTGCATGGGTAGTCTTGGTAAAATGGCAATTAAGAGGGACTCTAAGACTCATCATGTGATAGTAATTTCATACTGTCTTTATACACAGATCAAGCCAAACATGCACCCATCATTATAAGAATACACTAGTGTAGGCAGAAAATACCCTTAGATACAAACTGCAGCCACTTTGATAGAGATAAAACTATTTGAGGCAGAGTACAGGAGATGAAAGCTGCCATACCCATCAATCCAAAAGGCATCAACTGCAATTGCTTTCCTGTCCTGGTTTTAGCTGAAACTTCCTGACAAGTTACACTATGATTCACTGAGAGCTTGCTCCAATACAACAAACTAAGATTAAATTTTATTTCCAATTACAAAGATAATGCAATGAAATAATGTACAAAAAGTGTTCCCAGCAGAGGGCATTTTATTACTTTTTAAATATACTGTATACTTAACTAGTCCTGTATAAGGAGTTTCCCATAAATATATTTCACATTATATTAAACAAATATATTTCTACACTGGTCTCTATGCATTTACAAAAAAATAATGTAAGGGTCTGGAGTTTTAAAAGTTATTCATATTTTTTATATTTGAAATATGAATTTACAGTGCTAGTGCAATCAGTTTAAAAGATGTATTCTGTTATATAAAAACATCAAACAATTATATGTTTTATTCTGAAATAACTTGTCTTCAAGGTGAATTTCTTTTTTGAAAAAATTAAGCACTAATGTATTTAGCAATGGAGCCACCGTGGTGCAGTGGTTAGAGTGCAGTACTGCAGGCTACTTCTGCAGATCACTGGCTGCCAGCAGTTTGGCAGCTTGAATCTCACCATCTCAAGGCTGACTCAGCCTTCCATCAGCGGCTGGATTCAAATAATTTAACAATCGGTTCTCTGCCCTAATGACCAACAGGGTGGGCCTGGCCATGATGGGTTGGCTGGGGGTGTGACAGGCAGTACTCAGCCTCCTGCACCCCCGAGAGCAAAAATGGGCCGCAGAGGGATGCACCCACCCATGCCCTGTTTTGGGCTTAGGAGGCCTCCCTGCACTAACCTGGGAGCGAAAATGGGGTGTGTAGGGACTCCTGGAATGGGCAGGGAGGGGAGGAGCGGAGCCAGCCAACAATTTAACTACCGGTTTGCCTGAACCAGCCTGAACCAGCTGAATCCCACCACTGCTTCCATCCTTCCGAGGTGGGTAAAATGAGGAGCCAGATTGTTGGGGGCAATATGCTGACTCTGTAAACTGCTTAGAGAGGGCTGTAAGGCACTGTGAAGCAGTATATAAGTCTAAGTGCTATTTAAATAGATGGTGGAAAATATATATATTTGCAAACAAACTGAACACAGTGCAGCGGTTTGGGGCTACAAAAATTTAATACGCAATTGGATAATATGTAATTTTCCAGTTCACTATTGGCTTCCATAAACTACTAATAATTTTAATGATACTAGGGATCCAGTGATGCCTTTCAACTAGCAAAATGCTTCTTCTATTCACAGAAAAGTTATTTCCCACCTACTGGAAAAATACTGTCTAAGATCTGCATTTACTATTGCTCTTTCATGCACACAGTGCATATGCTTTAACATGTCAATTCTTCTCCTATACTGCTGCTAAAAAAAATCTTTTGATACATCATGATGCCGTTTTATGACCAAAAAAAATATCTCCCATTGTTGGAAAGGAAGTAATTTCTCATTTTAAAAGATTACTCTGTTGGCAAAAATATGTATAATTTTTAACTGTGTAATCTCAAATTTTGGTGGCTCAGGTAATTCATTCATCAGAATTTCTGAAGATCAGATGTTAGCTATCCTGCTCACATATATTCCCCAAGATGTACATTTTTTCTTCTTCAGAAGATGTTCTTCTTCCTGATGGTTAAAGCATTCCATCCTGCTGGAAGTACTCTATCGAGCACTGCTTCTTGTGTTGAAGAACCATAAATTTTATATCTTAATACATGAAATACTAGATCAAATATAGTTTTTTTAAAAAATTGACCATACTTATTTTGGGGTTGGGTTTTTGTTTTTGCTTTTGGATTTGTAATGGCAACTAAGCTTATTATGGTAGTTATCTTGTGCATCATTAACAACAATAAGGAAGCAAATGGAAAGCAATCAAACTGCTTAAATCTGCGTAATTGCCAAGACACCTAAAGGCAAGAAATCCTTCTGCTGTAATTACTAACAACGTTTGTCGTGGAATGAATAATTTTATTGACTTTCTAGGATGGCAATACAGAATTCAAAAGAGAAGCCTATTCATTGGAGCCTGATTGCCTTTATGAGTATAATTAGGATGTTCATAGGCAAGGAGGGGTGTGGGAAGAAAAAAATGATAACAACAATAACAACAACAACAACATGGACATCTCTGAGTACAATAAAACATTTTTTGCCTCAGAATGGAAACTTCAAGAGTGATTGAACCTATTAGATGGTCCTATTAGATCTCTCAGTGGCTTTTGATACCATCGACCATGGTATCCTGCTCCACCAGCTGGGGAGTTTGGGAGTGGGAGGCACCGTTTATTGGTGATTCTCCTCCTATCTCTCTGACCGGTTGCAGACAGTGTTGGCAGGGGGGCAGAGATTGACCGCGAGGCGCCTCACGTGTGGGGTGCCGCAGGGGTCGATTCTCTCGCCTCTCCTGTTCAACATCTATATGAAGCCGCTGGGTGAGATCATCAGTGGCTTCGGGGTGAGATACCAACTGTACGCTGACGATACGCAGCTGTACTTCTCCACCCTAGGCCACCCCAACGAAGCTATCGAAGTACTGTCCCGGTGCCTGGAAGCCGTACGGGTCTGGATGGGGAGAAACAGGCTCAAGTTCAATCCCTCCAAGACAGAGTGGCTGTGGATGCCGGCACCCCGGTACAGTCAGCTGCAGCCGTGGCTGACTGTTGGGGGCGAATCATTGGCCCCGGTGGAGAGGGTGTGCAACTTGGGCGTTCTCCTGGATGGGCGGTTGTCGTTTGAAGATCACTTGACGACCGTCTCCAGGAGAGCTTTTTATCAGGTTCACCTGATTCGCCAGTTGCGCCCCTTCCTTGACCGGGATGCCCTATGCACGGTCACTCATGCTCTTGTTACCTCTCGCTTGGATTACTGCAATGCTCTCTACATGGGGCTCCCCTTGAAGAGCACCCGGAGGCTCCAGTTGGTTCAGAATGCAGCTGCGTGGGTGATAGAGGGAGCCGCACGTGGCTCCCATGTAACACCACCCCTGCGCAGGCTGCACTGGCTACCTGTGGTCTTTCGGGTGCACTTCAAGGTTTTGGTTACTACCTTTAAAGCGCTCCATGGCTTAGGGCCAGAGTACTTATGGGACCGCCTGCTGCTACCAAATGCCTCCCACCGACCCGTACGCTCGCACAGAGAGGGCCTTCTAAGGGTGCCGTCCGCCAAGCAATGTTGGCTGGCGGCCCTCAGGGGAAGGGCCTTCTCTGTGGGGGCTCCCACCCTCTGGAATAAACTTCCCCCTGGACTTCGTCAACTGCCTGACCTTCGGACCTTCCGCCGCGAGCTGAAGACATATCTGTTTATTTGCGCAGGACTGGCATAGGAATTTTAAATAGCTTTTAATATTTGATACAAATTTTATGGGGTTTTTATGGTTTTAAATGTTTTAATTTGGCCTTACATCTAATAAGTTTTTTAACTCTTGTTTTATCTGTATATTATTGCTGTTTTATCTTGGCTGTGAACCGCCCTGAGTCCTTCGGGAGAAGGGCGGTATAAAAATTCAATAAATAAAAATAAATTAAATTAAATTAAAAAAAAAACCAAACCAAACAATTAGCCTGAAAGTATTATCTATCTCCTGAGCCTGGCCTACACATCCCAAAGAATATGAGACATACCCCTCCATTAAAAAATGTTCTCGTTTGCTAGAATTAAAAACAGCATTCAGCAGGCAAGGGGCTGTTATAACAATATGTTCTCCAGATCTGTTTATTTTCCATTCATAGAGCTGTGTTACGGAAAGCTGGAAGACACTGAAATGGTATCTGCCTCTGCAGAAGGAGGGCATCTATGTCAGAATCACAGTAAGTTGCATGAATAGACCAAGATCTCTTATCCTTTATTGATAAAAGTTGTTTCATACAGAATGTATGTAAAGCAATGTGGAACTACTAAAAGAAAATCAGATCTTATTGCCATTAACATTAAATAGCTGCTTAGGCTTTAATCAAAGCAGGTGTCGGCCTGCAAGGTGGACAGACTAAGAAACCAATGCCATGTAGGGGAGGACTACTTTTATTTTAACAACAACAGCTAATTCCATTATAAATGCAAGAAAAATATATGTGACATTACTAGCTTCATTTAGTGCTATAATGATACACTAGCATCCCTTTCTTTTTTTTTTTGCTGTAAAACAATTTTTAAAGTAGCACAGAATTGATTTTTATAAAGTCTGCCATTGTTTTCACTCTGAAAACTAGATTTTAAGGAAGAAGCATGACTTTGTTTAAGTTAGACTTTGACTCTGTTCAGCAACTAGACTTCAGCCCAATGTTTCTGCTCTTGCTAGTAAGCCCTTGTTAAGAACTCAGTGGCTTTCTAGCCTGAAAATACTACAACTACACCTAAGAGCAATACATGTAAACACTTTTCTTTCTGTGCGGTGCATTCTTCCCACTTTCAAAATTAGATCCCAATTCAAATACCCTGCACAGTGGTTTTTAATAACATAACTATGTTACCTGCGGAAGCTTAAGCTGATACAAGTTAATAGGATGCTATTGCCTAAAAAAATATTCTCTGCAGTGCTTTCTCCCTTAAAAGCAAGGATTTCAAGAACAAGAGAAGAGTAGTCTTTGGATAATTTACCTGCAGTGTCTTTCTCTCCTGTAGTTAGTTCTCCATTGATTCCATTCTCTTTGGTTCTGGAATATGAGCTCTGTGGTCCATGTGCACCATATTCTCCAGCTTCATCCTCTTTGTATGGAAACCCATTAGAACTTCTGACCAGTCCTTCCCCTGTGCCACTTTGCTCCTTCATCTCTGCGGCATGTGGATGTGAAGAAGCTTCTGCTATCTGACCTGAGGTCCAGTGCGGTGCCTTAGCTTCATCTTTCCTATCGTCTGCCATACTTCTTGTCCTTTATAATTTTTCTTCTAATAAGAAGGGAAAGAGAAACCACTAGTAAATTGAAACATGCTGCAGATATTCTTTCTCACCCAATGAAAAAACTGAAATATGGTTGGATATGGAAATGAGCAAGAAAGCACCATCTTAGGGATATGAAGAAAAAGAAAAATACATTGAAAGTTTTATACTTGACTTCAATATAGTAAATATAACAAAAATCTTTAGATTTTTGAAGTTGCCTTCATTTACCTACATTTGTAATACTGCAAGGAAGCGGTTAGAAGATAAGTTGAAAGTTTCTTCACATGTTATCTTGAAATACATGTGAAATAATACAATTTACTAGGGTTTTTTTGAAATGCCTGAATGCCCACTACTTTTTGCTGTTAATCTTAGGAAGACTAAGGAGATAGTTGCTTAGCATTTAGATGGGCTGATTACTGTCTTTTGGGCAATGGAAAGTTGCTCTAGTAGGAATTCAGAAATATTTTGGTTTATTTAAGCAATGGAACTCAAATGGCTTACATTTTTCTGCTTACAAAATGCAATTACTAGAATACAAACAGAATGCCTTATGCTGAATCACCAAGGGTCTGATTTGACCAGTATTGTTTCTTTTCTCTGCCAATTATCCAAAACTGTAGAAATTAAATCTTTTCTAATTCAGTTCCAAGAACCTTTTTTTAAAGCTGAAGATAATAGATAGTAATGCAGGTCCTCCAGCATGCAAAGCACGTGCACTGCCATGCAGTTATAGTTTCTCTATGATTGTGATACAATGTGATACAGTGTTAAGAGTTCTACCTTAAAAAAAAAACACCAATACGATTATGGACTAAGATGTCCAGGAGCAGTAAAAGTGGGGCTTTTGTACAACTAGTGAAAAAGAGTAGACTTTGCCAGATGAAACTTGTTGCAATGCCACCATTCAAGAAGTAAAATAAAAATCCCTGCTCATAGTGTTGGTGAGCTGGATGGATGGTGAACTGTTATCATCATCACAATTTGCCTGTGTGCTGCTTTTTATAAGGAGAAAGACTGGCAGAGCCAGGGGGCGGGGAGAAAAGAGGGATCAGCCTATAGAATCACTACGTAGCCACAAATCAACTGTCCAACACTCCCCCCCCCCGTGACTGCCATTGACCCTTAAGTCTAACCAGGTGCTGAACCTTTAGTTGAGAAGGCCTTTTACCAATGAATCAGTTAAACTGAATCTTCGCATGTAGACCTGGTTTTTGTTACAGATAATTTTTGATGTAAACTAACCCAAAGCAGCCCATATTATTAAAAGAAAGCTTGCAAAATGCCAAGCCTCCCAATCAAAATATCAATACTGTAATTATAGGAATGTTAAAGATTGTACAATGCTAAACAATATTAAATGTATATAATCCTAACAAAAAAATCTAGAAATACAATTTAATCAGCAAAACTGCTGCTTTTCATAAAATTAAATGGTGGTCCAGCAGCAAGGCTTAAGATTTGCTCAGGGTATCTTCAATTGCAGGTAAATAAATACCTATAGAAAAAGGCCAATTATTTCAGTCTAGATATAGACTGTGAGGGGGGAGGGATGATCACACCATCTCCTTGCAGCAAAGTAGAAAAAATAGAAATAGAGATATTCATACTTCTTTTTATACAGCACTCCTGTATCTTTTTTTGTTTCCTTGGGTTTTTTCAAATGGAGGTAAAGTTGCTAATATATGGACCTTGCAATGCACAAATTCTCTTTATAAATTTATTTTTCAGGATTTATATGTATCTTGCTTCCCTTTATCCCTGAAAAAATAAAATCCAGTTATGAATCACATCTCTTCCTGATTTCAAAAGGTGAGCCTAGACACAGACTGTCTGTCTGACTTCTGTGGCATTTACTGCTGCTTCTGATATGCTATGGTATCCTCTGAAGAAGATGGAGGGCTTCAGTAAGTAAAAATAAATAATAAAGTAAGAACTTGAGGGAAGAACCTCGGTCTCATTCTACCCAACATCCTGAAGTTATCATGCTATAAAAATGATGGTCAGATATGTGTAAATCCTTCCAGTGGTGGGATTCAAATTTTTTAACAACCGGTTCTGTGGGCGTGGCTTATTTTGGGGTGTGGCTTCGTGGTCATGTGACTGGGTGGGCGTGCTAGCTGATCATGTGACTGGGTGGGCGTGGCTAGCTGATCATGTGACCGGGTGGGCCTGGCTATGGGCATAGAAACTACTCAGAGGGCTAAAAAAAGTCATTTCTGACCAGTCCTCGCACTTATGACCATCCTCACATTTATGCCCATTTATGCACAAAGGGACTATCCAGAGGACTGAAAAAAGTGATTTCTGACAGGTTCTCACACTTTTGATCAGTCCTCACACTTATGTCCGGTCATCATTTATCCCTATTGCAGCATTTTTAATAACCATGTCACTCATGTCACAACTGCGGTGCTTCATGTGACCGGGTGGGCATGTGACATAGCTTCTTTGCCCTAATGACTGTTTGCTGCAATGTTCGTAAGTGTGAAAAACGGTCATAAGTCACTTTTTCAATGCCATGCTTTTTAAACCAATTACCAGAACAAATCCATTCTCCCTCCCTTTTTCTCTCCATCTCTTTCTCCCCCTTTCTCTCTTTCTCTCCTTAATCTCTTTCTCCCTCCCTCTTTCTCTCCTTCATCTTTCTTCCCCCTCTTTCTCTCAATCTTTCTCTCCTTAATCTCTCTTTCTCCTCCCTCTTTCCCTTTCTCTTCTTCATCTTTCTCCCCTTCTATCCTTCATCTCTCTCTCCTTCATCTCTCTCTCCATCTTTCTCTCCTTAATCTCTTTCTCCCTCATTCCCTTTCTCTCCATCTTTCTCCCTTTTCTCTTCTTCATCTTTCTCCCCCTTCTATCCTTCATCTCTCTTTCTTTCTTTTATCGTTCTCTCCATCTTTCTCTCCTTAATCTCTCTTTCTCCCTCCCTCTCTTTCTCTCCATCTTTCTCCCCCCTTTTCTCTTCTTCATCTTTCTCCCCTTCTATCCTTCATCTCTCTTTCTCTCCTTCATCATTTTCTGCCCCCCTCTTTCTCTCCATCACTCTTTCTCCAAATGGGGTAGGGTAGGCTGGCCCTGCCCTGGTATTCTAACATTTCTTGCCTGAGAATTTCCTGTATATGAATCCTGTTGTGGAGTCTCATAAAATACACTGTTTTCCCAATCAAGCAGTTATGTATGATTTTTTATTCAAAATGCATCACAGTAATTGTCAATTACACCTGCCCAGAGAGTCATCTCAGTTCTTCCACAATTGGGATAGAGTTATCATACTGATTTGTGCTTTGTTGTCTTTGCAGTAATTGGTAAATTAGCCATTAGCTCTTGGGTATAAAAACATATCTCAGAGTTATGGCTGCATTATAACCAAAAGAAATCTATGCTGCTCCTGAAAAAAATTCTCTTTAAAATTGGAGGGCGAGAGGTTGCATGTCCCATCTTACATTTGCTGGCAATATGGTAATTCTATTCTTTGTTTTGGGGGAAAAGATTGTCTTCAAGGTTTTTTTTCTTTTCATTTAGCCAGAGTATGAATGGGAATTGGAAAAGAGCAGTGTATTTTTGATGCATACTTAAAACTGTTGAGCAAATGAACTCAAAATTAGGAGTGCACTATAGGCATTTGAGAATGAGCTGTGTCAACTTTGACACAGAAAGGATGACACTATGAGCAATTTTATTCAGCTCAATATGATAGAAAAATAGAAAGATGGATGGATGGATGGATGGATGGATGGATGGATGGATGGATGGATAGATAGATAGATATTATCAATACGATGCCCAGTGATATTTTGGATAAAGCTCAACAAAGTGTCCATTTATTTAGGATATATCCCAGAGGCTGGCTTCATTTCTGTATCCAGGGGCTATATTAATAAACCAGCATCCAAAGTCTGCAAGGTCTGTTGGCAAGCCTTCTGTCTTGCAGCCCCTTTGTTGCAACTTTAGATGCTAGTTTATTATACAGCCATCGTATTAAGTGACAGAGCCAGTGAGAACAAGGCTAAAACATTCAATCTTTTGCAGAGAGCTGGATTTTGGGCAGGTGAAAAAATAGCTGTAGGGAGTCAAGTGTTGGCTGAATAAAACTATCCAGCGAGGTGCTTGAATGGGCTGGCTAGAGAGACGCTTGGATGCAGGCAGACTTCAGTTGGCGGCTGCGTGGCACTTGGATCGGGTGGGCAGCAAGGTGCATGGATTGGTGGGCAGCGGCCAAGAGCTGCTGTCCACCCGATCCATGCACCTGCTCACCAATCAGCGCGTGACGCCGACAGCCTGCCTGCATCCAAGCCTCTTGCTAGCCAGCGAGACGCTTGGATACAGGCAGGCTTCGGTCGGCGGCCACGTGGAGCTTGGATCGGGTGGGCAGCAAGGTGCATGGATTGGTGGGCAGCGGCTACAAGCTGCTGGCTACCCCATCCAAGCATCTCGCTAGCTACCCGTTCCAAGCACCTCGCTGGCCATGCGGCTGCCAACCGTAGGCTACCCTTATCCAAGCACCTCACTAGTGGCTGGTGGCTGCATGGCTAGTGAGACACTTGGATGGGGGTAGGCTGTGGTCGGCGGCGGCGTGGACAGCAAGGTGCTTGGATGGGGGTAGGTCAACCACCTTTTCCAGTCCTGCTTCCCCAGGGGCAGCACTCGGCTGTACTTGTCTTCTGCTGCTGGAGCAGTCAGGGCAGTCTGAGGTGGACTGTCCAAGATGGGGAACAGAGTGGTTGGCAGCGGCAAAAGTAGCAAAGGCTGGGCCACGAGGAAAGGATAGGGATAGCTACAGCTATGCCTCAGTGTGTCACTAAGGCAAACTGTGCAACTCTGCGAGTGAGGCCAATAAATAGTGGTGGGGCGGGGCGATGGGCGGGTGAGCCAGCAATTTAAAAAATGCCTCGGTGTGTTCCGAGGCCATTAAATAGTGGTGGGGCGGGGCCGGGCATGGGGTGGCTGAGCCAGACATTTAACAAGCGGTTCTTCAGTGTGCTCCCAGGGGGGAGGAGAGTGCGAGCCAGCAATTTGCTGGGAGGCCGGTAAGTAATGGTGGGGAGGGGAGGGTCAAGGGGCGGGGCGAACTGGCAATTTAACAAACGGTTCGGCCGAACTGCCTAGAACCGGCAGAATCCCATCACTGAATCCTTCCATTCCCCACCATCCAGTCAGAACTGATGACGCTTCTTGGATGAGGAGTGAAAAGTCTTTAAAGAAAAACAAGAAAATCCAGTTGCTTCTTGAAAAAGCAACTTTGGAACAACAAATTAAAGAGTATATGAGTTACATGAGTTAAGAATTTAGTTATAACAAGACATCCTCTTACTCATCAGGACATCGTTTCAGAAATAATTCTTTACCTAAACAGAGAAACAAAATGACCATAGCAACTTCTGACCTTCTTCCAGGGGCCGGTTTAGCTCACGCTGGTAAAAGCCTGTTATTAAGGCTTATTAAGAACACAGTAGCCTGCAATTACTGCAGGTTCGAGCCCGGCCCAAGGTTGACTCAGCCTTCCATCCTTTATAAGGTAGGTAAAATGAGGACCCAGATTGTTGGGGGGGCAATAAGTTGACTTTGTAAAAATATACAAATAGAATGAGACTATTGCCTTATACACTGTAAGCCGCCCTGAGTCTTCGGAGAAGGGCGGGATATAAATGTAAACAAAAAAAAAAACAAAACAAAAACTTCCCCATTAATGTTGCTTGTGGGAGACTGGGAGGCAGCATCAGAAATTACTCCTCCTCCTCAGATGGCTTGTGGAACTGCCAGCCATTTTGCTGGAGTGAGGGGGAAATAAAGACAGCAGCAGATTGCAAAGAAAACTGCACCCCTGCTTCCCATCCTGACATGTTCCCAAGGGGAGGGTGTTTATGGGTGCTGTCTGGGTCAAGTGAGGTCCATACCCTCCACTACAGGAATTCAGTTGCAGTTGCTTCCTCAGTATTCAGTATCCCTACTATAAAGACTATGTTTATTACAAGCAAATTAGTAGCCCATTAGGACATCAATCAAATCTGACATTCTAGAACTCTCAGTATATAAAAAGATTCATTTTCTACCATGTTTCCAATGTTTTTCTCTAGACAGTCCAAATCTCCTTTATGTTTCTCATCCTACTCCCAGAAGCAATAGAATATTTGCATCTGAACAGTGTTCTCAACCTAGAAGCAACCTTTCTCCCCAATGCCCTGACATCTCTCCAAAGTGCTTTGGGCTCTGGTCTATACTATTATTCTTTCTATTAGAAAGCAGTAACTGAAATAGATTGATAGTTTGTGGTTTGTATATTTTATGGTTTTCCTATTGATCTTCTGTGCTAGTATTAATTTCAATACATTTTAAATTGATTGTATTATATGTTGCCTTGGGAACACACTGCAATTTTGTTTCAACATCAGAAATATTCAGTAAAGTTTGTTATACAGAAATTCTGTTGTGGATAGAGGAGTTAATTTTTTTATGTGTAGATAGATCAGGGTGAGGCATTTGTGGTCTTCCACGTGTAGCAATTCCAACTAACATAGCCAGACATGAGGGTTGCTGAGAATTATAAATTCACAACATTTGGAAAGCAACAGGCTTTCCCTTCACAGTTCGATTGTAATTCTTTCTACCCAATTTTGTGTCAGCTTAAGATCTGCCTTCATCTGCCACTGCCACTCAAGCCACAGTAATGAAGCCAGTGAATGGTTCTGTCACTTCTAAATTGGCTGTACACCGCCCTGAGTCCTCCGGGAGAAGGGCGGTATAAAAATCGAAATAAATAAATAAATAAATAAATAATTATTGAAAGTCAAATTAAGGAACTGGTGGATTTCCCCAGCTTGGTTCTTCTCCCACCCAGTTACCTCCTGGTAAAACAAAAATTGCAAATAATTCTCTCTAATACGGTTGGGCAGGGCATTGTGAGTTTAGAAGGATACTTATAATGGTAGGTTTACCCATCTGTCAAGTTACCTGACAGGTGGCAGAAGCTAAGAGGAGAGCTTGGTATGAAGTGGGAGGGAGCTGTCCTCTCAGCTGAGCTACTTCTATAGTGTCTCTATGAAAGAGACCTAAACCCATAAACCCAAAAGAGAGTACTTTAAGTCAATGTTATGGAGATGGTGCCTTGCAGGTTCCTGCAGGGCTCTACACTCTCTCTGCCCTTATTTAACATCTATGTGCAGCTTCTGGGTAAAGTAATCTATTGACATAAGTGCTTGAATCTATTGGAGTTGGGTGGCTATAATAAATTTAAATATTTTTTAAATATGCGGCTGTTATGCAGTTATGCATCTCCATCCCAAGCTAACTAAGCGAGGGCTGTAGAGGTTGTTTCCCAATGCCTGGAAGTTTTGGAGATCTGGGTGGAAAAAACAGATTTTGGCTCAAGTCTAGCAAAACCTAGTGACTGGGATTTTGAGTCCTCTAATCCTAAGAATTATCACCTTGGGACAATACACTCCTCCTGGTAGAACTGATGTACAATTGGGGGGTTTTCTTGGACTCTCAGCTTCTACTGGAGGAACCAGTGGCAGACAAAGCCAAAAGGGCCTTTAAACAAACACATATTATGCTTAATAATGGATGAGGAGCCCCTACTTATAGTCAGTCATCCCCTGGTCACCTGTCATTTGGACCGATGCACTATAAAACCACCCAGAAACTGAAGTTGCTCCAGACTACAATAGCATAAGTAGTTATAAGTATACCTCATAAAACAACTACTTTGGAAGCTATACTGGCTTCCTGAAACCTTCTGGATGCAGTTCAAAGTGCTGATTGTCACCTGTAAATGTCTTTATGGTACAGGGTCAAGTTACTTACAGGAGTGCCTGTATCCAATTATCTTCCCATGAGATCTGGTGAATTAGAAATGCTTTAGATCTCTTCTAGAAAGCAATATTACCTAGTGGAACCAAAGAGATGGGCCTTCTCGGAATCAATGGGTGCCCTGTGCAATAATACTCCCCTTGAGATTTGAATGAGCCTGAACTTCTCTCCTTCTTTAAAGCCTTAAAAACCTGCTTCTTTTCCCAGACACCAGGCCAAAACAGGGCATGAACCCGTGCAGAATGAAATACTGTATGCTGCTTGAGAAATGTATATTTTGATCTTGGCTAAATCTGTAGTTATCGTTATTTTTGTTCTTCCATTACCCTGTTGTTGTTTTTTCTGTCCCAAATTACGTATTTTTAATTTTGTGTGCTCATGTTTCTACAAACAGTAAAAAAAAAAAAAGAGTAGGTCCAGCATAGGAAGGAGGGAAAGGGTAATAATACCGAGCAGTTCAAAGCGATGGAAGAAAATGATTCAACTGCCTGGTTCTGGAACAGTCATAGAAGCTTTGGGAGCAAAGGAACAGAAAGAATCACATCTAGCCTTGCAATCAAGAGTGGAGTCCATGATTATTGGGAGCAGGGAAGAAAATGATTAATTATTCTATTGAAGAGGGACAAAAAGTGATCAGGAGCACTTGCATAAAACTCCTATTTATTGTGCACAAAATAATCTAACTATGTTCTGTGCCAGATTGTTTAGATAAATAAGATATTAAAATTGTTGTGCTGGAATCAAGACTGTCATTTCTGTTCTTTTACCTTATTGAGCAGACGTTGTTCCTTTCCCAGGTTTACTAATTCATTTAATTCCTTGAATGCCAGGCAGTTCTATTTATGTGCATTATGCATTAAACTAAAAAAAGGAAGTGCACAAAACCTAAGTAAAGAATAGAATAGAATAGAATAGAATAGAACAGAACAGAACAGAACAGAACAGAACAGAACAGAACAGAATAGAATTCTTTATTAGCCAAGTGTGATTGGACGCATAAGGAATTTATCTTGGTGCATACGCTCTCGGTGTACATAAAAGAAAATATAAAGGATATTATTATGGAAGGAAAGTAGTATTTTACTTAATCTATGCAATAAAAAGTGTCTAATATTAAATGTCTGTGTAAAAACGAACATAAATACAAAGGTTTGCATCCACATATAAACAACAAGTATCATTAAGGCTGCCAGCCAGTTCATTCTAGTAGTCTATCCTCCCAAAATAAAAGTAAATAACCTCACGATTGTACAGACAATTCATAGGGGTTCAAGGAGATATCTAATAGAGGAAAAATATACTGTGTGATGGCACAGTGGCTAGAATGCAGTGCTACTGCAGGCTACTTCTGCTGACGGCCAATTGCCAACAGTTTGGCAGTTCAATTCTCACCAACTCAAGGTTGACTCATTCTTCCATCCTTCCGAGATCGATAAAATGAGGAGCCAGATTGTTGGGGACAATATGGTGACTCTGTAAACCACTTACGGAGGGCTGTAAAGCACTGTGAAGTGGTATATAAGTCTAAGTGCTATTGCTATTTCTTCTTCCTTGGGAAGAAAAGGTTACCATCAAAAATGTGCATATTTTTGGTTGGTTCTAATATGCCTAATTCAACTGTGCCTAATTCTCAGAGACTGTCTGGACAACACCCTATAGAGGTAATCCCCGGGTTACGAGTATTCCCATAGTGAACGTTCAGAAATACATGATAAACACCCCCTAGCATTTACAAACAAATCCCAAAATTATGAATATTGCAGCACCATGGCAGTTGTTCACCCTTACAATGACTGCAAAGCATTCACCCTGCCTATTCCCCCCCAGATCTTCACAGGCACTTTGCCTGTTGAGACTCACTTACCTTGCAAAGATCTCCTCTCTATCGCAGTTTTTTTGCCTGCATTTGCATAGAACAGAGGTCTAACGTAATGCAAGATCAGTAGCGTGAGATCTTGTGTAATCTCACACTTTAGGCCTTCTATTCTCTGCAAATTGAAGCCTAGACGTTTGCAAACAAAGGGAAGGCTTCGGTCCTTCAGGCCTTCCCTATGTTTGCCATTTCCTTACTGAAGCCTGCAGGGAGATTGCGTTCCTGTAGGCTTCAGCATCCCTTTGCAAAAAGCCTTTGTTGGCACAGCAGAGCTTGAGATTTTTGTATTTTTATTTATTTATTTTATTAAATTTCTATACCGCCCTTCTCCCGAAGGACTCAGGGCGGTGTACAGCCAGAATAAAAACACAGAATATATACAATTAAAAGAATTTAAAATGAACTATTACTATACGGCCGATAATTAAAACATTTAAAAATTTAAAATATTATTAAAACCCCAATTTAAAATCAACTATTTATGCCAGTCCTGCTTGAATGAATAAATATGTTTTAAGCTCACGACGAAAGGTCCGAAGATCAGGCAGTTGACGTAAGCCAGGGGGGAGTTCGTTCCAGAGTGTTGGTGCTCCCACAGAGAAGGCCCTACTCCTGGGGGCCGCCAGCCGACATTGTTTGGCGGACGGCACCCTGAGAAGGCCCTCTCTGTGAGAGCGTACGGGTCGATGGGAGGCATAAGGTAACAGCAGGCGGTCTCGTAAGTACCGTAAGAGTACTCGTAAGAGAGGAGCGGGTGTGTCCCTCCGAAGCCCTGTTCCTACCAGCAAAGGCTTTTTGCAACCTGCTGCCAAAGCATACAGGGATGCAATCCTTTGCCAACAAGAAAACAGCCCCAAAAGGCCACATGTAGCCTTTCAGGGCTGCTTTCTCTCCCCAGATCAGCCTGACGAGGCCTCCAGTGCTGAGAAAGGTAAAGTCACCTGGTGTGACAGGATGCGGGGGAAGTAATTGTGGGGACCCCAGAGAAGGGAGAATGAGGTACCTCTGGGTTGGGTGAGGTCTTGGGTAGTCTGAAGTAGGTGGCCTGTTCCCTCATTAGCAACCCCCATGGCCCTCCGCACCCTGATACCTCATGTGCACTTAACGAACCACGCATTTGCCCACGCATTTAATTAGAGAATGTGTGGGCAAAAGCAGGGAGTGATGTTGTTCAATGTACAAGATTCACTCCCATGAATTCTCGAGTTATGGATGGAACGGGCAGGTTCCATTACATTTTAACTCGAGGACTACCTGAAGTCTTCTTTCCAATGTTTTCAGAACTGATTTGCTATTGCCTCCTTCCTAGGGCCAAGATGAAGTGACTGGCTCAAGGTCACCAGATGCTTTGTTCCCAAGGCAGGATTAGAACTGATGATCTCTGGTTTCTAATCTGATGTCTTAACCACTTGAGACCAATTGGTTCTCAATATAAATGCTACCCATTAGTAAATTCTGGGTTTTTCCTTTGAATAAATTTTTTTTTGGGGGGGGGGAGACTTAGCACATAAAACTTTTGATGTAAAAGTAGCTTATATCAAGATAAAGAAAATACAAAGCCATTAAATAGATTATTCAGCATTTAAAAGAAAAATATATCTTCATTTGACAATATGTGTAAAATTATTCTCTGGTCTCTTAGTTGCTTCATTTCAGGAAAAAGCATGTAAGATTAAGCATGCATTTGTATTTGTGTTAAACATATCTTATGATCAATTTTTTAAAAATTACATACATTTAAAAGGTACAATGGCTGTCCTCACTTACCAACTGCCTCATTAAGCGACCATTAAAACTTATGATGATTAAAAAAACAATTTTACAACCAATTATCACTTTTATGACCGTTGCAGCCTGTGTGATCACCATCCGGGTGCTTTGTAATTGACATGCATTTAGGATAGCTGCAGCATTCTACAGTTACATGATTGCCATTTATATGCTTCACAACCAGCTTCCAACAATTGTTAATTAAGAAATAGTTAAGAATTAATGGAGAATGTGGAAGTGATACTGCGGGTCACAGTCAGGTGATGTCTCACTTAACAACTGCAGTGATTTGCTTAAAGAATAATTCACTAGTGAGATCATAGGACTGCCACAAGGACTATTTGTACTTGAAATGCCAAAATATTTTAAGCAGAAGTATCAGACCTTGATTCTGAGTCCCCGAAGTGGCAGCCAATCTGAGAATGGCTCAGGAACTCCATGGCTTCAAAAAACCAAAGAAAGTGGTGGACAAGCATCACAGTAAGTACTTTCAGTCCCAAACACAAGAATTATGCATGGCTTGCATATTCTACGTGTGTGTGCGTGTATGTAAAAAATTAAGATTTTTAGAGTGAATTTCAAAAATTCAAAATGCCTGTTACTATCAAATGAACATTAATCTTACATTTAATTTCCATGTACTGTATATGCAGAAGGCTGATATTCAGGGTAATGTTATTCAAAGCTGCAGCTTTGCTGATGTGAAAAATCAGAGTTGCAATGCAATCGGTCAGATTATCTTCTCATTTAACATATGTTAGCGTAAATTAGAATAAGCAGTCTTTGACTCAGATTAACAGAATTGGAAGGGACCTTGTGGGTCATCCAGTCCAACCCCCTGCCCAAGCAGGAGACCCTACACCATTTCTGACAAATGGCTGTCCAATCTTTTCTTGAAAGCCTCCAGTGATGAAACTCCCACAAATTCCGAAGGCAAGCTGTTCCATTGGTTAATTGTTCTCACTGTCAGAAAATTTCTTGTGTGCAGCCCTGAGTACATTTTTCATGAAAAACCAGTAATGCCTATACACATACTGTATGGGCAAGTTTTTCCTACCACTCTTTCTTTGATTAGCAACCCCTTCTTTTGGTCTGTATTAATTTATTCAAACTTATTTAGAGCTCTTACCTTGTTCAACTGACATTTACTTCTATTCCTTGAAGGAACTATGTGGGGAAAGTTTGCATTATTATTCCCCACAAGTGCATGTAATAATGATTTAATTATTATTCCGCACTCGCAAGACAATCTGTCTAACAAGTTTTAACCCATTCTGGGTGTCTTTCCAAAGAAGCAATGCCGAGGGTCTCCACTACAGGCAATGTGGACGATCTGGGGGCAGCTGCAGAGCAGGAAGTATATATAACCGATTTAAAATAGCTTTTTAAAATTAAAACTATTGATTTTAAAATTTAAAAAGTTAGTTTAGCCTGGAAATAGAATAATTCAATTTTGACCCATCCTAGTATTAGGTAACCATAAATAAATGAAAAGGACTACCTCATGAACCACTTAAATTGATTCATAATTAATTGGAAGTTTCTTAACTGGGCCAGTACTATACTGGTGAGAAAAGCTTCAGTTCAGGAAGGAAAAAACAATTGCTATTGAAGTACTACACAGAACAGATGAAAACTTCTAATTGACAGAAGCAGAACTTCCTTCCAAAGAGCAAGCCAGATATTATAACCTCAGATTATAAAATGTCTGGATAGGTATCAATATTTGAGTGCATTTAGATGATAAATATATATAACATTCGTAGTATATTATAAAATACAATGTTCTATAATTGATTTTTAAATAATAAAACCTACATTAAGAATTACATTTTTTTTATTTCCTGAAATGAGTAGGATATGTAGGACTCTAAATGTATATATCCCAGAAAAACTAGCTAGAATGGTCAAGAACCAAGGCTATTCTGAGTTGTACTTCAGATCACCCCAAGACTCCCAACCTAGGTTAAAACAGCCCTAAAATGTTAGCAAAATGGTGGTGTCAATAGGAAACACATTACTCTTTAATTTCTTACATCACTATTCATCCCAACATAAGCCCAAAATTTGAGTGGTACTGGGAATTTTTATTTGTTTATTCTTTGTCACTGACATTCTTTATCTTTGTTAATCTAACATTTCCCTCAACATCCTAAACCTTTTCTTATTTTTCAAATATCAATTATATTAATTTTTAAAAGGATATCTAAAAGTTAATTGTCAACTTTATCTTTATTCTTTTTTTATATATACAAAAGAAATATTATGCACAAATATACACATATAACTGAATTGCCAATACAAACTTAAACAGAAACTTAAAATTAAGATGAGGAATAATGAGAAAAAATGTGCCTGGAAACTTGCATCAGAAATGGAAAAGAACAGAATTACAAATTTACCAAATTATTTAAAATTCTTCTTCTTTACCCGTTTACTGAAAAAAAACACTAATTCAAATTCTGTATTGATAAAACATCATATCAACAATCCATTGCTGTGGATGGGGAAGGGTAGATTTAGGATCAGTCTAAACAAGACAGAGTGGCTATTAATCCAGAAAATGAATTTCAGAGCAGTGTTGATGGGAGTCCATAAATTTAACAGCAGGTGGAGAAACTATTGTCTCAATACTCTTTGCCCAGCTTCTGTTCTTGGACTGGGAGGCATCAGCAACTATCATTTCTATTCTTGTCACTATCAGAATGGATTTCCATCATGTATTCATTCTGCCCTTGAAAATCACCTAGAAATCTCACCTGGTGCAGAATGCAGCTGTTTGTGTACTAATGAGAATTTCTCAAAATGGACATATTAATACCGGTACTCTGAGAACTGCATTGGTTACCAATTTATTTATGTGTACAATTCAAGATGCTCATGATAATGTACAAAGTCCCACATTAAGGCTTGGAACCTTGGTATCTATAAGGCTGTAGACTTAAAGCAGAATTTACCCATTGAAAAAGTGTAAATACAGAAATTATGCTAACAACTACACCTCTGTGAAATGTAACAAAATCAGAATCTGAAGCCAGATCTGAGGAGGTTCTAGGACAACCCAAGCAAAAAAGCAGCTAACCAGGAGTACTGCTTTGTTATATTCAGTAAAATAGAAGGCCTAGGAACTGCTGCTTAAGATTTGTTAAAGACAATAAATTTCCATGAGGAATGTCATATGTTTATAATTTGTAAGTGCTTCCAACATGAATAAAGAAAGAGGAGGAAGGCCCTATATTTTAGGCCCTGCCTTCCCAAAAAGGTATCATTCTATAAGAAGGGTCAGGTTCTGTTTCTACATCACATTTCTCTTCTGTATATATAGAAATCTTTACTTTTTGAGATGGCCCACAAAAAAAGACTTTCCACATTCTCACAGCCTTTAAGATCCAAAGATACCTCTTTACTCAAGAATAGTCCAATCCAAAAATGGACAGCATTCATCCAGTGCAAACAAATGGGAAATTCCTACTGAGAAGTTTAGTTTGAAGAATTCTGCCTCAGTTCACTTCTGACAATGCTCTGCAACACTAACAATAATAAATGCTAAATTCTGGCCATGACATTTGAGCATCTGTTTGCTAATAAGCTTTTCACCAAAGCCATTTAAGAGATTCAGGCACAGCTAAGCTTGACTAGAACATCTATCTTTTACTATTTCACTAATGCCCAGCAAACATAATCTGAATTTGCTCCTCATTATAAGATTTCTCCCAGCTTTTTTTAGCTTTATGGAATAAAGCAGGCATTTGCTGACCTATACAGTATTTTTATTTCCCATCTGGTCCAATTTCTAAACTTTCAAGAAAATCTCTATAACAGATCAGAGACAAACTGTACTCCTATTCATTCTGAACTCAAAAACAGCTTCCAAGCTGAAGCCCATAAACTGTACACAAAGCATTAACAAATTACTGGTGCCTGCATTTCTTGCAGGTGTAGGGGAAGAGCACACAGAATGACAGCATGTCACAGACTACAGCACTGTACTAACATTCAGATCTAAGCATAAAAATATACTGCATGAAATGTTGCCCTTGTTGGGCTAATGAACAGCATGCCAGCATACATGTAATCAGTGGACAGGCAAGTACTCTAATGAAAGCAGTAGCACTGGGGAATTCTCTTTTCGATGACAGAAATGCAATGAATATAAAAAATAATATAGTGAATCCTGTTCCATTCTTATACAGCTCCAATTTACAACAGTAACCCCCTAATGGGATGCTGAATAGTAATGACGTCTGTCTGAAAACAGATGCTGCAGGGCTTTGAATGAAATCTAGTGTACTTTCTTACTCACTGAAAATGAGATGTTTGCCCCATTGATAACCTCAGCTCATACCCAAAGGGACTGTCTCTGGATGAAAGATTATTCTTGGCCTCTGCACACTTAATTGAATGAAAAGACTGTATTCAAATGTCAGAGCATTTGTCAGTTGAAATCCTGTCACACTTTCAGTCTGACATGACTAGGTCAGAATCACGCACTTGGTTCCCTGTCTCCTTAGACTGCATGAACCTTTTACCTCGTCAGTCAGTTCTTAAATAGTTCATTTTTTAAGGGCTTGATGGCTCTCACTCTTGCTGGCCATAGCAGCAGCTGATTCAGATCTTGGGAATATCTAAAGATATTTATATCTTGCACAAAAGGGTCAGTGTGTCGTTAATGTCTAAAGAGTTGGGACTAGGAGTGGGAAGATTCAATACTCATCCTCATCCTCAGCCACAGAACACACCCTGGGGTAATTCGCATTTCAACAGTGTCTAGGCCCATGATGGCAAATCTACGGCACGCATGTCAGAGGTGGCACACAGAGCCCTTTCTGTGGGCATGTACGCCATCCCCAGCTGCTCTTCTGTTTCCCAGCATGCACGTGCACACCAGCCAGCTGGTCTTTGTCGGTGCCAGAGCACCAGAAAACAGCCTGAAAAGAGCACCCCAAAACCCAAAAATTCCCAAAAAACATATATGTGCAAGCTGGTCTTTGGGTTTCTGGCACTCTGACACGCACACATGCACACACATGCACGTGCATTCCGGTTAGGGCACTCAGTGCCGAAAAGATTCGCCATCACTGGTCTAGGCTGTCTTGAGGATCTTTTTGAAAGTGGGACAAAAATCTAGTAAATAAAAGAAATAGCTCACAGCTTAAACAGTCACATGGAGGTTAATATACACATTGTTAATATTTGATGTTTTTCAATGAAGCATACCTTTCATTTAAAAGAAAACTACAATGTATTTCCTGGCAAGTCAAAGTGTAAAATAATTATCACATCAAATAATGATATTATCTATGTGATAAATAACTCTAGCAAGCTCTAGCAAGAGCTTAGAGTCAACCCTAGCAAGACAAAGTGTCTCTCAGTTTTTCTTTTTTCTGATTCTGGTGAGGGGTCATCTTTGACAATTGCAGGGGTACACTCCTCCAATCGGAGCTGGTCTGTAATTTGGGGATCTTCATGGACTTGTGGCTCCTGTTCAAGGAAAAAAGGAAGCGGTGGCTAAAAGTCTCTGATTCATCTTGTGGATCCCATTCCTGGACTGGGAGGCCTTGCTTATGGTCAGACACAACTTATCAATTTACTGCAATGCATTCTACTTGGGGCTGTTGTCAGGGTTCCAGGTAACACCCCCAACCAAGTAAGACTCCAAGGCTAGAAATTCCTCAAAGTTCCATTTTATTAGAGATATCATATTGGCACATCTGTGTAAACCTATATCTGAAAACTCCCAGGTTTTCCCCACCCAAAGGAAAGTCAAAATCCCTTCCCCTGCATCCACATGTCCATCACATGATCCAATCAATCCACCATTCCAACTAGAAATGTTTCCCAGTCACGCCTTTCCAGGTGCAGGCTGAATGTCCTTGACGCTCAGAGAAAATGTTGTTGTGGCTATATATCTCTACCCACTCCATGCAACTCCCCTCCCATTTTCCCACAGCAGGCCTGTGCACTAAATGTGGCAGCCCTGAAGATCCAAAGAGAAAGATGGCTTCCAGGGCTGACACGGATGGTCCTAAGACTGGATGGTCTTTGAAGACTATCCAGAAATTACAACTGGTCCAGAATTTACTAGCAAGTGCAGTTTTGGTTTGTCTATATTATGCCACTGCTATGATAGTTGCACTGGTGCCCAGCTTCTTTTGGAGTGCGATTCAAGGTACTGATTATCACCTTTACAGTCCTAAACAGCACAGAGCCTGGTTATTTGTAGAATCACATCTGTCCATTCCACTAGGTGAGTGCACTCCATTTCTCTTCCTTTCAGTGTTGACAGCTAGTGATCCTAGTATGTAGCACTATAAGGTAGACAAGAAACAAATGTTTATGTATTGTTGCCTAGGTAACAGATCTTTTATTGTAATTATTTTTCTGGTTAATGGTCCCTGCTCCTTGCAATACTTCCCAGGAATCCAAAGGGCACCTATTCTGCTAGCCTTCCAAAGAGCTGCAAAGTCCTGACTTTTCCAACAAGACGTGTGGGTAGTCTGAGGCTGGAGCCCAGAAAAATATGCATACATGAGATGTGCTGTGGTTGGGTGTGTGGAAGTTTCTGGTTATTTTATTATTTTATTTTTACTGTCTTCATTTTTACTGTTGATTATGAGCCACTCAGGGTTATATTGCATAAGTTTGGGGGAAGGAGCATAATTTTTTTAAATAAATAAATATCATGATTTAATAAAAATATTTGATTAGAGAAAAACATAAATAGGATCCATTTTATTTCATCAATATTACAGATGCCTTCCTTGTCAGAAAGGACAATTTTATAATAGTCATGACTGTAGCTAGAAATGTTCTCAAAATCTTGTATGATAGGATAGGTTTTATAATAATATTCAGGAATGTAGTGGACCATGGTAACCTAAGAATTAAGTTGAAGAGTCATATGTAAATATTACATTTATTTTAATACTATACAGTGGCTAAAAGTAAGGATGTCTTTTTATAAATAACTCAAAGTGGCAAACATACCTAATACTCCTTCCTTCTCCTATTTTCTCCACAACAAGGTTCTCCACAACCTCTGGAGGGCCAGGGATAGGGGTTGTTCCTCTGCCCTGGTCCTGTTAGATCTTTCATCTGCTTTTGATACCATCGACCATGGTATCCTGCTGCGCCGGTTGGGGAGTTTGGGAGTGGGAGGCACCGTTTATCGGTGGTTCTCCTCCTATCTCTCTGACCGGTCGCAGACGGTGTTGACAGGAGGGCAGAGATCAACCGCGAGGCGCCTTACTTGTGGGGTGCCTCAGGGGTCGATTCTCTCGCCTCTCCTGTTCAACATCTATATGAAGCCGTTGTGCGAGGTCATCAGTGGCTTCGGGGTGAGTTATCAGCTGTACGCTGATGACACTCAGCTGTACTTTTCCACTCCGGGCCACCCCAACGAAGCTGTCGAAGTGTTGTCCCGTTGCCTGGAAGCCGTACGGGTCTGGATGGGGAGAAACAGACTCAGACTCAATCCATCCAAGACGAGTGGCTGTGGATGCCGGCACCCCGGTACAGTCAGCTGCAACCACGGCTGTCTGTTGGGGGCAAGTCACTGGCCCCAACAGAGAGGGTACGCAACTTGGGCATTCTCCTGGATGGACGGCTGTCGTTTGAAGATCACCTGGCAGCCATCTCCAGGAGAGCCTTTTACCAGGTTCGCCTGGTTCGCCAGTTGCGCCCCTTTCTGGACCGGGATGCCTTATGCCTCATGCTCTCGTCACTTCTCGTCTGGATTATTGCAATGCTCTCTACATGGGGCTACCCCTGAAGTGCACTCAGAGACTCCAGTTAGTCCAGAATGCAGCTGCGCGGGTGATTGAGGGAGCTCCACATTGCTCCCGGGTAACACCACTCCTGCGCAGTCTGCACTGGCTACCTGTGGTCTTTCGGGTGCACTTCAAGGTTCTGGTTACCACCTCTAAAGCGCTCCATGGCTTAGGGCCCGGGTACTTATGGGACCGCCTGCTGTTACCTTATGCCTCCCACCGACCCGTACGCTCTCACAGAGAGGGTCTTCTCAGGGTGCCGTCCGCCAAGCAATGTCGGCTGGCGGCCCCCAGGGGAAGGGCCTTCTCTGTTGGAGCACCTACCCTCTGGAACAAACTTCCCCCCGGTTTGCGCCAACTATCTGACCTTCGGACCTTTTGCCGGGAATTAAAAACTTATTTATTTATCCAAGTGGGACTGGCTTGATTTTTTAGATTTTTTAAATTTTTCAAATTTTTAATTTTGAGTAATTTTATATGGGGTATTTTAGATTGGGTCAATTTGACGGTTTTAATTTGGCCATTATTGAATATGTATTTTAATTTGATATTTTAATTTTGTATATTTAACTGTTTTAACTTTGGCTGTACACCGCTCTGAGTCCTTCGGGAGAAGGGCGGTATAAAAATTTAAATAAATAAATAAATAAATAAATAAATAAATAAATAAATAAATAAATAAATAAACAAACAAACAAGAACCCTGGGAGATAGGTTGAGTTGAGAGAGAGTGACTGGCCAAAGTCACCCAGACAACTTTGATTGGCAAGGTTATTTATAAGTAGCTCTGCCTTTACCATATAACCATGTTTTCCTTTATATTCCTACCCTTTATATTCCTATCCTCATTCAGGGTCTGAATTGTCAGAATTAGGGCTGGAGAGACACAATTTGGCCTGTCAGTGGTGCTAGGGCCTGAGCTTTCAGTGACCAAGCCACTGTGTATCCCCGTCCTTCTTTAAGGATGACCCAAAGAGTAGATAACTAGTATACATCTGCCTGGTCCTACTATTGCCCCCTCTCCTTTTCCTCCTGATCTGATTCTACTTTCTGAAAAGCAACACAACACATCCCACCCCTCCCACACAAGAATGGAGATGGGATGAATATCAAAGTGTAAACTGAGATGTTGATGGATGACAGCTATACAGAAATGTACATTTATACTTACATTTCAAATGTATATTAGCGATTACCCAAGTACTACACATGTAAATGTCTTTCTTTGAGCAAGGCAAAAGACTCAGTGGATGTGATATATGGGACATAGAATATGCTACTAGATAGTCAGCATCCTTTAGACTATATGAATTAAAACAGAAAATGTTAGCTTCAAAGAGAGCAAGTTTTAGAAAACTGCTCCTAGTGGAAGATGTGTATAAATTCAGCATGCAACATTTCCAAGATTATGAAGACATTGTAAGAGAATAAAAGCAATCCAGGCATGCATGCTGCTTCTATCGCTACTGCAATACCGTTTGGCAATTCCAGAGACTCAAGCTGGAAGACCACTTCATGGCTGCTTTGCCACCAAAGCAACCTATCCTCCAGCTGTTAAATCTGGAGGGAGGATATTTAGAGACACAAATAAAACCACTGGCTTTCTTCAGAAAATGTAATGAATCTTTTCTGAATTTACTCACATAATGGAACATCCCTTTTTGGCATTCTTTCAACCTCGGAAGATCTGAAATCACGAATAACCGTTGCAAATGTTTTGATTTAATACTCCCCACCTCAAGCACATACATAAAAGACCCATTTTCAGTTGGCTATAATCCTTTTAAATTGCTATGTTGCCATGAGAACTTGATTAAAATACCACCTACAGGCTGGGGAGGGAGGGGGGAGGGGGAAGATCTTCTAACCTTTTGGAAAATGCTAGTCCTACTACATATGTGCTGCATTGCAGTATTTTCCCAGTCACCATAAACGTTCTGCAGTGCAAGGCAGCTGAAATGTCTTGACAGCTTTTATTTTGCTGAACACTTTCTGCTGGAAAATATTTAGCAGTCAGAACACTTTCCAGCCAGTACGTACTGTCACACAACAATATTCATGCATATACAGTAATCTTTTGTATTGGTAGAAATATTATTAGCACAGAGATCTAGACTGAAAATTACAAATGGGTTTTTTTTTTAGCTCTGGGAGGTAATAAAGTTCCAGGTGTGCATGTCTGCAAAATACTCTCGGAAGCCTAATAAATTTGGTATTTCTTCCGTTACCTAATTTTATACATTCTGCGTTAATGAGTAATGTAACATGGGATTGTAATAACACATTTGTCTGATGATTTGCTAAAGGAGAAAAGGAGTGCACCATGGGTAATCTTTTGAATGATTAAGGACTAGTCACAAAATAAGTGTAATTGGTAATGCCCAAACATATCTAGTGGCAACACTAGGGAGGAATATCACTCAAGCCTGACATAGGAAAACAGTCCCTATTCACAGGAGTTAAATACTGTACACTCCTTAATTATGCATAGTTCTTTTCTGAGAAAAATAATGGAAAAGTAGTGGATAATAATAATGGACAAGTAATGGAAAAATACATAATGATAAGTTTGTAATTACATTATCTCATGATTTCTCAACCACCACAGAACTACTTATTAATTCAGAGTAATTTATATAACTGAAATTTAGAAACATTTTCATTCTCAAAGAGTCTTTAGTATAACAAAGAAACCTTCCAGAATACAAATAGCACAGATCACATCCAGAAAAAGGGTTGGCGGGCATAACTATTCTAGCTTTCCATGATAACTTCAGGCCACACAAGTTGCCTGATCATTTATTTAGATCTCAAGCAGGAATGGGGAAAAAAGTCATATTGATAACATCAGCTGAACATTACCACCCCTGGTTGAACTGCAGATGCCATGGAGGTTTCCAGAGGCAATCAGGGTCTGAGTGGATGAAATAAGTTCAGACTAAATCTCTCCGAGATCGTTGTTCTTTGTCAATAGACATCCAGGAACATTGGACCTGATATGGGAAACTGGATTGGATTGCCCTGAGGGAGACAGTTCATATTCTAAGATCTGCCTGGACGTACAGCTGCTATTCAAATAGCAAGTGGAAGCCAAAGCAAGGAAGGACTTTGCCTAGCTCCATCTGGTGATCCAGTTATTACAATGGTAAATCATGTTTTTATCATCACTCATTTGAATTACCTTAATATGGTCTCTGAAGCTACACTTAATGGCTGGATTGATAATAGATAAACCTTACCATGGAGATAATATTTCTGCTAAAGTTGTTGCACTGGTTACCACTAAGTTCTAGGATGCTTGTCATCATCTACAAAACCCTGTATGACACAGCACTGGTTACACCAGACGTCACCTTGCCGATCTGCCTACGAACAATACGAGAAGGCCTGATAAGAATCCTATGCTATATAGCTATGCTATGGCTTAATAGGGTTTTAAATATGGATTTTATTGAGGTTTATTTTATATTTCGTATTGTATTTTAAATTTAGGCTATTGGAATAAGTTTTTTAAATATTGTTTTTATTGAAATGTATTGTTTTTATTTTATCTGCCTGTTCACCGCCCTGAGTCCTCCGGGAGAAAGGCGGTATACAAATTAAATTATTATTATTATTATTATTATTATTATTATTATTATTATTATTATTATTATTATTATTATTATTATTATTATTATTATTATTATTATTATTATTATTATATGAAGTCAGAGGGATGTGTAAGCAGCGAGCCTTTTTCGTTGTGGCCTCTGCACTCTGGAACTGCCTGTCTGGAAAGAATGTACCTCATCCTCCTTCCTGGCATTTCACAAAGCTGTTAAAACTACACTATTTCATCATTGTTTTAATGAGAGTTGATTGCTTAATGGCAGCTATTACGGGGAGGTGTTTATTAATTTTTATATGATTTTTTTTTTGCACTTTACCCTGTCTGAGTCTAACAATGTGGTCAGTTACCAAAACTATAAACAAACAAACAAACAAACAAGTAAAACACAGACTTCCATTTAAGCATGAACCAGTTAGCTACAAATGTAAAGTACGTCAGTTTTTTTCTTCACCACATATTCACTTTGCACATAAACATTTGTTCTAAATTGTAACAAAAACTGCTGCTAAATACTTGGATAAACTAGATGTGAAAAGGCAGTCATGCTTCTTTATTCTCTGTATGAATAAGAGCTATGGCAAGGGTCCGGAGAAATATTTTATAAGCAAACGAAAAACAAACAAAAAAGCAAGCCAAAAAAAACATCAAAAGCAGAAGCTGAACTTACTGAACTCTTTATCAAGTCAAGCATTTTTCTTCCCAGACTAGCTGCAAGCCACCTAGAGTACAGTGAGTAGTGAGCATACAAATTGATGTGATAAATAAATAAAGCACAAAGTGTAGGAGGCTTCATTCATCCTCTCCTCTGAGTCTCTTCGGATGTAAAATTAGTTTATAAAGCAGAGAATAAGACAATGTCTATCTATGCCTGATACAAGAACATTAAATGTGACTGTCCAATTTCTGTTATATTTTTCTCCTCTTCAAAATATATACAAATACAAAAATCTATCATTAGTATGCCACAAAAATAACTTCTATCTCTTAGTTTCATTGTACATTCTGATGCTAGGGAACCTGTAGCAACTGATCACCCAATTGTATAACAATAAAAATAAACAATTTATATCCTATATTTAGATATATCTATAAACTAGATGAAATTGTCTTTGCACTATTATCATCATCATCATCGATCTATCAACAACATGTCAACAACTGTGCTGAGAAATCAAATCCTCATTGTTATGTAAACAAAACTGAACAGATACTATACCTTCCCCAATGATCTGTTGGTTTGACTGAAATACTGCATGACTATATCAGTTGTATAAATGTTCTTGCTTTGCATTGAATTAACCAATATAATAATTTTGCTATTAATATTCTAATTTACATCTTTCTATCAGGGAGAATAGTTTTGCAAATATTTTGCAGAAACCAAATCAAATCAATTATCGTTCTTATGGTCTTTGACCACCCTTTACAATAAAAGGATACAATAAAAAGGGAGAAAGTTTAACACAGCAATTTTAATTGTGGAAGCGAGAAAATAATAGAATAATAAAACAACATATCTAATTAAAGGTTTTACACAATTGTAGATATCTGGCCACCTGATATGTGAGTGTGGGGTTAGCATCTTTAAAAAATAATAAACGTAACTTGATATGTATGGCCCTCCAATTTGGAAATGATTATCGTCTCTGTGTGTGTTGTGGGGTGTGTGTGTGTATTTTTTCCTAAAAACATGACTAAAAATTCCTATATTCATTTTAAAACATCAAAAATTACATTCAGATTTCTATTTTAAAAAAGGATACAAAAGTAGCCCATATTTACAATCATCATCTAGATTCCCTGGATAAGCCTAGATTACTGATCTCTAAGGCCTCTGTCCCCAGGTAATTGGTCAAAACCAATTCTGAACATACAGAATGTGGCTTATGGGAGCTAAAATCTAACATATCTGAAGGACAGCAAGTTGGGGAGGCTGACCAAAAAATATCTCCATAAGTCATTTCGATTCTGAGTTTCAGTCTGTGTTTTCTTGGTGAATAATTTTTCTGACCTTGCTATCTCTTCAGCCATCTGTCTGTTTTATTAAATATATGACTTGTCTTATGGTAGAAAAGTTGGTGCATATTAGTAACTTGTATTCTCTTTTTGTCATATACAGTATTTTTTATGAACTAATTGGCATAAACATAAAACGTAAAAAGTTTACTTCAGATAAATTTATGTATATGACAAAAAGAAAACTTAAATTATTAATATGTACATAAAGGTGCAAAAGGGGAAAGAAGTGTACAAGTGTCTAGAGGTAACAGAAACCGGTTCAGAGATACATTAACCAACCTCTCCATCTGAGAGAAGTTCCAGTTATAATGAAGAATGGCAACATTTACAATATCAAGGGCAGATGTAGAGGTGGAAGATGAAACTGATGGAATTAGGGCTACCATTTCCAGTCAGAACTTGGATGAACACATGATGGTAGCAAAGGAGAGTTTTCTGCATCTCCTTTCAACCATCTAGTGCAGGGGTGTCAAACTCACAGTGTCATGTTGTCTTCACAGGGGTGAGCATGACCAGCGTGTAAGGCATCCGGCCACAAGTTTGATACCCCTGATCTAGTGAGTGTTTGCATTTCTGTAGTCCAAATCTGGTAGATCTACCGATAATTATTTTGAAGACAGTTTATTTTTATTATAAACAAAAAGCTAAAAACAACAACAATAAATCTCTATGTCTTGGTATCATTCAAGCATTTTCTAGAGTATCTCATAAGTTGATTCTACACTAAGACACCTGATTTTACTTTCATATATTGTTTGGCAAACAAATTTATTTGGCGAAAACTAGACAGCAGGAAAGGTAAGCTTACTCCCCATGTTATTTTCTGATTTGCTGGTTGAACTCAGAGATATAGTAATTGCTTGACTGAGGAAACACTGCGGTCAATCTCTTCTAAGAAGGTAGCTTTCACTTACTTTTGGATTTTGTAAAACTGCAAGGTTAGAGTACAATAGAAAGAAGGAGTAAGAAAGGTCTGCCTAACATTCAAACCAAAACCAGTGGTAGGATTCAGCCGGTTCACACAGGTTTGACAGAACCAATACATAATTTTTTGTTGAGTTCAGCAAACCGGCTCCGAAATGGCCAGACCAGCATGCATTCATGTGCCTCCAATCCTTTGCTTGCTGAAATCTGGCTTTGCAGCAAGCCGGAGGGTTGGAGGCACGTGAATGCACGTGAATGCACATGAATGCATGTTGTCTGGGTTCTCAGAAAAGTAGGGTTCTGGACTGGACTGGCTTCCACTGTCTCGGCCTGGCCCAGCTGGGTGTCCCTCTGGGCACATGCAGTTCATTTGCCTCGTCCTGCCTCACCCTTCCCCACCTTGCCTTGCCGGGCCTCACTGTGCCTGGCCCCACCTTGCCCCACCTAGCCACACCCCTCCCAGCCTCTCCTCTCCTTACCTGCCCTCTCCTCACCACACCTGGCCTCACCTCGCCACACCTGGCCTCACCTCGCCACACCTGGCCTCACCTCGCCACACCTGGCCTTGCCTGGTCTCACCTCACTTCATCTCATGGGGGCAACGGCAGCAGCAGAAGCCTCGAGGAGGCCAGGCGCCCCCTCAGGAAAGCAGAGCTGGGGAGGTGGCAGGCAAAGGCTGCTTGCATGCAGCTGTTTCTGATGCCTAAAGAGGGGGGCTGGCAGGGCATCGGTGCACAGCTAGGGAGGGTACCTGGCAGTTGAATGGTGCTGGGGGCGCAGTGGGAGGGGCAGTCGAACTGTACAAACTGCAACAGGAAGGGAGAATGAAAATAGGATGCTGCCACAGGCAATGGGCAGGCAGCAGTGAGCAGGGGCTTCCTATTTTGACCTCTTCCCACTGCTTTTTCCTCTCTGTCTGGATTCCAACCTAAAACTGAATGGGCAGTTCAGCTGCCGCCCCATCGTGCCCCAGCACCATTAGAACGCCCAGGCACTCTCTCCAGCTGTACGCAAGCACCGATGCCCCCCCCACATCAGAAACAGGGCAGGGCAGGACAGGAGCACGGGACGGCATGGACTCATGGACAAGGACATCTGTGCCCCACAGAGGCCCTCCAGCTCCTGTTGTCAGTCAGTCAGGATCAGGTGTGGGGTGGCGTGGGGCAGCAGGCCAACTGCCCATTCAATGTCAGGAGGCAGGATCAGGCAGTTGGCCTGCCACGCCCCCCTCGCCAGAAGCTTTCTGTAAATCAAGGTACAATAAGATAAATAAAAATGCAATAAAGGAAAAAAAGAAGATGGAAAATCCTGACAACTGACACCGAAACATATGCAACATAACAGTATGTCAAACATATCTAACGATTTTTGAAAAGGCCACTTTGAGAAGGCTTTTTCAACAAGGAAGGACAGAGCAGAGATCCTCATAGTATTACTGGATATGAATGCTTCTCCCCTTTTCTGCTACTCTCAAACCATTTCAATGAAAACATTTTTTCCCTCAAAATGAACTAGGTAGAACTGAGGCTGTAGCACACATGGATTTACAACATTCTTCTATTATGATGCAGGAGTTTTCAAACAAATTAAACACGTTGTTTCTCCTTAGCTGAATCAACAATGCAGTAGAGACATCCAAGCACCTTCAGCATTAGCAGCTTTGCCATCACTCCTAGTAGACTGTACTGCAGCAGAAATAATTCAGCATTGCTTAGCTCAGGGGACACGCGCAAATAGATGTATGGTATTTAATTGCCATAGGGATGGGCAGCTATACATAGATTTAATCAAACCATTGTAATATCTGCAACTTCCAAATGATTCAGCTAATAGAAATAAAAATTAGGTTTGCCTGGTCCAGTTATTTTATTAGCATAAATAAACAAACAGATTAACACTTCTAAGCTTTCCCCTAAAGCAAGCTCATAATTAAGTATACTGCACTGTATATTATATAAATGAAGCAACACTTCTTTTGTGTAACTGTGCTGGATTGGCACCTGTTTCACAACCATTCTTTGCACAATTAATGACACTGACAACTTTTTGGCCATCAGAATAAATCTACCCTAGGACCTGGTTTACACATGCACAATTCAAGTGCCCTAATATTATAGGAAAGAGTTCTAATATAAAATATATTTTTTAAGCCCCGCAAAATAACTAGAGGGCAGGATATAGCATAATCAAGAATTCTTGCAAAACAGAGCCATTCTGAAAATACATCTGGCTCGGGGGTGTCGGGGGGAGAGTAGAGTGCAAGCCAGTAGTGTGCTTCCTTCTAGGAAACACAGCTGAATTTGAGAATCTCATGCAACTTCAGGCCTTCTGCCTATGAGGGAAAGTGCAGAGAAATCTATAAGCCTATTAGGGAATTCTCTAGACTACCCAGGAAAGCCCTAACGTTCCTCATTTTTCACCAGGGGCCCCACTGTCATTTTGAGAACATGTTGTGACCACTGCTTTGCTTTGAGAAAACGATTCACCCTTTTACACAGCAGCTGCTGGAATGGCCTGATTAGATGAACCAGAGAACTTGTTCTATTCGCTGAACGAGGCATAAGAAGGAGGCGAGGCAGGATAACAGTTTACAACTGTTTATTTTCTAACAATGATAAGCTAACCTTGACTTGCTCGGTTCAATAACAACCCTGGAGAGCGAGCACTCTTTCTGTGGCACTGACAACTCTTTTATATGGAGTTGTCAGTGGCTGGGCCAATCAGGGAGTGCCAATTTCTTGTTCGGCTGGTTGCTGGCACTCGAGCCAATCAGCTGCTCTTCTTTGCCATGTGCTCGCCGTCCGGATGTAACACGCTTTTCTTCCCAGATGGCACATGCGTAGTTGGTGAGGTAAGCTGGGCATCTCCGGCTCCTCCCCGATCTGTGCAGTCCAATAGTTTTAGTCGGGGTAGGTGGATTCTGATTTGGAGCTTCTGGAACTCCTGGAGACTGCTCGGCAACTTCGACAATGGACTCATCTGGTGTCTTTGGCCTAGGAACCAGAGATGAGTCTGCGGCCCGCTCGTCGTTGAATTGAGAAGCCTGGTGTAGTTTGGCCTCAGCTGCCATGTCTTCAGTAGCCTCTGGTATGATTGGCTCGAACAGGCCTTGCTTGCAACTGTCTCTAGTGGAGGCAAACAGCATCGCCGTAATTGGTCCACGTGTCTCTGCCAGGTGAGCCATCTTCAAACAGGACCGTGAATCCTGTCACTTCGATTTCTTGGACTGGCAACCACCGAGGGTCTCTCCAATTATTTTGTGTGTACACCCAATCTTCTTCGTGGAAGGAACGGACCCCACCAATCAAATCTGGAGGCTTCTCGGGGAAATAGTCTGGGTGTAAGCGGTCCAGGTCCATTCTCAACCAGTGGCCCATCAACAGTTCAGCTGGGCTGCAGTTTGTTGTTGGGCACGGTGTTGCGTGCTGTGTCAATAGGTAGGTGGCTAACTTGGTTTGCCAGTCCCCCGGCTCTAGTTTGGTGAGGGCTTCCTTAGCCGAACAGACTGTCCATTTGGCTAGGTGAAAGGGAGCCACTGTGGCATGCCTAATGCCATGCCTTGCCAAATAAATCTGGAAGGATGCTGCTGTCAGTTGAGGGCCATTATATGACATCAGTCAGGCTGTGGGTTGTGAATAATTTTCACAGGGCCCTGATGATGGCTTCAGCAGTGGTTGAGGTCATCAATACCACCTCAACCAACTTAGAGTACGTGCCCACAATGACCATGAAGCTGTGCCCTTGGAACAGCCCTGCAAAATCCACATATGTGGGACCAGGGAGCCCTCGGGATCTCCCATTCCCTAGCTGGTGCTACAGGAGGGGCTGAACTGGTTAGCTGGCACCTCTGGCACCAACTGGTTAGCTGGCACCTCATCTAACTTGGGCCACCATAGATAGCTACAGCCTAATGCCTTCATCCAGGCAATGCCCAGATGGCCATCATGTAAAGTTTCAAGGACATGGCATCTTACTTCTAAGGAAATTATGACCCTGGTGCCCCACAGCAGGCAGCCTCTGATATCTCTGTCTGATATCTGATATCTGCTGTCTGATCTTATAGGGCTGGAACTCAGCGGCTACTTGGCCCAGGGATCATCCCCCCTGCACCCAGTCCAGAACCTGATGTAGGACCCTATCCTCAGCGGTGTCTGTCCCAAAGTCACCCAGTTGGTTTTCATTCCTAAGGGAATAGCCAACTCACAATCTCCTACTTTCTAGTCCACCATCTTATCCTCTGCACCAAATTGGCTCTTTGGTATTCTTTTAATTTTAATCTTTCCTATCACTGGGAAACAACAGAGAAAAGCACATTTCAATGAGAAGGATTTTGAAAGAATTGTCAAGCATCTATTTGCTTTTTGGCTGACTGTCATATGGGAGTTAGATTAGAGATATGCAGTACAACTCATACACTCGTGCACTGAAATGAGCTCACACCATACAGACTTTCTAAACCAACATATACTGATTGTTGCATAAATGATGCTTACTCTTTGCAATTATAGCCCACATAATATACATGAAGGATAATTTAGACTTATAATTAACACTGCAGCATATATAAATGTCTTATAGAGAGCAATGTGGCAGAGTTATCATTAAAATTACAACCTTTTAAAATAACAATGCACTTTGCTTTATAGCCATTCAGGCAGGGGTGAATCTGAGAATTGCTTTTGTGATCATGACAAGAGGAATCATTCTTAGCTCACTGCTTGAGTGATAGACTAGCTACTAAATCATTAGTTTATCATTTATGATGCACAGAGAGACTATAAATGTTTACAATAATCAAGTGTCCATAGATTGTCTTACTTTGAATCATGAATTTTTCAGTCTTTTGGCTGGCCCAGATGGCCACAAATACATTGCAGATGAGTGCCTTGCCTGCACCTTACCCCCTCATTTCTGCTGGGCCTGGTAAGCCATGGGGCCAATGGGGATCTGGCTTTCCCCACGCAGAATGGTGTTTTTTTACCTGCTGGGCCTAGGTGTGCTCTACCACTTGTACTCAGCCTTTCTAGCTGGCCGCTTCACCTCCTTCGGGCTGGGCAGGTCTGCCAAACGGCAGCAGCGGCAGCCAGCAGCAGGCCAAAGTGCATCGAGTGCATGGGGGGAACATGCTCCACACTCAGGCCAAGGGCAAGACTTGCAAGGGGTCCAAGAAGATGACCAGCAGTGACCTGCTCTCCAATCGCAAAACAAAACAGACAGTGGGACAGAGTAAGCGCATCCAGTAGTTTGCATTATGTGCCTCTTCCACTCCGCCTGCTGCTTGGATGGCCAGTCTAATGGTGCCAGCAGGCTCTGGAGCCACAGAGTGGGCCAGCTGAGGGGTCAGCAGGCTGTGGCTGCAGCCAGAAAACATCGTCCCCTATGTACAATGGATGGTGAGCATGCGGGGGCCAACGGTTTTTAGCTGTAGTAGCCCCACCCCACCTCGTCTCACCTCATCCCATGGTATGACCCTCCTGCCCACTGTCCCACTTGCCGGAGCCCCCTGGATTCCCTCCCCAACCCCACCCAGACCCCACAAGCACCGCCCCCATATGAGCGATATCAAGCTGGCCACACTCTCAGGCCATGCCCTGTCAGTTGTGACCATCCTGGCCAAGCCCCTCTCCCCGGCCCCAGAAGACAACCACAATGCTATTCTAGTCCTCAATGAAATAGAGTTTGACACCCCTGGTCTAATTCTTTGTGTACATCAAATTTAGATTTCAACAAATAGCAATACTTTGACAACCTTGCCTGGGCTCAGAAGTTAAGCAGTACCATGAAGGGAGACCTACCAGGGCAGTAAGATAGCAAATACATAAGACAAAAAATTATGGCACACCTTATACATACATTGCCAAGGAAATTGCATGAAAATATCCATGAAATCATCAAGAATGGAACTCAACATGAAGATGATTATTCTTTTTAAACAACAATTAAAAACAAATGTATTAGTTGCCTAGAATTCAATTTGTGCATAAGCAAATAGACTAGAAGACCTCAAAGGTCTCTTCCAATTCTATTATTCTGTTATCACAATCAGGAATCATGTATTTCTTAATGTTTTTATTTTATGCAGACACAACACACAATATTTCTTTCAATCCTTTTCAAAACAATGAAGTTTTTGAAATCTATTCATTCAAATAATTAGCTGATCCAAAGTGAATATGGTTCAAGACTTTATGAAATATAATTTGTGAACCAGGAATTCTTTTTGCGGCAGGATTACACAACACACTACTCAATAACAAGCACATCATATTAAAGCGGAATCAGTAAAGCGGAATCTGTTCAAACCTGGCAGTTGGGTGAAAGTAATCTTTGGTTTCCTATAACTCATCAATAGACAATCAAATGTTCAATCACATTTGTGACAAGTACTATTGGTCATTAAACATAGAACAAAAGCGATGAGTCTGAAATAGATATTTCAGATAGAAATAGATGTATTTACAAAAGATACCATACCATAACCCCCTGCATTTTGATGACTGAGAGTGAAATACCACCTCATGCATCAAAACCACTAAACAAAAAAAAAAATCACTAAAGGATATGATACTTCCATTTCAATTTGTCTAAACTTTAGACTCTAAAGGATGTCATATTTTCATGGGAAGCCTCAGTTCAAAGGATCGTGGCCAAGAAGAAGATCTTCATCAGAATAGATGTTACTGCACAAGGATGCTCTTGCAGCTGCAAGGACGGTGTCGTGAAACAGCAGCTGTGTTTTGGCTTAGTGAATATTTGGATGAGAACCCTATCATTACTCGACAATGCCTGTCTACTCTTGGGAAACATTCTTGTTTATTTCAGCAACCTTGTTTTCAAAGTAGCACAGCAGGCAGACAGGCAGTAAGAGAGAAGATGATGCCAACAAATAAACCTACTGACCTGAATTTGTTGCCAAAAAATTACTCGACACCTCTCCTAATGTAAAGGATAAGCAAACAATGCTACAAAAACTTAAAAATTAAAACATTATAAACTTGGACATGATTTTGGTTGACATACCTTTGTCTTTCATTTAATTTTTTTTTTAAAATCTTTTTAGGGATCAAACTTGCCTTCAGCAGTAGGACTATAGTATCTACCACATGATATAATATATTTCATCAAGATTACTAAACTATGTTTAACAGAGATGAAATCTTGAGTTACATGATGCAAAGTGTAATAAATGCTTAGGATTCATCCATACTACTATCTCTTTTTGCAGCAGCTAATGTTTAGTTCTCTCACATTATTTTCTTTATTTAAATTTATTAGTCATCCAACTCTAATGGACTCTGAACTTCACAGCCTTCCACTCAGTGGTGGGATTCAATTTTTTTAAATTTACCGGTTCTGTGGCCATGGCTTGGTGGGTGTGGCTTGGTGGGCATGGCTGGGGAAGGATACTGTAAAATCTCCATTCCCGCCCATTTCCCCATTTCCTCCCAATCAGCTAAGACTTGGGAAGTAGAGAATAGATGGGGGCAGAGCCAGTCAGAGGTGGTATTTACTGGTTCTCTGAACAATTCAAAATTTCTGCTACCAGTTCTCCAGAACTGGTCAGAACCTGTTAAATATCATCTCTGTTTCTACTAGAGTAATAGTCTATGCTATGATAGTTTATCAATCCCATCTTAAATGAAACCTGGATCCATTTTTTCACTGGATCACTAAAATCAGAAAAGTTAATCAATATGACTGAATTCCAGAAGAAAATCTGGGCTCAGGTCAGAGGGAATTGACCTTTACATAAATTATGTAAAGGAACTGTGCATTCTGTCTGTTTATCCTTCTGTCTTCCACCCAAAACCAACATGGTCCAAATTTGGATGGTTGGAGAAACCGGCAAATTAAAGATCAAATCTAAAAATGGGCTGAAAAGAGTGAATATTGCCTCTCCATATTTGCCCAGGGCAGCCTTATGGAATAGGCCCATGATGGTGAACCTATGGCACGAGTGCCTGAAGTGGCACACAAAGCCATGTCGCCTGGCACATGCAACGTTGCCCGTTTCTCTTCTGGGTTTCTGGCACACATGCACACGTGCTAATCAGCTGGCCTTTGCGTGTGTGGCAGTACCAGAAACCATAAGAGCTGGTCTTCCATTTTCCAGTGTGAGCATGCATGCCAGCCAGCTGATTGGCGCATGCGCATGCGCAGCAGTAATCGGAAGACTTGCCAGTGCGTATGTGCGGGCCGGAACCCGGAAGTACCTTATCTGGTGTGTGCTTACCCCTGGTCAGCCCCTCTTCCCGATTGCAGCCCTGACAAGATTGTGCAAAGCGCACACGCGCAAAGTGCTCCCTTTTCGGCACTTAGTGTCCTCTGCGCACCCGCACGCGCTCTTTTTGGCACTTGATGCTGAAAAGGTTTGCCATCACTGGAATAGGGAGTTGACAACAGCTGGGAATGCTGCCAATTGCTTTCTTCTATGTGTCTGTTGTGTCTTGCCCACTCTCACAGCAGCCGGGGCCTTCTTATCTGCTCCCGAACATGGAGGAATGTATGCCTCCCGGCCCCAGTCCTGGCTCCATGCCCAGACAAGCTGAAGAAGAGGGGGCACCTCCCGGTCCCAGCCCTGGCTCCATGCCCAAGCAGGCTGCAGAGGAGGGAGCACCCCCCGGCCCCAGCCCTGGCTCCATGCCCAGGCAAACGGAGCAGCTAGACCCCTCCCCCTCCTCCACAGCAGGTGAGCCTGAGGAAAGTTTATTTCCAACAGCTGCTGATTGGAGTGACCCTCGCATCAGAACACTGGATAGGCGGAGGCAACAGAAGGAAGGGAGGGGCAGGCCTTAATGAGTGCTGAGTCATGGAGCCACACCCCATGGCCTATATAAAGGATCTGCTTTCTGGCAGTCTCTGAGTCAGGCAAAGTCGAACTTATCTTGCTGAAGTCACTTTCTGGTCTCCTGCCTGCTCTGAGGACTTTGCTAGGACTTTGGGCAGAGCTGCAGAGGCAAGCCTGATTCGGATTTCCCTGACCCGGCCGTCAGCGGAGGAGTGGGACACGACAGTGTCCCTCCTGGTCATGTGACTCTAAGTGGAGCATCTGGAGCCCAGTATGAGCTTCCCAGTGCACATTTGTTATAGAAGCAAACATCATGAGGGGAGAAGGGAAACATCAACACAAGAGGCAACATGTACAGTATGAACACATCTGGATTAGACTCTGGAAGGAAGTGCACCCATGTAAACACAAAAGTGCAATATATTACTTTTTTTTTTTCCTATTCAATCGTGTCCAATTCTTGGACACTGACTGGACTGGTCCTTACAATTTTCTTGTCAAGATTTTTCAGAAGCAGTTTGTACTGCTTCCTTCCTAGGGCTCAGAGAAAGTGACTGGCCCAATATTACCCAGCTGGCTTCATGTTCAAGAACTAGCCTGGTGTCTTGGCCTTAATCACTATACCAAACTGGTTATCATTACTCCATTATCCAGAAGAAAATATGGGCCCTGGCATTTATCAAGAATTCCAGAAACTGTGCTGTGTATGCATTCCCTAGCTGAAAAAGATAATCATTAAAAAAAAAAGTCAGTGTCAAAGAGTTCTTAGAGTCTCTTTCAGTGGTGGGTTGCCCCCAGTTTGGACCGGTTCACAAGAACCGGTAATAAAACCGGCGGGAGGCTCCGCCCACCAACCTGGACATAATCAGGAAGCTTCTGCACATGTGCGGTCCCGTTGCAAACTGGTAGTAAAGGTAAATAGAACTCACTCCTGGTCTCTTTGCAAAAAAAAAAACTAAGTGGGCCAATTATCCAAGTAAGTGGGTTTTTAAAATCTTCTTCACTGGGATTTGTATGATGTGGAGAGGCACAATTATGCCACTTCAAATTAAGTATTCCTACTCTTGCTGACTTTCCATAATAAACAGCATGCTACTTGGAGCTCATTTGCTTTTCCCAGTTCTGATTTTTCACATATTCATGTTAATTTATTTTCTCTGAAGAGAAATCCATGGAGAAGCATAAAACGCAAGTTTTCTGGTAATATATGGTACAATCACTCTTCTAGCTTTTTTAACCATCTTAAACCTCTGACTACGCTCAATTAAATATTAAGGATTTACAGCTGGGTTCTTGTTTTGGCCCAGTTGTTTCATCTTTAGCAAATCTTCAACCAAAATCTTCAACCAAAAAATCTTCAACCAAAAACTATCTACTATTGACCTCACCCCATTCCTAAGAGGACTATAACGGGCATGCATAAGAGCACAAAAGTGCCTACCGTTCCTGTCCTATTGTTCCCTTCATTATATCAAATTAATATAGCTGATGCATATTTTTTACTTATATATATATATATTTTTTCTTCAAGATATGTTGTTTTATATATGACAATGTTTGTGTATACTGTTGTGACAAAATGAAATAAAAAAAAATATATTACATACAACTCTATCAGTTGAATGCAGGCATTCTCTTCAACATCTATCTCAATACTCAGATTTATTTGATATGGATTCTTTAGTCTATGATCATTTTAAAAAGTGCCCAAGATTCTGCCATGCCATATGTGCCCCTGTCTAACTTCCTGGACAGCAAAATTCCACAGGCAGGGGCTTCTGTGGACAGCAAGTAAGCAGCAGCCTTGAACATGAAATCACAGAGCTGGAAGGTACCTCAAGGTCTTCTAGTCCTTTACTCAAGGCAGGAGACCACATACCATCCCCATCAAATAGTTGTCCAATCTATTCTTGAAAACCTGCAGTGATTGAGCACCACAACTCCATGAGGCAAACTATTCTGTTGATTATCTGTTCTCACTGTCACTTATTTCTAGATTGGATTTCTCTTTAACAAGCTTCCACCCATTATTTCTTGTCCTGTCCCCCTCACCCATCCACCCAGGATGCTTTGAGGAACAAGTCAATCCCCTCTGCTCTGTGACAGCCTCTCAAGTACTGGAAGATAGTTATCATGTCACCACAATCCTTTTCTTCAATAGGCTAGACATTACCTAGCTCCTTCAACCATTCATTATATGATTTAGATTCTAGACCCATCATTTTGCTCTTCTCTAGACACTTTCTAGAGTGTCTAGAGCATCTTGTCTGTATCATGGTGACCAGAACTGTACACAGTATTTCAAGTGTGGTCTTACCAGTGTGGGATAAAGCAGTACTATCACTTCTTGTGATCTTGATCCAATCTCTCTATGGACGCAGCCCAGGACAACATTGGCTTTTTTGGAAGCTGCAGCACATTGCTGGCTCATATTTAAGTGGTGGTCTACTAGGACACCTTGATCTCTCTCACAGCTACTACTGTTAAGCCAGATACCATCTATTCTGTATTTAAATATTTGTTTTTTCCTGCGTAATTACAGGATCTTACTTTTCTCACCACTGAATCTTATTAGATAAGGCTCAATGCTCAAGTCTATCAAGATCTTTCTGAATATCTTCCAAAGTGTGAGCAATTCTCCCCTGGCTTGGTATATTCTGCAACTTTGATTTCGCTGTCTATTCCTCTCATCTAGATCATTGATGAAGACGTTGAAAGGCTCTCCTATTGTATCATCAGCCTCTTTCCTCAGACAATTATTTAACCAGGATTGGTTAAAGGCAGGGGGTTCAACTAGTCTCCTCCAGCTCTATGATTCTATGGGTTTTTTTGCTATGTTTTCTGAGTGTTTTATATATTACATCCAAAAAACTGGAGATGGCAACTAAGTTCCAGATGGCAAGGCTAGAAGCCTTCTGTGCATTTTAGTCAAGGATGCTAACTAGATAGAGGAAAGGGAGAAGAAACTTAACTAAAATACTTAATATTACCAGTAATTTATCTTGTGGTATTACTATGAGGACTATGCTGGTAAGGCATGTAAAGCATATCTCTCTATCTTTATTTCTATCTAGGAATCTTTTTAAAAAGTAGATCTAATTACTTGGAAATTTAATTTTCAATTAAATATTAGCTCTAAGTACTACATGATCCATTTAAAGAAACAAGTGTTTTATTGGAAGATACTTGTTCTTGCTTTATAGTTGAGGCATTTCATTCTCTTTAAAAACATACTGAAATATTGTTGAAAATGCAAAGGCCAAGTGTCTCTGTAAATGTTTGTCTTCTTTGTTAAACCAATATATGTTTTACTCCTGTTTGAAACATTGGACAAACCAAGTTGCACTAATTTAAGAATGACTCTAAAATTCCACTTGGAACCTGTAAACCTGTATTTTGTGGTGTGTCTCTAACAATTCCAAGGAAATATCATCATTGCCTCTTATTAATTGGGTTAAGAAATGATTCAGAATTGGGAATTCTGACATGTGATGTGGCACCTGGAAAAATATGGCATACTTCACTTAATCCTCCAGGACTTTTGTACATAGTAACATCTACTCTTGGATCAGGAGGCTCTGTGTCTGGTCAAAAATGCCCTAGTCATTTCCCAGCTGGATAACTGTAATGTGTATTACCTGGACATGTCCTTGAAGAATGTCAGCATCCTACAACTAGTGCAGAATACAGCAGCCCCAGCAGCCATGGCTATGACCTGATAGTACTACCTGCTCCCCTCTGTTTCAGAGCATCATTAATTGCCAGACAGCTTTTAGTTTTGAGTCTTGGTTGTCATCTTTAAAATTCTGTCCTAGAAACCTTCTGTCCTAGTTATCTGTATCTTCTGGCATTCAGCTACCTGTCCAGTCAGATTTTATAGGGTCAACTATTTTGAAGCCCTGTTGTCATCAGCCTCTTTGGAGGCAGTTCATTGCTGCCTCACTCTCTGAAACTCTCCTCCAATGAAACGGATCTGCTTTATCTCTCCTGTGCTTGAGGAAATTGGTAAAATCATTTAACTTCCAGCTGTTACAGTAGGAAGGGGGTTCATAATATGCAGATAAAATCATCATTAAGTGACACTTTGTACATGGGTTTGGATTTTATATGCATTTTGGAATCTAAGAGTTTTGAAACCATATTTTGTTATCTATCTAGAGCCTCTGGGAATGGGCTCTAAGCATGTAAGTATTGTGTATAAATGAATAAAAAGCCTTATTTTTCAGTGTGTTCTCACTGTATAAGTAAAGTCTGCAGAGCTGAGTATTCCTCATCTACAACCAGTCTAGCGAGTCTCTAAAATTCCTAACAAAAATGGTCCTAGTCGTAACTGATTTTAGCTAGCTTCCTTCTGTAATCATTCATTCATTCATTCGTTCGTTCGTTCATTCATTCATCCATCCATTTATCCAGTCATTCATTTTTCAGAACGTTTAAATAGATTATTTTTTCCACATCCTTTAAGAAAATCTGTGTTCTTGTTATGCTCAACTAAACTTTCACTCCTTTTCTTAATCAAGAAACAAGCAACTAGAGACATCTGGAAGATAGTATTGGATTGCAAGAGAGAGGCCTGACAGCTCAGTTCTAATCATGTTTACTTAATAGATAAATCCCCATTTCCTCCTATTCTTCATTCAGGCAGGTGATTGAAGCCCTCTTATCTTTTTCTTTCTTCCCATCTGGGTTTGTTATCTTTGCCATCTTTCTTTGTGCTCATTTTGTGTTGTTTTCTTATTTTAAATGTTTTTAACCATTTGTAAACTGCCCATAGCCACTGGAAATCAGGTGGGGCAACATACCCTATATTTAATTCCATTGTGCAATTTAATTTTCACATTTAATATTTAGGATATTATGCAAACAAATGGCTGGTTTATTCAACATACAAGACATTGTTTACAAACCATAATATCACGATTCCCACATCATGCTAACTAAAAGCAAAAGAAACCAAAGCATGTGGTGGTGAACCAGATCAGTGTTTACAAAAAGGAAGAAAACACAGTGATGGCTATTTTCACTTGCAAAGCATTTCCAACATCTCAGGAAGGGGGGTGGGAACCACTTTACCATTTGCTACATTTTTTAATAAAATCACACACACACACACACAAAAAGGTATAAGTTCTTCTACGTGCAATGCAGAATTTCTATCATTTCAGCTTTTTTCCATTCCCTCTTCTTAAAAAATGTTCAGAATGTATTGATTTAAACCATTTAACACTAAAACAATTTCACAGAGTGAAGTTTTTTTTGGCTGAGACATAAATCACATGGTTTAAAAAAAACCCAAGTATTCAGCTCATCCCAACAAGATGCCCTTTATGTATATTGAGTTATAATTCCCATAGTCCCTTGCATGGGCCAAGCTAGCTGGACAATAGGTTTTTAAGTCTACAACATGTGGAAGATGCCAACAGATTTATTTATTTAGCACTGGGTGCAATGGTGAATTGTAAACTATGGCTCACATTGAGCTCTTCAGATAAAATGAATAAATTTAAGAAATGAAAGATCCTATTAAACATATTCTGGTCATCAGATGTGTATATGTGATTTTGAGTGAGTGTTGACTCCTGGAAACTTCCTGGAGAAGTCCCTGCAGTTTTCTTGGTGACGTTGTTTTGAAGTAGTTTGTGATTCCTTCCTTCCTAGGGCTGAGAGAAAGTGACTGGCTCAAGGTTGGTTTTGTGCCTAAGGCGGGACTAGAATGCACAATCACCTGGTTTCTAGCCTTGTGCCTTCAACACTATAACCAGAATGGCTCCTTGACCTCACATAGTAAACCGCCCTGAGTCCTTCGGGAGAAGGGCGGTATAGAAATTAAATTATTATTGTTGTTGTTGTTGTTGTTATTATTATTATTATTATTATTTTATAACATAGATTGAAATCACATAAGAGGAGATGAACTCCTTTTTTCTTAAGGGCAGAATGGAATAAGATGGTGGAGGAGGAAGCTAATACCGCAAAGGTCTGCTTTGGGCTTATAACAGAGAGAAAACTGTTCTCAAAGGGGCTAGTACAGCTTCAGCCCCCAGTTCCAGATATATCTTTTTCAGCTGGACCAGGTAGGGGCTAGAGCGACACAAAGCAATACCACTTGCCCAGAACAATTGGTAAAATAACATCTTTCCAGAGTGTGTCCTTTCCCCAACAATCTAAAAATAAGTGTCCTCTGTCCTATTTTATAGTATATGCAGGTAGCCCTTGACTTACAGCCATTCACTTACCATTAACTGTTCGTTCTACCATGCGTTCTAAAGGTTCTGAAAAAAGTGACCTTCCCTTCCGACAAGCAAAATCAATGGGGGAAGCTGAATTTGCTGAACGTCTGCATGGTTCACTTACTTAACTGTAGTGATTCTCTTAACAACCACAGCAAAGAAGGTCACTTAACAGGTTTCTTGTTTAGCAACAGAAATTCTGGTCCCAATTGTAGTTGTAACTCGAGGACTATCTGTATGTGTGTTTTATTTAAGAAAAAAAAGTATTATTAATTAATTCCAGATATCAATAGTATATAATGTAAAGTCTGGCCTAATGGTTAAGGCAGTGGTGGGATTCAAGTAATTTAACAACCGGTTCTCTGCCTTTATTAGGGCAGAGCCAAACTGCTCAGAAAGTTAACAACCAATTCTCCTGAAGTGGTGCAAACTGGCTGAATCCCACCACTGGGTTAAGGCACCATGCTAGAAAATGGGAGGCTGTGAGTTCTAGACCCACCTTAGGCATAAAAGTTGGTTGGGTGAAATTGGGTCAGTCATTCTTTCTCAGCCCAGCCCACCTCACAGGGCTGTCATTGTGGGGAAAATAGAAGGAGGAAGGAGTATTAAGTATGTTCGCTGCCTTGAATTATTTGTAAAAATAATAAAGTGGGAAAATAAATAAATATTTTTTTACAATAAAGTTTTTCCAATTATTTGCCTCCAGGATTTTTGCATAAGACTCCAAAGATATAACTGGAATTCTGGGAAGAAAAATCAAATACATCTGGAAGGCATGAAATAAGCAAATTCTAGAAAGGAAAAAACATTTAAACTAAATTTAATACCTTATTATACACTTTGGAGACATTTGACTCCTCACCAAACTGAAAGCAACTCATTGTACTTGATTAATATCCTGGTTTTACCACCTGCTTAAGACAGAATAGGGAATTTAGCATTGAAACAGTTTGATTAAGTTGATGGTGTTTGGATAAGCAGTTTGAGTCCGCCTCCACATCTCCAATTTTGCAATCTCCTGTATCCATCCCGGAGTTGGCAGGAAATTATGCCATCCTATATCTTACAGTTCCATAGTTCACCCTTACTACAAACCCAGAATGGAGTTGTGCACTACTTCTACCATATTGCTTTAATGGGCAACATTCTAAGAACCACGACTGCTGGTTCTTCTCAACTGAAATGCCAGCCCCACCCAATGTCATCCAGCATGTGTAAAGTCTCCACCAATTGTCGTGCAAAACACTCTGGTTATTCCAGACACTCTGGTTATTTCCCTCTTTCCTGGTTCCCAATTTCCATCCTATCAAACACTATTCCTCGAAACCATCAGTCAACCACTCAGTTGTTCAATTTGTTGACCACTAAGTGACAGCAAAAGCTATTTTTAATTTCTTGGATGCCATTTAGTGATGATCTGGATTTGTGCAGCCTAGATCAGGGATCCCCAACCCCTGAGCTGTGGCCCACTACTGGGCTGGGGCTGGTTGGAAGTGGGCCACGTGAGCAGCGAGTGAAAAACAAAGTGGTCAAGAATCAAACTAATCCAACAGTGTCCTACCCATTACTATTTCACTTCTATGTGATTTTTAAAAATTACATCTACTGGTAGTAAAATTAGGACCTTGTGAGGCCCCTCCTAAAAGAAAACATTTTTTAAATCTCAAATTGAGTTAAGAGATACCTACTTTTTTCAATGTATTTTTCATGGACGAATAAATATAATGGGCAATATAAAAATTTAAACTGCTCACATAGTTCTACAGTGCTTTCTTAAATAGATCATTTAAACAGCCCTGTTAAAAGTCTTTTAAGGAGTATCTAATGCCAAAGGTTTTGCTAGCCGGTAATACATTTCACAAATAGCTTTATTCATTTACAATATTGAAGGTCAATATTTTTATACATTGACAATCTGAAAGGGAGTAAAGGTTGAAGTAGAGAGCAGAAAAAATTACATTCTACTCCTGAAAATTGGCCAAGTGAGCAGACTTATAGCCATGATAGTTTTCTAGGTTTATTTATGTAGGCTGGCTATCTATTTATCTCTAATAACTGTACATTCCTGCACATTCAAATCAATATACACATCTAGATGCATGTCTTCTGGATTGTTTTCCACATTAACACAGGAACTAATACAAGGGTGATATATACAGTAATATCAAGGAATTAGCAGAGATAATGCAGCAAACTACAGGGGGGAAGCTGCTGGAAGCCAGCAGTTCACTTTTGTTACCCACTTTTGATCATATATAAGATGGCTGGCTGCATATATTTTTAATAAATAAATGAATATCAGTAAAAATATGCTTTTTAAAATATTTTTTCATATCTCCTATGGTCCTTGCTCATTTAATTGTATGTTCCTCAGAAATAAATATAAACCAAGATATACAACTGAGTATCTTCAATACATTGATATTTGACCATGGGTTAATGGATGATAACCCACCCACCCCTGCAAGGTTCATGTAGATATTAAATAGGAGAAAGGAAAACACTCAACCCTATGACCTATGGGGGTGGGGGGGCTCATAAGTCAGGGGCCTCATGTTTGACATCTCTCCCTCTCAACACCAATTGGAATTAGCCCTGGGAAAAGAAAGAAAATGATTGCAAAACTACGTCTTCACAACTAAGCCTCGCATTTGGTCCAGAAGTACGTATATCATGATTGATGATACTGAAAGATTCTGAGAGCTCAAGGAGAAGCAGGACAGTCACACCACCACCAATCTGGTTCTGCCAAAGATTATCAATAATATGTCCCAAAAACCTGACTGAAATTTGCTTCCTCTGGGGCTCTCTGAAGCATTAATCCAATAATCATTTCAACAGTCTTTCCTTAAAAAGGGGGAAGTTGGAGATCAGACAGCACATAGTGTCCAGATATAGCTTCTTGAGGAAAGAAAAGTCTACTATATCTTTCAAGACAGGAGGAACCATCCTTTCAATCAAGTATGCATTCACTGCTGCATGGATGAAACTGGCTGTCCCTTCTCTAACAGCCTCTACTAACCAAGAAGGACATGGATCTAAAAGACAGATGGCTGGGTTAGCAGTCTGAAAGACCATGTCTTCCAGAAGTTACAAGGTCAGATAACAAAAGTTCCCCTTGTACAGATTCACCCGACTGCAGCAGTTTTGGTGATGTGAAATAAACGCATATCACTGTTCTTATTGCTATTCTTATAAAACATTCACCGGAATTTACCCTTTGCCATTCTCCAATAGGCATCTCTTCTGTTATTAATCTCCCAGAGTTCCAAGGTGCCCTCCAGGACTGACAAATAGGGAGAGACCACATAAGGAGCAATTTAACCCAGAGCCCAATTACTCATTCCAGGCAACAAATAAGGCCTTAGTTCAACTGCTGTCCAAATCTCCAGAAAAAACAAACACAAGTTTCTTCTGGAACGTATCTGAATCTATTACTTTATTATGTAATGCTCTCTACATGGGGATTATTGTAATGCTCTCTACATGGGGCTCCCCTTGAGGTGCACCCGGAGGCTTCAGCTAGCCCAGAATGCAGCTGTGCGGGTGATAGAGGGAGCTCCACGTAGCTCCCATGTAACACCACTCCTGCGCAGACTGCACTGGCTGCCTGTGGTCTTTCGGGTGCACTTCAAGGTTTTGGTTACTACCTTTAAAGCGCTCCATGGCTTAGGGCCTGAGTACTTATGGGACCGCCTACTGTTACCTCATGCCTCCCACCGACCCGTACGCTCACACAGAGAGGGACTTCTCAGGGTGCCGTCCGCCAAGCAATGTCGGCTGGTGGCCCCCAGGGGAAGAGCCTTCTCTCTAGGGGCTCCTACCCTCTGGAACAAACTTCCCCCTGTTTGCACCAAATATCTGACCTTCGGACCTTCCGCCGCGAATTGAAAACACATTTATTTATTCGCGTGGGGCTGGCTTAAATTTTGTTGGTTTTTTAAATTTATATTATGAATTTTAAATGGGTTTTTAGAATTTTAAATGTTTTTAAAGTCTTAGGCCAATTGTGTAATAAGTTTTTTAATTCTTGTTTTAATTGTATATTGTATTGTTTGTTTTTATTTTGGCTGTACACCGCCCTGAGTCCTTCGGGAGAAGGGCGGTATAGAAATCTAATAAATAATAATAATAATAATAATAATAATAATAATAATAATAATAATAATAATGATGATGATGATGATGATGATGATGATGATGATGATAATGATGATGATGATGATGATGATGATGATGATGATGATGATGATGATGATGATGATGTGAAAAATAACCAGCAGGAAAAAAGGTAAAGCACTCTAGTAACTTGTTTTAAAAGTTATAATGCACAAAGTATAAACCATTTTAAAACCAGCAGTTTCAGCAGTTTCAAGAGGTAAGATGCCTGCAGCAGTTTAATATAATAATACTGTAGACACCTGGAGAATTAGGAATTGGTATGGTATCAGCTTGGTATCTGTCTTACAAATAGTTCCCTTCTGACTGAAGCTCAACATATAACCAATTAACAATTTTTGTTCTCAAGTTTTGTCTAACAATGTGGCTCTAGTGAATAACATCAGAAACGAATTCCATCTTAATTGTCTCTTTTAATTAGGCTGAACATGTATTTAAGTGATCACGCTTTACCTTCAGCTCTGAATAATCCTACACCACAACTCAGCTATACACAACTTCTTCAGATTAATAACCAAGGATAGCAATTGCAACAATAATGGTTACTCTTCCTAGCCAAAGCTGAGCTGAAACCAGGAAGATTTATTTATTTTATTTATTAGAATTTGTCAAACAAAAACGAAAGAAAAAAGAAAAGAAAAAAATACAATGACAGGGACGATAGGCATGATTGTGCACTTATGTACGCCCCCTCTACTGACCACTTAAGTATGAAGTAAAATCCACGGAAGTCAATTTGTGATTGAAACTATGAAAATTTGTAGCTGAGACAACTGGATCAGGTAGTCCAGACTTAAGACAACTCTACTATAGAAATCATATTTTTTACAGTCAAGTTTAGAACAATATATATTGAGTTTAAAGCAGGGGTGAAATCTAAAAATTTTCCCTACCGGTTCTGTGGGCATGGCTTAATTGGTGGGCGTGGCTTGGTGGTCAGATGGCTGGGTGGGCGTGGCCAATAACAATAAATAATAAAAATAATAAACAAAGTATAAAAAACAATAAGAGGTACCAAAAACCAACTTTCATACTTTACACACACAACACAACACAACTGACTCACACACAACGTAAAAGCAGCTGCACTTCACACTTCACACAGCCACAAAAAGCTCAAAAATCAACTTTCACACTTTACATACACACAACTGACACACACACACACAAATATACAGCTTTCTGAGATTTTGTGTGTTTGTGTAGTTAGAGTGAAACACTACAGAAACACACCAAATCTCAGAAAGCTGCAATTTATTTATTTATTTATTTTATTTTATTTTATTTATTTATTTATTTATTTTATTTTATTTTATTTTATTTTATTTTATTTTATTTTATTTTATTTATTTATTTTATTTTATTTTATTTTATTTTATTTTATTTTATTTTATTTATTTATTTTATTGTGGACTTCAAATCCCAGAGTTCCTCAGCCAGCAAAGCCAGCCAGTTGATCACCGAGAAAATAGATTAGCTAAGCAATGTCGGCTGGTGGCCCCAGGGAAGAGCCTTCTCTAGGGGCTCCTACCCTCTGGAACAAACTTCCCCCTGGTTTGCACCAAATATCTGACCTTCGGACCTTCCGCCGCGAATTGAAAACACATTTATTTATTCGCGTGGGGCTGGCTTAAATTTTGTTGGTTTTTTAAGTTTATATTGTGAATTTTAAATGGGTTTTTAGAATTTTAAATGTTTTTAAAGTCTTAGGCCAATTGTGTAATAAGTTTTTTAATTCTTGTTTTAATTGTATATTGTATTGTTGTTGTTTTTTTTTTTTTTGCAAAAATTTTTTATTTTTCCATAATAATTCCCACAATTTGACCAGTGTACAATACAATCACTTATCCAACAATCAGTCCTATACTCAAATTATACTCAGTCAGGGCTGCTCGACTGCCACTCCCCCCTTTAATCCTTTCTTCCCTTCTCATCCTTCTTAAACTTCCCCCACCACCTTCTCCTCGCTTTCCTACTTCCCCTCCTCTTTCCCACTTCTCACTACCATCCTTTCTAACCTCTATCTCCTTCTTCCCCTCCTCCTATCCTTTCTTCTCCCTTCCTTCTTTCCTCCCTACCCACCTACCTACCTACTTTCTTCCTTCTTTACTCCTCTTTCCTTACCCTTTCCCTTCGGGAGTGTTTGCCGAGCAGTCCCGACATTACACCATTCCAACTTGTTTTAATTCTACCATTATTCCTGTACAATGGCAACCAATCAATTTATAGTCTTCCCTTCCCCGCCTCCTTCCCCGAGACTTCCCAGAACAGAATACAGGGTATTGTAACTAACAAACATAATCTAAAATATAACATAAAACATATTCCATTTCACACCATCACACTATCAATTCCCTTCTTTCTTAAACTAATACATAATAATTCCTAACTTCACTCAAAAACTAATTGATATTTTTTAATCTGATACTTATTTTGAATATAATCAATCCACTTCCTCCATTCCAATATATATTTTTCTTGTGTACAGTCTTTCAAGTAGGCAGAAATTTTTGCCATTTCTGCTAAATTTGATACTTTACTAATCCATTCTCCAATTGTAGGTAAGTCTTCTTTCTTCCAATATTGTGCAATCAATAATCTTGCAGCAGTTATTAAATTCAGAATCAGTTTTGTCTCTATAACAGTGCAATCTGAGATTATTCCTAATAAAAAGAACTGTGGAACAAACTTGATCTTCTTTTTCAAAATGTTCTGCATAATCCACCATATTTTAATCCAAAAGGCTTTAACTTTTTTGCAAGTCCACCATATATGATAATAGGTAGCATCCTCACAATCACATCTCCAACATTTTGCTTTCACATTTGGATACATACATGACAGTTTTTTAGGATCTAAATGCCATCTATAAAACATTTTATAAAAATTTTCTCTTAAATTTTGTGCTTGCGTGAATTTAACATTCCTCACCCAAATTTTTCCCATGTTTCTAACATTATAGGTTGTTGAAAATTTTGTGCCCATTTTACCATACAATCTTTAACCAACTCCATTTCTGAATCAATTTCAACCAATACATTATATAATCTCTTTATATGCTGTTGACCTTGATCTTTTATTTGTTTTACCAGATTATCATCACTTTGCCTTATACCAATTTTCTGATCTATTTTCCATCTAGATTGCAATTGTCCATACTGGAACCATGTATAATTTCTTCCTTCATCCCTCAATTTCTCCCTAGATTTCAACTGTAATTCCCCTTTTTCCATAGTCAAAAGCTCTTTGTAAGTGATAACTTCCATTTTTTGTAATATATTTATATTCTCTATCATATGTCTGGGGATGGTCCATATTGGTATCTTTCCATCTAACTTATATTGATATTTTTTCCAAATCCTCAACAACGCACTTCTGACCATATTATTCTTAAATGTCTTATCAATTTTCTTGTCATATATTACATATGCGTCCCATCCATATAACAAACCATAACCTTCTATATTCAAAATCCTTTCCTCTGTTAAATTAATCCAATCAGAAATTAAAGTTAAAACAACTGCATCATAGTACAATTTCAAATTAGGCATTTTAAACCCCCTCTTTCCCTAACGTCTTGCATTATTTTTAACTTTATCCTCGGTTTTTTACCCTTCCATACAAATTTATTAATCCCTTTTTGCCATTCTTGTAAATTTGCATCTTTCTTCAAAATTGGAATCATTTGAAACAAAAATAAAAATCTAGGCAAAACATTCATTTTTATAGCTGCCACTCTTCCCAACAATGATAATTGTAACTTCTTCCATTTCTCCATTTCTTTAATTACTTTTCCCCACAATACCTCATAATTGTATTTATATAATTTTACATTCGATGCTGTAATGTATACTCCTAAGTATTTAACCTTTTAACTACTTCATATCCAGTTATTCTTTCTAATTCTTCCTCTGATGTGTATTCATATTTTTAATTATCATTTTTGTCTTCTGTTGATTCACTTTAAACCCAGATACCTTACTATACTGATCAATTGTCTCCATCAAATATACAGCTGAATGTATTGGTTGAGATAAAGAAACAACCAAATCATCTGCAAACGCTCTTAATTTATAATCTTGATTTTTAATTCTAATTCCTTTTATTCGATCTAAACCACGTATCTTACTCAATAATATTTCCAAAGTTAGAATGAATAATAATGGTGACAAGGGACATCCTTGTCTAGTCCCTTTCTCAATCTTGAAAGATTCTGTTAATCCACCATTTACTATTATTTGAGCTGTTTGCTTTTGATATATAGCCTTAATTGCTTGAATAAAATAATCCCCAAATTGCATTTTTTCTATTACTTTAAACAAAAACTGCCAATCCAATCTATCAAAAGCTTTTTCGGCATCCAAAAAGAGGAATGCTGCTGAAACCTGGCTGTTTCCTTCCAAATATTCAAATAAATTTACAATTTGTCTCATATTACTCATACCTTAGTAGTAATGAGCCGGCTCCATTACGTGACATCGCTGCTCAGTAGTCACACTGGCTTCCTGTGGTCTTCAAGATTTTGGTAACTATCTTTAAAGCGCCCATGGCTTAGGACCCGGTACTTACAGACCGCTTGCTGTTACCTTTTGCCTCCCACCGACCAGACGCGACAGAGAGGACTTCTCAGGGTGCCGTCCGCCAAACAGTGTCGGCTACGGCCCCAGGAGTAGGGCCTTCTGTGGGGGCAGTGACGCTCTGGAATGAACTTCCCCGGTCTGCGTCAAGTGCCCGATCTTCGGACCTTCCGCCGTGAGCTCAAAACATATTTATTCATTAAAGCGACTGGCATAATTAGTGATGTATTTTAATTGGGGTTTTAATATTTTTAACTTTTAATTTAAATTTTAATAATCGCCTTTAAAATTTGCTCTTTTAATTGTTGTTTTAAACTGTATATATCTTTGTTTTTACTTTGGCTGTACACCGCCCTGAGTCCTTCGGGAGAAGGGCGGTATAAAAATTTAATAAAATAAAATAAAATAAATAAATAAATTATATCTCATCTGTCTCCCCTTAATAAATCCTGATTGGTCATTATGAATTAATTGATTCATCAGTGGCATCAATCTATTCGCTAGTATCTTAGCAAATATCTTATAATCAGTATTTAAAAGTTTATATTGGCCTATAATTCTCTGGTTTAACACCATCTCGATCTTCTTTAGGTATTAATGAAATAAAAGCTGTCCTCCATGAAGGAGGAGCTTCTCCTCCCCTTTGTATTCTGTTAAATAACTCCTTAAGTGGTACAATCATCTCATTTTGTAAATTTTTATAATAAGTAGTTGTCAAGCCATCTGTACCTGGTGCTTTATTCGCTTTAAGCTGCTTAATTGCAAACACTATTTTCTCTGAAGAAATTAATTGATTCAACTCTTCCCTTTGATCTACTGTAATTTCTAAAATACCGTGGCCCTGTAAATATCTATCTATATCTTTATCACTAATCACATCTCTAGAATATAACTTAGTATAATATTCTAAAAAAGCTTTTTTAATCAAATTTTTCTGATATACTTCCTTACCTCTATATTCTATTTTATCAATTATACGTCGTTTCTGTTTCTTTCTTAATAAATATGCTAACCACCTTCCAGGTTTATTAGAATTATTAAACAAATTCTGTCTTACATATTGTAAATTAGTTGCCACCTGATCTGCCATTAACATATTAAATTGACCTCTTAATATATTTATTGACTCTTTTGTTTTACTATCTCCTGGATTGCCTACCAATAACTGCTCCTTCCTTTTAATTTCCTCTTCTAGTTCTTTTCGCCTTTTGTGCAGTCTATTTCTATATTTATTATTCATCTCTAATAAAATTCCCCTCATATATGCTTTACTGGTGTCCCAAACTATCTCTATAGGTGTCCCTTTATCCATGTTCAAAGAAAAAAATTCCTTCATTAGAGTTTTACATTCATTTACATTTTGTATATTGTTTGTTTTTATTTTGGCTGTACACCGCCCTGAGTCCTTCGGGAGAAGGGCGGTATAGAAATCTAATAAATAATAATAATAATAATAATAATAATAATAATAATAATAATAATAATAATAATAATGATGATGATGATGATGATGATGATGATGATGATGATGATGATGATGATGATGATGATGATGATGATGATGATGATGATGATGATGATGTGAAAAATAACCAGCAGGAAAAAAGGTAAAGCACTCTAGTAACTTGTTTTAAAAGTTATAATGCACAAAGTATAAACCATTTTAAAACCAGCAGTTTCAGCAGTTTCAAGATGTAAGATGCCTGCAGCAGTTTAATGTAATAATACTGTAGACACCTGGAGAGTTAGGAATTGGTATGGTATCAGCTTGGTATCTGTCTTACAAATAGTTCCCTTCTGACTGAAGCTCAACATATAACCAATTAACAATTTTTGTTCTCAAGTTTTGTCTAACAATGTGGCTCTAGTGAATAACATCAGAAACGAATTCCATCTTAATTGTCTCTTTTAATTAGGCTGAACATGTATTTAAGTGATCACGCTTTACCTTCAGCTCTGAATAATCCTACACCACAACTCAGCTATACACAACTTCTTCAGATTAATAACCAAGGATAGCAATTGCAACAATAATGGTTACTCTTCCTAGCCAAAGCTGAGCTGAAACCAGGAAGATTTATTTATTTTATTTATTAGAATTTGTCAAACAAAAACGAGAGCAAAAAGAAAAGAAAAAAATACAATGACAGGGACGATAGGCATGATTGTGCACTTATGTACGCCCCCTCTACTGACCACTTAAGTATGAAGTAAGATCCACGGAAGTCAATTTGTGACTGAAACTATGAAAATTTGTAGCTGAGACAACTGGATCAGGTAGTCCAGACTTAAGACAACTCTACTATAGAAATCATATTTTTTACAGTCAAGTTTAGAACAATATATATTGAGTTTAAAGCAGGGGTGAAATCTAAAAATTTTCCCTACCGGTTCTGTGGGCATGGCTTAATTGGTGGGCGTGGCTTGGTGGTCAGATGGCTGGGTGGGCGTGGCCAATAACAATAAATAATAAAAATAATAAACAAAGTATAAAAAACAATAAGAGGTACCAAAAACCAACTTTCATACTTTACACACACAACACAACACAACTGACTCACACACAACATAAAAGCAGCTGCACTTCACACTTCACACAGCCACAAAAAGCTCAAAAATCAACTTTCACACTTTACATACACACAACTGACACACACACACACAAAATGCCACATACAGCTTTCTGAGATTTTGTGTGTTTGTGTAGTTAGAGTGAAACACTACAGAAACACACCAAATCTCAGAAAGCTGCACAAATATTTTTTTATTTTATTTTTTTTATTTATTTATTTATTTATTTATTTATTTATTTATTTATTTTATTTTATTTTATTTTATTTTATTTTATTATTTTATTTTATTTTATTTTATTTTATTTTATTTTATTTTATTTTATTTTATTTATTCTATTCTATTCTATTTTATTTTATTTTATTGTGGACTTCAAATCCCAGAGTTCCTCAGCCAGCAAAGCCAGCCAGTTGATCACCGAGAAAATAGATTAGCTAAGCAATTGATTCTATCTGGCTGAAAGTGAAACTGCTTTCGGGCTGGAAAAAGAGCCATGCGTTCATCAGTAATCAGCCTTAGAATCTCTACTCTTACTTGTAGAAAACATGTTTTCTACAAGTAAGAGTACAAGTAAGGTTCTGCTGATGAGGAACTCAGGTGAGATCGCCAGAGGAGACTTTAATTTTTTTTTTAAAGTTTAAAGTCTCTGCCGATCTCAGCTGAGGGGCGGGATCCTCAAAGGCTTTTTTTTTTTACTTTTAAAGGCATGTTTCGGCTGAAGCAAAACCGGCTTTTAAAAGTAAAAAAAACCCTCTGCTGATGGTGTGGCTCAGCAGAGGCAGGGGGGCGAGGCCAGGGATTTTTGCTACTGGTCCTCCGAACCAGCAGCCGCCATCGCTACCGGATCGCGCGAGCCAGTCCAATCTGGGAGCATTTCACCCCTGGTTTAAAGCGGTTGTTCATGCGCATACTATTGCAATTAAAACAAAAAACATCATTTACAGGTAAAGCATTACTACATATAATTTTGTATGCAATACCTATGTCTGACCACAAGCAATGCAGTTCTAAGTTATCCAAACCGAGAATACCAGCCTAGTAGCACAGGGAATTCTATTGTGTACAGAAGAGTCCAAAACTTTTCTCGTGAAATACCAGTACTTCTGAACTCGCTCAATTATACTAATGTCAGATAAATGGTGGGGATTCCAAACCACTGAACAAATAATTTTTATAAGCTCTAATTAGCAATATGATGTTTCCAGAAAAAAAAGCTTAGCAAAATTAAAATTACAACTCTTAATGCTTTTTTAGCAATGTTGCTACAATGAATTTTGGAACATAGGTCATCAGAAAAAAGTACACCCAGGTCCTTGACAAAGTGAGGGTCATCTGCTAAATCAATACCACCTAGCTTATATTTGACATTCTGATTACGTTTACCAATATGTACGACAGAGTATTTATTGATTGAAATTTGAAGTTGCCAAATAGATAACCATTCAGACACACAGTCAAGATCACTTTGCAAAACGACAGAATTATCTATAGTATTAAATAATGTTATGTCATCGGCAAACAGGACGCAATTGCTTTTAAGTTGGTCACATAAGTCGTTGATATAGAACAAGAAAAAAATGGGACCTAAAACACTGCCTTGCGGAACACCACTGTTAAAGATGCAGGATTAGACAGCAAATTTCCTATTTTGAGATTTTTTTAGTGAAGAAGTTGACTCTCTACTAAAGAAGTATTTTCTTCCTCTTTATCAGTTGATTATTTTTTATCTGCACATAGACCAACAAATAACAAAGAAAATCACAATTAATTAGGATAAAAAAGGAAAAAATAATTGTTCTAAAAGGTAAGCTGTACACATTGTAAAATAGCATTTACCTGTAGTCAAAGAAGTAAAAAAAAAAGATCATGTATTGCCTAGCACAAAGGAGACTTCCCTCTCTCTTTAATTGGGGGAACATAATAATAGAGTGAAGGAAAGCACATATTCAGAAAAATATATTCTTGCACTGGTATCAGTCTGATTTTCATTGTTAACCAATCAATGGCAGGGATACCATTACACAGCCACTATTATCTCATGGTATTGTGTTCAGGAAAAAGAGTGATTAAAGGCTCAGCCTCATATCCCTCTAACTGCAGCACAAATGTGCTCAGTTTTTATGTGATAAGTTATCATAATGCTTCATTTATTTTATGTATCAAATTTCAATCCCACCAATCATACATGCATGCCTCTGGCTTTATCTCATCCCTAGGACACAGCTATGACAGTGTAAGGTAGCCTTTTGCTATTCTGATTTAAAGTAATCCTTTCCTTATTCTTCTAACCATGACATGGTCTGGTCAGGCACGAGAGCTTCCCACTTTAATAGCAATAAAGTTATATACCCCTCCATAGTGCTTTCCAGCCCTCTCCAAGAGGTTTACAGAGTCAGCATATTGCCCCCAACTCTCTGGGTCCTCATTTTAACCACCTTGGAAGGATGGAAGGCTGAGTCAACTTTGAGCTGGTCAGGATCAAACCCCTGCAATATTATACTGTGCCACGAGGGCTCTTTAATCTGCTGAGGGCTGCCCGCCCCCTCCAGTTTTTGCCACTGTCTTGACAGCCTGTAGGAGAGACCAGACACCTGCCAACAGAGAAGGATCTGCCCATATAATGCTTGACTGGCACTTCCTGAAGCTCTTGTCAGGTACTCATGTACATGGGTTAGCACTCTTTTAAAAGATTGCTAGACTTGATTTTTAAACTTTTAGAGTTTAAACATTTCAGAGAGTGATATACTTGCACAGAAGTTTGATTGAACACAAGAAAGAGAGACAGGTCAGCAGGTCTGAATCAGTGGTGGGTTTCAAAAAATTTTACTACTGGTTCTGTGGGTGTGGCTTGGTGGGTGTGGCATGGCATGGCTTGGTGGGCATGGCAGGGGAAGGATACTGTAAAATCTCCATTCCGTCCCCAATCCAGGGGAAGGTTACTGCAAAATCCCCATTTCCTCCCCATCAGCTGGGACTTGGGAGGCAGAGAATAGATGGGGGTGGGTCCAGTCAGAATTTTTACTACCGGTTCTGCAAACTACTCAAAATTTCTGCTACCAGTTCTCCAGAACTGGTCAGAACCTGCTGAAACCCACCTTTGGTCTGAACTGATATGATCTATCTTTGCTATAGGACTATTATATGGCACCACCAAAGCAGCACGTTTAGGATTACTGTTTGATCCTGCATTTTCAGCATTTAAGAGTTAGCTTACAGTATTAGACTGTAAATATTTCAAATTATCGTGTAACTGTGTTGCTTGTGTGTGATGGAGCACCCACAACTTCTGAAGGCAACCTATTCCACTAGTTGATTGGTCTCCCCCTTAGGAAATTTCTCCTTAGTCCTAGATTGCTTCTCTCTTTGGTTAGTTTCTATCCATTGTTTCTTGTCGTGCCTTTTGGACTACCTCATTTTTTAGGAGCCCCTCAAATTTCCTGACGGAACAATTAATCACTGGAACAACTTGTCTCCAGAAGTTGTAAATGCTCCAACACTGGAAGTTTTTAAGAAGAGATTGGATAACCATTTGTCTGAAATTGTGTAGGGTTTATTGCCGAAGCAGGAGGTTGAACTAAAATACCTACAAGGTCCCTTTCAACTCTGTTATTCTATTCTAAATATTGGAACTATTTTATTGTGCCTTGGACTAAGGAGAAATTTCCTAAGGGTGAGACCAATCAAGTTGGCCATGCCCACCCAGTCACATGACCACCCAGCCAGTCATTAGGCCAGAGAACCGGTTGCAGGGTCCACTCCCTCAGAGTCACCCAATTGTCTTCCACATCTAAGGAGGAATTAGAACTGGGCTTTCCCCACTCCTAGTTCAGTGCCTTACCACTCCACCATGCTGGCTCTCAATTTTATGATACCATTGCTTAATTTGGGGCCAATCTGAACTCAAACATGCAAGTTTGGTTACATAATGGTTCCATAAAATTATCTACTGTATATAATCTCTGGTCAGATAGAAGAAATATATTCATGGAGAGACAGAGATATAAACGTCTTTGTTCCATAAATAAACTGCTTATAGTTGCATCATTGTTCTTAATCACTGCTAGCCACCTTGAGTACCTGCTTGAATAGAAAGTCAGGACGTAAATAGAATAATGCACATGCACACACAAATAAAGTGATTACTTCATCTCAAAAATACATCCAAAAATGGAAGTGGGCAAAATTTTAGCCCTATAGAATAGAATAGAATAGAATAGAATAGAATAGAATAGAATAGAATAGAATAGAATAGAATAGAATTCTTTATTGGCCAAGTATGACTGGACACACAAGAAGTTTGTCTTGGTGCATACGCTCTTGGTATACATAAAAAAAAAGATGCATTCATCAAGAATCATAAGGTACAACACTTAATGATAATCATAGGGAAACAGTCAATATAAATCTTAAGGATACCAACAACAAGGTTACAGCCATACAGTCATATGCTCTTTGTGTACATAAAAGGGAAAAAAATAAAAAAATACATTCATCAAGAATCATAACATACAACAGTTAGTGATAGTCATACGTTACTAATAAGCAATCAAATCATACTAGGAAACAAACAGAACAATATAAATCATAAAAATACAAACAACATGGTTATAGTCATAAATGGGAGGAGATGGATGAGAGGAACAATGAGAAAATTAATAGTAATGCAGATTTAGTAACTAGTTTGACAGTGTTGAGGGAATTATTTGTTTAGCAGAGTGATGGCGTTCGGGAAAATGCCATCACTGTGTCTACTTGTTCTGGTGTGCATTGCTCTATAGCATCATTTTGAGAGTAGGAGTTGAAACAGATTATGTCCAGGATGCGAGGGGTCTTTAAAAAATTTCACAGCCCTTTTTTTGACTCATGCAGTATACAGGTCCTCAATGGAAGGCAGGTTGGTAGCAATTGTTTTTTCTGCAGTTCCAATTATCCTCGGAAGTCTGTGTCTGTCTTGTTGGATTGCAGAACCAAACCAGACATTTACAGAGGTGCAGATGACAGACTCAATAATTCCTCTGTAGAAGTATATCAGCAGCTCCTTGGGCAGTTTGAGCTTTCTGAGTTGGGGCAGAAAGAATATTCTTTGTTGTGTTTTTTTGATGACGTTTGATGTTGGGTGTCCATTTTAGGTCATGAGACATGGTAGAACCTAGAAATTTGAAGGTCTCTACTGTTGATACTGTGTTGTCTAGTATTGTAAGAAGTGGTAGTATGGGAGGGTTTCTCCTAAAGTCTACCACCATTTCTACGGTTTTGAGTGTGTTCAGTTCCAGATTGTTCCAGTCGGACCACGAGGCTAGTTGTTCAACCTCCGATCTTTATGCAGATTCATCATTGTCTCGATTGAGACCACTCGCTGTTGTGTCATCTGCGAACTTCAGTAGTTTAACAGATGGATCGTTAGAGATGCAGTCATTGGTATACAGAGAGAAAAGAAGTGGGGAGAGCACACAGCCCTGGTGGGGGGCTGTGCTAATTGTACAGGTATATGATGTGATTCTGCTTAGCTTCACCTGTTGCTTCCTGTTTACACACTGCTTACAAGTGTGTTCAGGTACCTATAGCTGGTTTAGCTTAGTTAGAAGAGTGTCTGGAATGATGGTATTGAATGCTGAACTAAAGTCTACAAAGAGGACCCTTGTGTAGGTCTTTGGAGATTTAAGATGTTGTAGGATGTAGTTCAGAGCCATATTAACAGCATCATCTGTTGATCTATTTGCTCGGTATGCAAATTGCAAGGGGTCTAACAGCTGATCCGTGATGGTTTTTAAGTGGGACAGCACTAGCCTTTCAAAGGTTTTCATGATTACAGATGTTAGAGCAACTGGTCTGTAGTCATTCAGTTCCTTGACGGTGGGCTTCTTCGGCATTGGGATGATAGTAGAGCATTTGAAGCAAGAAGGAACATAGCACATCTCTAGTGATTTATTGAAGATACGGGTGAAGTTGGGGGCCAATTGGTCAGCACAGACTTTTAAGCAAGAAGGAGTTATCTTGTCTGGGCCTGGAGCTTTTCCTGGCTTTTGTCTGTGAAATAGGTCTTGCACTTCCTTTTCTGTGATCACTAGGGGTTGTGAACCCAATGGGATGGGGTCAGTTGTAGGAGGCTTGGCTGTTGTTAAGTGTGTCTGAGATGGGGGTTGTGGAGATAGGTGGCTGTAGTTTCCTTTCAAACCTGCAGTAAAACACGTTCAGCAATCTTTCATCTGCCGGATTGTTGATTTCCTTCAGCCTGGGAAGGAGATTTGCCATAACTGGTGATATTTTTAAGTTTTCCACATGTTTGCTGATTCATTTGTTGAGAACTGATTCTTTAGCTTTTCAGAGTAGCTTCTTTTTGCTGCTCTGATCTCCCTTGTTAATACATTTCTGGCCTGATTGTACAGCATTTTATCACCTTTTCTGTAGGCTTCCTCTTTGGAATGACGTAGCTGCTTAAGTTTAGCTGTGAACCAAGATTCGTTGTTACTGTATATTCGCAAGTTCCTGGTCAGTATATAAAGGTCTTTACAGAAGTTGACATATGATGTTACAATATCTGTGAGTTCATCTAAGTCTGCAGAGGTACTTTCGAAAACATTCCAATCAGTGCAGTCAAGGCAGGCCTATAGCTTTAACTTTGCCTCCTCAGTCCAGGTCTTCACTGATTTAATTGTTGGTTTTGTGGTTTTAAGTCTTTGCCTGTAAGCAGGTACAAGGTGAATCATGCAATGATCAGAATGTTCCACAGCTGCTTGTGGTAAGGACCGATTAAGCATCTTTTAGTGTTGTGTAGCAATGGTCTAAAGTATTCTTGCCTCTAGTGGGACAATTGACATGGTGAAAGTAGCTCTTTCCTTAAGTTTGCTTTGTTTAGATCTCCCATAATAATGGCCAGTGAATCAAGGTACTTGGCTTCAGCCTCCATAATCTGGTCAGCTAGAGTTTGTAATGCTTTGTTTACACAGGCTTGTAGGGGGACATAAACAGCAATTAGTAGAATTGAGGAGAACTTGCATGGACAGTAAAATGGTTTACAGTTGATAAGTAAAGACTCTAAGTTTTCATCACAGAATTTATATATTATAGTTATATCCTGAGACCAGCTGTTGCTGATATATAAGCATAAGCCTCCTCCCTTCTTTTTACCTGTGATTCTGCAATTCTGTCTGCTCTATATATCTGAAACCCTGGAATTTGCATGCTGTTGTCATCAATATCATCATGTAACCAGGTTTCAATAAAGCATAAGGCAGCTGCGCTGTGAAAATCAGAGTTGCATCTGTTTAAAAGGAGATGGATATTTTCATCCATCTTGTTAGTAAGTGAAAGTAAATTTGTCAGGAAGATGGAAAGCAGAGCAGTTCTATTTCCCCTATTCCTTACCTTGTTTAAAATTCCCGCCCTTTTACCTCATCTCTATTTCCTCTGGTTTTTTTTCTTGGTGATCCATAGCTCCAGGGAAATTGCTTCTTCCTGTGTTAGAATCTCCTCCGCGTTTGTAAGGACGCGGGGTGGGGGGGTGAGATCACAGAAAGCTGCTCCTTAAAGAAACATTGCTTAATTCTTAGCAGGTGGTCTCATGAGTAAGAAATCTGTAGTGATTTGCAGAGAATAATTAAAAAATAAAATAAAATAAAATAAAATAAAATAAAGAAAAAATAATTGAGACTACCAGGCATCCCTGTATTTGCTCTGGCAGACAAACACCACTTCCATGTGTTAGTCTGCAACCTTTGTCTTATATACAACTTCAATATTAACAGATGTTTGAATTGTTCATCATTGTCTCAGTACTGATCACAACTGTTGCCCCAGGAGGTAAAAATAACCAAGACAAAAACTGACCTCAACATCATTTTTGGTACTCTCTTATCACCACTGCAATTATAAGCCAAATGTAATTTTCCAAGTGTAACTGTTTTTATTGTGTGAATAAAATGCATCAATAGGAAAGTAACATATCCATGTTTTACAGCAGTATTCCTCAATCTTAGCCATGCCTGCTGTAAATTTGGGGAGTTCAAGTCCACACCTCTTAAAGTTGCTGAGGTTAAGAGAAAAGCTTTACAATGGTCCAAAGTATATTCTAGTGAACAAGTTTTCAGCAAGACAGATTGATTTCTCTTTAAAAACTGGTTCAAGCCAGTTCAAATCTCTTTCTTAAAGGTAGAATTTATAATCTCACATATTTTTGTCTTTGCAGCTCTGAAATCTATGAATAATGGCAGGGCCTTGATGTTGATGGAAGAAGCCAGAAGATACTTGAAGGATGATATAGGCATTTGTCCCCTGCCTCATATACAAGGAATCAAGCACAAAAAGAAAGAAATCAGGAACGGTAGAGTTGGAAAAGTACTTTGGACATACCAAAACCTAGGACCTTATCCAAGTAGATACAGTCCATTTGGACACATAGATGCATGAATACAGTACAGCAGGCTAGGGCGGACTAAAACAATAATGAGGCAAAAATTGAAGTAGTCTATGAATGATGAATAAAAATATAAAGAATCAGCCATGAATTTTCATGACTTAAACAGCCTAAGAAGAGCTAGACTTCTTCCTTTTAAACTGTAACAATATTCAATGACAAGTCTTATAAAAATCAGTTGGTCAAAATCCAGGTGGTCAACTCCTTTAGGTTATAAAGTAAGAGGCAAAGAGCAGAGTAAGTTGTGCATGTGTGTAGCTGTCATGGACAGAAGGAATAATTTTAGAGGAGCAGGAGGAAGTGATGCAACCAGGACAATAAAAGAAATCTGAGTCCTGCACATGATTGTAATCTGAGAAAACATTTCAGACAAGTTATTACAAAAATAAAGAGAGAAAGAGGAGAAACACATTCAGACTTGCAATAAACTTATAATAAAAATAAAAATAAAAAAGTTAAGTTTGCTAGGAAGCCTTGCTGACTACTGGAGAGACCAAATTGGCCTACAAGAAAGACCAAATGAAAAAGAGAACGGAGGCATGAAAAGATAAAGCACAACATGGCCAGTACATTAAAAAAATAGCAGGGAAAGCAGATAATAACAAGACCTGGCAATGGATAAGAGCGGGAAAGTTAAAGAAAGAGACTTTAACAGGGATTAATTCTGGCTGCACAAGATCAAGCTTTAAGGACAAATGTATACAAAGCCAGAATTGAGAAGAAAGCAACAGACAGTAAGTGCCGCCTATGCAAAGAAGCTGAAGAAACAATGGACCACCTGGTAAGCTGCTGCATGAGGATTGCACAAACTGACTACAAGTAGCAGCATGACAAAGTAGCAACAATGGTGCATTGGAAGATCTGCAAGAAATATCATTTACCTGTAAACAAGAACTAGTTGGACCATAAAATAGAAAAAGTCATAGAAAATGAAGTAGCTAAATTACTCTGGCACTTCAGAATTCAGACAGACAGGCACCTGCCACATAACACCCCAGACTTAACAGTTGTCGATAAAAAGACAAAAAAGTCTGGATAGTGGATGTGGCAGTGCCTGGAGACAGCAGAATAGAAGAGAAAGAACTGGAGAAGATAACAAAATACAAAGACCTACAAACAGAAATAGAACGACTATGGCAACTAGTCAAGCAAGGATAATAGGCAACTTGGGTGCAGTCCCAAAACAACTGGAGCACCACTTGAACACTATAGGCATTGACAAATTTGCCATCAGTTAATTGCAGTAAGCGGCTTTACTTGGAACTGCTTCCATCTTGCCATGATATCTGTAACACCGTCAAATATCCAGATTTGCCTATCCCAGGTCCTTGGTAAGGACTCGATAGGTAGACAATTTCACTACTAATTTAGATAAGCTCTTTGGTTATATTACCAGGGATAACATGTTGGTCAATGATGTATGCTTCTAATTAGTGGAGCTGGAATTGAGAAATGCACTAACAAAATAATTGTATTCAAGCCATCACTTAATAAATCTATGCTATTGTTGCTGTTGTACATTATTGCTTTCTGTGCTGATTGACACCACTTAGGATAAAGATCCTGAGAGGAATGAAAATAAGGTCTCTCAAGAAGTCTGTAGGCCTAAGAGTCCAGAGTGAGCAAAAACCTGGATTTTAAGATAGTCAGATGTTTTGTATTATAAGGAATTAAATGTTTAGAAAAAAGTAAATCATATATTTAAACATCAGGAGAGCCAGTTTGGTCTAGTGTTTAAAGCACCAGGCTAGAAACCAGGAGACTGTGAACTGTAGTTCTGCCTTAGGCATGAAAGCCAGCTGAGTGACTATTAACCAATCTGTCAACCCATGACACAGCTCAGGTGACAAGCCAGTCAGTGAATTCCCATCGCAACCAATGAATCAACTCTCTGGTTGATCTCAAAAAAGCAGATTCTGCACTTGCTCTAAAACAATTAGAAGAAAAGAAGCATATCTAAATGTGAACTTTGCTGAACAAGGTACAAACATTTTTAACCATCAAGTAAATGTTTTTTAGTCTTGGACAGTATGCATTCACCATTTCAGTTATATTCCAGTCTAGCATGATACAAGGACTTATATTTGATAAAACAATACACAAATATCGCTGTAGGACCATGTTTGAGCTTTCACTGTAAATGCATTTGTTTGAAGCTTCCTCAGTCCAAAATAATCCCTGCCTATAAATAACTCTTTGGGGACAATTTGTTTTCTACAAATTTGTTTTCCATATGTATATTACAGAGGTTTTTATATATAGGACTACTGGTAGATAGTCATGTGGATTCCTAACTAACCTGAAGTAGCACAGCCAAGATGCAGATTTATAAGCTCATCTGGAACACAGCCCATGAAACAAAGAATGTTATATAGAACTACTGAAATAGAAGTAAATAGAAGGAATTTTAGTTTTTTACTTCTCTGCTTGATGTCTCCAAGACAAATTAAATGGGATAAAGTCTCAAGGCCAGATACTTGCCATCTTAGAAACTAGACTTATTAAAAGGACAGAATAGTTTCAGCAGCAACCCAAATGAATTTGGCATCTGCATTTAATTGCTTTCTCTCATAAAAGAGAATGGTTGTGGTTAATTTCTAATCAGACCATAATTTGGAGGAGAGCATTGCTCTGTACACAAAGGACCACAGTGTATTACATATTCATCCTGCTTTCTGTCATTTCCTATCAAAGCCAGGCTTGATGGGGAGGCCATAAAGAAAAGAACTGAGCCATGTCTTGAACACCAACTACTTTAGTTGCTAAGTAGGACCAGCACATGTTACAAAGTACATGTAAACCGTGTGGGAGGGTTAAGGTATTGAAAGGTATACCCCAAATTCCTTGCTAAATTCCTCGATCAAAATCCATCCTTCATCAGATTCATCAGAAGAGGCAGATGTACAGAGCAAAAGGTGCAGCCTTTGGTGCCTGGCTGTCAGTGCAGCAATGGTGGGTTTCAAATTTTTTTACTGCCGGTTGTGTGGGTGTGGCTTGGTGGGCATGGCAGGGGAAGGATACTGTAAAATCTCCATTCCCTCCCCACTCCAGGGCGAAGGATATTGCAAAATCCCCATTTCCTCCCGATCAGCTGGGACTTGAGAGGCAGAGAATAGATGGGGGCGAGGCCAATCAGAATTTTTACTACCGGTTCTCCGAACCACTCAAAATTTCCACTACCGGTTCTCCAGAACTGGTCAGAACCTGATGAAACCCACCTCTGCAGTGCAGTATGTCTTGCGGTCATCTTTTCCTTCAACCCTGTAGGTGATTTACTGAACACTTGCCGCTCCTTTAGTAACCTTGTTTTGAAACCTGTTATTATCTCTGCACCACCTGCATGTCAAAAATCCAGATGTACATCTCAAATGCTCTGGGGCATGAAACACCGTATAGTAATTAGCAATAATATGAGCAGCCTGAGTTTAAAAGGCTGTATTACCTAGTACATTATCTATGCTCAAAAACAATTCTTGCTGAGCTCACTGAGAATGTAGGTAGAGGAATGCAGTTTTACACAGTATACATACATAGTCACACTGTCTCTCTTCCAAACTCTGCATGCGTAGAATTGGAATAGATAAATTTGGGTAATGACAACCAAGAGGAAATGGACAACACAGTTCTATTACTGGCATGTTTTAATGAGATGAGATTTTTGCATGATTTACTAGTGGGGAAAGATTATTTTTTTAATGAAAACAATTACAAAACATTTGTGAATTTCTTTATATATTCAACAAGCAGTTCAAATCTTACTCTGGCAAGACAAAACCTGCCATTAATATCTTGCATTTCAAACAGAAGATGAACTTAGTAGTAGAAGCTTTCTGTTCTTACTGTCATTTACAGCCTAAAGCTTCTTTCTGAAAGCCAAGATTATCCAAAAGCTCCTATGGGATGTTGTAAAGTGGCATAATTCAATGCTACACTAAGAAAATTAAAAAGATGTGGGTAGAGATAAATGTTCTTCTACAAATATTTTAATATAAAGGCGTGGCCAGGGACTACTTTTCTATCCCAGTTTCCTGACTAATAATAGGAATAGTGCATTACTTGTCAAATTTGCATGATCCAGCTAAATAAGCTTATCTACCCTGAATATTTAATAAAGCTCGAAGGTATATTGGACAGTAACAATTGACTTCAAATATGTACAGACTCATTATAATTCACAGCTCATCTCTGTTTTAGCAACTAGAAGACATAATTTAATGCTGCAAAAACAAACTGTTTCATTTTTTTTATGCAATAACCACTGTTACATTCTAAATGCCGAACTTTATTTTTGTCTAGGTGTCTAGGAAGAGGACGAGCACATTTATCTTTTTTTTCCCTGCAAGGTCAGCAGGTTTTTCTGAAATCTTCCATACTTATAATTGTCTGCTCTCCCCACCACCCCACCTAGAATCACATACTTTGTAATGTTCCAAATACTTCACTACTTAAAATGAAACAGTGTTTATGTTTAAAAATAGTGAGTTCTGTGGGATCTGCAATGAATGGCATGACATCATCATTTGCATTTGTTCTTGTTTTTCAAGAGCAGGGATTTGTTTGCTCTCTTTGCCAGCATTACTGCAAAAGCCTGGCTGATATCATCAAGATCAATAGAAAACACACCAGGTTGGATCTGTTTTAATGAATTTCTTTAGGAATCGTTGTTAAGCTTGTTCCTTGCAGATAAATCAGATTAAACTTTTGGAAAAGCAAGATAAATAACTGCTGCCAGGGAATAACTGATGAGAAATCTATTAACATTCCCCATTCATGCTTTCCAGCGTTTATGCTCCCTAACCTATCAACACATCACAAAAGAAATATTGCAGTACTTTTTATGGGAAAAAGCCTAGAACAAATGGGACATTTAGAAGAAATCTTAACTTTATTAACTAAACAATAATTATGTTATTCTTGAAATAACATATATTCTCAAATCAGCCATCTCCATTGCCATTCAATCAGATGTCTGGAAATTCTGATAGTTGCTCTTCTAATATTTCTTGAAGAGAAATATTTCAGATTGGGAATTGCTAGCTATTGTAAAGAAATCATGTTTGGATTTAAGAGCGCTACATCCTTCAGCCCAAGAAGTGCTTCTCTCTGCAAGTTCCTCCCAGACATTGTTGAACAAACTCTGGCTATTGGCATGATCAGGGTTCATAGAACAACAGCTTTTCCTTTTAGACTGCAACCAAAGGATTCATTGATGTAATATTTCCAAAAATCCCGATGACATTTTAGGGGGGAAAAACCCAAACCAATACTATAGGAGCATATTAAATGTATTATATATACAGTAACTTGATTTCTCCATTAAATTAATTTTATTTGTCATATTAAATTTAACAGTTGCATTAATTCATATAAGGAAAAATGTAATAGGTTGGATGGTTTTAGCACAAAATAGTGGGTAAAAGAACAAATTGGTTAGAATTTATACTGGTTATGGAAATCAATTAATATAGTTAAATAAACTTCAATAAATTGAATCCTATGTTCTTGTATTTCAATTTTTGAAATAGTACATTTTTAGCTCTCTTCACTGGGAGAGGTGATATTCAAAATTCCTGGGACAAAGGAAAAAGTTACGGATAAAATCTGCTTTAGGTTTCCCATACACACTCCTCATGTCAGCTGGAAGCTTAAAGAGGAAAAGAACATCTACAGCAGGCTCCAAACTGGCCAGAACTTTCCTGGATCAAGAGTTTTCAGGTATGATTCCAGCAAATGTTCTTACATGAAGAAAGAGGCACTTTGAATTCCTTAGATAATAAAATATTCCCATATTCGTGCTTTGTAAACAGTGGCCTGGACAGCATGGTTAGCAGCATGGGTATCTGCAGGAGGGAGAAGGGGGGGTGGGGAATGACAATATGGATGAGATGACCCAATCATGAGAATGCCACAACTTAAATATACTGTATAAGTTCTTAATTGCAGCATTAGCATGATTAGTTCATCTCATATGTTGTTGGTTAATTAGCGTCAGACATCAACCTTTAGTTATTGAACTACATTCAAGATTTTGCTTTTGACCTATAAAATCCTAAACTATTGGGAACTTTAGATTCCCAAGGGGCCTCCTTCCCTATTATACTTCATCAGTGACAGTCAATCAAGGACCTTCTGCATGTGTGAAGAGCCACAGGAAGCCACTTCAAGGTGACTTATGGCAGCTTTTCTCTACTGTGTCATTTTCAGCCTAGAATAGTCTTTCCTTGGACATATGTGGGGCTCCTGCTGTTTTAGACTTCTCTTGAACATCTTTCTTGTTCAGGTGTTCTCTCCAGTTACAGCATGATGAATAGTTCTGCTCTTGTCTTCCTTTATAGTATGTATGGTTCTTTGGACAGTTATGAACTAATGGATTCTACTGAGTATTTTATATACTAATTATGAATACTAATATAAATATATCACCTATCAAATAATCCTCCTAATTCTGGCCATCAAATAGATTTGTGCTTGATTTTCTTTCTTAACATATATGAGTCATTTTATTGTTTTAAAAGAAGCAAATTGATCCAGGAATAGAAATTAGACAACACTGAAAAATTCTCCTTTGGGACTTCCGGGGGCATCGTTGGGTGTTGAAGACGGTCTTTTCAGACCGCCAGCCCTGCAATCGCGTAGAGTCGTTCAGACAGCGCAAACCAGCTGTTTGACGGCTCAGAAACCTTTCCCTCAGGAGAAGAGGGAGAGTGAGCAATTGGGCAGAGGTAGAGCTCCCCTAAAAGCCCCAGGAATAATTCTGGGGCTCGAAGGGTGAGAGCTCCCTGGAAAGCCCGAAGAGCTCCGGATCCGGAACATCTCTGCATTTAAAGCAGAGCAAAACACCGTGACCACCTCTGCATCAAGATGAAGATTTAATTTGATTAAAGCAGACAGATCAATGACAGGAGCGCTGGCAATGGCAAATACCAGACCTTAACCCCGTTTTCAGACTGCAATTAAGAAGACCAAAGGAAATGGCGCCTGCATTAAAAAAGGGTGTGAAAGTGAAACTTAAGGAAGACCTTGTTAACATTGTTGCATTCTCAGTATCCTCTAAACTTGCCGGATTTTACATTTATATGAAGAGATTTTAAAGTGGAAAGTGGAAGGACTATAGGATTGATTTACCTAACCCAAATACAGAGTTTATGAAAAGATTTGAAGACTTACTGAATTTATTGAGCTTACTGTTGTAAAGTATAAAATTAAAGTGAGAAATGGCTTCTAAGCAAACAAAGCTTGGTGTTATTAAGGACGTTGGGGTTTTGCCAGTTCAAATGCAAAAGCTACAAGAAGTTTTGAAGGGATTTTTAAAAGATCTTTTAGAAGAAGCTCTAGACCCTCAAACCTCTGTTATAGATCAAAAAATTATGGAGCTTAAAGAGGAAATATCCCAAATAAAAGATACTATTATAAGGATATAAAGGAAGATGTGGTGGCAGTACTTCAAAGCTTGTTAGATTACACAGTTCAGTTGGATGGAAGAGTGGAAGAAATCAATCAAGCTAATGTGAATTTGGAAAATAAAATAGAGGAGGTCCAGACCAAGATGAAGAAGGCAGATGAAAAATTGATTTTGCTGCAATATAGATCATGGAGTTTGCCCTGAGAGTGAGAGGTCTTAAAGAAAATAAGCACGAGAATCTAAAAGATATCTTTGCATATGCTTTTGCACACATATTTGGAGAACAACCAGCAGATTTTGTAATTCAAATTGAAAAAGTTTATCGTGTTAATTCCTGGGTTGCCAAACAGAGACAGTTACCAAGAGATGTTGTTATCTATTTTACAACTAGGAGGATCAGGAATGAAATTTTACAAGCATCTAATAAAAATAAAATCCAAATACCAGGACAAGAGATATTAGTGTTCAAAGAAATTCCTCCTAAAATGTTAAGATCTAGAAAGGAGTTTTCTTTCTTGGTGGATGAACTTAGAAATCATCAGATGCAGTTTAGATGGGAGGTTCCAGCTGGACTAACAGTAAATTATAAAGGAGGAAAATATCGTCTTAGACTTCCGGGTGGCTCCACCTCTTCGCTGAGCCCTAATTAAAGGGGCTCCGCACTGAACATCGTAAGCCAGGAAAAGCCGGCTTTAATCTTTTTCCCTGGATGAAAGGGGGAAGATAAGAGAAATAGGAAATGTTGGTAGACCTCCCCAGAGGTTTTGTTTTAATTAAGCAGAGCCTCGAAGGGTCGACGGGTCCCATAAATATTCCTGCCATTCTCCGACTTCAGTGCGTGTCTGCAAAAGCAGGAAAAGAAGAAAGTGTCCATCTCTGCTACTTGTCTTATTTTTATGGATCTCTTTAAGCAGACGGAATGAATGCAAGCGGACAATTATTGGATTGCAAGTATTTTTGATTTCCTGACTTCTACCTTCTAAAAAAAGAGGAATTTTTTTTTCCTTTGTTTTAATTGACTCTTAAAGATGGCGCCTGAACGGGAGTGAAGTGACGAATGGAATTTTAAACAGTCTGTGCAACTAAGAAGATAAGAAATGTTATGTGTGGATTTTAATGAAGTGAACTGAGCTCTCCTATACTTAAAGGGGAAAAGAGAAGTTTCTAGACTTATATTTTGTGAATTTTAAAACTGAAATGGCTACTAAACCACCTAAGACTGGGGGCAGAAGGGGTTCTGAACTAGCTTTAGAAGATCTGATTAAAGAGCAAGGGAAAGTGTCTGAAGAAAGGTTTAAGGAGATTATGGATAATAATGAGAAAATAAGAGAAGAAATAAAAGAGAATAATAAAAAAATAAGAGAAGATATTTTGATGGCTTTTCAAGGTTTGGCAAAAAGATTGGAGGAAGTGGAGGAGGAGGTGCAAGAAATTGTTCAGTCAAATCAACAAATAGAAAATAGAATGGGGGGAATGCAAATCAAATTGGATAAAAATGAAGATCAAGTGGTGGTGATGCAGTATAGAATGATGGAAGGAGCTCTGAGAATTAGAGGTTTGAATGAGGAAAAAGGGGAAGATTTAAAAAAAAATTTATCAGAAGCTCTGGCTGAATTTATTGAACTTGATCCACAAGAGGTTGCTTATCAAATTGACAAAATTTATAGAGTTAATTCTTGGATTGCTAGGCAAAAGAAACTTCCTAGAGACATTGTGGTTTATTTTTTGAAAAGAACAGTGAGGAATCAAATTTTGCAAGTTGCTTTTCAGAAAAACTTGAAAATAGGGGAACAGGAGTTGAAGGTTTTGAAAGAGATTCCTCCCAAGATGTTAAGGGATAGAAAGGACTTTACATTTTTCACTCAAGAACTTAAGAAATACCAGATTCAATTTAGATGGGAGGTTCCAGTTGGCTTGACAGTGTATCATCAAGGAAGGAGACATCGTATTGACACAGTGCTTAAGGCCAAAGATTTTCTTTCTACAGTGTTGAAATTTGAAATAGAAATAATTTATTTATTTATTTATTTATTTATTTTGTCACAACATCATACAAAAAGATTATATAGTATATACACATATAAACATATATAGGAAGAAGAAAAGAAAAACAATAGGACAGGAACGGTAGGCACGTTTGTGCGCTTATGCACGCCCCTTATGGTCCTCTTAGGAATGGGGTGAGGTCAATAGTAGAAAGTTTTTGGTTAAAGCTGTTAGGATTATGGGAAGAGACCACAGAGTCAGGTAAAGTATTCCAAGCACTGATGATTCTGTTGCAGAAGTCGTATTTTCTGCAATCTAGATTAAAGCGGTTTACATTAAGTTTAAATCTATTGGTTGCCCTTGTATTATTGCAATTAAAGCTGAAGTAGTCTTTGACAGGAAGGACATTACAATAGATGATTCTGTGAGCTAAACTTAGGTCTTGTCGGCGTGAGTTCCAAGTTTTCTAAGCCTAGGATTTCAAGTCTGGTGGGATAAGGTATTTTGTTGTTTTCAGAGGAATGGAGAACTCTTCTTGTAAAATATTTCTGGACACGTTCAATTGTATTGATGTCAGAGATGTGGTGAGGGTTCCAAACAGGTGAGCTGTATTCTAGAATTGGTCTAGCAAATGTTTTATATGCTCTGGTTAGTAGTGTGGTGTTTTTGGAAAAGAAGCTGCGCAAAATTAGGTTTACAACTCTTAGAGCTTTTTTTGCTATGTAGTTGCAGTGGGCTTTGGCACTTAGATCATTTGACATGAAAACTCCAAGGTCTTTAACGGGATGGGGGTCGTCTGTAAGGTAATGTCCATCTAGTATGTACTTAGTTTTAGAGTTCTTTTTTCCTATATGTAAGACTGAGCATTTGCTGGTTGAAATTTGGAGCTGCCAATTTTTAGACCAAGCGGTTAGATGGTCAAGGTCGTTTTGAATGATAGAAGTGTTGTCTGTGGTGTTAAATAGTTTGACATCGTCAGCAAAGAGAACACAATTACTTGAGATATGGTCACAAAGATCATTAATGTATAGAATAAAGAGTGTTGGTCCAAGGACGCTGCCTTGAGGAACGCCACTCTTGACAGGAACAGGATTTGATAAAGCATTGCCAATTTTGACCACTTGTTGTCTGTTAGACAGAAAAGCAGATATCCATTTGTGGAGGGGTCCTGAGATGCCATAGGATGTTAGTTTAAGGAGAAGTTTATCGTGTACTACTGAGACCCAAATGGGTGTGGAAGCTGAGGTGATTCCAGTGATGTTACCATCAGAGGAACAACCACAAGAACAAAGACTGACGAGGGGAGCCCTTAAGCGTAAAGAAAAGGAGCAACAAACTCAAAGTAAAGTTCAGGACTCTGCTACAGAAGCGGTGGGAGGAGCACGGCCGAAGATACGGGAGGACGATCTTCAGTTGATTGCCCAAAGGCTTCAGCAGCCCAGTAATGGCAAATAAAATCTTGACTTGGAATGTCAATGGTTTGAACTCAGCTCAGAAGAGAAGAAAAATATTTCATTACTTGAAACAATTTAAAAATGATGTTATTTGCTTACAAGAAACGCATATTAAATTATCAGATCAAAAGTACCTAATAAACTCAAAGTTAGGTAAACATTTTGTTGCTTCAGCTTTGGAGAAAAAACATGGCATAGTGGTTTATTTGAGAAAAGATATACCAGCCAAGTTAATAGAGGCAGATATTCATGGAAGATATATTGCTATTGAACTTACAATAGAAACAAAAAGGACTCTCTTGCTTGGTATATATGCACCCAACCAGCAACAAGAAAAATTTTATAGAATGTTATATGATAAGTTGATTCTATGGGATTATAAATCGTGTATTATATTGGGAGATTGGAATGGAGTAATAGATACACGAAAGGACAAGAGAATTTCTTCCAAGAAGATACCTGCACATGCAAAGCTGCCTAAATCCTTTTTTGATATGATAGAAGATTTTGAGTTAAGAGATGTATGGAGACTGCGGAATTTGGAGGAAAGAGACTATACTTTTTTCTCTGATAGGCATCAATCCTTCTCACGTATTGATTTTATTTTAATTTCTAATGATTTGCTTTTTAGGGTGAAGAAAACTAAGATATTTCCAAGATGTTTGTCTGATCATAGTCCTGTTTGGATGGAATTGCAATATGGAAAAGAGGGTAGAAGAACTTGGAGATTAAATGAAAATTTGTTTAGATATCAGGATAATGTAAATCAATGTAAAAAGCAGATGAAAGAATTTTTTGATTATAATTTGAATAATGAAACATCGATAGAAATGGTTTGGGACTGCAGTAAAGCTTTTATGAGAGGTGTATTAATATATCTTAATAATAAACAGAGAAATAAGCAACAAAGACAGCGTAGGTATTTAGAAGAGGAAATTTATAAGAAACAGCAATTATTAATACATAATCCACATGATCAAAAACTTAAAGATGCAATAAAGTTACTACAGAATCAATTTAATATGATAATGGCTGATCAGGTGGCAACAAATATACAATATGCCAAACATAATACTTTTTGTAACGCAAATAGACCTGGTAGGTGACTTTAAGGAAAAGACAAAAACAACGTACTATAGAAAAAATAGAATACAAAGGTAAAGAGAGATACCAACAGGATAAAATTAAAAAAGCTTTTTTAGAATATTATACAAATTTATATCTTAAAGATAATATATTGAATAGGGATATTGATAAATATTTGAAGGAATATAAGGTTAAAAATTTAACTTTAGAACAAACGGATGAATTGAATCGGCCTATAACCTCGGAAGAAATTATTTTGGTAATTAAACAATTAAAAATGGGGAAAACTCCTGGTACGGATGGGCTTACAGTTAGTTATTATAGGAATTTACAGGATGAGATGTTAGGTCCACTTAAGGAATTATTTAATCAGATACAACTAGGAGGGGAATTCCCCTCATGGAGAACCTCTTTATTTCATTGATACCAATAGAGGAACAGGATTGTTCTAAACCTGAGAATTATAGGCCAATCTCACTTTTAAATAATGATTATAAGATTTTAGTTAAAATAATAGCTAATAGATTAATGTTGATTCTGCAGCGAAGAATTCATAATGATCAATCTGGATTTATAAAAGGGAGACAGATGAGGAATAATGTTAGGCAGATTGTTAATTTACTGGAGTACTTAGAAAAGAAAAATTTTATTCCAGCAGCATTTATTTTTCTCGATGCAGAGAAAGCTTTTGATCGATTGCATTGGGATTTTTTATTTAAATTAATAGAAAAGATGCAATTTGGAGATGGTTTTTTAAGAATAATTAGGGCAATTTATGGAGAGCAAACAGCACAGATTATAATCAATGGTAGCTTAACAGAACCTTTTAAGATTGCGAAAGGAACAAGACAGGGATGTCCTTTATCACCATTATTGTTTATTTTAACTCTAGAACCATTATTGGATAAAATACGAGAAATAAAGGAGATAGAGGAATTAGAGTTAGACAGTATGAATATAAGTTAAGAGCTTTTGCAGATGATTTGGTGATTACTTTAACAAACCCTATAAATTCTAGTAAATCTTTGTTGGAAATAATTGATCAATATGGGAATGTCTCAGGGTTTAAGGTAAATCAGAAAAGACAAAAGTGATAATAAAAATATGGCCAGACAACAGAAAGAAAAACTAGAGGAAGTAACAGGATTTGAAATTGTAAAGAAGGTTAAGTACTTAGGGTTTATATTACGTCATCAAATGTGAAATTGTATAAGAATAACTATGAGGTTTTATGGCAAAAGTTCAGAAGGAGTTGATTGTTTGGAAAAATTGCAATTATCTTTGCTGGGAGAATTGCTGCTATTAAAATGAATGTTTTACCTAGATTTTTATTCCTCTTTCAGATGATACCAATAATTAAGAAAGATAAGAATCTTGAGGAATGGCAGAAGGAATTAACAAATTTATATGGGAAGGTAAAAAGCTAGGGTTAAAATGAAAATAATTCAAGATTCTCGGAAAGGGAGGTTTAAAATGCCTAATTTTAAATTATATTATGAAGCAGCTGCTCTCTCTGCAATAAGTGATTGGTTTAATTTAACAGAGGACAGAATTTTGAATATAGAAGGTTATGATTTGTTATATGGATGGCATGCATATTTAATTTATGACAAAAAGTGGATAAGGCCTTTAAAAATCATGTGCTAAGAAATGCCCTTCATGTGTTTGGAAAAATACTCTTATAAACTAAATTATAAGGTTCCTATATGGGCAAGTCCTATACATACAGTAGAAAATATAAACATAGAACAGAATCAGGAAATGATTACATATAAAGATCTTTTGTATACTGAAAGAGGTAATTTGCAGTTAAAATCTCTGCAAGTATTAAGAGAGGAAGGGAAAAATTATACTTGGTTTCAATATGAGCAACTACGTGCTAGATGGAAGGGAGATCAGAAAATTGGTATAGAGCAGAACGAGGGAAATTTGGTAAAGCAAATTAGAAATCAGTCTCAGGAGCATATAAAGAGATTGTATAATGTGTTACTTGAAATAGATTCTGAAAGGGACTTGGTAAAGGACTGTATGATAAAGTGGGCACAAAATTTTCAGGAGCCAATATTATTGGAAACGTGGGAAAAAATTTGGGTTAGAAATGTTAAATTCACGAGGCACAGAATTTGAGGAAAATTTTATAAAATGTTTTATAGATGGCATCTAGATCCTAAAAAATTATCGTGTATGTATCCAGAAATGCAAGCAAAATGTTGGAGATGTAATTGTGATGACGCTACATATTTTCACATTTGGTGGACTTGTAAGGACATAAAGGCCTTTTGGATAAAAATTTGGTGGATTTTACAAAATGTTCTGAAAAAGAAGATAAAGTTCCTGCCGCAATTTTTCTTGTTGGGAATTATTACGGATTGTACAGTAATTGAGACTAAATTGATTTTAAATCTAATAACTGCAGCAAGATTACTAATAGGACAATATTGGAAGAAAAAAGAAGTACCAACAATACAAGAATGGATATTGAAAGTTGCCAATTTGGCTGAGATGGCGAAGATATCAGCCTTTTTGAAAGACAATACGCAAGAAAGATACTTAAAGGAATGGAAAAAATGGATTGACTATATTCAACGTAGATATCAGACTAAGAGTTATCAGACTGTTTTTGAATGATTATGATGTATTATTTTTGATTGCTTTTGGGGGAAGTTAGGAATTGATGATTGTAGGGGTATAATTAAGTTGGGACGAAAAAATTTTAGCATATGTTTGTTTTATTTTTAACTATACCTTTTGCTCGTTCCGGGAAGTCGGGGAGGGGTTGCGAAGGGGAGGGGAGGAGGGGGAAAGGGAAATGTTGTAAAACTTTTTGAATAAAAAAAAAAATATCGTCTTAATACAGTTTTTAAAGCAAGATATTTTTATACTAATGTATTAAAGGCTGGAAGTCCACCACTGCTAGAAGCTAAGATGGGAAGCGAAGTCAAGATTGGAAAAAAGCGGGAGAAGGAAGTAAAGCACATACAACTTAAACTTGAGATGGCAACTACTGAAGAAGAAACACTGGAAAAAGTAGGGAATGTAAATGAGCAAAGAATGATACAAATAGATACTAAATGAAAAGAACAAAGAGTAAAGCAGCAATATCAAGCGAAAAGAGTTTCTTTTTATGGGAAAGGGTAAATCATAACTGAAATTTTTGAATATACTTAAAAAATTACTGTGTATGTGTTTAAATCTTGAAGAAGAGTTTGTAGTAATGTTATTTGATTATATGTGGTGGGTCTGTTAGAAACTAAGTTAAAAATTGATTTTGGGAACATAAGGTTTTGATAAAAATAGAATAAGGAATGGAACTAGTTAAGCTCGGCAAACCAGATAAATATAAAAATTTAAGAATTTTTTTTTAATAAAATGTTTTGTAGATGGTATCTGGAATTTAAATGCAATGTTATTTAATTATATATGGTGGATTTCTTAAAAACTAAGTTATTTTGGATAAAAATTGATTTGGGGTTTTATAAGGTGTTGATAAAAATAGAATAAGAAATGGAATTAGTTAAGGATTATATGATAAAAGGGGAAAATTGGGTTAAATGTTAAATTTATATAAGTTAAGGTTTTAAGAGGAAAATTTTACAAAATGTTCTAGAGATGGTATCTAGATTCTAAAAATACTGGCGTGTACATATTTGAATTTACAATTTAAATGTTGGAGATTTGGTCGGGATGATACTATTTATATTTATATATGGTGGACACATAAATTTGGTGGATTATACAAAATATTTTGAAGAAGAATAATTATATTATATATTATATTATATATTAAGAAGACAACGTTTAAGGGTGTAAATTGATTTTAAATTAAATATTAGTAGCTAGACTATCGGCAGCACAATATTGGAAGATGGAATATTTGCTTATCATTGAAGACTGGGCGCTAAAAGTAGTGAATTCATTGGAGATAGCAGAAATTTCAGCGTACCAAAAAGACTATTCACAAGAAAGATATATATTGGAAAGGAGAAGATGGATCGACTATTTTTAAAACAAATATTGGATTAAGAACTATCAAATAGTCTATGAATGAATAGAATGTATTGTATATTTTCTTTTTTTTTCTTTTTTAGGGAAAAGGGGAGTTAAGGTTCTAGGGGAGGGATGGGAGTTTATGGATAGTTTGCGTATTCTAGCTTATGTTTGTTAGATATTATACCCTGTATTTTGCTCTGGGAAGTCGGGGGGGGGGTTGGGTGAAGAGGGGAGGGGGAGGGGGAAGGGGGAGGGCTGGAGGGAGGAGGAGGGGATGTATGGGTAAAAAAATTTGTAAAACTTTTTAATAAAAAAAATTCTCCTTTGGAATATTTCTCTTCTGCAATATAATAATTTATATTCAAACAATTTAAATATTAGTACAGTAACAATAACTGTAGAACGTAGCCTTATGTTTTTCAGTTATACATAATTAGAGTTATTGGTATTCAAATATCTATTAGTCCTCAATGAGCATATGAGACTGGCTCAGAATATGCAATTGATTCAATTATTTTTTCATTTTTCTTTTCATTTTATCCTACTTTTGTTACTGCGGTGGAATATAATGTAATAGTTTGCATCTCCTCCCAACCCCCCTCCATATCCAGTTTGAGTATATTCTTATTGGGCAGACATTTTTCAATCTTGACCACCATTATCCAAGAATAAATTCCATTAAAGAGAATGGATTATCTAAGCAAAATTACAATGGGTTATCTTCTAAATTTCCATAAGGTAGCTCATCTTGCCCTATTATTACATAAAAAGTTTGCTTCCCCTCGCTTCCAACATTTGTTTCTATATCTCTGTAACTACTTGCAGACGCAACTATTCTTTGTCCTCTTCCTTTGCCACTTGTCTCAGAGCAAGACATTGTTGCTTATATTAGTAATTGGAAGCTTGAGAAAATTGACTCTCTGCTCAATAGAGCTTCACCCAGACTTGCCCTTATAATATTCATGTGATCCCAGATCAGGTTTGAGAGCAACGAAGTGGGTGAACATATGTCAAATGGGCCCTCCTGGAAAGGACTCTGCCAGAGATCCTACATTCCCACTAAGACCAGGGACTAATAGTCTGTGATAGAATAGAAGGCAGCTTAATAAGTCTATATGCTTTGAAAGCTATGTACACAGTGGGTGATTGGGCTAAGTAGCAAAAACACTGAAAGGTAATACAAGAAGTAGAACTTAATATTGAAATCTACTTGCTTTTTATTTGTTTGTTTGTTTGTTTTCCGGAAGATGTAGCATGGTGCTTAGAATTCAGGATGGAATTAAAGAATACACAATATACACAAACTGAAAGCATGCATGCAGTTTGAATGCCATAACAGGCATGATCTACTGTAAATTTTAGTTTGCCTCGTAACAGAAAGCTACAGCTAACTTTGATACTCTAGCAATCATATCCAGGTGACATGTCTTCAATAAACAACAATAGTCCAGCCTAATGAACCCCCCCCCAAAAAAAACATTTGCAAAATGCTTTTGTTATAAAAATAATAAAAGCCATCCATGCTTTTTTCAATCTATCGTGCAAATGGTTGCGAAATGAATGAAATCTTGACGAATGTGTGTCCCCTGTGGATGCCCAGGAAAAAAAGTTCTGCAGCTTTCATACAAACATTTAAATATGAAACTTTATGGAATGACTTCAAGAATGAAATTTAACAAAAAGGAGGTAGGTGTTGTTCCTCATGTAACTGTATATTTATAAAACCAATATACAGCATTCAATGGCATGGATATTGACATCGTTCTGTTATAACCGGTCAAAGCAAATAAGATTTTTTTTCTTTTCTGGAAATTTTGCTTAACAGAATAAACTAAGATATGTAATATCTTATGTATTCATTTATATGAATCACCTTAATATTTAGGAAAAAATATTGTACCCTATCATTATTATTATTATTTTTTGGTGACTCGGAACATAAGCAAAAAAAAAAAAAAAAGAGGAATTTCATTCTATTCTATCTGGGTGGTTCTGATTAGTGATTTAGTGAAGCATGGTTTTCATTTCATCATAGTTCCAAGAACTGAAATAATTACATTTGTTATGATACCTGGAATGGCTTTTCAGAATGCAGCTATCACTAATGACTCTTAATGGCATTCCAGGACTATACCAGAACTTCCAAGAAAAGCATACAACTGCCCCACAGAAAGAATGAAAAATCAGGTGCAAAAAGTCACCTGCAAATGAAGCACCCATATCCCAGCATGAATGTGAACAGGTGAAAAGTATGACATACCTTACTGTTTGTCTGTGACCAAGTCAAACCCAAGGATGATGTCACGTTAGAAAGAAAAAGCTGGACAGCCTGCAAAAGAACACACCCCCAATTAAAATTGTTACCTTGAAAAGGTCTTTTCTTTTGTTCCACTTCTGAACACGCATCCTGTTTATTTAAACCAAAACAAAAAAATCCACAACAAAACAACAGTGATCCACAATGCCTGCAAAAATCGACCAAGCCCTTCCAAACATAAAACAGACTCCATGTAATAGAAATATGCATCCACTCCTCACTTTACAAAAAGAGTCTAAACCGATGGATGCTGTTTACAGCAGGAAGGGCTCCAGCAAAGCAGCATATTGCAGGTATTTCCAAAAGGATGCACACAAAGCTCATGGTGAAACAAAGGGAGTAAAAAAATTACCAGCTTCTGTGTTGAAATGCCACAAAGGCATATCCTTAAATAACTGCAGCTTAATTATTCTCCCAATGCATGCATTAACATCCGTGAGCTTGCAGTCTGTTTCCAGACAGACACAGTCTGCTGGCCACCAGCTTGTAGCTTCCGTATATATGTCGGGGAAAAAGAAAACCGCACATCAGATGAAGTCTCCACAGTGATGAAATGGAGAAGAGGCCGTATGGAAGACACAGACGAAGCTTGCTGGCCGCAGAAATTTCCAGAATGAAGGCGAGGCTGCCAGTTCAGCCATCATTCATTTACAAAAGGAGACTGCACTCGCCTCAGTGAAAGCAGGTCCTTGAAAGGGTCCTGAGTGCCTGATAGGCATTTTAATTGCACCAAACGGAAACATGAGCAGAGCGATCAGGCCCCAAATCTCAGGAAAGCCAGCAATTGGATTTCTTTTGCACATCAAATAAAAACTGCATACACAGACAACATGGCTTATGAAATGTAATTTTAGATGACCAAGTTTTAAATGTATTTTAATTTTACGGAGTGCACTGCTACTCTCATCTTTCCCTCTGTGAAAAGGTTTCTTTCCATTTTGCACCTTCCCGTTATTTTCCCCTCTTCGATTCAGAAAGAAAGAACACTAGTTATAACCAAAAATATATTGTATCAGATCATGTCTCACCAATGCTCTGATTGAGAGAAAAAAAATCACATACCTCTAGTAAAAGGTGCACTAGTTTACTATAATAAAGAGGAGCTCACTGTTTGTATAGATAGAAACACACTAAATTAGTTAAAAGAGCTCTGCCGGGGATTGTAAACACTAGCTGAAATATATTTTATTTTTTTATTTTTTTATGTATTTGTCACAACAGTATACGATACATAAGCATATATATAAGCATCAGTATGTAATAACTATACAAACGGGATACAATTAAAGGGAACAGTAGGACAGGAACGGTAGGCACGCTTGTGCTCTTATGCACGCCCCGTACAGACCTCTTAGGAATGGGGTGAGGTCAATAGTAGATAGTTTCTGGTTAAAGCTTTGGGGATTTTGGGAAGAGACCACAGTGTCTGGTAGTGCATTCCAGGCATTAACAACTCTGTTACTGAAGTCATATTTTCTGCAATCAAGATTGGAGCAGTTAACATTAAGCTTAAATCTATTGTGTGCTCGTGTATTGTTGCGATTGAAGCTGAAGTAGTCTTCAACAGGAAGGACATTGTAACAGATGATTCTATGAATTAAACTCAGGTCATGTTGAAGGCGATGGAGTTCTAAATTTTCTAAACCCAGGATTTTAAGTCTGGTGGCATAAGATATTTTGTTGTAATCAGAGGAGTGGAGAACTCTTCTTGTAAAATATTTCTGGACACACTCAATTGTATAAATGTCCAAAATGAGGTATGGGTTCCAGACAGGCGAGCTGTATTCAAGAATTGGTCTAGCAAATGTTTTATATGCTCTGGTTAGTAGTGTAGTGTTTCTGGAGAAGAAGCTACGCAGTTTAAGTTTACAACTCTTAAAGCCTTTTTTGCGATGTAGTTGCAGTGGGCTTTGGCACTTAGATCATTTGATATGAAAACTCCAAGGTCTTTAACGGGGTGGGGGTCATCTACAAGGTAAAGTCCATCGAGCTTGTATTTAGTATTCAGATTCTTTTTTCCAATGTGTAAGACAGAGCATTTGCTGGTTGAGATTTGGAGTTGCCAAATTTTTGATCATTCCGACACAAAGTCAAGGTCTTTTTGGAGGGTAGCTGTATTGTTGGTAGTGTTAAACAGTTTAACATCGTCGGTGAAGAGAACACAATTACTTATAATATGTATAAGTATAATATATTTATAATATCCTACACAAACACATTTTAAAAAGCATATTGTTGTATGACAATTCAGAATTAATATATATGAGCCATCCTACCAAATCACTGCAGGTTATGTACATATAAATATTAAGAATGAGCAAATATTTTCATTAGTTAAGACAAATTTGGGGAGCAGCAGATACTTCTCAACAAACTAGATATTCCTTTTTCTTTCAAAAATCACAACCATCTATTTTGAATGTTTACTTACAAATAGATCTCGCTGAAATTAATAGGATTAATTCCCAGGTAAGTATGCAACTGTGAGGCTAACAATCTACAATTGCAATTAACCTTCAAAACATAGAAGATAATCTGTCAAATTATTGGAAAATGTTTTGAAAAATATTTTCTCATAAGTCTCTTTTAGGCATACAGTATCTGGGCTTGTCACATTTCAGAAAGTTCAGAAAATGTAATGGGGACAACAAAGTCTTTCTGAATGTCAGTTCCAATTTATTTAACACATCTTCTGAGAATAAATGTGTGCAACTGAACTACATGTATGTTTTAGTGACTAACATAAGAATCAGGGGGTTGAATTATTTGTACAGATAAGAGGTTCCTGCTCCCCAATCATTTCTGGTACAATGTACAGATTTCAGTTCATCCCACTCTTCCCTGTCTCATAGCTCACTTACCAGAGAGAAAAGGCTTCTTGGGGGGAAAGGGTTTAGAAAGATAAAAGGGCAAAAAAGGCCTGGGGGAGTGGATTTCCACTGGAACTGATGCTGAAGTGGAAAGGGTTAAATGAAATTCCTAGTATCAGAGTCTGTATGGAATTCTTTCCCTATGAGTCAGAAAAGGTGATTTGGGTAATTGGTGGAACATCTTGGTCTATGCAGGAATCCAAACTGAAGCATCTTCAACAAATGGCAGGGAAGGGGATTTCTTAAACCTCTCAAGGTGCTTGCTTCCATTGGGAATGTTTTTTTTTAACCATTCAACCAACATCTGCCCTTCCGCAAGTTACATTTATTATTCCATGTCTGTCTCTAGTAGAACACAGGCCAGGCCTTCTTCCCCACCTCCCTACCCCCCAACCCCAGTGACACATCCTTTCAGATACTGGAAGAGTTATCTCCTCCCTTCTTCATCACTTTTTACAGGATTTACTTTTCTAATCCTCTGCTCACTCTCGCCTTCTGCCTTCTCGGAACCTGGTCTAATTGCTCTTATCCTGACCATTACCAATAAAATAGAAGCATTATTTCCTGTGATTTAGAAATTTTTCAGACTAAAACTGTATTTGCATTTTGGAGGCACATTACATTGTTGTCTGCCATTCAATTTCTAATCAAGCTGTGGATTCTTCCATTCTATACTGTGCATTTAATTTCAACCCCAGTTATTAACTCTGGTATTGATATCTGATTGATAATTCTATAAATTCCTGGTTCCTCATTTGCTTTTATAACTATAGAGGCAACATTTATCCTGTATTGTCCAACAACAATACAACATTTATTATTGTAATATTGTTGGACTTCTTTGCTATTGTAATTTTAGTTATCTTCTTTTTTAAGAATTGCAACTCATCTCAAAATACTTATGCAGCTTTCCATTGGTTGAAGACAAACTGGTACAGGGAAGGAGGGCTGGGATGAGGGGAAAAATACGATATCATCAAGAGAGTAAAAGAATTGAAATGGAAATGGGCTGGTTATATAGCAAGAAGAACTGATAGCAGGTTGACCAAGGCAATCATAGAATGGATCCCACTTGATAAAAAGCATCCACAAAAGAGACCTAAAACAAGATGGATCAACGACATCAGCAAGTATTACTAGCCCAACTGGCAAAAGAAAGCTCAGGACCATATTGGTTGGAAACATGTGGAAGAGGCCTTCATCCTGCTGTGGGTAGATAATGACTAAAATGATGGTGGTGGTGGTGGTGGTGACGACGACGACGATGATGATGATGATAAAAATGCTTTAAGTAATAGCAATTCTGCTGACATTTTAATATTGTAAAATTATAGTATGTAGGAAAACTATGAAAAGACTCTGGTTGTCATGTTGGAAAGCAGAGATTGAAACGACTACACTTCAGGAGCCATAGGTTTCCTTGATCAGTTTTTCTTTGATATTTAACAGTTTCTCTTCTGTCAATTATCAGATTCTGTCCCCTGCCCATTTTGAATTATATATTCTGAATCCCACTAGGATCAAGATAAAAATTGCTGCTGGATTTGTGATGGAATGTTGAAATAAGACTGAATAGTATCTATCTCCATGGTGTTGCCTGGGAAGCATGAACAATCCATCACAATTCCCTAAAAGCCTAGCTTTTGTATCTGAAAACAAGGATACATTCCCAGTTTATTGATAATTTTCTTTCTTTCTTTCTTTCTTTCTTTCTTTCTTTCTTTCTTTCTTACACTTATTTATTGGCTGCCCAACTTGCCATAGGGTAGCTCATACACTTCCTATCTTTAAAATATTATTAGATTCGAACAATGATGATTATGGGTTATTAAGAATACTAAATCAAATCTAAATCTCAAAAAATAATAATTACAATATTGGATGTACAATATTAAATTATGTACTTTATAAGAAATGAGCTAAATGTTGAACATTTTATTCTTGATTTCTAATAATAATAGTAATAATAACAGAGTTGGAAGGGATCTTGGAGGCCTTCTAGTCCAATTTTAATGGGGGTTTTACTGGTTTTTATTGTTTTAGTGATCAGGCCAAGATAATATTTAGTTTTAACTGGGTTTTAATGCTTATTTATTATATTGCTTTTAATATGCCTGTGAACCGCCCTGAGTCCTACGGGAGATGGTGCGGTATATAAGTTTGATAAATAAATAAATAAATAAATAAACCCCCTGCCCAGGCAGGAAACCCTACACCATCTCAGACAGGTGGTTATCCAACTGTCTTTTAAGAAAATCCAACATTTTCTTAAAAATTTAAAATTTTTAAAATAAACAAATAAAAAATTTGTTTATTTCTAATTTAGATTTCCAAGGCCATGCTGCTCAACAATGACTGTGTAATTGCAATTGCTCAGTTATTTATTTATTTATTTATTTATTTTGTCACATCATACAAAAAGATTATATAGCATATAAACATATATATGAGTAAATATTAGGAGGTATGAGCATATATATATATATATAGGAAGAAGAAAAGAAAAACAATAGGACAGGAACGGTAGGCACGTTTGTGTGCTTATGCACGCCCCTTATGGTCCTCTTAGGAATGGGGTGAGGTCAATAGTAGAAAGTTTTTGGATAAAACTTTTAGGATTATGGGAAGAGACCACAGAGTCAGGTAAAGTATTCCAAGTACTGATGATTCTGTTACAGAAGTCATATTTTCTGCAATCTAGATTAAAGCGGTTGACATTAAGTTTAAATCTATTAGTTGCTCTAGTATTATTGCAATTAAAGCTGAAGTAGTCTTTAACAGGAAGGACATTACAATAGATGATTCTGTGAGTTAAACTTAGGTCTTGTCGAAGGCGACGGAGTTCCAAGTTTTCTAAGCCTAGGATTTCAAGTCTGGTGGGATAGGGTATTTTATTGTTTTCAGAGGAATGGAGAACTCTTCTTGTAAAATATTTCTGGACACGTTCAATTGTATTGATGTCAGAGATGTGGTGAGGGTTCCAAACTGGCGAGCTGTATTCTAGAATTGGTCTAGCAAATGTTTTATATGCTCTGGTTAGTAGTGTGGTGTTTTTGGAAAAGAAGCTACGCAAAATTAGGTTTACAACTCTTAGAGCTTTTTTTGCTATGTAGTTGCAGTGGGCTTTGGCACACACAGTTCTGAGCATTAAAAATGTTTTGATTCAAAAGGCATGTGCTTTTTCTTTTTTAGCATCAGAATCTGACTTTAAGTAAAATATCTAGGACATACTGAAATTAGTTAAATCAGTTTCTAAAAATATATTATTTCTAATTATTTCTTTACTAATGTATAAGGTTCAGATAAAGAAATATTATTTTTATGGTTTACCTGATTGTACACCTTGGAATGGAAGCTGTATAACTATGGAGAGATTGGTGATTACTGTTATTATTCAGTATAAAAAGGAGAACAGTAATCAATTATGCATTTATTTATACAAGTAGGCTTCTTTTCAGCCAACAGGCACTCAGAAGATGCATAAGATAATAAAATCAATCATGTCTGAATCTAAAATAAAATTAAAGCTTCTGGATTAACATTACTACAACATATAGCAATTAAATTACAAGATATTTCAATTAAATATTTTAGGAGAGTTTGTTTTTAAAACTATCAAGTCTGCTGTAAGCTAAAAAAAGGTGAAAGATAATAATGTAATTGTAGACATGGCACTGTCAGAAATAAGACTACTTGGCAAAATGGTCCTGAGATCAGCTACAGTCAATGTCAGTCTTCCTGGTTAGACCAGACAAGAAATATGACTAGATGAGCTAAATCCACTTTATCGTAAAGTTACATTAATAGAATGTTGAAAGTCTGAAGGTACAAAACTTCCCACCATCACTTTTAACTCCTTGATCCATGGGGGGAGGGGTCCTTCCTACATTTCTTCCTCTGATTATTAAGCAACTGGCGGTTCCTCCCTCTTGTCAGTTTCCTAGACAGCATCTCTGTTGTATCTGCGCCCCCCCGAGCCGGGCCTCCTGCCAGAAAGTGACTTGCAAAGTGAGGGGGAAGGGCCGTCAGGACTTACCTCGGGAGCACCGGCTTCCCTGGCTCAGCTCCAGGAGCCAGAGGCAGGCCAGGTGGAAGAGATAATGAGGCCTCCATCCCCTGACTCTTCCCCCCCCAGGCCACGCCTTCAGACCCAGCTGATGGCAATCAGGCTTGGTTGGACCCTAGGTTTCGTAGGCAGGAGACGAGGGAACAACAGAAGCAGGGGTGGGGCAGGCCTAGGAAGTGCTGAGTCATGGAGCCACACCCCACAGGATATAAAGGCAGTGAGAGCTGCTGTGCCTCTTCGTAGCAGGCAAATCAACTGATTAACTAAGAGCTGAAGTTTGTTCCTGGGTGACTCATCAACGTCGAGGGAGATAACAGAGACACTTGGCAGACGCTCACTATTCTGCTGCCAGAGCTGATAGTGCTGGCTAATTAAGCCATCACTCGGACGGAGGCGAAGGGGGAGACAGAACAATCTCTCTTCCAACTCTGATGATGTTCTATCTCTTCCCCTCTTTCCCCAAGGTCATTCCATTCTATACTGTCCATTACAGTCAATCTTCATTATTTGCATATTCCTCACTTGTGAATTCATCTATTTGTTAACATTTATTTATAACACACAAATCAATACTCTTGGAGTCACCCAATTCACTCAACATTCCTAACTGAGTTCGAGCAAGGCCTTCTCTCATATTGACAATCTTACTTGTTAAAAATGTGCCCCGGCCTAGTGTACCTAAGCACAAGACTGTGATATGCCTTACAGAAAAAATAAGTGAGGTAAATAAGTTTCATTCAGGCATGAATTATAATGCTGTTGACCGAGAGTTCTATGTTAATGAAACAACAATATGGTACATCCAGAAAAAAAGAGAGGCAATTTGCTGATTAGCATGTAAGGCTGCTCTGGAATTCGCCAAAGTAACATCTATAGTGCATGATGAAACTATGGAAAAAGATAGAAAAGTGGCTACATTTCCAAATTCTTGAAATGATGGCCAATTTTTTAAAAAGTGTGGCAGACAACATTATTCTGAGTCCGAAAGTCAAAGAAGTTTATGGTCATGCTATCCAGGGACAGGCTAGTGCTGGCTGGCTCACGCATTTCAAAAAGTGATACAGCATGAAAAACGTTAAACTTGCAGATGAGGCAGATTCTGCAGATCAGGAAGATGTGCAAGAATTTTAAAAATATCCCGTAAGTGTTATGTAGGGAAAGGATTATGTGGAAAAGCAAGTTTTCAATGCTGATGAAACTGATTTGTTTTACAAGCACGTTGGCAAATGAACCTACACAATAGAAATGGCCTCCAAAGCCCTGGCTTTAAATCATTCAAAGACTGTACAACCTTGTTATTGTGTGCCAATGCCAAGTTCAACTTTAAGTGCAAACTCTTAATGGCATACAGAGCCCCAAATCCACAAACACTTAAATGGAAAAAATTGAACAATATGCCATTGGAGATTGAAAAAAAAAATGTAGCTGACACCAGACTCTAGTAGACTCATTCTACTAGAATGCAGAAGTTGAATATGCTATTCTGCAGGGCAAAACCTCTTGTTTTGGATAAATTTTGGATAAAGCCCCAGTCCATTATTCAAACTTAAAAATGCCCACCCTAATATGGAACTTCTTTTTATACCCCCAAACATTATGTTTCTCATTCAACCCCTCAATCAGGGCATAGTGAAAGCTTTTGAGGTGCACTACATGAGCGAGTTTTACAGGAAAGTTTGCAAGGCTCTTGGCCCTTACCAGGAAACCACCATGATGGACTATTGGAAGTCAGCCACCATGCACAACCTTATTGGTTATGTTGGCACAGCCTGGGACAGTATGAAGAGGGCTACGGTTAGAAAAATGTTGGGCCAGATGTCACAGAAAATATAAAGAAAAGTGTCAAAACCACATGCATACTGCATGGCAAATGTGGAGAAGGCTTCAATGACCTGAAGGAAAAAGAAAGGAAAGAAATTTTGGCAGAGAAGGCAGTAGAACTCACAACAAAGATCTGAATGTGGTGGCAAAACAAGGCATGTCATGGAATGTGGGAATGACTTTGGGGAAAGAGGGAAGGAGATCCTGCTTAAGAAACAATCAGTAAGAGAGGCAGAAGCCCCACACACACCCACACACCCCACCCCATGGCATAATGGTCAGAGGAAGAAATTTAGGAAGGACTTGCCCTAATGGATTAAGCGGTTAAAAGTGGCAAAGGAAGTTATTTATACTGTCAGACTTGCAAGATTTTGATAATACACTCTTACAATACAGTAGAATTAGTTCATCTAACCCCGTTTCTTGTCTGGTTTACCTGGGAGGGCTGACAGCATTAGAGTCAATGATGATGAGGACAGTGATTACAGTCAGTCTGAAACTCCAAGAATTGTCCCTCTTACTGCGACCAAAATGTTAGAATGGAATTTGGCCCTGGGGGGGGGGGAAATAAATGACATGGAAAAATGTGACCCTATGTTTGAATGCAGACTCAAATTGAAGTTCCTAATTTCCACTGTGTTCATCTCTTACCCAAAAACATTTAAAAGCGAGGCAAAAAGCCAAGCAGACAAGGCTGATGTATTTTTTCAAGCCAGTTTGGGAGGGAAAATCACCGACACCATCAACAAATAACAAATCACAAAAGCCAAACTCCTCAGACAGAACTGCTAGATGTCAACATGCTACCCTAATCAATGCCTTCCTCTTCCACCAACTTCTCTCTTGGTTTTGTTGGGACAGGCCAAGGTCAAGAGGTTTAACCCTACAGTACCCCACTGCCCCATCACACATCCTACAGCTCCATTTGAAGGAAGATTTTTATGATCTTCATTTAATTTTAATTTTTCCATGACTTTTTAAATTATTTCTAAGAAATAATATTCCTTTTAATGAGAAACTAAAACATTTGGAGCTAGAGGCAACAAAGTGTCTTTTCTTGACGTGCACAGCTACGATGATCTCTGAGCTTTTGGGCACAAGAATTCAGAAAAGCCCCACCAAAATCATCAGTTACCAAAGTTGTAGCATAGGAAGGATAAAAAATTTTTTGTAAATCATACTGTTACAGTCAGAATGTAACATCTGATAATACAATGGTATGATCTTACTATCATCTGACCCTATAAATTCCACATTTCTACAAAAGCTCCAAGCCCATTTTACTTCCTACCAACTTTCCCATTGACTTTGCTTGTGGGAAGCTAACAGGGAAGATCACAAATTATGACCACATGACTGCAGGATGCTGTGTCAGTCAGAACTTCAAGGACTGAATGTAACTACCACTTGGCTATTGCAAGCTGAACAAGTGGTGGTTAAATGAGGACCACGTATTACAAAAACTCTCACTTTTAACCATCTCTATGGTCCCTATGGGATAAAGAAAGGGAAATAGGATAGGTTTGTAAGAAACTCTTTCAGTCTCAGGTATCAGTGGATGAAGTCCTGCTTTTCTTCCCATCCTTTTTTGGCCAAAAGGTGCTTTTTTAAAGAGGCAAGAAGTTCCAAGAAGCTTATCCAAGAAGCTTCTTCAATTCTGAAATTAGAAGTGAAACGTCTTAAAGGGAAAACAAAGAAAGTCCAGTTGCCTCTTGAAGAAGTATCTTTGGGACAACCATGACCTGGATGAATGAGAATCTCCACAGATATTCCCATCCTTTTGTTTTTGTCTTCCAATATCATATTTGCTCATCTCATTCTGGACAAATTTCATTCAAATTTTTCAAAGTAATCTAATCCTGGATTTGAACCCCTAAAACCTGTGATGGCTAACCTTTTTGCTGTCGTGTGCCAAAAGTGGGGGGAGCACAGGGAGGACACAGACATGAATGCCCACACACCCCACGCCCCATCCCCGTGTGCATGCAAGCGCGACCCCCCTGCGCTCCCCCATGCTTTTGGCACACAATGGCACTGTGAGCCCAGTAGGCCTGTTTTTCGCCCTCCCCAGGCTCCAGAGGCTTTCTTGGAGCCTGGGGAGGGTGAAAACAGCCTCCCTCCCGCCGGAGGCCCTCTGGAGGCTGGAAACAGCCTGTTTCCAGACTCCTGGTGGGCCCGGAAGGCCTGAAAATCAGCTGGCCGGCATGTGCATGCACATTGGAGCTGAGCTAGGGAAACCCTCACATGCCCACAGATATGGCTCTGCGTGCCACCTGTAGCACGCGTGCCATAGGTTCGCCATCATGGCCTTAGACTGTTTTATGATCAGCATATTTCATCACCTTACCAACTTAGGCCCTCTCTTTTTGGTACTGTTTTTTTTTATTTATTGGTTGATTGATTTTCTAATTTGTTTGTTTATCTGAGGATTCTTCAGCAGTAAGAAAAGATACAGGCCTGCTATCACTGACATACAAGATTTGAGTTGGCCTAATTGGATTGTTCATAAAATCATGCAACTGCTTCCTTCCTTCCTTCCTTCCTTCCTTCCTTCCTTCCTTCCTTCCTAGACCTCTTCTGGTTATCTTTCCCCCCCACACACACAATGATAAGAAGCATGAATGGAAATAATACATACAAGATTTCAAATTATGCAAGGGTGTTCTGAATATTTTTAAGAGCCAAAGAATAATATATTTAACATAGTATGTTGATTTGTATGAAATTCTTACAAGCCACTCCATAAATTGTTCTAGCCCTAGTCAGAACATGCAGGATTGTATGTTCTGTGGGCAAAGTCCCCTTAATCTACATTCATGATGTGAGAAAGGGAAGCTAGTAGTGAGGTGCATCCATAAAGGAGCTCCTCGGAGTCTGACAGGCAAGGAAGCTACCATGGAATGCCAGTTCTGTCTCCATACATTGGCCAGGAGAAGGGCAACATGGATTCTAAATAGAGTGGTACTTGGGAACAGGGCCAAGCAAAGCTGATTCCTTCATGTTAGAGGATTAAAGCAAAATGAAGCCCATAAAGCCGCAATTGATAGCCAAAGAGACCGGAGCAAATATCAAATACTTGGTTTCTGAAATAGCACAGAATTTCCAAAGGTCAATTAACTAAGGAAAGCCCAGTTCGGATGGCTCAACAACTGCACAGAAGGGCTGTATCAAATAAAGTAGGAGAAAATATGTTACAGAATGTAGCCCAAATGACTTATTATTTTTATATGCTTTAACATGACAGGTCTAAATAAAATGGTAACTGTTGTAAGATGCTCTGTGCCCTTTTATTCTGCAATCTGATTAATGAGCTGAATCTTCCAAGCCTCGGAAAGTTGATTCAACTTCTGCTACTCTGCTGTACGGAACCTTCTTTTTCTTTCTAGCAATGCTCTCCTTGTTTTAAAGTTAAATATTAACAATTTAAGAAGCTTAGGCAGTCATTTTTATTTAATTAGTATGGTCAGTTTAACATCAAATTACATTCAACTTACTTGATTTCTTATTCGGTTTAGCCTGAACTGAGTCAAGTTCTGCAGTTCATATCAAAGGAAACCATGAAATGGTTTTAGTACATGCCAGTTTCATTTGTCTTATTTGTATTTCTAGAAAGATGAATTTGTGTTTTATTAATTGCTTAATCTACTACATGAAAAGAAAACTAATTATTTTTTTCTATTATAATGATAAATCAACTAGTAACAGAAATGTCAAAAAAATGGAGAATTCGTGAAATTAATTCCATTATATCATGAACTTAAACTCTAAACAATATGCCTACATTTCTGTTAAGATATAGTTGTTATCAATCATTCAAATTAATCAAGGTTTTTGCCTATAGAGTTGCATCCTTTCCTAGGCAGATTCTCAGAAGCAGCATAAAATTATAAATACTTTTACAGTTATTCCTTGCAGAGCAACCATTTATTCAGCAATCATTCAAAATTATGATGGCACTGAATGAAAGAGACTAAGGCTTCAGAGTCATGTCCATTACAGCATCCCTGCAGTCATATGATTGCAATTTTATTTATTTATTTATTTATTTATTTATTTATTTATTTTTGTCACAACAGTATATATAAGCATAAGCATGAAATAACTATATAAAATATAAGCATATATATAAGCATATATATAAGCATAAGTATGCAATAACTATATTAATTGGATATAATGGAGGGAAACAATAGGACAGGAACGGTAGGCACGCTTGTGCTCTTATGCTTAGGGTGCTTAGCAACCGGTTCACAATTACAGCAGGTGCAGCGTCTCTTGGTCACATGATTGCCATTTGCAACCTTCCCAGCCAGCTTCCTACCAGCAAAATCAATGGAGAAACCAGCAGGGGGTCACAAGTTGCTTCTGGCCCTTTTTCTCCAGAGAAACCTCAGGCAGCATGGGGATCTCATACTCTAGACTGCCTGTCCATGGAACCCACCCACGTGTCCCTACTCTGTAGTGACCAGCAGCCTGCTTGCCTGAGATGTGGTTTCAGCATCATAAGCAAAACCTTCTGGATTCCCACTTCTTCCCATGTAGCAGTCACACAAGGCCCTCCTTAATAATGGCTGTAGCTAAGCAATGCAATCTTATGACACTATGTTTTACAACCACATTGTTTAGAAATGAAAATTCCCACCCCAGTTTCCATGGTTAAGCCTGTATCAGTTTTGCCTTTAATATTATCAGGAGTTGGGGAGGGGAAAGTAATATAAATGTATTGGATATATATCTAAAAAGGAGGACCACAACAAAACTTTACCCAAAAGTGAAGAATCCAAAAGTGCACAAAAATACATTTCTGTCTATTGTATTTAGAGGGTATAGAAATTCCTTCGTAGAAGTCAATTCTCAGTTTTGCCCCCATAGAAGAAACCTACAGTACTTTGAAATTGTAGATCCTAATTTTGGTTTCTCTTAGTGACCCTGTCAATTCAACAAAAGAAAGAGTGGCAAGAAACTTTGCTGACAATAGCTATTGCTGGTGGAAATCTGATAGTCCCATCTAGTATGCTATGTTATGTGTAACGTCATCACAGATCTAATAAAAATGACTGTACTGCTGTTGTCCATAAACTTAAATATCTACATGGCCACTGGTGGCCCAGAAAAGCCAGAGAATGTACAGAATATACATGTTGCCCTCCAGGATATTTGACAGGTCACTCTTTGCAGATAAACCAAATATATAGCCCTGTCTTCATTTCCTGCTGAAATATAGGCTTTGGAATATTGCCCTCTCACAGCCAGATGCGACTTTGCTAATATGTCAGAATGAGAGAGGAGGAATGACAGCAGGATGGATCAACTTATGACCATTCCATTTAACAATGGTTTATATTTATGATGGCGCTGAAAAAAAGTGATTTATGACCCATCCTTAAAGTTATAAACATTGTACTATCCTCACAGTCACATGGTCACAATTCAGAAGTTTGACTCATGTATTTAAAACTACCTAGTTGAAACATGATTGCAATTTGCAACCTTCCCAACCAGCTTCCAACAAAAGAAGTCAAGGAAGGTAGCCAGATTTGCTTAATAACCACAAAATTCACCTAACAACCATAGTAAAAATGGTCATAAAGTGGGGTCCAGTTACATGACTCACTTAATAACTGTATCACTTAGCATCCACAATTCAGGTCCCAATTGTGGTCCTAAATCAAGATCTACCTGTATAGTGAAAGATCCAGAGAAAGTTTCCCTAAAATAGAATTCCTTAAACTGTCTCCTTTCACCTTCAAAAAAAGCTTATCTAAAACTTGAGTCAGGATGACTTGAGTCTTATTATATTTGTGAAAATGGTGAAATCAGTGGAGAAAAGGTGACTTTCAATTTCAAGCTCTATGTCCCCATTTGAAAATTGCTCTAAAGAATCTGAATTATAGTAATATTCAAAATATGTTGGGCAATCCTGCAATTTGAGGTCTCTTTATGGACCCTGTATTTAATGTCTATCTTCCCACCCTTCTCACCCCATTAGTTTTTATAAACACAAACAAATGAAGTTATACCAAGGAAGTAGTTATTCTTGCAATGACTCTTTTTCACAATCACATATCAAATGGACCAGGTTGAATGCAGAACTAGAATCCTGAAGAATGTCTTTGCTGGAAGTGCTATGGAAGGGGGAAATGGTATACATTCTTCCACGCACAAAAAAATAAATCCTTTTCTTGTTTTTGCACAGGTCTCTAGTTCCTCTAACTTCATTACCTGCATCTGTCTATAACCTACAATTCATCCTGCAGCCTTATTAAAGACATAGGTTGACTAGGTTTAGAAATACTTTTTAAACTGATTAACAGAATTGGAAGGGACCTTATAGGTCATCTAGTCCAATCCCCCACCCAAGCAGGAGACCCTGCCTACACCATTTCTGACAATGGCAGTTCAGTCTCTTCTTGAAAGCTTCCAGTGATGACGCTCCCACAACTTCTGAAGGCAAGCAACTGTTCCATCGGTTGATTGCTCTCACTGTCAGAAAATTTATCCTTATTTCCCGGTTGAATCTCTCCTTGTTCAGTTTCCATCATTATTCCTGTCTGGCCTTCAGGTACTTTGGAAAATAGGTTGACCTCCTCCCCTCTGTGGCAGCCCCTCAAATATTGGAACACTGCTAGCATGTCTTCCCTGGTCCTCATCTTCAGTAGATTAGCCATGCCCAGTTCCTGCAACTGTTCATCATGTTTTAGCCTGTAGTCTCCTAATCATCTTGGTTGCTCTTCTCTCCACTCTTTCTAGATTCTCAACATCTTTTTTATAGTGTGGTAACCAAAACTGGATGCAGTATTCTAGGTGTGGTCTTATTAAGGCTTTATAGAGTGATATTAGTACCTCACTTGATCTTGATTGTATCCCTCTGTTAATGCAATTTAGGATTGCATTGGCTTTTGGGGCTGCTACTGCACACTGTTGGCTCATATTTAATTGATTGTCCACTAAGTCTCCAAGATCCCTCTCACAGTTACTGCTATTAAGCCTGGTTTTATCCAGTCTAAAGTATAAGACTTTACTTTCCTCTACACTGAATTTCATTTTGTTAGATAGGACCCAGTGTTCAAGTCTGTCAAGATCCATCTGGATCTTGAGCCTATCCTCTAGGGTGTTAGCTATTACTGCCAGTTTAGTATCATCCGCAAATTTGGTAAGTTCCCCTTCTATTCCCTCATCTAAGTTGTTTATGAAGATATTGAAGAATACTGGGTTATACTGAATGATATTATCTCTTAGCTGTATATATCAATCTTCATGGTGGATACTCCCTTTTATTTATGAGGAAGAATTCTGTAGAACACTAAATTTGACCGATAGCCCCAATCAATAACTTCCACTACTTCCACACAAAGTATTATATTTTCACCGTTGCAAAGATGTTGCTATATACAGCTAGTCTCTGCATACAATTACAATTGGCCTATGTATTTCACACATGAAGGCTGATTGTTTTTTCAGTCATAGCAGCAATGTGCCAAATCATAGAGGAACCCAATAAATGGATTTGTTATTGGATCAATAATTGATTGCATTTGATTGGATATCTAATAACTTTTAGAGCCACACTGCACATTCTCACTGTTCTTCATGACCTCATATATCACTGACTGAAACAGCACTGCATTAATCAGTCATTTCTCCTTTAATATTGCATTTCTCAGCCTCCACAGGTTCCTTTTAAATAGGTATATATACTTCCAGGCAAACAGAAAAAATTAGGTCATTACTTTCAGGAATCCAAGCAGAATATTAAAGCCCCTGCAAATTATTCCAGGCTACTATTAAATCAGCCAGTAGGTAGTCAGTTTTGGTTGATGAAAGGATTGCAAGTTATATTTTAAAATACATGGAAAACATAAAACAGATACTTTAAAAAAAAGTGCATCATACTGCAATAAGTTCAACAGTGTCTCTAGCCCTAGGCAATTTTAAAAATTAGTGCAATTTAAATTACTGGTAATTTTGTGCAGTCATTGATGAAATTTTGCTATTACTTTTGGTTGCTGGGGTATACAGAGGACAGAGCAAAGATTCACAATAGCATGCAAAATAGTTTATTTTCTGATGATTTCTCATTTTTTCAAAGTTTTGGTGATACGGCTTTCTAAAGGCTTAGAAGAGCTTCTTTGTTTTTCCATTAGAAATTTGGGAGGAAATAGAGCCATATATTCAGCAACTAGAAATTGTGAGTTCAGCATTTTTGGTAGCTACAGACCACAAATACCAACTCCTGACTTACTGCTGAGTGCTCAAGGCAGAAACAACTAAATATTGTTCAATTAATCCGGTGGTGAGTTGCTCCCGGTTGGCCCTGGTTCGGGGGAACTGGTAGTGGCAGCGGCGGGAGGCTCCACCCATGCACCCATATCATCAAAAACTACCTGCACATGCGCAAAAGTGCCATGCGCTCACAAAGGGAGCATGCGTGCCCATGCGCTACCAATAGCGAACCAGTAGCGCCGGGTTTTAAAACCCACTACTGAATTAATCTAGTATTATCCAATTGAAAGTGATGTCACATATCGGTTATTTTATTATCAAACTGGATGAAAATCCTGCCCGTTTCTGCTTGTCTTAAGAAAAGTTTCTGAAATAACAGGGCTGGGAGAGAGCAATAATTGGTCTATTTAAATTATTTTAAAATGTTGTACCATTTATTAAATGGTTCATAATATTGCAACATGTGGGTTACAGAACATAATGCATATTTGGCAAAAACATGACGGGAGACTTTCACACTAAAATATCTGTGTGAAATATTCAGATTAAAACTGTGGCGTTTTAGATCTCATGTGAATCTGCAGTTTGACTTATTGTCCCAAATTAAGTAACTTGATTTATTTAGAGAAAAATAGAAGAGGCATAAAGTTTGCAGGGTAGCTACATGAAATGAAGGTTGGAAAGCCAAGAAACTTATGAACTTCATGCATAAAAATTAAACTACAAAGAAGTGGCACTCAAGCAATATTGTTTGTAGTGTCACTATTTTGGTTTTCCACTGGACTCTAAGTATTGCACCAATTTTCTTTTTCGCACTAATTATATTCTCCTATAATCTCTCAACCTAAGTATTCGTTCAAGTCTATCGGTACCACTCTACTGTTTACAGTTGTGCTGTTTTAACTACCTACGGCTACAATCTCAATGAGAGAATTATTTTTTAAATGCAAGCAAATTCTCGCAATAAAACATTTGCATGTGCACATGGCATTGGGGGGAGAGCTAGAGAAAAGAATCTCTGCCTAATTAGGATTCCATTCCACAACTAATTTTTAAAAAATGTGTTGAAAGACTAAAAACACATCAATCAGTATGCAGATCAAGTCAGTATCAGAATTCTGCATTCAATAGAATGCTGGATTTAGTTTAAGAGAAAGTCAGAAGTTATAATTTAAATATATCTACCAAAACTGCAAAGGAATTGAAGATTTGAGACTGAATATACAAACCAATCTCAGCCCCACACCCCACCTGTAATAAGAACAGCACACGAAGTCTTATCATATATGTGTTTTCTAAACAGAAGATACTCTGGAGAAGGAGTATTGTCTACCAGCTTATGTTTACCAATGTGTGATACGTAACCTTGAATGCAGTATGAATATATACAACATTAATATATCTTAGGTACTATGCAACCACAATTGGGACCAGAATTTCCATTGCTGAGCAAGGCAGTTAAATGAGCCGTGCCTTTTTTAAATGACTTTTGTCATGACTGTTAAGCAGATCACTGCAGCTGTTGACTGAATCACACGGTCATTAAGTAAATCTAGATTCCCCACATTGACACTGCTTGTCAGAAGCTAGTTAGGAAGGTCCCAAATGGTGATCACATGACCCTAGGACACTGCAATCCTTTTCAAAGCATGCTGATTGCCAAGCACCTGAAGTTTGATTATGTGACTGTGGAGATGCTGCAATGATCATAAGTATAAGGACCGGATATAAGTCACTTTTTCCAATGCTGCTGTAACTTCAAATGGTTACTAAATGAATGGTTGTAAGTCAAGGAGTACTTGGACACAATATTGGAATTTGGGGGTGAAGCAGTATTAGAAGCTATAGGCATACTCTAATTCTAAACCACAGTGAAATCAGTAGTGAGAGTTCAAGTAGTGAGAAGGTAAAGCCCTTCTCTGAAGTTTCTAGCGGTTTGCTACATAAACATTAGGCATCTTCTATCATCTTTTGCAGTAAATATATTTTCAGTAAGAATGTATAATGAACACATTTCTAAAAAAACAGAATGCTTAGATGTTGTCTAGGCACATACCAGATTGCTTCTAAATAGGATTCCACTGCCAATGAAAGTTATCCATCTGTGAAATAATGAGCAAGTGATTTTGGATGATTTTCCATCTCTGAAAAATCTCCCTCCTCAAGATCTACTACAAAAAGGCCTCCAGATTTTTGAAACAAACTTGGAAAGCAGAGGGAGGAAGAAGAGCTGCTGACAATCAACAGACGCATCTACACCTACTCCAACAGAGAAGCCTTGGGATAAATACTCACCCTTGGCAGAGAGGACTAACCTGTGTTGTATGGTTGTTGTCTTTGGCATTACATAATCATAGGTAAAAATAAATTCTGTCCCTAACATTAAGAATAGATTGCTTATTTCTAACTTTGATTAGCTATCTCTGCATTCACACATGTGGTTTTTGTGTTTATTCAAAAATAATTCCAATTAAAGGTTAATTGGAATTAACCTTTAGCTAAGCTTTTAGGCAAAAACACATCACTTGCATGCTCAAAGACTCAGGTCCATCTTTGTTCAAGGTCTCGTCTCAGGTATGGAAAATGCTATCAATCTAAAAGTCTGCTCTATGGTTCAGACAGTCAAATTTAGGAAGTTGATATGCAAGAAGATTATTTTTTTTAATCTTAATCTTAATAAGCAGATTCCTGTTAGAGCTTGCAAAACATTTGAATCACTCTACAATCACCTAACGTCCTCCCTTCAATGTAAATGGCTAGTAGTCTTTTAATTTCAAGTGCTTTAAGAAGCATGGTAATTGTGTGGCTAGAAGATCAAAAGATAAAGGTTGGTTGAGATAAAGATCAATGCAAGTTTTGGTAAAAGTGTGACCTCAGACCAAAGCACTCCCTTTTTCTGAACTTCAGGAAAGGAGGTCAGTTCTCAGTTACAGGATTCCTTCAAGTTAATGTAATTGCTACAAGAGAGGCAGATGTCATTGATTCAAGGAAACTCTTGTAGGTTGGGAATATCAAAGTACAAAAGTATGCATCCGTTAGGCCTATTGAAGTGAACTAATCTGCTCACTGAATTAAAAAGGCATGTGCTCATCCTGAACATTAAAAACTGGATGAACTTGCTGAGTGTCTGAAAAATCCCCCATCCCATTTTCAGTTAGCAAAATAGCAAGAGGTTGTCTCAAAACTATAGACTGTATTGAGAGTATAGACTCTTTTGTTAAACAATGACTTGGATCTCCCTTGCCAAAAGTGGTTATGCACATGGACACATGTGGAGGTGTAGACTAGAATAATGGATTGTACAAATTTTAGAATCCAAGGATACATGGTAGTGTTTTTCTATGTTTATATGGAATATTCTCAAAGATTTGTCTTGGTGTTGCCAAACTGGAGTCAAAGTCACCATTTTGATGGGTTCTCAAATGCTACCTGGGTGTTTTTTTGAGTCAATTCAGGAAGCACATGCAAGTCAGGGCGAGTGTGTATGTGGGTTTATGAGAAGCATTGTGAAGGTCAAGGAGGTTGCACAGGAGTATGGTGTGCATTCCAGGCCCACCCATTAAATTTGCTTTCTCTGCTGCATCCTCCATCTTCTGGAATAGCATCTCTGCAGAGATGAGGACATGGCCCTGTCTCCTGAAGTTCTGGAAAGATTTTAAAACTTGGCTTTGCACCCAGGCCTGGAGTTGATGTTTGTTGTTTGATTAAGGACTCTTGTTTTGTTTTCTGCATTTTATTATTAGAGAATTTTAGTCTTGACTGTTTGTTGATTTAATATCTTCAGCTGTTTTTATGTCTTTTTTAGACATTTTGTGGGCCATCCAGAGTACACTGGAGTTATAGATCCAATAAATTTAAATAAATAAGTAAATATCCATAAGCTGATCTGGCAATGTCAACAGGCTTGCTTGATTTTTATATTACCTTTCCCACCACAAGTTTAAGGCAGTATATAGATAATTCCCTTTTCTAAATTTTCCCAACAATTCTGTGAGGTAGATGGATTGAGAAATCCCCAAACCCAAACTGCCATGACCTTCCATGCCTGAGGACACATCTGAATCACCACCTCCTCACTCCAGTCCATTCCTTAACCAATACACTATATTGGCTTGCTCCAAGACAATCTTTGGAGCTTGTAAAACGAGAACTGTAACCTCCATAGCAGGCTCATGGCTAGTTCCACTTTGGGAATACCTGGTTACTCTGGTTATTATTGGGGGTGGGGAGTGTAGCAGTTTTACTTTTTAGAAGAGCACATATTATGGGTGTCAATCCCAAACCCATGAGAGGAGTGAAAGAGTCTAGCATGATAAATCAAATGAAACCTTTATTACAACTTTTAAGCTAGAAAGATAAGAAGATGGCACATGCCCATGTGCAAGGAATTTATACAATGCAGCCACTAGTGAACTGGTTTGAAAATCCATATCCTAGATATGTTGTTTAAGATGACTCTTGGCATTTTCAAGTCCTAATGGACAGAGACTTTCCAGGGAGGGTCCTAAGGACTGAAGTCTGCATTAGCTTTTGTCAGCCAGGTAGATTTAAAATGGTCTCTGAAAACCTCTAAGGAGATAGAGTCATAGTTCAGCCACAGGAGGCATCTCTATCTCTCACTTAAAATGACATTCTTGATGCATTTTGGAACTGTGAATATTGCTCTTATAAATTTTGACTGGACAGCGTCCAAAATATTAAACTGTGTAAAAATGCAAATTAGAACACCATAAAGAACTGTGAGATGAAGCAGAGATTTTCTTAGCAAGAAAAGATTTTTCTGTAAGATTTTCTTAGCAAGAAAATCCTTGATACTGGCATAAATAAAATCTACCCCTTTTAAATGAAAGAATCCTACGACAGCAATGGAGCTACACTGGACTCCACTTGAATGATGAGAGAAATGTGTGGTCCGAGATAAGAAAGCCTGAAATAGCACCCCAAGATATTTATAAGTATATACGTGCTATATTGAATGTCCTATTAATTTGCCATTTAGGTAGACCTCAATTTAGGACTACAATGGAGTCTAGAAATTTGATCATAAGTCATTGTGGTTGTAATTTGAGACACCAAGTGACTGAGTTCAACTTTATGACAATTTGTACAACAGTTGTAAAGTGAGGCACTGTGGTCATTAAGTGAATCACATGGTTATTAAGTGAATCCAGCATATCTAATGGGCGTTTTGCCAGAAACAAGAAAAATGTCATAAATTGGGGTTACATGATCAAAGAATGTGGCAACTAGTCATAAATGCAAGCTGGTTGCCAAGCGCCTCAAATCTGTTAACATGACAAGGAGGATGGATTGCGACAGTCGTAACTTCTCAGACAGATTGAAAGTAGCTTTTTTTAAGTTCATTGTAAGTTTGAACAGTTGTCAGGTAACCAGTTGCAAGTCAAGGACTCCTACACTGTTGTGTCATGCAAACACTAGCACTTTAAAGTTTTGATAATTTATTACACGGGTTGTTTTTATAAGGCAACAGGAAGCCAATATCCTAAATGCCCTTCTCATCTGCACCTGAGAGACAGACAAAACTAATACATTGCCTGCATATTTCAAGGCTGGAATAGCACAATCTTCAAACATTGGAGAGTGATGATTAGAAGATGAGAGAGTCTGAATTATTGAACTGATGTACATATTAAAAAGTAAAGGAGCTAGAATACACCCTTGCCTTTTGGTGGAAACAGCTCCAGCATGTTAAATTTCTCTGCATTTGATGTCAACTGATGATTTGGGATTAATTAGAGCCTGCTCAGGGATTCATGCTAATGAATCTATAATTCTGGGAGTTAGATTATGGTACATGCTTTATGAAACAGAAATTGATTTCTCCTTCTTATGTCAATCTATGAATTCATAGATGTGGCAGTGATGGGGGTTGGTAAAGCAATTATTGGAGGTGTAGTCAATATAGTATGGAGTGAAGGTACCACCCATAAAGGCCAATACTATTAAAGGTTCAGTATGAGCCTTCTTTTTGGGGTATCTGTCGCTGCCTAAATGCAGTCCTTCCTCTAAATTGACTTTTTTTGGGGGGGGAAGGAGGAGAGACTGCTAGCCTGGAGTTTTGAGAAAATATCTGGGAGGCATTGGCTATAGAAGATGACTTGCTAGAAACAGACTAAGTCATAGTCAAGAAAATGGGGACTGAACTCCATACAATCATTACTGATGGCTCATTACTGAAGGCCAGCTTTCCCTAAGAGAAGTGTGGGGTCTTAACAGTTTCTTTGTGATTGTTCTGTGGGTTTTTGACACTACCTCTACTATATTGCTCTCTCCCAGTTAGTTGAAGACATAGTCTTTGCTCTCTATAGAAAGTAATATCAATACACAATTGGTATACCAAGAGAGTAAAACTGAGAGGCCATATTTATTTAGTTATTTTATAATTTCAGTTTTGAGGCTGCCTCCAAATGACACTGGGCAGTTGTCACACACTAAGCAAGAAGAGAACATCACAGCCTGCTAGTACCATCTCCTGACACTGAAGTATCATTTTTACCACTTTTTAAAACATTTAGAGAAAGATAAAGAAGATAAATAGTAGCAAAATTATATTAGGAAGACCCAGCTAGGTATATTTAAGAATAGAGAAAGACCTCATTGTAACTGTTGTATGGATCAAAAAGGAACTGGAAGGAACAGTAAGGGACACAGGACTAGTGTTTAGGTCTATATAAGATTCCACAACAGTGCAAAACCTATATTCTTTCTTTCTATGTTCTTTCTCCCCAATTTTTTTTAATGTTGGGATGCCCCTGTACTAACCATGGATTTCTACCTTACAAATAATGACTCTTCCAGTCTAGTAATTCTATTCCTGTTTTCATTTTGTGTGAAATGTGTGCTGGCAAAGTATTCGATTTCAAAAGACAAGTGTTCCAATGTGTGCTCAATTCTGCCTTAACTGAACATTTCAATCAAGTCTAAGATAGAAAATATAGTAAAGGGGACTGCACTATCCCTCTATCTCTCCTTGAACACAGTGAGATTGTCCATAATCCAATCTCTTTCAAAGCATGCACAGAGACACCATTTAGCTTGCTGGTATTCATCACTTGGGAAAATTCGTTCAAGTGAAACTTGTTTTCCAACTTGTTTTCCAACAAAAAGGAGATGAACCAAAGAAGTAATCATACTTAATAGAAAATGCAAGCTTCCCCCCGCAAAAAAAATAGATCAAAGTTTGTGCATAACTATGAAACTTGCATTAATCTCCAAAGAATGATTTTTAATGTTCTTACCACTATGTTAGAGAAATAGGATTTTTAGCTTCCTCCCCACCCTTCCCAATTGCTCCTTAAAAGTAAACTTTATGAGCTAATATATTTATCATTTCATCTATATATGCAGTCTTCCAATTTAATTTACCAGAAAAGACTAAACTGGACAAAGATTCAATTTTATCCCTCCAATTCTAACTACAAAATTTCAACTTGATTATTCAGGAGTACACTTGTAAGCAATGCACAGAAAGAACACTAAAGGAGAAGAAATTATCTTTTGAGAGCCATCTACAAATCAAATATTAGACCTAGGTAAATATTGCTTTTAGGGCGCATTTCCAAATCAAAATATATGAACGCATAGCAGACTTTAGGGAACAATTCCAATTGTAGTTTATATAACACGTTTTAGCATTCACCTTCAAATAAACAGAACCAAGGGAATTGAAATAAATTAACATTCAGTGAAATCCAGCACTATCGCATCTCACTTGTGAGCCTCCTTTGGCATCAAGAGTCCGAAAAGCCTTCTCCTTATGTGCTGGATGAAGAATCGTATTGTTTTGTGAAGTAGCTTCATAAGAAAGAATTCTTCAGAGTTCTCTGATAGGTAAACTGAAAGTTTACATTATCTGAACTATGCAACTCTACTTATAGCATTATGTAGCCTCCAAATTATAGTGCATATAACACCATAAGCTGCTTTCCAGCAGAATGCTTCAGAAGTTCAGTGGAGCAAGAGCCTACAGTACTTCTTTATGCTTGTCCTCAGAGATTGATTCCAGGAAAGATGCCAGTTTATACTCCACTGATAAAAGGAAGCTGCTTCCAGAAAGAAGCTAAGGCATGAAGCCCCTGCTTGCCTATACAGTAGGTCACCCACCCAATCAACAACTGCATGAGGGGATCAGAAAATTGGTCAACTGTCCTTGATACTAAAAATAGCCCAGTGTTTATTCAAAGAATAAACATTCTAATGGTTTACAGCTCCAATGCTTAGCATATCTAAATATACCAAATACCCAAGAACTTCCCTGAAATTATATGACTATTATCTAGAAAAAGTATTTTGCATCCATTACTTGGTCGCCTATGATAAATTCTGAATTTACACAGCAATGTAGGCTCAGTTCTTGAGGACTTTATGAAAGCATCCATGCCATTTTCTTTGCAACAATGTGCATGTAGTTGCAGTTTTCCTCTTGCTAGATATATTTCAAGTTCCTAGTCTGCTTAGCAATATTAATATTCACTTGAAGTCTGTCATCCAAGTACTAACCCAGCTTAATCCTACTTAATTTTCATATGCAGACAAGGTTAACATAATTCACCATAATGAACTACTGATCCCAAAGCCTGGATCTGAACATGGTATAATGAGATTTAAGCAAAGTCTTTTTGGTACCTAGTGGAAGCCACCAGTATGTGAGATCAGAAGTGAACGATTGCAGTGGCCAAGAAGGGAATCTCAAATTTGCTGAGAGCCTCTAATTTCACGGCTTTAATAACAGGTAAGCTTGTTTTTGGTCTCTCCATCTCCCCGGATATCTTATCTTTCTCTGCAACATATCTCTGGTAGGTTTTAAAGCAAAGCTTGAGGATTTGCTACCTCTTTTAAATTCACATCTTATGAAACTGAAAGACCAGAGACTAATTTGTATCCATGATACTTTTTTTCCAGTCTGGAAGGGAAATTCTGGAAGTGGCAGTTCATATTTTCTGAAACAGATTATTCTTCCTTTCTCCACATTTATTCTGCCTTAAGAGAAATATACCTCTATCTTTCTGTGTATTGAAGATAGGTACTTTGGCTTCCGGTTTGGCTCCGCTTCGTTGATGGCAGTCTTTTTTAGACTGCTAACCCCGTAGTCTGTAGAGCTGCCAGGACAGCATCAATCAGCTGTCCGGCAGCTTGTAAATCTCCCCCTCGTGCAAAGAGGGAGAGATGAGCATTCAAGCTGAAGTTGAGCCACCCAGAGAAGCCCCAGAAAAGTTTCTGGAGGCTTGAGGGGAGTGCTCCTTCCAAAGCCTGAAAAAAGCTCCAGACTCGAAGGGCATCTGCCTTTTGGCAGGAAAAAAACGTAGCGTCCAATCTCAGCGGCAGAAATTGATTTGTGATGGATTGTAACGCGGACAGAGCAGAAACTGGAGTTCTAGCATTTGTTTGTAAGAAGACTGCAAGCCCCTAATAGAGGATACATTCATTGCGAAGATAGGAGAGAAGAATGCAAATGGCGTTTTGTGGAATGCAAGCAAATGGCGATTTGTGTATTGGAAACGAAAGTTAAGGAAATGCTTATTAACAGCTAGTGTGGAACTAGGAGATATGCAAGAAGATACTGACTAAATGGAAGAAATGAGAATTTTATGATTTATATTTTTTCTTCTTCTTTGGGAGTATAATGATTTAGAAGAAAAGTTTTTTGAATCTTACCTTTTTATCCCTTTTTGTCCTCTGTTACTGGGTAGGTTATATATTTTAAAAATGGCTTTTAAGCAAATAGTACCAAAAGCCACTAAAAATTTTGAAATTTCTTCAGCTCAGATATGAAAATTAAAAGAAGAAATTAAAGAAGAATTAAGAAATTTTTTACAGGAGTTTCTGGAGACTCGTTTTTCAGAAATAGATCAAAAATTTGATGAAATAGAGAAAGAGATGTTGGATTTAAGGAAATGGTGGAAGAGCAGAAGAGGGAAATGAAAATGGTAAAGGATGCAATTTCGCAAATATTAAGGTCTTGTATTCAGGTGGAGAATAGTTTGGAAGAAGTTAATAAAGCTAATTTAGAGCTGCAAAGGAAAATAGAGGAAATTCAAAAGAATCAAAACAATTGGAACTTAGATAATAGGATGGAAGATATACAGGCAAAGGTAGATAGGGCAGATGAAGAAAGAGGAATATTACAATATAGATTAATGGAATATGCTATAAGGGTGAGGGGGTTGAGGGAAAGTAGGAAGGAAAATTTAAAAGAGATTTTTACGCAAGCCTTTGCTCAGATAAAGGGTGTGGAGCCAGAAGACTTTGAGATTAATATTGAAAGAATTTATCGTGTTAATTCTTGGTGGGCAAGACAAAATAGATTACCGAGGGATGTGGTTATTTATTTTACAACTAAAAAGGTTAGGTATGAAATCTTGCAAGCCTTTTATAAAAATAAATTTCAAATATTGGGACAAGATATAAAAATGATGAAGGAAATTCCTCCTAAAATGTTAAGAAAGAGAAGAGAATTTGCTTTTTTAGTGGATGAGTTTAAGAAACATCAGATATATTTTAGATGGGAAGTTCCAATGGGTTTGTCAGTGAATTTTAGAGGTAGAAAGTATTTTCTTAGTACAGTTATGAAAGCAAGACATTTCTATATTAATGTTTTAAAGAGTGGGAATCCTTTGTTGTCAGATGCTAAGTTAACTGGTTTGGAGATGATGGAAAATAGAATAGGAGAGGGGGGAATGTTTAAGATGTGAATATGATTATGGTTAATTTCTAGAATTGATTTGTTTAGGATATAAATTATAGGATTTTTGTTATTTGTTATTTGTAAGGTATAAACCTATGGGATGATATTATTTAATTGTGAAGGATGGAAAGTAAAATTTATGAATTTAGATAATGTTGTGGATGTAATGATGTTAATTGTTTACTGTTATATTGTGGATGTAACTTAAATGATTATTTGTTTTAATTGATACGTTTATAGACAGTAAAAGTTATGAAGTTAAGTTGGAAATATTGTATCTGAGAGACTTTATTCGTAATGATATTTGACTGATGGAGTAATATTGGAAGATTGGACAATAAATGCTATGACAATTGAAGAAATATATAAGTGATGAAAATATGAGCTCGAGAAGATGGACTGTAATTTAAGAAATGGACTTATGAAAATTGAAGGAATATACAAGTGGAGAAAATTTGAATTTGAGAAGATGGACTAATTTTAAAAATGGACTGTAAGAAGAAGTAATATGTGAAGGGAAGATTGTATTGGTATTGTTCTTTTTCTTTTTTCTCTTTTATATTCTTTCTTATCTCTTTATTTTTATTGTGAGGGGATTTAAAGTTTTAGAGAGGGGTGGGAGTTTATGTATAGTTTGTATACTTTAGCTTGTGATTGTTGGTCATAATACCCGGTATTTGCTCTGGGAAGTCCAGGGGGGAAGGGGGGAGGGGGGAAAGGGAGGGGAAATGATACATGGATTGGTTATTAATGTACAGTAATGATTGAAGATATGAAATTAAAATTTGAAATGATATTGGGGCTGCCCGACTGCCATTTCAGAAAGAAAGGGAGAGAGGAGTAGAAGGAGGGAAGAAAGTAGGTAGGAAAGAGTTGAGAAGGAGGAGGGGAATAAGAAGATTAGAAAGGGTGGAAGACGGGAGGAGTGGAGAAGGAGGAGAGGAAGTAGTAAAGTGAAGGAAATGAAGGAGCGGAAAGTAGTAGAGGGTAGAGGGAGGTGGTGAAGAAAGGAAGTGGCAGTCGGGCAGGCCCGAATCAGCAATAAATAAAAATTAATGATTAATGATGGATAACAGACTGTACATAAATATGATGTTGGAAAATGGAAATAAAAAAATTTTTATACAAAAAAAAAGATAGGTACTTCTATCTTCAATCCACATATATATGCACAATGTTAACCTCTTGTTTTTATAAAATGTAAGTCTATATAATAATAATAATAATAATAATAATAATAATAATAATAATAATAATAATAATAATAATAATAATAATAATAATAATAATAATAATTTAATTTGTATACCGCCCTTCTCCCGAAGGACTCAGGGCGGTGAACAGGCAGATAAAATGAAAACAATACATTACAATAAAAACAACATTTAAAAAACTTATTCCAATAGCCTAAATTTAAAATACAATACAAAATATAAAATAAACCCCATAAAATCCATATTTAAAACCCTATTAAGCCAGTCCTGCTCGAAAGAATAAATATGTTTTAAGCTCGCGGCGAAAGGTCCGGAGGTCTGGAAGCTGTCGAATATCTAGATGTTTTTAAAATAAAATACTTTTTTTAAAGAAAAGAGAGAATGAATGTTTAAGATAATAATTCCTTAAATGTTTAATGTGGAGTTTCTCCCTCATGCTTGTATGTACATGCACATTTTACATACTTATTTGCCATCAGCTATATGTCTCTTTAATCCAAACATGACTCTCTGCAGGTTCCAAAATGCAAAACATTTAAATATAAAAGCAGAAAAAATAATAGTTGCATGACAAAGCAAAAAGGCCCCACAAAACAGCTGCAGTTTCCACACCCAGGGTAGGAGATGCCCCCAAATCTCACATCTGTTCTCAAAGCTCTGTGGAATCACCAGTTTTAATGGCATTCCAAATCACCAGTGGGATGAGAACTTTACAAGGCTCTTCTCTTAAAAGCATTCATCATATTGGCAGCTAGTGAAGATTTTTTTTTTTAAAAAAACCCAGCCAAGCGATGTTACTTGTGCCAGTAGTATTATTTGCTTTATTATGATAGACTAGCATAGCTAGCCCTCTGGGAAAAGAGAAGGCAGAAAAACCTTGACAGTAAATATGCTGGCCTCCAGAAAACAGTGTGTCACTGAAGTAGCAAAAGAAGAACTTACAGTAATTTGTAAAGCGGCACTTGTTATTTCACATTATACAAGTATAAAGGTATTTTAAAACCAACTCCTGAATCGTTCTCCCCAAATCCATCTGACTCCAGGGGACTGCTTATTTATTTATATATTTTATTTATTAAATTTAGATACTACCCATCTCACTCCATAGATGTTCATCTGAATCAGAGGTCATCATGTCATCATGGGTCTTCTAATCTCAGTTGCCACTTTTCAAACATTAATGTACACATAATTCCAAGAAAAAAACTGAGGTTTTTCTATTATTGTTGTTGTTGTTGTTGTTGTTGTTGTTAATCTTCAACTCAATTCACAGTCTGGGACTGATAAAAACCTAACAGTTCAAGTCATTTGAATATACAGTCAGTTCCGAATAAGGTGGGTTTTTTGCAATGTTGGGATATTCAGGTCTAATAAGTTCAAAATTTCCATTTTATCCAGGCAACCGTTTGAGTATTGCTCTAAGGGCTCCTATTATTATTGGTACTATTTCTTCCTCCATAATTACTCAATTTCAATTTGCAAATCACAATATTTTGTTATTTTTCTAGCTGTTTCTCCTCAATTCGTGCATCACCTGATATTGCAATATCAATGAACCAAACTTTTTTCTTTTCCTCAATAGTGATGTTGGATACGTTGTGGGCCAGCTTTCTGCCTGTTTGGATCCAAAAGTACCCCAGGATCTTGTTTCCCTTGTTCATCTCCTTCAGCAGCAGCTCTTTTGCTTTTTTTATGAGGTCATTTAAGCCATGTTTTTCTTCTTCCATAGTTTATTTCACCTATAAGAGTCCTCTGTCACCCTGAGATCTAGACAAATACACTCAATTAATATGATTTTTTTGGGCGCAGATCATGGTGCATTGTCATTAGTTTTCTTGTCTTTTGATCCAAGTTATCAAGTTCTAGCTGACACCCATCAATTATTACAGGCACTGCCCAGGAGTTAATTGCCTTTATATTTCCACCCAGCTTTAATCTCAAGATTCTCTGGACTCAGCTTTATGTATTTTGTTGAAGTAGCTTCCTTGAACTTGATAGTGCAACAGGCCAGAAGCTTCCAAAACTCCTAAGTACTTGTACCCGTCTTCTGGTGTTACTGCTTTTATCACCTCTACATTATCAAGTTTGAATCCATCATCTTCAATTATTTTTCCTGCCTTAACAGCAATTGTTGCACATTTGTCAATGCCAAATTGCATCTCAATGTCTCTGCTAAACTCCTCAGTACATTTCAGTAGTGAGCACAATTCAGGTTTTCTTTTTCCAAACAGTTTTAAATCATCCATGTAAAGCAAATGGGAAATTTTCAGGCATTCTTTAGCATAGCCACAGTTTGTTTTGTTCAAAATACTTGTTAGTGGTGGTGCAGTGATTAGAATGCAGTACTGCAGGCTACTTCTGCTGACGGCTGGCTGCTAGCAATTTGGCAGTTCAAATCTCACCAGCTCAAGGTCAACTAGCCTTCCATTCTTCTGAAGTTGGTAAAATGAGGACCCAGATTGTTGGTAGCAATATGCTGACTCTGTAAACCGCTTAGAGAAGACTATAAAGCTATTGCTAGTGACGCTATCAAAAGTACAAATAACAGAGGTGACACTGAGTCTCCTTGGAAAATTCCTTGTTTGATTTCTACTTCATCAAGTTTTTCTCCACAGGCCATTGACTTAGTTTGCCATAGCTTCATGGGAGTCTTCAGGAACTTCTGGATGTTGCTGGATATAATTTCAAAAATGTCTAAGCATTTCTCAATCCAGCTGTGTGGATCAGAATCAAAATGCTTTCTTATCAATCCAGGCCATGAACAAATGTGTTCATCTTTTCTTTGAATTCTTCAAAACCAGCTTATCAATTATCAGTTGGCCTTTGGTTCCTCTTAATTTTTTGCAGTATCCTTTCTGTTCTACAGACAGCAAATCCTTGTTTTCTAGATATTAATAAATTTGGTTTGTAATAATGCCTGTAAGTAATTTGTATGTTGTTAGCAGGCAAGTGATTGGCCTGTAATTTTCAGGTTTATTTCCCTTTTCTGCATCCTTCTGAATCAAAATAATTCTTCCAATTGTTAGCCATTTTTCAGTTTCTGGTGTTTCTAAAACCTGATTCATCCGGTTTGCTAATCTTGCATACAAACTTGTTATTTGTTATTTCAACCAGAATCCATGCAGCCCTAAACCAGGGGCATTCCAGTTCTTGATCTTCTTCGCTTGTTTTGCACCATTTCTGTTGTTGTTGTTGTTGTTGTTGTTGTTGTTGTTGTTGCTGCTGCTGCTGCTGCTGCTGCTGCACTATTGTTGCCAAAAAGTATCACCTTAAGTCTGTTTCTGGCCAGGACCTACATACTCTTGTGTACTCATAGAATAGGGAGTATTACAGAAGTTATTTACTTCTTTTCCATGTTACCCAAATTCAAACATGGCTTGGTTGTCATGTCAAGGCTTGCCTTGATTAATTGACAACTGTACCATAGTCTCTGTTATGCAGCTAAGAAACAGATACTTAAAAGCATGAATGAAGTTAATTTAAAGAGATAGTGGAATAAGTCTCTGAAATGCATTATTACTGGATGTAAAAATTGTCAGTCTGAAGTGGTCTCAGATAATCTATTTTTAAATTGTGTAACATTAGATAGAATGTGTTGAAAATGATAAGAATAGAAAAAAGCTGTGATTCTTTTGTTCATGTCTACTATTTCATACAAGTGTGTCTGTATGTACACACATGCTAATCATAACTGTTTGGTTTATTAATATTAATATTAATTAATATTAATATTAATCATAACTGTTTGGTTACATTAAGCGAAGAAAAATATTTTATATAATTTCATGTCAAAATTACACAGAAAGATGAGCCTGAGGTTTGGCAACTCTGCTTAAGAAACTAGTATAGCAATACATAAGCTGGTCTCCTAATTCTCCTGAGGACTTTAGTGTGAGGTGTACAACTAGTTTTATTACAATATTTTAAGCATAAACAATTAGTTTAATAAAATTTTAAATGCAGGGATTTGCCTTTATGGATTTGTTATAGTAAATGCTATTATTTCATCCTCCCTGCATTTGCTTGGCTTTCTTGGCTGCAGTGTGTGTTATGCTAAGCAATTATTTATGCATTAAGAGTATTGTGAGGAAAGAGAATTACACTCGCATAATGTGCCTAAATATCCATGCACGTATCTATGCATGTAACAGAAATTCTAATTTGATAAGCCTCGGTTAGCAGATGTTACCTTGGGCAAAGAATATGTGCACCATTTTCACACCTTACAATACAGTACTTTTCTCTTTGGCGACTTGCCCTAGAATATTAGAACATACTGTGTGAGTTTAATGGATGAATATTCAAATTATAACTCTTTATTACAGAGCTACAAAAACCAAAATTTCAATTCTAGTGAAAATGTCTTACAGTCTTGACCGGAGAAATAACTAAATTTTCTCCAGTCATCATTTTCATAACTTCAGGGCTACAGTAATGATCTGCCACTGAATCTTGTTCCAGAATTCTAGGTATAATTGAAACCTGAAATGTCTAATAAATATTAATATGCCCATGCCATCGTACCCATAGTGAGAATGACTGTGTAGTGCAAATCAGGCCCCAAGGGAGTTGCTTACCCTTTCAATAGGTTGTTATCAGAAACTGAGGTGATTCCAGGACGCACTCCGTCTAAAACTCTCTCAGGGCTGGCTGGGGAAAAGAAATAGACAAAAGTTGAGTCTCTTTTGATAAAATATGTGGGCAGTATATAGAACCATACTTACATGCATTATACATACATACTGTAGCTATATTTTGATTTCTCAGAGGATTTATTAAATGGGACAAGAATTTGTATGTGCCTTTCCAACTCTAAAGTGAAGTTCAATGGTCGCTTTTCAATCATTTTCTCACTTGATAAAGAATGTAGAGTTTCTCCTTTGATGCTTAACATGTGTTTAAATCTTTCAAAATCTGTTTTTAGACAGGATAATAATATTTATAGTTCTTCTTGAAATGCATTCAAACATAAAATAGTTAGTAAATTTAATAAAATAGATATTTTGTTATATATTCTGAACTTCATAGCCTTGATGCATTAGATTAGTTAGTACACAGGGGTGAGTTATTAATTGGTCTAAATTAAAACTTATAGCAAAGTTTTATATTTTTTACATTAGATATATATTTACATTATATTTTTATATATGCAGTGTATTTATGTATGTACACACACACACTTTTTAATTTAATTAAATTAAACTTTTATTAAAAATAATACAAACTAATATAAAGGAAGAAAAGGAAGGAAGGAAGGAAGGAAGGAAGGAAGGAAGGAAGGAAGGAAGGAAGGAAGGAAGGAAGGAAGGAAGGAAAAGGAAGAAAAGAAATGAAAGAATTATAGAGAAAACAAAGAAAATGGTTTCCAGCGACCAATAAATGTAGACAATGTCTTTTCTCTAATCAAAGAAGTTAATTTATTCATCTCTGCTAGATCTATCAATTTCACCAACCATTCCTCCATAGTGGGTAGCTGAATCTTTCCAATTTTTTTTGCATATAATAATCTCACTGTAATTATTATATACTGAAATAATCTTCCATGCCTTTTTTTCTGTTTATCCATTAGCCCTAAAAGGGAATATTCTGATATCAATTAAATTATTGTTTAAAATCCTCTGCATCAATGTATGTATGTGAATCCATTTTTTTAGCTTTTTTACATGTCCACCAAGTATGATAAGATGTCCCTTTATGTTGTCCACATTTTCAATAAATATTTGAAATACTTTCTAGATAATTTCTCTGTCGTATTATACTATCATTTTATATTATAAATAAATGTTACACGCTTCATTTTACAAAAAGTCTTTCAGATCATAACACAATATAAATTTCAATTATTTTAATCACATATTACCCACTGATCCCTCTGCATAAGATTAACACCCATTCCAAATATCTGTTATGTTCATCAGTTGAGGATATGCTCAAAGGTTGAGAATTTATATACAAAACAACTCCATTTTTTTTTTCAATTTTGCTGAAATAAATTTCAGATTTTCTGACTTAAATATTTTACATTTTTCCTAATATGTGTTTCTTGTAAAAAAAAAAAATCACATCTTGTTTTAATTTTTCCAAATAAGAATTCTTTTTCCATTTTCAGGAACATTTACTCTATTTATATTCCTTGTAAAGCATTTCTTTAAGAAAAACAGTTCTTTTTCTCTCACTTCCAATAAACCCAAGTTATCCAAACCTTTCTCCATTTCTCTAATTATACTTTCTTAGTTTCCAAAACTTCTACTTTCTCAATACAGTAATTTCTTTTAAGCCTGTAGCCAACTGACCTACAACTTACAGATTCTTCAATCTTCTTAACTACTTTTCTCATTATTAATTTTTATTTCGGCAAATCCTTTTCCACTTCCTTTTAACCACTGCAGTCATCTTTTTGCCGATTTCTTCAAACATTTTCTGCAATAACTCTGGTGAAATCCTCGAACCCGTACCCTTAAGTTGTTCTAATGAGTTCTAATGAGTCCCTGAGTCTTTCTCCTAATTTAGCAGCTTTTCTTGTGATTGCCATTGTGCTAGACTGAAAGTATGTGGATTACTTGGTGAATGTAAAAGGCAAGGTACTCCTTTTTTCTCTTTTCCTATCTCTATCTTCAGCACTTTAGTCCCAATTAACTCTCTGTAGTTACAGTTCTCAGTTTAGCTCATATCATCTTGTTTTGTAAAATCCACCAATTATCTCCTGTCCTTAATAATAAGCAATCAGCATTCCCAGGAAGGCCCAATCTGTTAGTCTAATTACTATTGCTATTTTCAAAGGGACTTTCATCAGAAAAAAAAATCTTCTGTTCTTTAAAAAAAAATCACTGCCCCCTTTATCCCCTTTATTTCTTGGATCTTTCTCATTAAGCGTTTTGCTTTTAAATTAAAATCCTTTAAAATGGCGGGTTTTTTTCTTCCCTTTCTTAATTTCAAAAAAGAAGACACTCACCAAGAAACTTTGATCTTCATTGCCATATGGAATATCTCTCTTAAGTCATAAATTAAGTCCAAAGGTAATTAAGAAAGTAAGGCTTTTGCTGGTCAAATGTCCATTAGGGTCAACTGTAAATCTTCAACTTTTCATTGTCCACAAGAAACTCAATTCCTGTGGTTTCCTTGGGAGGAGCAGCAAAAATTCCAGGGTGCAAATGGGTAATTCCTAACAATCTATCATTCCTCCAAAGAGATTTTCATCACCCAGAACTGGCTCCTGGCCAGCAATTTCAGGGCAGTGCTGACCCTGCTCCTGGAGTTGCTTATAGGATATCTAACCCACCATCAGTCCTCACCCTGAAGCCTGGGTTCCAAATTTTGAATTATACTCCTATGTACATGAATGGCATGAAGAGTAAAGACATCAGCCACACAACCAAATGCAAGTTAGTTAACACAATAGTTTTTCCAATTGCTACTAATGGCTGTGCAACTTGGGACTCTTGAAAAAGGAAGACAGGAGAAGGGTGGACGCCTTTGAACTGTGGTGCTGGAGGTGATTTTTATGCATCCCATGGACTGCAAAAATAATAAGTCCTAGACCAAACCTCACCAAAATGATAACTTGAAGCCAAAATCACCAAACAGAGGCTGTCACACTTTGGTCATGTCATGAGAGTTGACTCACTCAAAAAGTCAATCATGCTGGGAGAGATCAGCGGAAAAAGGAGAAGGAGCTTCCCTAACACTCACTGGCTGGACATGATAAAGGATGACATCAGGATGACTATGGCTGAAAGAGGCACAGCGAGACAGAGGGGCATGGAGAGTACTGATCCACAGGGTGGCTGAGGGTCGGACACGACTGAATGGTTGACAACAACACATCTTCTGACTATACCAAATTCATTCAAAATACATTTTCCATAGCACCTTTACACATATTTACGCTAGTAGGCAGGTAGGTAAACTTAATTACGATCTAAAACTAGAGAAGCATGAATTGTACATAAAGTTCTCTATAGATCATAAAGATATCAATTTATTCATTTATTTGTATGTTTGGTTATTAGATTTGTGTGCTGCCCATCTCGATTAAAAGAGGTTAAAAGGGTTAAAAAGAAAATGAGAGGAGAAAATGCAATGTTAACAGATAATATCTGCTGCCTTACTGTCATAGAATTGAGGCAGTATTTGACTATATAACGGGTAATAGTGATCTTGCAATCAGTTAAGAAGTAGGAGAGATACTAATAATTGTAACTTCCTAGGAGATCATTCATGAGAGGCCAAATTAATATATCACATAAACTGAAATAGAAATTACAGGGCAACAGGACATGCTCTGTAGCATGGGAATCATGGGGAAAAGTCATTTGAAGGAGGGAATCTTCAGATATTTACCATCTATGACCACTAGAGGGAGTCCACGGAATCTAACCAGAGCAAAACCTCTGTGATGTCTTTGGTTTATTAAGGACTGGCTACTAAGGATTGGCAATAATCTGGTAGATTGGTAGTAAAACAAAGTCTCCAAGACCTAGCTTGCATTGTTGCTAAATTAATACTTTGCTAAACTTTATTTTTACACCAGTAGTATTTTCAATTTCAGAGACATCTAAATTACTAGAATTATCAAATTTTCAGAGACTAAAAAATCCCACTATTTTTAATAAATACTTTTTGATAAATTAAAGGTAATCCTCAATTTACATCCATTTGTTTAGTGACTGTTGTTACAACAGCACTGAAAAATATGACTTATGATCCTTTTTCACACTGTTGCAGCATCCTGATGGTCACAGGGCCAAAATTAAGATGCTTGGTAACTGGTTCATACTTATAACGGTTGCAGTGTCTCGAGGTCATGTGATCACTTTTTGTGGTCTTCTGACAAGCAAAGTCAATGTGGAAGCCAGATTCGCTTAACAACTGCAGTGATTCACTTCAACTGTGGCAAGAATTGCCGTAAAATGGGGCAAAACACATTTAAGAACTGTCTCACTTAGCAACAGAAATTTTGGGCTCAATTGGGGTCATAAATTGTGTCCCTGTAATTCAATATGCATATGTCAGAGACAGACTGGAATGAGGAATTGGAGATCTCTATTTTGTCTAAACAACAGGAGACTCAATTTTTATATAAAAAATTAAAGCAGATCTTAGACTATGAATTATTTTGCAAATCAACAAAAATCAGATTTATTGGACTCTGTTACATTTGTACACAAAAGCAATTCATTGTGTTATTGGAGATGCAATGAGAATACTTCATTCAAACACATCTTTGAAAATGTGCTAAATTCATTACATGGGAAGGAAGAAGACATTATTACCTGTATAAACTTGCGTTTAAGATTGAGTTTTAATAGGTTTGGATGTCCATAATCTTTTGCATTACGTAAATAAATAATTTTATAATTTTATAGTGAAACTGAGGGATGGCCTCAAAAATAGATTCTCTGCAATAGATTCTCTTATTAAGAGATGTATTCTTCAACTTTGGAAAGATAAATTTATGACCCTAATTACTCAGTGAACTGAAGAAGTGATATTGCTTGTAACTAGTGAACAATTATAATAAAATGTGGTTATCTTTTATTAAAACTTTTTTGTAAAACTCTAAATACATATGTACCCATATGAGATGCCTTATATATTTCTTTTCTTTTTTCTGTTTCTTTTTTTGATCAAATAAAAGTAAAAGATAATTTTAAAAGAATTTATGTCCTTTTTTTAAAAAAATGCAGTATTTATCTATAACTTACCATTATCTTTAACTTACAGCAAAATGTAAAAAAAAATTGGTGGGTAGAGAACTTTATATTAATAAAGCTCTAGAGCATGGGTGTCAAACTCACTGCATCATGTTACCATCATGTGACATTTCACGATGTTTTTCCCCTCCATGGAGCTGGGGGGCCTGCAAGTGATGCATCCAGCCCTCGGGCCACCAGTTTGACACTCCTGCTCTAGAGCATTTAAGTGGTGTCAAGTCAACCAAAGTAAAACTGTTATTTATATATGTCCCCATACTGAATATGGGGTCCCTCTTTGAAAGAAAGGGTAATTCAGAAATGTGAAATATAACTATAGCAATATAAGTAGCACAAAAAGGTCTGCTGCCTTTCAAGTATATTTTGATAATGCATGATTTGTAAAAGTAGTAGTATATACTTGGGCTGTGAATATTTTTTAACATTATTCAAGGGCCTCTGGTGGCTCAACGGACTAAGTCTGTCTGTTATTAACACAACTGCTTGCAATTACTCCAGGTTCAAGCCCCACCAGGCCCAAGGTTGACTCAGCCTTCCATCCTTTATAAGGTAGGTAAAATGAGGACCCAGATTGTTGGGGGCAATTAAGTTGACTTTGTATATAATATACAAATGGATGAAGACTATTGCTTAACACATTGTAAGCCGCCCTGAGTCTTCGGAGAAGGGCGGGATATAAATTCAAATTTAAAAAAAAGTTAATGTAATTGTTCAGGGTTTAACAGTAAACAAGTCTAAAATATGGCAATGGTAATAACTAAGATCACATAGAACATAGAATTAATAAGGCCTGGGACCTTGGAGATCTTCTAGTCCAAGCAGGAGATCCTATACCCAGGATTGCGAACCTGGGGCACACGTGCCAAAGTGGCACAAAGAGCCTCTATTGTTTCTAACATTTCCAAAGAACTCTTTTTTATTGCTGCTTTTGGTGTCTCTCGAAGGCTTATCTCATTCACTTATTAGAAATAACTTTGTGTTCTTCTTTAGCTACAGTAGGTCCACCTATTTCCATTTCTTATGCATTTCTTTTTCTCTTCAGCACTGAGCATATGTGTCCAACAATTTATCCCACTGTTTTTTCTTGAAGAAATGGTTTGCAACTGTGCTTTCAGAATTGCATTTTGTACAACTTCCTATCCTTTTGGTATACTTTTTTTTCTTAACAACTTCACAATAGAGAATCTGACTTGTCATCCTTCCAGATCTGCTCTTCTGAAGTCCAACCTAGGAGAAGCAATCCTTAGATCCATTTGCACCACTTAAAGATACCAGCTGGTCTCACTTACCTCACAAGATATCCTAAGGAAATCATCCACATTTAAGGAAAGATCACATGCCCCCAGAAAGGCAATAAGAAAATCAGACAGCGTGCCAAGCTTGCATTCTGCCTCTCAGCCATTTCTTCTATGGCTATGCTAACCCTTATGTAAATAGCTCTTAATCCAACCAGTCTCTCCTCCCAAGCCCCGGAATAAAAGAACCAGCAAAGGGGGAAAAAACTCCAGAGAAGCCGCTCAGTTTGAATGTACTGCCAAAGTTTGAATGTACTGCCAAAGTTTGAATGTACTGCCAAGAACCATTAAGGGCTGTTACAAAGTAACAAGGCTTAACCCAGAGGCAGTTTCTGAAAACACTTCAGCAGGGCAATAATAAAGGTAAGGATTAGGCTAGAAAGAACAGACACAGGCACACCAGAATGTCTTCTTCCTGCCTTCCTGACAGGATTAACCTTGATGGGGAAAAAGAAAAGGCTGTTGGAAGATTTCTTCCAACAGCCAGTCTGCCGAACTACTCAGAAAATTAGATACTGGTTCATGTGAACCAGCTGAATCCCACCACTGCCCTATATCATTCTGGACAAATAGCTGTTGAATCTCTTCTTGAAAATTTCCAGTGGGGAGCACCCACAACTTCTGGAGGTAAGCCATTCTACTGGTTAATTGTTCTCATGATCAGGAAATTTGTGCTTAGTTCTAGGTTGGATTTGTCTTTAATAATCCTCCATCCATTACTCCTTGTCCTTATTCAGATGCTTTGGTGAATAGATCGATCTTCTCTTCCTTGTGAAAGTCTCTCAAATATTGGAAGACTGCTATCATGTCACCCTTAGTCCTTCTCTTTGCTAGATTAGATATACCTAGTTCCAACAATCGTTTATTGTATAGTTTAGTCTCCAAACTCCTTATTATTTTTGAAGTTTTTCTCTGCATTCTTTCTAGAATCTCAGCGTCTTTTTTAGATTGTGGTGACCAGAATTGGATGCAATACTCCAAAGGTGGTCTTAGCAGTGCAGCATAAAATGGTACTATTACTTTATGTGATCTTGATCTATTCCTCTGTTGATGCAGCCTAGAACTGCATTGGCTTTTTCAGGACCTGTAGCCTACTACTTGCTCATACAAATGATGACAACTAGGACAGGGGTCTCCAACCTTGGCAACTTGAAGCCTGGCAGACTTCAACTCCCAGAATTCCCCAGCCAGCTTTACTTTGCTGGCTGGGGAATTCTGGAAGTTGAAGCCCGCCAGGCTTCAAGTAGCCAAGGTTGGAGGCCCCTGCACTAGGACACTGAGATCCTTCTCACAGGTACAACTGTTTAACTAGGTAGCACCTATTTACACATTGATGTGGCTGTTAAGCCAGTTGCAAATCCATCTGATGATACTGTTGTTTATCTCACTTTTTTCTTATTTTACCAAGAAATAGGCTGTGGTGTATTTTGTTGAATACAGATAGTCCTTGAGTTACAGCAGTTCACTTAGTTTGAAGTTACAACAGCACTGAAAAAAGTTTTTTTCACACTTATGAACACATCCCCATGGTCACGTGATTTACTGCACATTCAGATGCTTGACAACTGACTCACATTTATGACAGCTGCAAAGTCCCAGGGTCATGGGAACCCTTTCTGCAACCTTCTGACTAAGCAAGGTCAATGGGGAAATAAGATTGGCTTAACAACCGTGTTACTAATGTAACAACTGTAGCGATTCACTCAAAAATGTGGCAAGAAAAGTCATAAAATGAGGCAAAATTTACTTAACAAATTTTTCACTTAGCAGCTTAAATTTTGGGTTCAATTGTGCAAGTTGAGGACTACCTGCACTAAAGTCCAAGTAAGCTATGTCCACAGTATTTCCCTGATCCACTATATTCCATATAGTTCTCTTTGCAGGTTAATAAATCCTAAGGCAGACCAGCACCTCAGAGGGATTGCATGCTACTTAACTGCAGACCACAGTTCATTCACTCTCCATTAAGGAATGTAGGAAGGTACACTTAAAGATTAATGATCAGGTATAGCATCATAAAAATATCTAGTATTTTTTCTTTTTATTTAAATCTATTAATGTATTACATTGAAATTGATTAAAGCTATCTATTTATTACTTTTTTTCACGACTGAAAGCAAAACAAACAGCAACTGATGTTCTCTGTGTTTAACAGGAAAGTTTGCATATTCTTTCAATAAAAGAAAAATATTTAGTCACAAGGATAGAGAAAACAACATCCACACCAGCAGCGACAGGGCAAGTTACTATATAAAAACAGAGAGCAAATCCCGCTCCCTTCTAGCACTGAAGATGTTACCTAGGTGGGTAACAAAATGTCTGCAAGCAAACAACTAAGATCAGAGAGCACCAAGGACTCTACAGGTCTATCCTGAACTACATATATTGTCCCCTACTGAGAGCTCTTCTCATTTTGAAAATGTTTTCTGAGGCCCTAATTCCTTAATCAATAAGACAAAAAAATTGTTTTGACTTAATTTTCTAATATTTTCACGTTTTTTGTTCTTTGGAATTCCCAAAAATTCATTGTAAGCATAATTGCAATCAGTTCATATGTAACTCTGTCTCTGCTGAATAATATCTCAGATGGCACCAATTGGCCAAGAATTGGGGATCTTGGGGTCACAGTGGATAACTTAATTAAATATAAATAAGTTTAATAGAAGTTGAGAAAAAAGCAAAAAAAAAAAACCCATGTTAAGGATTATTAGGAAAAGCAAGTCAAAACTATAATTCTTTTTAACACATCTACAGTATGCCTGCATTGAATTACAGTTAACAGTTCTAGTTAAACCCGAAGTCCCTTTAACTGCATCGAAGACAGTCCAATGGATCGTCGGCTTCTGGATCGTGTTTAGAACCGTCTGGACAGCGCAAATCAGCTGTCCGATGGTTTGAATTCCCTCCCCTCGGGAGAAGAGGGGAAGGAGAGCAGCCAGGCATGGGTAGAGCTCCCTTAGAATCCCAGGAATAAAGCCTGGGGCTCGAAAGGTGACAGCTCCCCAGAAGTTTGACAAGCTCCAGACCCGAAGCGCTTCTGCCTAAGCAGAACCAGATGCTGCATCCACCTCTGTGCTTAAAACTTGTTTCAAGATGATTTCAATGCAGACGGAGCGAAAACAGGAGTTCTGGCAACTGTAATTGCAAGTATCAAATTGTAATTTTGTTTCTACAAAGTTTCCTTCAGAATTAACATAAGAATAGAGATGGCACTTTCACTGTAACAGGGCGTGAAAGTGAAAGTTAACTGCTCGTTAAAGCTGTTATCGCTCTCAGTGTCTCTGTGCTGCTGGATTTACAATGAACTGAAACTTTAAAATCGCGTGAATTGATTTTTAACACAGATGGAACCAAAACAGGAGTACTGGCAGTTATTTGTAAGGAAATTCTAATTCCCTAATCAGAGGATACTTTGATGGAAAGATTGAAGATGAAGAAAGGAAATGGCATTTTGCTTTTTTGAAAGTGAATATTAAGGAAGTGCTTGTTAAAGCAGTTGGTTTTAAAGCTACACGAAGTATATAAGAAGAGACTAAGTAATCAGTAAGAACTGATTTATTTTTATTATAGTGTTCAAGAGGAGAAGATTTACTGAATTTTTTCATTTTTTTTTCTTTATTATTTCTGTTTGCCATTTGGCATATTATAGCTTAACAGGAAATGGCTTTTAAGCAAACAAAGCCAAATGTTAACAAGGATTGTAAAATTTCTTTAGCTCAAATACAGAACGTAAAAGAAGATCTGAAGGAATATTTAAAGGCTTTTTTAAAGGAATTTTGGGAGACTCAAATTTCTGTAATATAAAAATTTAATGAAATGGAAAAAGAAATACTGGATTTTAAAGATATGGTGGAAACTCAGAATGAGGAATTGGAAAGTGTAGTGGGAGCATTTAAACTTTTATCAGATTATACTTTTAAGATGAATGAAAGAATGGAAGAACTTAATCAAGTTAATTTGGATTTGAAAAGGAAAATAGAGGAGATTCAAATGAATCAAGTTAATTCGAATTTAGAAAACAAAATAGAGGGAATACAGGTTAAGGTGGATAGGGCAGATGAAGAAAGGGTTATCTTACAATATAGGTTAATGGAGTATGCTGTAAGGGTGAGAGGATTGAAGGAATGTAAACAGGAGAATTTAAAAAAGATTTTTACACAGGCTTTTGCACAGATAACTGAAGAGAATTCAGAAGATTTTGAAGTTAATATTGAAAAAAATTATCGTGTTAACTCCTGGTTGCTAGACAGAGGCAACTACCAAGAGATGTGGTGATTTATTTTACAAATAAGAAGATTAGGTATGGGATTTTACAAGCATTTTATAAAAATAAATTTCAAATACTAGGACAACATATAATAATGATGAAGGAAATTCCTCCTAAAATGTTAAGAAAGAGAAAAAAAATTGCCTTTTTAGTGGATGAACTTAAGAAATATCAGATACAGTTTAGATGGGATGTTCCAGTTGGTTTAATAGTGAATTATAAAGGAAGAAAGTATCGTCTTAGTACAGTTCTTAAAGCAAGAGATTTTTATATTAATGTATTAAAGGCTGGAAATCCTTTGTTGTTAGAAGCTACGTTGATTGGTGTTGAGATGGCAAAAAAATGGGATAAGGATTTAATACAAATACAAGATAAGGGGAGGGGAGGAGAATTATTGTAGAAAATAGGGGAATTAAAAGAACAAGGAGAGATTCGTGTAGCTTCTAAATAAAAGGGTGTTTCTATCTATGGGAAAGAATTTTTTTTTCTTTTTTCAATATAATAAAAGAAGAAAGTTAAAATAATAATTTAAAGGTTGGAGATGTGATTGTGATGATGTTATTGGTTAACCTACGATTTAATTGTTAATAATTGACTTATTTTGGATATAAGTTGGAGATGTAACTTTAGTATTATTTGATTAACTAAGAGTGAGAGATATAACTGGAATTTTATTGTTAAGAAAAGTAACTGATTAGGGATTTATAAAATGCCTATTAACTTAAATGTTGGAATTATATATGTCGAAATTGTTTAGAAAATGTTTAGAATACAATGTTAATATGGGAATGAATTGGAGTCAAATGTTAGATTTAAATAAATTAAAAGGATGATGTTTATCTGATGGATATACAAATATGGACTATAAGGTATATTTCTTAATTGAATTTTGATCGCTAAAAGCAGCCAAACTATTGGTAGCGCAGTACTGGAAGAAGGAACATTTGCCTACGATTGATGAATAGATATTAAAATGCTAACCTGGTGGAAATAGCAAGAATTTCAGCATATTTGAAAGACTGTTCATAAGAGAAATACATAGTGGAATGGAGAAGATGGAATGACTATATCTAAAATAAATATCAGATGAAGAAATATCAAACAGCTTTTGAATGAACAAAGTATAAAGGAAATTAAGGTTTTATGGAGGGATGAGAGTTTTTGGATTGTTAGCATAAGTTTAGTTTATGATTGTTAGAAGTCTACTATACCCTGTATTTTGCTCTGGGAAGTCTTGGGGGGGAGGGGAGAGGGGGAGGTAGGGGGAGGGGGGAAGGAGGGGGGATATTTGTTAAATTTGTTTGTAAAACTTTTTCAATTAAAAAAAAACAGTTCTAGTTAAACAATTTCCGTATGTCAAGGCCAACTCCGATGATTTAATAGGCATATCCACATAGCTTTCTGGGCAACACTAAGGATACAATTTGCCACTGCCTTCGGGGATTTTTTCTTTCAAAATCTCAAGATAGCCTAAAACCCATGTTCTGACTGTTTCCCATACAAATAGTAAACTAATGTAATTCTACAGAGTTTTGGATATAACTAAAAATCAGCCGGGTCTCATTTGTTATGACATATTTTTGGTTCCAACATCTCAAAAAGAGCAATATGTAGAGGTGGAAACATATAGGAAAGAACAGTCAAAATTATTAAGAAACTGGAACCTTTCTTTGCACAGAATGTTTAAAATACATTTGCATGGAGACTATTTAGCTGTATGACTATAACGACAGAAAGTAGGTCAGACATGACAAGGGTTCCTTTAAAAATGCACCACAGGGACGTCTTGGACGAACAGAGTTTATTTCCAAAACGAAAGAGGGACATTATAAGTCCCCTTTGAGTCTTGACTGTGACTAGCACCTCCCACTGTCTATTTCTGAGGGGGGAAAATAAGCTTTCTGCACTCAGGAGTGAACCACCAAATTACCTTCACAGGTAGTTTGACACTATGATTGCAAATTTCTAACAGGTAGAGCTTATCCCTTAATTATATATGATGTGTCATAAGAAGCATTCATATACAGTATAATTAGAGTTATCCTGAGGAAGATTTAGCTGTATTCAGAGTTTTAGGTAGAGTACTGAGCTACAAATTAAATAATCAGCAAATGTTATTCTATGCTAATCCTCAGGTTCTATTTTGTTTTGTTTTTTATTTTTAGCAATATATGAATGAAGTAAATGGTGGGATTAAAATTATGAACACTATATGAATTAGTAAAACTCATTTGGACCTTTCCTGCAACTCTTCATTCAAAAGGACTTAATTTATAAATCTGGAATAATATATATTGTAAAGTTTGCTGGCCAGCCCATTTCTATCAGGCACCATCCTAAAGTCTCCATCAATATAGGGTGGGGTGGGGTGTCAACCAAGGACTTATAACATCTGTTTGTGATACAGTACTAGACTTCTTTTTTGCAAGATCAGAAGCTGTTTCTAAGGACTATTACATTCCAAGGCTTAAATATTCTACAGGGATCTTTAAGAGCAGCTTATCTTGCTCCTGCTTATTTTTTTATATATATGCCCAATAAAAGATAAAAGATGCTTTTGAGTCAAGCTTATAACGTTTTATGAGACTTCTATATAGTAGAAAAAAAGCAATAGTTGCACACAAGAAAGACTTCTGTTCCTGAGCCTTATCATAGCCGAACAGGAGATAAAAGAACCATTTCATTTATTCTTCTTTTCAAAGAAGCGTCTTCAGAACTTCTTAAGTAATGGTGGGCAAATTCCAATCTTAAAAAGCAGAAATAGTTCTGATGCTTTTCACTTAACTGACAGCTATATTTTTTTTAAAAAAATTATTTAAATAAATAAATAAATATGAAGAACTGATAACAATGAATGGAACATTTCATCCTATTATTACAATAGAGTTAATTTTCATGGTGCATTAAATAAAAACATTATTCTTAAAAACAAAAGAGGCAATCATTTGTTAATATATTTTAATATAACCAAACAGAAATATTATTAGACCCAAACACAACTAATAATCAATAAAATACTTAAACAGATATTTGGGGACATGACCAGAAAATATTAAATAAGTTTACATTTATCTGATTACATCTCCAATATATCTCATTTAACCCAGTGCATATTTGAATGAATGAAAGCATTCGATGTATCTTGTAATACTCTGATTTTTTAATTTAGCACAAATATCCATGATTATACACTCAATTTATGCAGTACAGTATATCAAGCTGCCAGTACAATTTGCCTTTTGTATTGGTAGCAGTTTTATCTGAAATGCTACCGATTCAGGAAGTTAAACCATATTAATGACTGTGCAGTGAACACTTGACAAGAAAAATAAGAACACTTCGTCTTCTTTTATTACTCCTTTTTTCTATATGACATTATTTAAACTGTGAAGTTTCAAAACTTCAAAACAAAATTGCAAGATGCATCAATGAAAAAATAAGATCAACATTTAATGACAGAACAAAAGTAAAAAAAAAATCTCTGATTTTCTTCTGGAAGGGAAAAATGAATACATACAGCGATCAAATAATAATGTACCTTTTCTTTTTGATTCTCGCTAGCCTGATCAACATTGTCTTTATTTTCTAGTGTTCGCTTCATAGAGTTTCGAATACTGATACATTTACAACAAAGATGTGTTTCAGCAGGTTCTGACCAGTTCTGGAGAACCGGTAGTGGAAATTTTGAATAGTTCGGAAAACCGGTAGTAAAAATTCTGACTGGCTCCATCCCCATCTATTCTCTGCCTCCCAAGTCCCAGATGATCGGGAGGAAATGGGGATTTTGCAGTATCTTTCCCCTGCCACGCCCACCAAGCCACACCCACAGAACCGGTAGTAAAAAAAATTGAAACTCACCACCGATTTACAAGTTAGTTTATATATAATACATGCAGGTCTCTCAATTGTTTGTTGATATATTTTTCTTCTTGAAGTGTTTTGTCCCTTAATAAAAAAAAAACACCATCCTCACCCAATAGGAATATACCTTGAGCAATATATCCCAAATAAAGAATAGAAAGGAAATTATCCACACAAGCTAAATATAGCCTTTCCAATATTGAACTTCCCCATGTCAAAATAAAGTTGTCAACTTCAGCTGACAATTTCCAAGTGCTCAGGAATAAATATATATGACAGGTTGCTGTATATGTGTGTGCAAAGGTCATGAGATATTTCCTATTAAAATTCATGAATAATTTCACACAAGTCTCAAAGGCTATTATCTGATTAGTTTTAAGGAATGTTCAGTATATGTGCTAACTTTACATCATTTTTAATCTCTGTACTATACAGAGCCTCAATCCAAATCTTCTCAATAACCTACATTTTATAAAGCAGACTATTCTTAGTATAGGATGTTCAGCAAAATTATGAGAAAAGGTATTTTTTCAATGTTTCTACCCACCAACTATTAATCAGACTTGCATTCATTGTTTAAATACAGGTATCATTCTTAGTAAAGTATTCTCCTTGTAGTCAGATTTTTTTTCTTTTCTCTGTCAATTTAGGATACTCATCAGATGGCTTCTCTGAGAAGATGCATTGCAGTTGAGAAATTGCACATATGCATATTATTTATTATTTGTTTATGTTAAACCTTACAACCCTCCTGGAGGATGAACATCTTAACACAGCAGGAGGGCTGACTACATCCACTAAACCCATCACATTGATGGCAATGTGAACTCTTGTAGATCATCTTTTTTAGTAAGATTAATAGAAGGGAAAGCTAAGATGACTTTGGGCCAGTCACTCTCTCTCAGTCCAACTCACCTCACAGGACTACTGCTGTGGAGAAAAGAAGAGGAGGAAGATGTGTCTGATATGCTCGCTGCATTAAACATTTAGTATTATTTGTAAAAATAATAGAGGCGGGATACAAACAAACACACAAATAAGGGTTATCTTTGGCAAGAATGAGTATTGGTAGTGTTTTGCAGATAAAAGGATAGCCCACTCATTTAGGGAAAAAAATCCCAAATTAACATTACAGGATAATATGACACCCATTCAGTGGTGGGTTGCCTCTGGTTCGGACCGGTTCACAAGAACCAGTAGTAAAACTGGTGGGAGGCTCCACCCACCGACCCGGACATCATCATAGGTGATCTGTGCATGTGCACGTGCTCCCGATGCAAACCGGTAGTAAAGGTAAATAGAACCCTGCGCCTATTCCTATATCATTCCTATATCATTCTCTCCCCCCACCCTCAAAAAGGAATTTACAGACAAGGCTGCAACATTTAGACAGATGAAAAATCCCACACTTTGGGTCAGGTAAACTAATTATCTGGGTACTAGATAAAAGTCCAGAATTTCCTCATTTGATTTAGAGATGAGGATGTGGCCAAAGCAAAGCCAGAAAAAGATCTGGTCATGAAGCTGCCAGAATTGAAAGATGAGCTCCTTACTTTACAAACAAACATGCTTGCAACATGGAAGTATGAGAAGCATAAACCAGTGGTCACCAACTGGTGGTCTCTGGACCACTAGTGATCCGCGAGAAAATTTTGGTGGTCCGCAGAAAAATTATTAGCATTTTTTTTTTGTACTAAATCAGGGGTCCTCAAACTATGGCCCCTGGGCCAGATACGTGTAATGAACGTTTGTGTTGCTGTAGAGGGTCTCCCCCTTTGGGGTCTTTTTGTGTGGGTTGGAGGGGGGTAGAAATTCCAACTTGGGGTCTGCTTCAGCCTCCTGGTGCAGGGCTTTGGGTGAAGGCTGGATGGAAGTGCTGCTGGCGTCGAAGAGCAGGAGGGCCTTGTTCCAGTGGGAGTGCATCATGGCCTGGAACTGGCTGACCATCTCAGCCTGCTAAGTCTCCAGGCGCCGGTACTTGGCCTTGCACTCCCACAGGTCTTCCCTCTGCTTAGAAAGCCTATGCTCCTAGTCCTCAGTGAGGTGCTTCTGCTGAGCCCCCTTCTTAATTTGAACTGAGCCAGCTGTTTTGCCAACTCTTTCTCTGCTTGTTGGGGCCCTAAGGAGCCCAAGCAGGCAAGCGAGGAGGGGCTGGGAGGGGAGGGGTGAGTAGAGGCCGGCGAGGCACCCCTCAACGTGAGTGACATCGAGTTGGCCATATCCACCCAGTCACATGACCACTTAGCCACATCCACCCAGCCGGTCATTAGGCAGATCATATTAGTGGTCCGCAGGATTTAAATTATGAATTTAGTGGTCCCTGAGATCCAAAAGGTTGGTGATCTCTGGCATAAACCAAGGAAAATATTAAATTACCAACACGGAAATGAAGGATATTAAATTCAATGTCTTAAAAATAAATAACCCAAAATCAAAATGGCTCCAACACTGGAAATTTTTAAGAAAATGTTGGATAACCATTTGTCTGAAATGGTGTAGAGTTTCCTGCCTGGGCAGGGGGTTGGACTAGAAGGCCTCCAAGGTCCCTTCCAACTCTGTTGTTGTTGTTGTTGTTGTTGTTGTTGTTATAATAAACTAATTATATAAAAGGGCACAAAATCAAAGGAATGGAATAATAAAAGAAGGACTTTGCTAAGTACCATTTACAGTATGCTTGCAGATAAACCATCAGTGGATATACCAACCCTCAAATCTTTAACTGAAATACTATGAAAAATGCACCACCCAACTTCTAGGGAAGAAATGGTAACTCTGCTAAAAACAAAGCCAACAACTACAGTGGAAAGAAGAGCTAAAAAGTAGACCAGCTCTTCATAATTCCTTTCTAGATTAGAGAGGACGTCAGCCTACTCACCACAGTTATTCCGCACAAAAAGATTGCAAGACAGGGTCTCTGGCAGGTTTAACACCCTGGGAGATGAGAGAATAGCCATCTTGCTCAAAGTTGGCACTTTGAAAAAGGGAAACACTAGGTCTGCATACTTGTTTTTCTAATCACTTTTGGAAATCGTTTCTTAAGTGCTTCTCAGCTATTAGAAACCTTTGAACTGAAACATTTTATAGCACCAAATGAGTTTCCTTCAATCCTTAGCAGCAGAAGTTTTAAATACAAGTTTAAGGGCTTTAAAAAATCCCCCACACACAGACAATTTCAAGAAATAGATGCACATCTTTACTTCTGTCATTCAAAACAGATTCTATCAATAGTAGTGACATAAATTTTTACATAACTGGAGATGACAATATTTTGATTAGCTTTTATGTTGGCTGATTAATAACAGTTCTGCATAATTTAATTCTCACTTTTTATCACTGTATACTCTGTAATTCCTATAATGAGCAGTTTAATTTTTTTTTACTAATTCTATACTATTATTTGTAAACGCTTATTTGCTTAGCTTTTGGCTATAAAATGAAGTATTTAACTTTATTGTCTCGCAGCTTCCAGAATACAACATTTCTGTATGAAAGGAAGACTGATTTTCTTTTAACAAGTTTTATGAAATCCTACTACCGGCAGCTTCCCATAAAATTAACTGAAAGACTGATAATTTACAGCATAGCATTTTAATAGTATTCTAACAATTTGGAATTTTAGAAGATCATTAGTTCATCATTTCAATTTTTATGTAAATATATTTTAGTAGTAGTTCAAGACTTATATTTCATTTTTAGTTTTTTCATAACTTTATAACAGTTATATTCAAATCATGTTGTTGTGGTTTTTTTTGCATTTATATCCCGCCCTTCTCCGAAGACTCAGGGCGGCTTACACTATGTCAAGCAATAGTCTTCATCCATTTGTATATTTATATACAAAGTCAACTTATTGCCCCCCAACAATCTGGGTCCTCATTTTACCTACCTTATAAAGGATGGAAGGCTGAGTCAACCTTGGGCCTGGTGGGACTTGAACCTGCAATATTGCAAGCAGTTGCTGTTAATAACAGGCTGCATTAGCCTGTTGCGCCACCAGAGGCCCATGTTTAGTCTCTTCCATTTGCACATTTATTTATTCATTTGCTAATCTCTTATAATCTCTGTTTGTATAACTTTTGAAATGAAATTATACCAAATGTCAGTCATAATCAGAATAAAGGTATTCACTTGATAAGATAGATTTATGAAGACCATTGGCAATCCTTGGCATAAGCCATGAGTTACTATCAAAGGTAGATCAAGGTGGCAAGCTTGTTCAGTCACCAGAAACCAAATACATATAGTTTTTAAAAAATATCCATTTTCTGAGCTTATAAATATTTAATGTATCAATCCTCTGATTTCTGTTTCAGAGGCAGTCCAGGAATGTTTAACACCTGCATGAAACTGAAACTGTTAAGTGGATTCATCCATCTCTTCAGGGTTCAGTACACTGATTATACCCTGCACTACATCTCATCTTTAATAGGGATGGAGAGGTGAAACTATCAAGATACTATGTGCCTGGAGGCTGTTTGGGTCTAAATCATGGTTGTCCAACTTTTTGGCTTGCCTTTGCCAGACTGGATAAAGAGAATAGTTGTATATAAATAACAAACCTCTTTTATTTTTGTATTTTTTAAAATGTTATGGGGCCACATTACTAGCTGTCTAGGGCTGCATGCAACCAGCAGGCTATAGCTTGGACACTCCTGGTCCAGATAGACTGTATCAAAGTATGCCTTTTTCACTCGTGTATGCATCACCTATTTTGAATATGTAATGTATGGATCTATTACTTGAGATGTCATTACTGGACCCCTCCATTTTGGATAATTATCCACCAATTTCTGATTTCTCTTTTTGGAGAAGGTTAGGGAAAAGGCAGTCAAATGGCAGTTGCACAGAATCTTACATGAAACTGAGTATCTAGATCCATTTCAATCAGGATTAGTATGGAGGCAGCACTGCTCATGCTTGTTGATGAGTTTAGATGAAGCTGAGATGGGGTGATGTAACTATGTTCCTGTGTTTCTTGATATCTCAATGGCTTTCAATATTGTTCACCAATGTTTATTTCTAGACTGGCTATGGGAGTTGAGAAGTTCATCTCCTTTCTCAGCAATCTGTCATAGGCATTGATGGGAGAGAAGAAATAGCACCCATGGTGCCTCACTTGTGGAATGTCTCGGGATTTGATACTCTCTTCCCTTCTATTTACAAGGTGAGGTCATCTGTATCATCACCCAGTTGATAATATAAGATTTATTTATTTGCTTACTTGCTTGTTTATTTATTAATTTATTTATATCTCACCTTTATTGTTTTTATAACTAATTCAAGGAGGCAAACCTATACAACAGTCTTTCCTCCTATTTTCCCCACAACAACCCTGTAAAGTGCATTGAGCTGAGAGTAATTCATCATCTCAACATGAAGCTGGTGAAGTACTGACCTAGTATATGGATGGGGAGAAATAGACTTTGGTCCATTCATGATAAACCTGTGTAGCTACAGCTATTTGCATCCTTTGGTCTAGAGATATTTCCATTGCTGATTTTGGTGGGTTGTACTTTCTCAGTTGAAACTGGTGTGCAATCTGGGGGTTTCTCTTTTGCAGCTCCTACTCAAAGAGTAGGTGGCAGCTGTAATCAAGCAGGTATTTGTTCAGATTCATCTTGTGCATCATTAGGCTCCTTCATCAATTTGGAAGCCCTTCAAATGTCATTTATATACCCTGGTCACCTCACTGATGCTTAAATTAAATTAAATAGGATAAATTAGTGTAAGAAGCAAAATACAGATAGATTAAATAATATAGTTTTAAATAAAACTATACATTATTCATTACTTCATCTGAATTCTAAAGTGAAATATTCTTAAAAAATAATATCCTAAATCTTCCTCTAGGTTTATGAAAAGTAAACTGGCCCCATCAGAGAGGGTACGCAACTTGGGCGTTCTCCTGGATGGTCGGCTGTCGTTTGAAGATCATTTGGCGGCCGTCTCCAGGAGAGCCTTTTACCAGGTTCGCCTGGTCCGCCAGTTGCGTCCCTTTCTGGACCGGGATGCCTTATGCACGGTCACTCATGCTCTCGTCACTTCCCGTCTAGATTATTGCAATGCTCTCTACACGGGGCTACCCCTGAAGTGCACTCGGAGACTTCAGTTAGTCCAGAATGCAGCTGCGCGGGTGATCGAGGGAGCTCCTCGTTGCTCCCGGGTAACACCGCTCCTGCGCAGTCTGCAATGGCTACCTGTGGTCTTTCGGGTGCGCTTCAAGGTTTTGGTTATCACCTTCAAAGCGCTCCATGGCTTAGGGCCCGGGTACTTACGGAACCGCCTGCTGTTACCTTATGCCTCCCATCGACCCGTACGCTCTCACAGAGAGGGTCTCCTCAGGGTGCCCTCCGCCAAGCAATGCCGGCTGGCGGCTCCCAGGGGAAGGGCCTTCTCTGTTGGAGCACCTACTCTCTGGAACGACCTTCCCCCAGGTTTGCGCCAAATATCTGACCTTCGGACCTTTCGCCGGGAATTAAAAACTCACTTATTTATTCAAGCGGGACTGGACTGATTTTTTAAATTTTTTAAATTTTAAATTTTTTAATTTTTTAATCCTTTGTAATTTTATATGGGGTATTTTAGGTTAGGTCAATCTGACGGTTTTAATTCGGCCACTATTGAATAGGTATTTTAAATTGACATTTTAACTTTGTATATTTACTGTTTTTATCTTTGGCTGTACACCGCCCTGAGTCCTTCGGGAGAAGGGCGGTATAAAAATTTAAATAAATAAATAAATAAATAAATAAATAAATAAATAAATAAAGTATTGTGTAAGACAAAACAATTGATTTAACTGTAACTGTAATGTTTCTTTCTCTCTATCTGTACGGATACTCAGATAAATATCCTAAATTTAGGAATGGGTAACAACTTCTCTTTATCTCATTGCCCTTTTGCAAAATAGCATCTATTAGATCTGCTAGTGAACATCTTCAACATCTACAATAAAATGGTACATTTTGATGATTTACTCTTGTGAGATTTTTTCCTAGTTTGGGAACATAAGACTATATCACAGCTTCCCTATGCCCTTTTCACATATGTATCTATCATTTATTCTGAATATATGATGTAAGAATGTATTACTTGGAAGATCAACTAAGACAATCTAGATTCCCTATAATAGCTTAATTGCATAGCATTCATTTTAGCAATCGCAAAATAGAATACTGACCCTTAGGTGGATTCGTCAGCCAGTTGATATCTCACTCTAGTTTTCTGCAGTCTAAAAAAAGAGGACAGAATTCTTCATTAATGCTTGAACTTGAAATTATTTTATAGTTAACTTTAACCAAACTAACAGTCCAACATTATATTCTTACTACACATGTTTAGTTTGGGTTTCTAAATGTTTACAGTACTCTCAATTAGGAAAGTGTATCAGATTTGCCCAAAACCTGAGCAGCATCATTTAGTCAGTACTCTATAACAATATAGTATGTGATTGCTGTTAATTGATTCTTACTTTCGTCTTATTTTCATTAACAATTGCCAGTGTCATTTTAAAAACAGAGATAAATAGTTATTATAGTTGGATTCTAACTTTTAGTTTCTAAATCATACATTATTGCATTTTCTCTGGATATCATAATAATATTAATTAAAGTTTTCCATGTATTTTAATATCATAATAGTTCTATGCTTTAGGTCAATAATTTTATTATTCTATTGTTCTACATAATCATTTCATTGCCTTATCCCAATTGCATAATACCTTGCTATATTAACTTTTATGTCCAACATTCTTAAACTTAAAAACTTTAGCTGTATTGCTATAAGATTTTATAGCTTATTTTATTGTAGTAAATTTTTGAGGTGTTTAGGTTACTATTGGTATTCAGCGAGTTACATGTACCTCTTTTTTTCAAAGCCTGGTTTTGCTGTTCATCATGGCTAGCTTTGGGCTAGTTACTTTCTTTGAGCCCAACTGAACTCACAGAGTTTTCATTGTGGTGAAAATAAGAGGAGAAAGGAATATTAAATATGCTCACTGTTTTTATAAGAATAATAAAGAGGGTAAATACATACATACATACACACACACACACACACACACACAAATTGTTTATCATGTGAATGCATTTATTCCCTAATTCTAACTGAGGAATCTATCACACCAAAAATCACAAACTCCTCTGCAAACGAGCGATTCTGGTAAGAAATGGCTGGCCATTTCTTTTCAGATTGCTGCTTGAGAGGCTGGGATGGATGAAAAGGAGAACACTGGGAAAATGAAAGGGAAAAGAGAGAATGGGTAGCTCACTTACTTTTATGTTCAATCTCAGCTGTTTATCTACCTACTTACAATGTGGTTTGCAATGGATTACCTCAGATGTGATATTGCTCTCAACAGGAAGTTTGCCACTGAACATTAAATCGTTTTCAGCTATTCCCTCCTACAAGTAATGTTGACTCCTGGAGAATGCCTGGACGTATCTCTGCAGTTTTCTTGGCAAGGTTTTTCGGAAGTGGTTTGCCATTGCCTCCTTCCTAGGGCTGAGAAACAATGAGTGGCCAGTGAGTAGTCACCAGCTGGTTTTGTGCCTAAGGGGGAACTAGAACTCATGACCTCCTGGTTTCTAGCCTAGGGTCTTAACCACTACACTGTGGTGGCTCTCATGGTTCTTTCTGCTAGAATCATACCATATAAATTTCTGCAAACACATCTTACGGATAAATTGTGTGAATCAATTGTACATATTTCATTAAATACCAATGGGAAAATGCTAAGGAACTCAAATGAGACAATTATATTATATATGGGGAGAATGGAGAATTAATTAATTAATTAACAGAAAAGAGTAAACAGAATTATCATATAATGTTTAATTAGCACCAGTGCCACACTAGATATCGAAAGGCATACAAACCCTTATTAACATACAAGTATTCTCAATTGTAAAAAATATTGTATAAAATCTTTTGCCTTTGCTTAATGTATCATATAGTTGAACTTGCCCTCTCTTTTTCTATTCAGTAACTTAGTTATCACTTACACTGAGATATTCATAATACTGACTCAATTTGAAACTCACATCCAATACAAAACAGAGACATGGCTTTCTATAATAAATACAGTCCATGCCAATACTTCTGACTCATAAAACCATCATAGTTTCTCTGAGTTGTCAGCTTTTGAAAACATTCCAGCCCACTGAATTCTTGAAAGACCTACCCATCGTAAACGCTTTCAATTATGCCTTTTCAAAAGGAGTGTCGAGAGTATGCTAACTAGAATGTTGTGCCACAAGAAAATCTGCTCTAGAGCATTGTACAAATATATAAATATAAACAAACATTTGAAAATTTTATTAATGACTATGTTTAATGGAAAATAAGCATTCTGATATAATTATGCAAGACGCAAGATAATGGACTCTTGTGAGATTTCACAATGGCTTGGCCACTTTAATTCTTTCTATTTCAGAAACTAATTTTTATTCTTTTTAAACTAAAGCTCTTAAAATAAATTTAATGTTGCCCAAAACCATGAAATGATACCCTTGCCTAAAAAGTGCAACTACTGGCTTCTATAGAAGGAATGTTTAAAAGCAGACAAAAATATCAAAGAAATATGAAAGAAATATGAAAAGATTTGAGGATGCAGGTAAAGTTCAAGAAGGGTAAAATGAAAAGGATTTACTTTACTAAATGACTTCCCCAACTAGTTGTCAGGCCAGGTAACATCTTACCTTTGAGTATTACTTGCCATATTTTGCTTTATTTCATAGTTTAGTTTTATTTTAATTTTTTAAAAAATACAATGGAAAGCTGGAATGCTATATCAATTCTAGCATCTCTTTAGTTTATAAGAATGACCCTAAGCTTTAAAGAGGCTCCTAGATATTCTTAGAGAATTAAATGATGAATATCTGAACTTTAATGTCTTGCTTGACAATACACAGGCAGGCAGGCAGGCAGGCAGGCAGGTGATTAGGAGGATACAGAGAGACTTGGAAGGACTAAGAGTAACAGAATCTGATCACTTTTCCTTCTGGTAAGCACATAGTTTATTAGTAGCTGTGAATCCCCACAGCATGTTCCCCAAACTCTATATGTACCCATCACCTGAAAAGCTTGCCTTGGTCTTACTTCATTATATAATAGAAAAATTGAATAACTAGAGCATTCGATTTTCCTGGTTTCTAAGCAGCTTGGGTGAGAGGATTCCTGTTCAAAATGGATCTCTCATTGCTTTCCTCAATGGGGGAGTATTCATGTTTTTGATAGATTTAATTGGTCCACTACCACATAAAAGAGTTCTTTAAGACAACAATCTGAAGTGGTTTTCCTGCAGTGGACACAGTGTTGTGGTAATCCTGGAGAAATGATCCCTCTTGCAGAGAGTAGCAACCCTATTGCTGAAGTAGATTGCTAGCTCCCTTCCCCGCAGCCCTGCCATTCTTGCCCGCCTTCCACGTGGCCTTCTGCTTACCTGCCTTCACAAGCTGGCCCCCGGGACACTGGGAAGGCAGCATGGAAGGCAGGGAAGCATGGCAGGGTTACGGGCCACGGGGAAGGGAGTAGGGGAAGCAGGCTGGGATGGTGTGGGGGAGCAGGGGCAGCTAGGTAGGCCGCAACTCGCAGGCTTACCTGGCAGGCAGATCAGGGCCACTAAGTTGGGGCGCAGTGCTTCAGGTAGGCAAGCTGAAGTTGACTTTGTAAAAAATATACAAATAGAATGAGACTATTGCTGTTGTGTCTTGCCCACTCTCACAGCAGCCGGGGCCTGCTTATCTGCTCCCGAACACGGAGGAATGTATGCCTCCCGGCCCCAGTCCTGGCTCCATGCCCAGGCAAACGGAGCAGCTAGACCCCTCCCCCTCCTCCACAGCATGTGAGCCTGAGGAAAGTTTATTTCCAACAGCTGCTGATTGGAGTGACCCTCGCATCAGAAGACTGGATAGGCGGAGGCAACAGAAGGAAGGGAGGGGCAGGCCTTAATGAGTGCTGAGTCATGGAGCCACACCCCATGGCCTATATAAAGGATCTGCTTTCTGGCAGTCTCTGAGTCAGGCAAAGTCGAACTTATCTTGCTGAAGTCACTTTCTGGTCTCCTGCCTGCTCTGAGGACTTTGCTAGGACTTTGGGCAGAGCTGCAGAGGCAAGCCTGATTCGGATTTCCCTGACCCGGCCGTCAGCGGAGGAGTGGGACACGACATCTTGCCTGACTCCACACACATCTACAAGATGGATCAGCAACAGCTGGCGCTGATTGTGCAGCAGCTACAAGCAGATAACCAGCAACTGCAACAGCAAGTCGCCCAGCTGACTGCTCAACTGGCTGCTGGGAATGCCCCAGCAGTCCAACCTCCTCCTCCTCCTCAGCGCCACAGCCTGGTACCGGTGCCGGAGAAGTTCTCAGGACGGATGGAGATGTTCCCGGCCTTCATGGCCCAGTGCCAGACCTACATGGCAATGCGGCCGGGGGACTTTCCAGATGACCGGGCCAGGGTGGCCTTCGTGATGAACCTGTTGTCTGGCCAGGCTGCGCAGTGGGCCACGCCCTTGGTGCTCAGGGACAGCCCCTTGCTGGCGGACTACCAGGGGTTCTGGGGGCAACTGCGCCTGATGTATGAAGACCCTGTGCGGGCCCAGACGGCTGCCTGGCGCCTCGGAGAGATCCAACAAGGGCCCCGCCCCCTCCGGGAGTACATCGCGGAATTCCGGTTGCTGTGCCATGATTCGGACTGGAACGACACGGCACTAGCGGACGCGTTCAAGAGGGGCCTTTCGGAAGAGCTCCAGGACGAGCTGGCTCGGGTGGAGGCGCCACGGACCCTCGTTGACCTGGTGCCCCTCTGCCTGCGCCTCGACACCCGTCTCCAGCAACGCCCGTCCTGTCGCCGCCAGCAACCGTCAAAGACCGTCGCCCTCCCTCGACCCGTGCCGACCCCGTCCCGGGCCACCCCGCGCTTCGTGGCCGCCGCCGAGGAGCCCATGGAGTTAGGAGCGGCCAGGCCTCGCCTGACGGCCCAGGAGCGGAGCCGGAGGCGCCAAGGGGGGCTGTGCTTGTACTGTGGGGAGCCCGGCCATTTCGCCGCCGCATGCCCCAGGAAGCGCGGCGGAGCACGTACGCCCGTCCCCGAATCCCGGCCTGGCCAGTCGGGAAACGGGGCAGGCCCGGCCAGAAACCCTAGGCCGGGCACGGACCAAGCCCCGCCAGACATGGCGGCGTGGACCCGGGCCCCTCGGCACCTGATTTTGGACACCGGGTGTGGGTGGGTGACCGGCCAGAAGGATCCCGCGCACGCGCTGGTGGATTCGGGGCCACCACGAACTTTATGGACCGGGCCTCGTGGACCATTTTGGTGTCCCTTGGTTCCGGTAGACCCTCCGATGGCGTCGAGACCATCGGCGGGAGGGAGCTGGTGGCGGACCCATTAACTTCGCCACGCAGCCCTTGCGCCTCGCCATCGGGGACCACGAGGAGGCGATTCGCTTCTACGTGACGGCGGACCTCCACTTCCCAGTGATCCTCGGACTGGCCTGGCTGCGGACTCACGACCCTCAGGTGGCCTGGTCGCGGGACGCCATCTCGTTTCCAGGCCTGCAGTGTGTCGACCACATCCGCCACACCTGCGCCGGCCAGGGCGTCTTCACCCGGCCGTCGCCGTGCCCCTGAGCTGCAGGACTTCGCTGGCGTCTTCAGCGAAAGGAGGCGGACCGCTTACCCCGCACCGGCCCTCGACTGCCCGTGGACCTGCAACCCGGCGCCCGCTGCCAGCGGGCGCCTGTATTCCATGTCCGAGCCCAGGTTGGCTGCCCTCAGGGACTTTCTGGACAAAAATCTGGCCCGAGGGTTCATCCGGCCTTCCAAGTCCCCTCTGTCGGCCCCGGTCCTCTTCGTGAAGAAGAAGACGGGGGATTTGCGCCTGTGTTGCGACTACCGCCGGCTGAACGCCATCACGGTGCGGAATCGCTATCCCCTGCCGCTCATCCCAGAGCTGATGGACCGGCTGCGGGAGGCCTCCATCTTTACCAAGCTCGACCTCCGGGGGGCCTACAACCTGGTGCGGATGCGTGAAGGGGACGAGTGGAAGACGGCGTTCGCACCCGCACGGACACTACGAGTACACGGTCATGCCGCTCGGCTGACCAACGCCCCGCCGTCTTCCAACATTTTATGAGCGATGTGTTCCGGGACATGTTGGATCGGTTCGTGGTGATCTACCTGACGACATCCTGGTCTACTCGGTCCAGGAAAGTCACCTCCAGCACCTCCGCCTGGTCCTGCAGCGCCTGCGGAGCACCAGCTCTCGCCAAGCTGGAGAAGTGCTTTTTCCTCCGGTCGTCCATCGAGTTCCTCGGGCACATCCTCTCACCCGAGGGGATCGCCATGGACCCGCGCAAGGTGGAGGCCCTGAGCAGCTGGGAAGCCCCGCGTCGGGTGAAGGATGTCCAGCGGCTGCTGGGCCGCCAGTACTATCGGACCTTCATCCCGGGCTTCGCCACGCTGACGGCTCCGCTCACCCAGCTCCTCCAGAAGAAGGTCCCGTTCCGGTGGGGTCCCCCGCAGGAGGAAGCCTTCACGGCTCTCAGGAAGGCTTTCGTCACGGAGCCCATCCTGCGACATCCCGACCCGCACCGGCCTTTCGTGGTGGAGACGGACGCCTCCAACGTCGCCCTCGGAGCGGTGCTGCTACAGGCCCCGGCGGATGGCGGCACTCTTTTTCCCTGCGCGTACTACTCGCGGAAGCTCAACCCTTCCGAGCGCAACTATACCATCTGGGAAAAGGAGTTGCTGGCTATCATGGTTCGAGGCATGGCGGCACCACCTGGAGGGGGCCCGGCATCAGGTGGAGGTCCGAACGGACCATCGGAACCTCGAACATCTCACCACGGCTCGGAAGTTGAACCAGCGGCAGATCCGGTGGTCGCTGTTCTTTGCCCGGTTCAACTTCCGCGTCACCTATATCCCCAGTGGCCACAACCGGAGGGCGGACGCCCTGTCCCGTAAGCCGGAGTACCTGAGCGCCCAAGACCCTCTTCCTCCACGGACCGTACTGCCGGCGGAAGCCTTGGCCGCCGCCCGGGAACCGGTGGACTTACGGGCCCGGGTGCGGGGCGCAGCGCCAAGGCGCCTGGTCTCAGCAGCGGCGGCGGAGGCGGGCCCCGTCTCCATGGACATTGGAAGACGACGTACTCAAGTTCCGGGGGCGGTTGTATGTGCCCACGGGGCCGCTCCGGTCCCTCGTCCTGACCCAGTGCCACGACAACCCTGCCGCGGGCCATTTCGGGTTTTTCAAGACTCTCAACCTGGTGGCGGACCTTCTGGTGGCCCGGTGCGGCATGATGTCCATGCCTATGTGGCGTCCTGCGTGCCGTGCCGGCAAGCCAAGGCCGCCACGGGGCCCCTCGGTCTCCTCCAGCCCTTGCCGACTCCTGACAGACCCTGAGGGGCGATTTCCATGGACATCCTGACGGACCTGCCGCCGTCCTCGGGGTTCACCACGGTGCTGGTGGTGGTGGACATGCTCACCAAGATGGCACACTTCATCCCATGCTGCCCACCGCCACCAAGACGGCCCGTCTCTTCTTGCAGCACGTCTTCCGCCTCCACGGTCTGCTGGACAGGGTGGTGTCGGACTGTGGGGCGCAGTTCACGGCTTGTTTTTGGAAGAGCCTGATGGCCGCATTGGAGGTGCAGGTGTGCCTGTCGTCGGCGCACCATCCGGAGACCGACGGCGGGACGGAGAAGGTCATCGGCGTCCTGGAGCAGTACCTCCGGTGCTTCGTGAACCAACAGCAGGACAACTGGGCCGATTACCTGTCCCTGGCGGAGTTCGCATTCAACAACTCCCAACACACCTCCACCCAGACCACCCCGTTCCTGGCCAACTTGGGGTACCATCCGCGGCTCTTCCCTCTGGCGCCCCCGGACTCCCCGGTTCCCGAGACACAGTCCTTTCTCTCCGAGTTGCACGCGGTCCAGCAGATGGTGCGTCGGCAGCTGAATCGGGCGAAGGAGGACTACAAGCGGGTCGCCGATCGTTCCCGACGGGCAACACCCCCGCTGGTGGTCGGAGACCGCGTGTGGCTCTCCACAAAGCATCTCCCGTCCGACCGGCCGGCAAAGAAACTGGACCACCGGTTCATCGGTCCGTTCCCCGTCGAGGCGGTCATCAATCCGGTGGCCTACCGGCTGACCCTGCCGCGTTCCATGCGGATCCATCCCGTCTTCCACCGGTCCTTGCTGGTCCCTGAGGCCCCGCCGTCTCCCCTCCGGCGCCCGGCGCCGCCCGGCGCTGTCGACGAGGACGGGGTGGAGGAGTACGAGGTGCACAGCATACGCGACTCCCGCTGGCTGAAGGGGTGCTTCCAATACCTGGTTGTGTGGCAAGGGTACGGGACCGAGTTCACCTGGGTCAACGCCTCCGACGTCCACGCCCCGGACCTGGTGCGGGCCTTCCACGAGCAGAATCCGGCCCGACCGCATCCCGATCGTCAGCCCGGGGAAGGGCCCTGCGGTGAGGATAGTGTTGTGTCTTGCCGCTCTCACAGCAGCGGGCCTGCTTATCTGCTCGAACACGGAGGAATGTATGCCTCCGGCCCCAGTCCTGGCTCCATGCCCAGACAAGCTGAAGGAGGGGCACCTCCGGTCCCAGCCCTGGCTCCATGCCCAAGCAGGCTGCAGAGGAGGAGCACCCCGGCCCCAGCCCTGGCTCCATGCCCAGGCAAGCAGACAGCTAGACCCTCCCCTCCTCCACAGCATGTGAGCCTGAGGAAAGTTTATTTCCAACAGCTGCTGATTGGGTGACCCTCGCATCAGAAGATTGGATAGGCGGAGGCAACAGAAGGAAGGAGGGCAGGCCTTAATGAGTGCTGAGTCATGGAGCCACACCCCATGGCCTATATAAAGGATCTGCTTTCTGGCAGTCTCTGAGTCAGGCAAAGTCGAACTTATCTTGCTGAAGTCACTTTCTGGTCTCCTGCCTGCTCTGAGGACTTTGCTAGGACTTTGGGCAGAGCTGCAGAGGCAAGCCTGATTCGGATTTCCCTGAGCCGGCCGTCAGCGGAGGAGTGGGACACGACAATTGCCTTATACACTGTAAGCCGCCCTGAGTCTTCAGAGAAGGGCGGGATATAAATGTAAAAAAAAAAAAAAGCTGCAAGCAAGGACTCACGCAGTAGAAGTGAGGAGTGATCAGTGGAAGGGGGGTGGGGGGAGTGAGCATCGGGTGGCCAGGACCAGCGACCAGGGACCAGTTTAGGGGTGTGGCCAGCCAGCAATCACAACCTAGCCCAAATTACTCTTACCTGTTTTCATGAACTGGTGCAAACGGTAGCAACCCACCACTGCCCAGTACTGTTCAATATCTTCATAAATGGTTTAGATAAGGGAATAGAAGGGGAACTCATCAAATTTGCAAATGACACCAAGTTGGCAGGAAAAGCCAATATCCCAGAAGATAGGCTTAAAATCCAGAGATCTCTACAGACTTAGGGGACTGAAGACTAATACATATGAAGAACAGTTGCAAGAAATGGGTATGGCTAGTCAAGAGAAAAGTAGGACTAGAGGTGACATGATGTTCCAATATTTGAGGGACTGCCACAAAGAAGGAGGGGGTGTCAACCTTATTTCCAAAGCACCAGAAGGCAAGGCAAGAAACAATGGACGGAAACCAATCAAGGAGAGAAGCAACCTAGAACTAAGGAAAAATTTCCTAACAGTGAGAACACTGAGAACAATCCATAGAATGGCTTGCCTTCAGAAGTTACTGGAGGCTTTTAAGAAAAGTCTGGACAGCCATTTGTTATAGGGTCTCCTGCTTGAGCAGGGGGTTGGATTAGAAGACCTCCAAGGTCCTTTCCAACTCTGTTATTTTGTATTCTGTACACTAGAAACAACTGGAGCTTTGCTCTACCAGAATGTGAAACAAATCATTAAAAATAATTACACATATTAAATTGACAGTTTCTGACATTTAGGAGATCTGTAAATTGCTGCATAGTCATCACCATTCCAGAGGATGATAAAGGGACAAAGAGGAAGAGAAAGAAATAAACATGTACTTTTCCCAAATTATTATTTCAAATTTACTTATATAGCAATGTTTATTTTACAAAGACAATGTGAGGTAAAGTAACAATACAAACCTTCTATAGAAATGGCTGCTTTAATGCTTCAAAGGGATTGCTCATGCTACAGGCTATCTCTCTGCAAAGCCCTATTAATGAGTCACTACAGCTTTTTTTTTCATTTCCAGATATAATATTATAAGAAGGAACAATGAACAATAGTTGAAGAATCACATGGCAACTTCTTTCTTCTTCAGTTTTCATTCTAATTATGATATGTCCTTCTGGCAAAATTTTCTAGCTGCACTTTATAGAGCATAGGAAATCATGAAGAAAAATTAACATTGTGTACTAAATCTATGTTTAAAAAGCCATGAACATTATTTTTATTTCAACAGCTACACTACACTACATATTGTGGTTGTTGTGATGAGATAAAATATAAATGAGTTAAAAACAAGAATCACACACAAACACACCAATGAAGGATTCCAAAATTCAGAGGAGATAATTAATAGGACCAGTTCTTCAGATGTTATGACTGTTCCTTGTGTTTAATTATATAGATCCTTCAAAAGATAACCAGATTAGTGAAGCGAAAGAAATGTGTTAAGAATGTTTTCAAGGTGTATCTTAGCAGGCTTCTCAATTTGGAGCCAAGATTAAGGCTGTTATGGGGAAATCCATGATAATAAAGACCACAATATTGATCCCTATCAATGGAAGAAAAACTATAAAGCTGAACCTGGGAAATCTAAGTCTGATGGCTGGCTCAGGCTCTTCCAAACATATAAGAGAAATTGAATATATGTTTAGTTTGACCACATGAAGCACTAATGGTATAGCTTAATCTATACATTGCCAATTATCCACTAAACATTGTTTCCCCAGTAGGCTTATTTCCAAAATATTTTGTGATAATTTTGAACCAAAGTTGAATTTTTGTGGCCTCAACTCTGAATTACTTTGTTTGATGGTTATATTGCCTCTCAAAATTCTAATTAGGTCTATAGCAAGTGGCAACAGCTAGTCAAGTATGGTTAATCTCAAAAAAATTAAAGTCATACTAATTTTATATCTGTAATAAGAAATCACGAGGAATTCCAGAGCTATAGATTACATTCTTACCAATAATCAGCTCAAGGAAGACCTGATAACCACACCACTATGAAATCAGTTCAAGGAGTTTTTACCTACTGTGGCAAACATCTAAAAATACTTTTTCTCTTATCACATAACAAACTAATCTATATTTGAATATGAGATCATCCAGCATATTCATTATATTTTATTATAGTGTGGCAAAGATCCACATTATTGTTTATGAGCAATATAATTATATTATTAAATTTGTTGGTTATTTGTGTGCTCCTCTTGCCTACTTGTGAATTTTGGGGACACATTAATAAAAAGGCTCTATTTAATGTATGGAAGACACACGTTCAATAAGATTTCTTTTAAATGAAGCCAGCATAAGAATTGCAATTTCTTCAATGAAATTGTATAAAAAGCTTATCCAAGATCTGACAATAAAAACAGGCAGGTAAGAGATGGAAAGTGGAGACATCAACAAGGAGAGGTATGTAGCCCACCAGATTTGCAAAGAAGCTATCTGGAAAATTAAAGTTCAAAATGAGTTGAAGTAGACAAAAGATACCAAGAACAGCTTACATACTTCCTTTGTCCTAGTGCTCAAACAGAGGAATAGCAATTATTTAATTAAGATAATACAATATCAACAAAAAAAACCAGTGAAATTCTTAATTTCTCATTTTGTCTTCATCTTCTCTAACATATCAATGTATAATCCAAAACACCACTATTTAAGAACAGCAAGATAAGGCACAGGATTAAGGTTTGATAGAAACATGGTCCATTGGTCCAAGAATATATCTTCACTTTGAGTGAGTTTAAATCTCCAGGACAGAAGTGGATTTATGTTGTTTTCCTGGCTTTTTTAAAAAAAGAAGTTCTCTTCCTTGTTCTTGGCTAAGCAAGTCCTTGGAAGATTCTGCCAGTCAGCATCAGATCACAGAATGACACATGGATGGAGTACAGATAATCCTAATTTAGTGACCACAATTGGAACCAGGAGCTCTGTCATTCAGCAAAATGGATGCTTAGTGAGAAATTACATGACAATGACTCACCCTCATCTCCCACCTTTTGGAATGCTTAGTCTAACTGGGTATTGGGATAATTAGCAGGAAGGGAATTAATGTTTCTATTTACAATCACTGGAGAGGAAGTCACACAATGGGGAACACACGATGAAAGCAATGTGGAGGCACTGGCATCCCTGACCACACTACATTAAAAGCCCTATGTATTCCCCATTCTGTGCCTGCTTACTCTCATGTAATTCCTTTCTTTCTAATCTCTCCCTCCCCTTGCAGAGTGAAGAGCTTGGAGAGGAGAGGATTACATGAGAGTAAGCAGGTACACAATGGAGAATACACTGGACTGTTTGCATAGTGTACTCATAACTCCTACTGTAGTTCCAAGTGTAATCACGATTGCTGGCACCACTGCATTCCTTTCAATGTGTATCCCCATTGTGTGATGGCTTACTCTATTTTAATCCCTTCCTCTACCATCTCTCCACTCAGCATCGAGGGAAGAAAAACAACAGGTCAGGCAAAAGGCTACGTATACTGACTCTAATGGTGATCATATGACTGAGGATACTGTGAAGGTTGTAAATGTGGACACAGGTTATAAAGTTATTTTTTCAGCACTTGTAACTTTGAACAATCACTGAACAAGGCAGTCAATAACTACCTGTATAATGTAAGGTGCATTAAACAAAAGCAAATAGTAAAGAGAAAGCACATCTTTTCTGCTCTGTATGTTAACCACAGGTAACAGAATAAATGAAAACAAAAAGTATTGCTGAGTATAGCAGAATGATGTCAAAAAAAGGAGTGAAAACCCAAATTAGAAATATCCATCTTCAATATTTTCAAGATTAGTCCACCATAATGAAGACCCTGCTATAAATGAAATGCTGTGGATGTCACTGAAGCCTTGTCTAAGCATTTCATATCTAAGCTGCAGAAATCTACTACTAGATAGCAGCAACAAGTTTAAGGTTTCCTGCTCCTTTGCTGGCATAGAACCATAAACTTGGAAGGGACCTAAGAGGTCATTGCAGGATTCATTGCACCATTCCCAATAGTGAACTATCCAGTTTCTTTTTGAAAACCTCCATAAAGGAGAAGATTCTGCTCTAGGTGAAAACCTATTCTACTGGCTGACAGCTCTTACTGCCAAGATGTTCTTCCTAATGTCTAATCTGTATCTACATTCTTGACATTTCATGTTTTTATTTCTACTCTTACGGTCTGGAGAAAGTCAGAAAAAGTCCGAAGCCCGGTTGATGTCACAACGAGATTGGACAGAAGGAGCAGATCTCGGTGCTCCCGTGCAAAGTTCTCATCACTGGGGGGCTCTGAAAGGAGCCAAAGCCGCCCTGTAGGAGTGGCGAATCAAAGAGGGGTGCCCTGTGAGACCACGGAGTGTCATAATTCTCCTGCTGGACCCCGGGGTTTTTTTCCCCTCTCAGCCACGAGGAGAAAAGGCAGCCTAAAGATGGCTGCCATGAAGCTGGGGCAGCTGAGGAACACCTAAGACTGGTACTGGAGCGAAGTTAGTGAACAGTGTCTGGAACTGGGTGAGAGGATTCTTTCTTATTTAAAATCTAACCCCAAAAGAAAATAATCCAGAAAAAGAGAGACTCACAACTATTTGCTAAAGCAGCAACTAAGCATGTTGAGAAAAACTTCAGAATTGAAAGAAAAGAATTAAGGGGAGAAAAGCAAAAAAAAAAACCCTGTTAAAAATACAGAAAATTGGACTTTTAAACTGAGCAGGCATTTTTCTGGAAAGGTATTTTAAAAATACTGGAACTATTTACCTAAAAAACTAACTTTGTTTCTATATTTTGACTTATTAAACTGGTTAACACTGAGATCTAAACTGAGAGTGCCATCTGCTGATGAAAGGAAAGTAAAATATATTCTTAAATCCTGGAAAATTTTGACAAGGATTTTTAATTTTATGCACCAACGTCGTGACTGCTGGAGATTTAAATATGAGAATAAGGAAGATTTTTTCATTAAAGAGACCCCAGAATGTTATGATACAACATTGAACGCATAAAGGGGATTTAAGGAGGTTCTGGAAAGCTTTTGGGATTATCTAAAGGAACAGATTTATTAACTATGTAATATAAAAATTGGGAACATTTAATTCTTTTTGGGGAGTGACTTTAGGCTTGAATATATGGTTTTTGGATTACTGGAAAAGAGCAGGACTTATTAAAACAAGACGAGATGCTACATCAGGATGAAATGAGTGGAATTTGGGAAGAAATGGCGCCAATGTTTCAAAACATCAAGGACATTCTGATAAGGAACCACAAGGAGATTAAGAACTTAATACATAGCATTGATGAAAAACCGGGAAATATTATACAAAGGACAATGAGATATCAAGATGCCCAGGAAAAGGAGGAGCCAATTGAAAGAGAAGATGAAAAAGCAGAACAGATTAACCAGCAAACAAAACAAGATGACAAAAAGGAGACAATAACAAAAACAACAGTGACTGATGAAATCAACCAAGGGGAAAATACTTCAAGAGATTTAAAAAGGGAACAGGAGATGCAGGAAGACATTTTTGAAAGGGAGACAAGGGTAGGGGTAGATATTTTGGAAGCTAGACAGTGGAAAATGGCAGAGATGGGAGAAATGTTTAAAATGAATAGTCAGGATGTAGATGTAGATAGGGATAGATTCAAGAGACGAATATGGAAGGCAAGTTAAAAAAATGAACAATTAAAGCAGGCAAGAGATGATGGATAGAAAGGATTTGTTTTTAAATATAAAGGTGGCATGATTAAAAGTTACAATAGTAATAGAAATAAGAGAGAGGGGGAATATTAGTATACACATGTTTATACAATAAGACAAAAGTAATAATAAGAGGGAAGACTAGAAATTGAATGATTGTATTATTATGTATGTTTAAACAATATTGTGACTGGCATTGGAATAACGTATTGAAATATTGAATAATTAAATAATGAAAGTCTATAATTTAATACAAACGTGTGTATTAATACTACATAAGCTTGATGAATGTAACAAATATGATTAATAGCACTATTTTTATTTGTACTAAAATGTATGATACCCAGATGTCACACTGTTCATACATTGAGATGAATATATTGTAAAATAAAATAAAAAACTTGGGGGGAAGGAGAAAGAAAAAGTCTGAACCCTGTACAATGGGACAACCCTTCAGATATTTGAAGACAGCTATCATGTTCTTTCTCAACTTCTCTTCTGCAAGTTAAACATAATTGCCTAAGATTTTAAGTCTTCCTCAAAGGATCTGTTTCCAATCTTTAATAATCTCGGTAGCCTTTCTTTGGCTGTCAACCATCATGATTTAATACTGATAGTCATCTGGATTTTTGTAGCCCTGCCTATTTTCTCTCTCTTGCCAGACCACATGAGAAAAGGGTGCTCAAGTATGAACATTTCCACTTCTCCCCATAGCAGTATCAACCTTCAGGAATTAAAGGACAACTAATATGAGGAGATCCTTTCAAACAGATTCAGAAACAAAGATGCAGTTCTTACCCTGACAGAGTGATCTTATGATGTACCCACTCTAGATAAAAGCACTGAGGGAGTTTGAAATGATAATTTTATTTCATCACCCTTAATATTTGGCTTTCTAAGAAGCTGCCAAAAGCACTCTAAAGTTAAATCCAGAAGTATTTTGGCTCAACTTTAAACCTGACAATATTATAAGCAACCTGATCTTTTAATAAGGAAGGATCAAATGCATATTTTACAACCACAGAGGGAGGAGCCAGAATATAAAATGGGCTACTTTCAGGGCAAATTGTATTTAATGATAACTTTCAGATAACTGGTTCAGGGAGAACAGCAAGTATAATTATGGCTTTCTATGTGCTCCGTGGCTGAGATAATCATATTGACACAGTTTCTTGTTCAAGCCTTTAGTGTTATTTCCAGATTTTGGATGATAAAAAGCATTAGTTATGTTTACAGTACTCTGGGCATCATGCCCATATTTTAGATGCTTACCTATAAAGAAATGCATACCAATTAAAACCATCTCTGCATAGGCTGACAAAAGAAATGTGGGTTTGAGATTTGCCTCAGCTTCAGTATCTGAGCAGGAAAAGCAATTAGCAACTCAGATCTAAAGAATCAGATAAAACTCCTCATGTCAGTTCTTATCCAGCAGAAGGGAGCAGCTGTAGCCCAGATTATGTTGACCATCAGATGATGTGGCTTTCCTGTTTGAGTGGCCAGGACATTCCCTGTACTCTGGGCTATCATGCAAAAGGCAGCCTCCACTCCTTGCAGCTCTCAGGGATAAGAAGAAATCTGAGGCTATATCCTACCAGTCAGTTCAGAAGAGATAATCCAACCATCTCCACTTACTGGGTAGTAAGACACTACAAATTCAATAAAGCTGTAGTTACAATGCAATTCAGTATGACATGCTAATTTTACAGTAGATGGCAATCCTAAACAGAAGTAAATAAAACTCAGTGTAGGAATAACTCGTGACTTTGATGAGGTACAGGCTGGTGTGGTTATCTGGGAAGAGTTAGTGTTTGTTGGTCTGAAAAGTAGACAGAATCATCAGAACTATAAACCTGGCCATCTGTTTATTATAAGTCCCTCCTGGTTTGTTAAGGCTGCCCAGGAAGTAATGTATGAATGCATCCAAGGAGAGGTGAGCTAGAGTGTAGTTCTGTTTGCATGTAAGTCTGCTCTCTCTCCTCAAGAAGTCATCACTGAATTTAACAGCACAAGACAATTTCTGGTGAGTAAGCAAATTTTCCTTTTTGAAGAAAGCTTTTGAGAAGATGGTTGGGCTCCAGCTTCAGAAGGCACTACAGGAAATGGATTGTGTGGAACTTTTCCAAATGGGTTTCGGGCCTTAACAAAGTACAGTGAAGGCATTGATCATATTCATGAATGACCTAAGGCAGGACTGAGGTATGGGAGATCCCTCCCTGATCTCTCAGTGGTCTTTGGTACCATTGATTACTTTGTCCTTGAAGGCTGAAGAGTTTGGGAGCATGAGGAAGTCTTGGGATGGTTCTCCTTCCACCTCTAGAGTCATTTTCAATAACTTCCAATAAAAATATCTAGTGAAGATAATAATGAAAATAAAACAAGGTTTGGTGATTTCTTTGTAGCCATGTTTGCCAAAGATTCAAAAACACTCCTTGTTTTGTTTCTCTCCACCCACATTCTTTGGGTATTGCTTCTGCATTATGTAAGGGCTAGGTTGGGAACTGTAACAGACTTGAGGAGATTAGTAAATCTAAACAATTATCTGTAAAAATCTGGTTTTTCCTCCCACTAAAATCATTGACATCAATGAAAAGAAGCCCAAGTTCAGGAAGTTGTCAGCTTGCATTAGATAAACTAGATACCAAAGGAAAAGCTGTATAACACTTAAATTGCATCCAACTTGAATAGGGGAAGTGAACTAACAATGCAATGCAACACAGACAAATGAAATTTCAAAATGTATCTCCTAATTTTGCAGACCCAGCGCTTGGTCTAACACTGGTTAGATAGCATTTTATTTCTAATGAGCGTCCTGTGATTTAGATTTCTATTATATATAACGGTGTGTGTGTGTGTGTGTGTGTGTGTGTGTGTGTGTGTGTTTTCTGAGGTTTTCGCGGGTGTTTGTATGTAAGTCTTTGGTTATTCGGGTTTTCTCCCGCATAAAATTGGAAGTGTCTTGGCGATGTTTCGACGAAGTCTCATTCGTCATCTTCAGGCTTCAGCTTCGTGCTTCCAATTTTACACGGGAGAACATACATACATACATACATACAATGTATGTTTCAGAGAAAGGGAGGCCAGACCCCAATGGAAGCTCCCACTGTTAATAAACAAGCTTTCCTATGAGAGGATGCACTGGTTGGTAGAGGATCATATAGGTAGGGCTACTATTAATGAATATCCTTTCAACACATTATTTTTTCTCTATATACTTCGGTAGCCAACCACACCTACACCCAAATTCTCTCCTCGCTGTGAAAACAGGGCTGGTTGAGGAGTAGGAATCCAAACAGCTTGCTTGCTTAGCAGTGCTTAAAGTAAGACTACCTTCTGCCTAGGACATGAAATGCACCTCTGGGAAGGGAAAATATGTGTGAACTCCAACATGAGGATCTTCTGAGCTCAACTCTCTTCCCCGCCCCAACACTCTTTGCCAAATACCTTTCACAGCTGAAATGAAGAGAGGTGGAGACGGGTTGCAAAGGAAGCCTTTCTTTGCATCATTCAGTTTCAAACTAAGTCTTCGATTCCAAGAGATTGTGTGGTTAAGCATATGAAAAAGGAATAGAGAAACATACAAGTCTCTGAAATAATAGAAAAGATTTCACAAGCTGCCCTGAAATACAGTGAGTTTCACTTACTCCCGTCTTAATTCATTGAAGAATTCAATGATATAGCTGGTTTAAACAAAATATAAAACAAATGTCTTGCAAATCTCTACTAGAGTATTATTAATAACAGAGCTAATAGAGTTTAGATAAGGGATCGATTCATTTATAATAATGGACAGTACACAAATCTACTATAAGTAATATGATCTACCGCTAAATTTTTGTTGTAGCCCTTAGTTAAAATTGAACCATACACACCTATGATAGATACTATACCAAAATATTGTAGTGCAAAGAATTTTTTTTACATTTTTGCTGCCTTTGTAGTCTTCTCTTACTCCATATATATGTAGAATAAAATTTATCCAAAAATTGGTGTTGTCCTGGAATATATAATCTTCTAACATTGTTTTTTAAAGCTTTTTTAAATGAGAACTACAATCTTACAATTTAAGACATCAATAAATTCTTAGCTTCCAGCCACAGTAATTCTCATATTTTGCAAGTCAACTTTGAATTTGAATAGTTTGGTCTTCTAAGAAGTCTGCAGGAATATCGTCTGGAATCAGAACTTTCATAGGCTTCACTTAGTTATCTGAATTATTAACTCTGCCTGAGGAACAGTTAAGAAGCAAACAATTCAGAGCCAATGTGATGCAGTGGTAAACAGCTGGCCCAGAAACCAGGAGGTGGTAAATTTTAAACTCATCCTTAGCCATGAAAGCCAGCTGGTGACCTTGGCCCAGTCACTCTCAGTCCATCCTATCTTACAGGGTTGTTGTAGTGGGAAAATAAGAGACAGAAGTATTAAGTAGGCATGTACCGTACATAGGTAGGTGAGGGGAGAGAAAGATAAAGTGGGATATTAAAAACTTGAGGACATAAATCCCGCCTGAAGGGAGATCAATGAAAAGAAAAGGGGATCTGACTGAAAATATAAACAAATTCCATTTTCCTTGAAAATATCTAATTTCCTAACATTAAATAAAGTTGAAGTGGATTAATTTAATGCCAGGTATAACAAGGGCAGTTTAACAAAAATCAAAATCTGCTTTTGATCTGGCATATTGCTCTATATCTCATTTTTTTAATTAAAATTAATCTAGTGAAGAATTTCAGTGCATTTATTTTCTTTCTGTAATCTTTAAACCATACCTATCTTATTGATTTGTCACATTTTCAGACTAAAGGAGTTTTCAGAAACTTGAAAATGTGAAAAGCAAAGCAGTGGTAAATTTCTTACAGAAAAAGTCTTCTCAAGAGTAGATCCAGTTCCTACCTCTTCTTAGATTGAGAACCCAAAGGAAGAAATGACGATCAATTAAACATGAGCCAGGAGTGTGTGGCAGCAGCCATAAAAGCTAATATAATCCTTGGCTGTATAAACAGAAGCATAGAATCAAAACCACATGATGCATTAGTACTGCTTTATAAAGCCTTAGTAAAAGCACACCTGGAATACTGTATCCAGTTTTTGTCACATTGCAAAATAGATGTTAAGACTTTGGGAAAAGTGCAAGGAAGAGTAACTAAAATGGTTAAAGGACTGGAAATTAAAACATATGAAGAACACTTCAGGTTTTGAGTCTGGCTAGTCCGCAGAAAAGAAGAACTAGGGGTGACATGATAGCAGTGTTCCAGTATTTGAGGGGCTGCCACAAAGAGGAGGGGATCAACCTATTTTCCAAAGTACAGAAGGCAAGACAAGAAACAATGATGGAAACTAATCAAGAAAAGAAAGAATCTGGAATTAAGGAAAAACTTCCTAACAGTGAGGACAATTAACCAGTGGAATAGCTTGCCTTCAGAAGTTGTGTAGATGAAAGGGAAGAAAGACAACCCTGAACATGTTTGAATATATCAGGATAAAAACTGAATTATTTAAAAAATAATAAAAGAGAATATATATTAGTAAAAATGGAGAAATTAGAACTTGAGGGTGAAAGATGTGGTTTATATAAACAAACATAGAAATATTAAGATATGATTAAAATATGGAAAAAGAACATTTTGGGAGAAATTGTAACTAAGTAAAATGTATTTGGACATGTTAAGTTGTATAAATATGATATGGCCAATACTCTGTTCATAAAATATGTGGGGGGGGGTGGGGGGAAAATCAATAAAAATTGATTTAAAAAAAAAGAAGTTGTGCATGCTTCATCACTGGAAGTTTTTAAGAAAAGACTGGACAGCCACTTGGCTGAAATAGTATATGGTCTCCTGCTTGAGCAGAGGATTAGACTAGAAGACCTCCAAGGCAGTGGTGGGATTCAAAAATTTTTACTACTGGTTCTGTGGTGAGGCTTGGTGGGCGTGGCTTGGTGGGTGTGGCAGGGGAAGGATACTGTAAAATCTCCATTCCGTCCCCACTCCTGGGGAAGGTTACTGCAAAATCCCCATTTCCTCCCGATCAGCTGGGACTCGGGAGGCAGAGAATAGATGGGGGCAGGGCCAATCAGAGGTGGTATTTACCGGTTCTCCAAACTACTCAAAATTTCCGCTACCAGTTCTCCAGAACTGGTCAGACCCTGCTGAATACCACCTCTGCTCCAAGGTCCCTTCCAGGTTTATTCTAGTCAAATAGTTATTTCCGTGACTAGAGTCTGCCTCTTGGGCTAGTCCAGAGAAATTACAGAGGTCAGCTTTCAGTTCTGTAAAACTGCCCATCACACAGTGTTATGGATTGCTTATTCCTCCGTCTTTGATAGCCCAAATGCTATATGGGGTTGTGTTTTGGAGTGGATGAGAAGATTATTGCCCAATTGGATGCAGTCCAAAACAACTTCATTAGAAAGATTTTGGGGCTCCCACAGGGCACAACCACTGCTTATTTAAAGATGGAAGTAGGGTGACCTTCCATCACCATTGGAATACATCTTTCATTGTTAGGGCACTCTAAGAAATTAGAAAGCCTTCAAGAATCTCATCTTGCCAAACTCTGTTTTCTCTGGGAATCAAACCAACCCAAACGTTTGTCTTACATTCTACCACTTTGGAGAGAACTTAGCTCTTAGATCAGAGAATATATTAGAGGTAGGGATTTTGGAAGAGATGTCAGTAAAGATGCCACTGCAGTACAGTTACCCAAATTTTAATGTTAGTGTACCAATTTACCATCACTATAAAAAAGCACCATAACAGTATTTGATTTGATTTGAAACAGCCAGAAATAATAAATAAGTAATTAAAAAACCATAAAGCCTCTCTCAGTACCTGGTTAATATAGCCAGTGCTTCCCTGAGAAGGGCTTTAGCATCTCTCTGGCTACAGACAAAGCCTATTTTGCACTTAGAATTTATAAATTCCCCGTTGAATATCATCTCTGTTGGTCAATGATGATGATGATGATGATGATGATGTTTTAATTTGTATACCGCCCTTCTCCCGAAGGACTCATATAATACATGTACAATTGTTTTTTTTACATTCATAACCCAAGGGATATAACAGATACACTCAAAAGTCCTTTCCTAAAGGTTCAAGAGACAGATTCTTCCTTGTTTAGATCTCAATTAAGCTGTGAATCACCTTCATGCCACACTATGTCCATATCCCAATGAACAGAAAGACACAAAGCAGCTGACATCCTACCATGGAGTTACTTAGGGTTAGGGTTAAGATTGCGGTTTACGGTTAGGGTTAGGGTTAACACAGTTAACCTTCAGTTAACACCAATCAACAAAGTATTTTCACCATCAAGAAACTTCCTTGTCAAGTTGTTGATCTTTCCACTGCATTGCAAGATAGAATGCATCCCAGTTCACATAGCCTGGAGAGAGTCCTGCTTTGCAGAATGCCCAGGGTATTTTATGAGATGTTAAGCCTCTCATAAAAATAATGAACAGGCTAGTTCTAAACATACTTCCACCAAACCAGAATGGGAAGAAAGGCAGGGACTATAAAGGGAGCCATATACAACCTCATCGCTCCCACCTTCTTAGTAGATTCGCCTCCTTCTTTGATCACACAGAAGCTAAGAGATAATACATAACTGCATTTGATAGGCAGCATTAAACTTTAACAAAGAAAAATATTATTCACCATGAAATTCTACTGGCATTTTAAAGAGTATTATCTTGAGTCCCTTTCCATCACATTCCCAACAAAGGAAAATGTACTGAGTCACACTTCAGAAATCATAACCTAAGGGAATTAAGCTCAGCTCACAAATATGCTTCTAAAAAGCTCTTTAAAATAATGAATGATTGCTATTTAAAAATTAAACTAGCCAGACCAGTTCTAATATTTTCTCAAGTAATAGTTTCACTTTCGTTTCTCCACTAGAGATACATTTGGTTGGCAAGCCAAATTTGAACCTGAACAATAAATGCAAAGTTAACTCCCCAGCCATTTCTTCAGCATCTTCCCTATTCCCTTTCCCCACACATCCAGAAGTTTTGGAACTAGGCCATGGTAAGAGAACTCAAAAGCTAGATTACCTGCAGCATTTCACACTTACGTTATCTTAAATTAATCTCTAGTCACCCTAAAAAGACAGCTGCTAGGGAACAACAGATTGGTGCACAAAATATATATGACAACGCCCATCAGTTGTCAATGGTTTACTATTTCAAAAGCAGGACCATCTGCTCCAATGCTCATATTAATTTTAAATCTGCCTGAGTAAGAAATACAGATTAATAAGAACAAATGAAAAGGCACGTCCTGCTCTCAACTGAATTCCACTGAAAATACTTTATGTTCAATATGGCAGTATTTCTCTCCCCACCCCCCACCCCCAAAGGACATGGATGGCCTCCTAGTCATCTGGGCTTTTGACTTTCACAATCAGCCTTCCCCAACCTGCTACCCTCCAGGTATGTTGAAGTTCAGCCCCTTTTCTACCCCACATGGAAATACCAGCTAAGGATGAAGACACCCTATTTAAGCACATCTGGAGAGTAGCAGTTGACAGTTGTGTGACTACTATCATGCCACTAGGTCACCCCTAGAGTCTTCTGTGTGTCCTTTTGTTTCCAATTATTCTGTATTTGTTCACGCTGGTTACCCAAATTTCCCTTATCCGCTTCCCAGCCACCTTCTGTCCTTCATCTTACAAAAATACTAGCGACACGTTCTCTTTTAGCTGCTCAATGCTAGTTTCTCTTTGCGTGCCAACCTTTCAAAGTGCTGAGGCTCAATTGCTTTTACTCTCCAGCATCAGGTGGAAATGAAAACTTTCTTAAATGTATCACCCTATCTACCTACCTACCTTTCTAAGTTAACATCTTTTGGCAGACTTCTGTATTCACCTTCTGGCATATCATGTTAGGAATTGTGTGCTATGACAATTGTGTCTGAATGGGCAATTAATTAAGGGTGTAGTTACTCCAGGCACTTTTCAAAACCTTTAGTGCAACTCTCAAAATATCCAAATGTTGCCACCAAACTGTAACTTTTAATATAACAAAGAGGATCATGATTCACTCTGGAATTTTCTAGTAATCTGCTTATTAATATTCTCTTTCAAAATTGATATCAGAAATAGGGTAGAATTAACGTTGGCCACCAAGAGGCTTTGAGCTGGAACGATGAAACAGTCATTTCATGTGCAGACCTGCTGAAATTTATAAAAGTATCATATGCAACTTGGTACATTTGTATAGCTCTGTGTTCTGTGGCAGCAAAGCACACTACAGTATTCTTACCAGGAATTTCAATATATAGGATATAGGAGGTTTTCCCAATTTTTTCCAATGGGTAATTATCCAAAAAGTAAAAAGGGGTAATTACTTTCGTTGACATAATGAACTATTCACCCAAACATTCTACAGTGACTGCCCAAGACCTTAGGCCTGACTCTAAAGGGAGATTAACAATTGCAGCTCCCCTCCCACATCCAATATTAAATATGTAGAGGCAATTGGTAAGAATATATTGATACATCTTTCATTTTTCATAGATATATCTTTCAGGATTAGTGTACATTTTAATTTCCAATGACAACTTCTAAAAATCTGCATTATGTGAACTACATTTCTAAATCCTACTCTGAAATCTCAGGATTATAATACAATACCGTATTCAGTTTAGTATTTGCACCTAAACTTCCTCTTTTGCATCAATTTGCTTGAGGTGCCTAGCAGTGATATATAACTGAATAAAGAAAAGAAAAGAAAAGTTAGATGAATTCTTTCAGATATATAAATACAGGAGCAGATTAAAAAAATCCTAAAAAACAAGAATGCTACCAACGGTACTCTCACTTGCTGCTAAAAGAGCCAAGCAACAAAATTGTCAAATGGTCAAAATAAAGGGGGAGGGGTAATAAAATATTAGTAAAATATTAAATGAATAAAAAGAAGTGAAACTGAGCAATTAGAATGGCTATAATACCAGATAGATAAAAGTATTGTAACTAACTTTGTTCAGGTTAGGGTTCTAAGAAATATTATTTATTATGTAGGTGACATAATTTTGTCTGCATTAGGGCAGTAGTTTCCTGTATCTTCCGTTTTTCCCCTTTAAAATTTAAATCAATTAAATGAAGTAAATTCTGTTGAAGCTTAAAATATTTAGACATATTCCAATGAACAAATTCCAATTTCTGAACAGACTTTTGTATGTCACTAACATAAAAAAGTCACATTAGAAATCCAGTATGTATTTCTTTCAGTGTAAGTTTCATTTAAATGAACAAAGCTTAATTCTGAATAGATACATAATTTCTGTCCAAAATATATTTCTTACTGAAAAACAATCTGAAAAAATAGATACAGACTACAATTAAAATGACTCATCTTTGACAATTAAACATAGGATGTATTTCAAGCTAGAGCAGTAAAAAGAATATTCAGTGCATCATTTTGTGAAAAATAAAGTAACTGATTCTAATATAATCAAGAATTAATAACCTGTATCTCTTAATCCTAAAGTTTTATTTATTTACCTAATTATAATCTGTTGTGCAGTTGTTAAAATATATATATTGCCAACTGCCCAACTTGCTATAGAAAATGTTTTCATTTTACTTTATATTATCTATTGTATCCTACCATCTTCCTCACTAGATCACTCCAATCCCAGAGGAATTTCAATGATCCAGCATGTGAATGACTCAGAGGAAGTTGGAAAATGCCAACAGCCTTCTGATAGCACAATTCAGGAGACTGTCTTGCTCAAGAAGGTTGCAAAGACTCCAAAAAACAAATGTGCCATTCCAGATTCTTCAGGATGACCATTAGAACTCTAAGGACCATCAGTTTCTGGACTGTGGTTCAATATTGGTCGAGGTAGCACATTAAACACTGTCAAATTCTACTTGAAAGCAAAAACACTGCTCTAGAGAAAGACAGCTTGTCATTAAGTCCTGTAAGCACTATATGGATCGAGTCAGTGGTGGGATTCAAATAATTTAACAACTGGTTCTCTGCCCTAATGACCAGCTGGGTAGGTGTGGCTCGGTGGTCATGTGACTGTGTGGGCATGGCCAACTCAACATCACTCACATCGATGGGCGCTTCACCTTAGCTGTTACAATGTAATAAGGGTTAACCAGAGAGGCAGTTTCTGTAAGCAGGGCAATAAAGATTATACTAGAAACAACACCAGAATGTTTCCTGCCTGCCTGCTTTACAGGATTAGCCCTGTAAAGTGGAAAAAAACAAAATAAGATTTTTTCCAACAACTGGTTCTCCAAACTGCTTAGAAAGTAATTGGTTCTCCCGAATAGGTGCAAATTGGCTGAATCCCACCACTGGATCCAGTCCCTGATGCAGCGGATTGAATGACTGGTTGGTTGGTTGAGTGGTTCATTGAACCTTAAACTGAACTTCTTTTGCTTTGGCTGAAGAACTGTGAGTGAAAGCTGAAGATTTGAACCATAGAGCAGGTTGAAATCTGGCACAAATAAAAAATGTGCCTTTTTATAGAACAAAAACAAACATCCCACACCATTAATTATATTTTTTTTCTTAGAGAAGGCAGCATATAAGAATATATTTCTATAGTCACATTTTTGCATTGTTTATAATTGCCAGATTCTGTGACCATGATACCTACTGAAAAAATTAGGTCGCAGTTGTGACTTAATGCTAATCTGGCACTGAATCCAATTCATTATTGGTAACTGATTAACATACAAATGTAACATGGAATGGGACATTTTAAACAACGTGTTAAGAGTATGCAAGTCTGTCAATCTTTTTCCTAACTGCATCCAATGTTCCTAGTTCTACAGAAACAGATTGGCTAATTTCAATTTTAAATAGTATGCCCTAAAAAAGGGCCACAAAGCAGGATGTCTTCATTCACAGGTTCATTTGAAGTTTATGAAGCTGAATATTCAGTGTCTCTAAAGCTAAATTTATCCAGCCTGTGTTAAATGACCCTGCATATGAACCGCTTGCAAAATGTACAGTTGCTTGCTGGACTAGACTAAGAACCTTCTGGCTCAGCATTCTTCCCAAGAACCCACTAAATATGGTAGTCCTGTGGAAATTAGTCATATCAGTAAATAAGTTTTATCTTTTGCATACTCATCAATTGTGTATTGACATCTATCACCTGGATAATAACTTTTATTCAATTTCACTCATATAAAAAACTCTTCATTAAAAGTTCTACAGTAAGTGCAGTAGCAAAAAATAGTAGCCTTTTGTCGATATCTTGCTTCGCTGAAAGAAGTGTATTTGCAAATATGCAAATTGTCTCAGAAAAACCTTCAAAGATATGGCATGAATTATGGAATTTTTCAGTGAGAATTGTCATGAATGATAAGTTCTAGCCTGGAACCAGGTGGAATGAGGTGGTAATAATGTCTCTGAAATTTGTCATACATTTTGGGTTCTTCAACACCTTGATGCTGTGACTGGATGTGATCAGGGTATGAGTAACCATGCATGAAATTGGGCTGTGCAGACAAGTGAAGTATTCTGCTGGTGTACTAGTGCTCAGCAACTAGTGCTCTGAATTTCTGGATCTAATCTCCAAGCTGGTAGCTGAGTTCCTCCAGCTTTCAATGCTAGAAGAGTTCAACTACCATGCCTTGAGACTTAATAATTTCCATTACAACTATAGGCCTGTCTCAGGTAATCTCTGGCACAATACATCTACCATAAGTGGACATATGTTAGACCTTATTTTTGCCTCCAATATATTACATGATCTGGATATGGAGAGGTTTTTCAACACTTTTTTGCTATGGTCAGATTATGGTATGTCCTGATCATAGCAACTTGCTATCTGGGACTTTCTATGGGGTGCACAGGCCTATTCAGACGGTCTTATGGATGCAAATTGTTTCCAGAGGGTACTTAAGAATTCCTCAGGAATCAGGCAGGCAGCCTTCCCAAAGCCTTGGTGAGCCACTGGGAATGGCAACTGAGCCAAGCATTGGGTGAGATTGTTTTCAAGCAACCAATTCTAGTTAGTGCCTTAATTTACTAAGAACCTCTATGAAACAAAGAAATATAAACTATACCTAGAATGTTGGTGGAGAAAAACAAAAAATTACTTTGACTGAGCACAGATATGCATCACCATTCAGGCTTATGATGTGATGATAGAAAGAGAAGCATTATTACTTCTTCTCCCTTACATCCTTGATGGACTGTTGTTGTCAAATGCCCTTGTTTAGGGCAGGTTAGGGAAAGTCAGTGCAAAATGTTCTGCCTTACTATTGTGACCAATGTGCAACCGGCATTTTGCTGATACCAGTTGTTCAGATATGCCAGAATCTTGAGCAAAATCTTCAATCATGATTGAGGCAACGTTTTGATATATTACCTGGGGCCCTCACTGGCCTGTGAACTCTGAGGCCATGGATAGGATATTCTCCAAGTTATCTTCTGTGACTTGTAGAATGTTTCCTTGTCCATCCTGGCTCCTTCATGGAGCAGGAGAAGTGTGACTATTGAGATCTAATAGACTGTCAATCCCAGCCTTGGAAGTTGGGTTGCCAGCTCTTAAAGAGGCAGTAGCATGTCTCTTGTCAGTCCACTACATAAACCACACTAGGAAATTAACTCCCCAGGAAAGCTGATATACTTTTATTGAGACTGGCTACAATAACAGAGTCTTGCAAGTCTGATTGTTCAACACCTCCTCCCTCTTCTTACATCCAGAGCAGTGTCTGCCCAAGCCAATTCTGAATGTTATCTCATCCCTCCAGATTTAAAAAATGTTTCAGTCCCTTTTGCCTAAGTAACAATTTTGCATATTTCTGTCACAGTCATCTTCCTTACTCTCCGCACTCCATCCAAAGAGATCCTGCCTGCATCTATGGGTCTGGATAAGTATCTGCCAACCTTCCCTTTGGAGAAAATCCATTCCCTCCTTTGCAGTCAAATTCAATCTCTTGGGGAAAAGGTCTGCCCAACGATCCCGGATTTCGGGGGTGGGGGAGTGCTGCAGAGATTGATCTTCTCTTCCTTGTTCTTTAAAATGAAGCTGCTGGGTGAGATCATCTGAGAGTTTACACCGCAATACTTACAACATGCAGGTAATACTCATCTTTATCCCCCTCTGGACTGTAGGGAAAATGCCCCGGTGCCAATTTCAAGAGATAAAGGGGGCACAAGCAGAAAGCACTGCTTCCTAGCTGAAGTGCCCATTACCAGTTCTCGCGGTGAAGATCAGAATGGCCTCCGATCTTTCTGAATTTAGAAAGTTGTTGAAAAATGAACTGTTTTAGAGGGTTATTTAAACAGATTGGGCTACCATTTTTATTTTTTGCTTATTTTGAGTTACTTTATTTTTTTATGCCTACAATGTTAACTGCTGAGAATAATTTGACTGTAGTGGAATATAAATGTGATAGAAAAATAACATAAAAGCTAAGGCGATCAAGTCTTTTGTAAGAACTAGGATGAGAAGAAGAAGGAGAAAAAGAGAAGAGTGAAAATGAAGAAATTAGGGGGAAATTGAATAACCAGGTTACAATTTGAGGCTTAAAAAAGGATTAGATAATGGCTCTTCTGGAAATTTAGCAAATAAAACCAATCTCAATTCCTATTTCATATACATAATTCATATCCTGTGGCTTCCTTTAGGCAACGCATATTTTTGCCACTTTTTACATGTTTAAGGGGACTGTATCAAGTGTGAAGTTGCTGTGATTTGTCAAAACATCTCCTCAGGCATGAAGGACACAAGTAGATGGAAAATTACTAAACAGAGCATATTATGAAGCAATAGGCTATTCAGATACAAATGCAAATGCAAAGAAATCTGTAATGGCTGATTCTGGAACTAGAACAACTGTTCAGAATGACAGAACAAAATATGAGTGGCCCAAGGAGGAAAATTTAATTTTCCTCTTTAAATTTAATTTTCTCTTTATTATTAACATCTTGCAACTGGTCTCTGCCCACCTACAGCTTTGCATGGAAGAGCATTAGGATCTCAACTGTTTCTAGAAGCAAAGAGCACACATTGCTCAGTGAAACCCTGGTAATAATCTCTGAGCCCTTGTGTTTTAAGCAGACTGAATATACAGTAGATTGAAACTCAGGCCTATAAGCCAATCTGGTTTAATTGCCACTAACTGCCACCTTTTGAGTCTTTGTGCTTCTAGCCCCCTAAATCTGTTATCCAGAGACCATTCATTAAATCCTGAACAAAGGTGTGGCTCTAACCACGTCTGTAAGTCATCTATCTATCCAGTATTTGGGGCTTTAGCCTTTCTGATTGAAAGCACCCTTATCACTCTAAGGAAATCAGTTCATTTCAGTTTAAAGACCCAGGCAATGGTCTTCTTTTTTCTGTTTTTTTTTAATCAATACTTTACTGTCACTATTCCAGGACTGATCTGATTTTAAAAGAATGTACTTTTAAAAGGCATTGCTTCTCTAATGGCTTATCAGTTATGGGCCAAAATAAACCTTTCATTCTCAATGATGGATTATTTGGGGATGAAGACAGAGTAGATCCATTGCTTAGGACGCAATGAATTAAAAGTGTAATTTAAAAAGAAATCACAGCACAGAATAGAGTCAGAACGATTTAGAATTATAGGCAAGGTCTGAAGTTTAATACAGATCATGGGATTCTGATCAACATGAGGCTTTCGGATCTAGCAGCAGTTTTCAAGCACAGAAAGAAGAAGCATCACTTTGGGACAATGCTTCCTTTCCTGCAACCTCCTATGCTTTCCAAAATAAATTCCAGCCCTTTGGAGCAGATCTGGACAGATGCATTGACCCACTGGCAGACTGGGACACTAATAAAAATCAGCTTTCCTTTCAGTTCACAAACCCTCATCTGGATTAATGAACTAGAAAAGATGCAACTGTATACAACCTCTTTTCTTCGCTCTATTTTCAGATACTTATGGATAGATTTTCATTTCCAGTTATATTTAGCAAGACAAAAACCTTCAGGATCAGCTGTTAGGCACAAAGAACTGAGCAAATTAATGCGTGTTCAATACTGTTACTGCCATTTCACATAATACCATGTTTCCTCCTTCTCCTGCTATAAGCTTTCTATTGCTTGCTCTCAAAGCTGGCTCCTGGACTCAGAAAGGAATCTAACCGGCCACTGGAAAATCACATTATATCAGAGGAAAAGCATCTAAGACAGGGGTCTCCAATCTTGGCAACTTTAAGACTTGTGGACTCCAACTCCCAGAATTCCTCAGCCAGCTTTGCTGGCTGAGGTATTCTGGGAGTTGAAGTCCACAAGTCTTAAAGTTGTCAAGGTTGGAAACCCCTGATCTTAGATATCAAGGCATAACTATTCAATGAGAAGTACTCCTTTTCTCCAAATTTGCAGATTTTCAGAGTTATAAAATACTTCCGTTTTTCTTGATTTCTTGTATATATAACTGCTTTCAGTTAATCAACAACATTTTGTGTTTGGGAGATTTAACATTTTGGAGAGGAGGCTGGACAATGAGCCAAAGGAGGTAGAAAAGGATCACAAAGGAGGAATTTTCTGCTATTTTCCCCTTTCTGGATTTTCCTGGGGAGTCTGACTTTTCAAAATTGTATCAGAATTGATGTAGCCTTTGCAGTACAGCCTTTATATGTTTCTGCCACAGTAAGGAAGCCCTTGAGTCTTTGGTACCAAACACAGATGTAACACTGATCCTGTTGTACCACTTTAGTTGCTTATTTTTCAAAATGTAATGTTCTGGAGATCCATATGCAGAGGAACTAAAGTATCCTAAAGAATCAAGAAGCTTATCATAACCTTATTATGAAATTGAGAATTGGACTCAGTTTAGACAGTATTGAGATATATGACTAAATACATTTATTTATTAATTTATATCCTGCCTTTTTTCCAGGAGCTCAATATAGTTTTAATGGGGGATTTCCCTTCATTTTACTGCCACAGCTATTGCCCTAAGAAATACCTTCAATTGAGAGTGACTGACTGGTCCCATCAGTCTCAGTTCAAAACTTAACCACTAAATATCATGTCAGTGTATTCATGAATTGGAATAGACATGGCAACAGGTCAGCCAATGGGGACTGTTTGGTGACTCAGACAGTTTGGAACCTGGGAGTGGCTTAGCTTGACTGTTTTGTATAAAAGAATTGATATGTTCTTGTATTATTGCTTCTGATTGATTCTGTGCTTCTGGATACTGAGTTCTGATTCTGGCTTCTGCTGCATGGGTATTGTATACATGCATCATGCTCTATATTACTGTATATAAAGAATATATACATTAATCCTGCTGAATTGTTTACTTGTTCGCTGGTTGTATTGCTGCAAACTCTAACATATCATAGTTCTTCAATATGGTTGCAAAGAAATCTCTTGAATTGACCAGAAATTTAAGATCGTAGGTTCGAAGAAAAAGAATAAATAGCACCAAAATAATCACACAACAGAAAGGATTCATAGGACAGGCTTCTTTAAAGTAATTCTTCTGCTTAACTAGATTTTCAATGGTTCTCCTATGTGACAGAATGACCTACTTGGAAGTGGGCACCATAGACTATATATAATGTCACATTACATTATAATAGTTTGTAGGTATTATGAAATGACTTTTGTAAGTGAATGGTTAAAATCTAACATGCAACTGAAGTAAATAAATTCATAAATAATCTAGATGAGGGAATAGAAGGGGAGCTCATCAAATTTGCAGATGGCACCAAGCTGGGAGGAATTGCTAAGACTTTGGAAGACGGATTCAAGTTTCAGAAGGATCTTGACAGACTTGAACACTGGGCCCTAAGTTACAAGATGCAATTCAGTGATGAGAAAAATAAGGTCTTGCACTTAGGCATAAAAAAATTAAATGCACAGGTATAGAATAGGGTGTATCTCATTCAATAGTAGTAACTGTGAGAGAGAGCTAGGTGTCCTAGTGGACCACCAATTAATTATGAGCCAACAATGTGCTGTAGCTGTCAAAAAAAAGTCAATGCAGTTTAGGCTGTATAAGCAGAGGGATGCTGTCAAGACCATGAGAAATGATAGTACTGCTTTACATTGGACTGGTGAGTCTACACTTGGAATACCGCATCGAATTCTGGTCACCACGATACAAAAAAAAATGTTGAGATTCTGAAAAGTGTACAATTATAAAGGTTCTGGAGGCTAAACTGTATGACAAATACTTGAAGGAGATAGATATGTCTAGCCTATTGAAGAGAAGGATTAGAGGAGACTATGATAACTGTCTTCCTGTATTTGAAGAGCCATCACAAAGAAGAGGGCATTGACTTATTCTCTAAGGCACCAGAGGGCAGAAGAAGAAATAATTGGTGGAAGCTTGTTAAAAAAAGATTCAACCTAGAAGTAAGGAGAAATTTTCTGACAGCAAAAACAATGACTCAGGGGAATGGCTTCTGGGATTGTGGGTGCTCTATCACTGGAGATTCCCAAAAATAGACTGAACAACCATTGATTGGCATTTTATGAAGCTCCTACCTTGAGCTGGCAGTTGGACTAGAAGACTCCGAGGTCTCTTCCAGCTCTACAATTCTATGTTTCTAGGTTTCTGTGTTTCAAACAAAGCTGTGAATTCAGAACTGATTGCCTCTTCTTCTTGGAATGCCATACCTGACAGAAAATGTAGATATTTCAAAATGGGTTTAATGTTGTTATTATATGGTAGTAGGAAGGGACAGTGTTAGTAAACACAACAGATAAATACATAGAGTCAGAGAAAGAAAAACTGTTCTTCAGAGTTGAAGGGACTATCATGCTCAAACATGATAAATGCAATAGAAACTGCTTTAAACATAAAATGTTTTAATGTAGGGGAAATAGTCCAATGGCATCCATAACTGATTGCCAACTGATGGTTTATTTTTAAAGCTGGTTCACCAATAAGAATAGAATTACATATCCCTTATTCCAAGAAAATATTGGGTTCTTGAGATCTAGGAGCCCACTCAGAGTAAATTCCTATTGTTCAAAAACTCACATTTAGTATATTTTTATCTGTGAACTTTTTAGAATTTTATTTGCTCCTTAAATATACTTTATACCTTTCTGAATGAGAAGCATAAACAGAAGAGAGCAGATTTTTGCACTGAATCACACTCCTCTTATATTAATAACCTTGTTCTGCCCCCTGCTGAATGTCAAAGAAGAAATTAGAAAACTTACCCTTATTTAAAATGGATTCCACTCAGTAAGTTGTTTTGTACCAAAACATGACTTTTTGCAATGAGAAAAGCTGTGGAACTTAGGTGAGAAGGTCAAGGTGAGAAGATATCTGGGGAATGATCTCCAAACAGGATTTGCTAAGTTTATTAACACTGCAGACTCTTGAGAGACTTTTCCCATCAGAAGCCAATGCATAAAAAGTACAGGGGAAATAGCTGTGTGGATTCCTCCTTAAAGTAATAATCATAGATATACATTCTAAGCCTTATATCACCAGATGGCATTTTGAAAGCACATGTTTTTGCCAAAGTAGAATACAAGCCAATATCCTAGATACATTTCTATCAACACAACTACTCCTTTAACACTCCTGAATTCCAAGCCTCCTCTATTCATGTACGTTCCCTACATGAGTCGGAATCCTAAAGTCCTGCAAGTTCTCCTCATACTATTTATTTACTTATCACATGTAGGACAACCAAATTGGTGGCATAAATAAGAAACTGAGGCCAACTAATCCATCCTCTTTTCATTTCACAGGCAAGGATAGAAAACAGCTGAAAAAAACTTTATTACCACTGATCCAAACCCAGATGAGCATTTTTTTAAAACAATCTATTAGTGTGAAGTGTTCCTGTCTTTTCTGCAAAATATCCCAGGAGGTAAACTGATGCAACAGTCCTAGTAACTCACACCCAAAGATAAACTAGATTTGATCTGTATAGGTTTCCAAAATAGACTAGGGTCCACTTTCATTTACACATTTCAAACCATCCAAGAAATGGCTGCTTACAAATCACCAAGTTCCCAAAATGTGCTCAAGCATTCGAAACATTAAAAATAGATTATTTCCACATGTTTAAACTATGAAATCCTATGATACAAGCAATCTCTGTTTTTTCCCTAAAAGTTAGGAGACAGGCTCATACTTACGCATTTATATACCAATGATATGACTAATTTTCATACTAATCAAGTTGGTATACCACCAGTTGTCTGGTATTGTCTGGTATTATAAAATAAAAAATAATTATAAGTCATATATAATTTATAAATCTTCAGATTACAGAGGATTGCTTTCACATCTCTGATGTTTAGAGGGAACCTATCAGCTCCTTTGCCAATAATGCCTAAATTTCAAGGCTATAATGGCTTTTCCTTTTAATAGAGTGCCACATTTTTAAAGCCAGGCCAAACAGACAAATGCTGCAGAGTTTCCAGGATTGAATCTACAATCAAAACTTTTAATGTATGAATTTACTTATTCATTTACTTATTCACATTCCTAACACCATTCAATTCATCAATGACTCTGATCATATTCATAATTCACAATGAATTCACAATGGTGATTTTGACACTTGGAAGCAGAGGTAAATAAATTCCTCCGAGTGTGAGTTTAAAGCCAACCTTTTCAACTGAATCTCTTAACGCCTTAATAGAATTATACTTCAATACTAAAAATCTCAGGGCAATCTCCAATTCCTCTGGCTTTTGAAATGATGAAGACTGAAGATGATCAATATGTATGTAAAAAGCCTTGAATATAATCCCTATCCTCTTAATGAAATTATTTCACAGAAGAATATTTGCATCTGCTAGCTATTTTTTTTAATGTTGCCTACATGGTATATTTAAAAAAATTCTCTGCAATCAGGCTAAGTATTTTACTCTTAATGCTTTGGCAAAGAAAATACAACACTATGGCTGGTGTCCACCTCTGTACATGATGACAAAGTGTTTGTGCTTTAGCAAAAGTTCTGCTATCTTAATTTTAATTCTTATTATCTATAGGATATATTTACAGGCAAGTCTCTGTGTCATACCAAACTTTGATCTTACGTAAGCTGCAGCGGTAGGTTTCAAATTTTTTTACTACCGGTTCTGTGGGTGTGGTTTGGTGGGCGTGGCATGGCTTGGTGGGCATGGCAGGGGAAGGATAGTGTAAAATCTCCATTCCCACCCACTCCGGGAGAAGGATACTGCAAAATCCCCATTTCCTCTCAATCAGCTGGGACTTGGGAGGCAAAGAATAGATGGGGGGCGGGGCCAGTCAGAATTTTTACTACCGGATCTCTGAACTACTCAAAATTTCCACTACCGGTACTCCAGAACTGCTCAGAACCTGCTGAAACCCACTTCTGGTAAGCTGGTCTTCAAACATAAATAAATCTATATTGTACAAATTAACATTTCATCTGCTGTTAATTTGTTGGATTTGATTATTGGTCATAATAAAGTATTACTACTACTATTTTTTTAACTTCAGGACTGGAGAAGACAGTTGAGAATATGATGGATAGCAAATAACTAGGCTTATTTGTTTTACATCTTGCCTTTATTATTATTTTTTATAAATACTCAAGGAGGCAACATATCTAATACTCCATCCGCCTATTTTCCCCACAGTATCATACTTTAGACAGATCATACAATGACCATGCTCTCTGTGGAAGTCAAAAGTGCTGTAAAAGAAAAAGGATGATCATTAACAAGGTGAATGGACTGAATTATACCAAGAATGAATGAAAGATTGGAAGGTCTGAAGGTGCAGGTTGGGGACAGAGCCTCCTGAAGAAAATCTATCTATAGGATCACTAAGAATCAACACAGTCTTGATGGTACATAATCAATTTTTTGTTTAATAAGTTTTATTTAATAAAGACATCATTGCCTGTTCTCTATTGAGGGTTTAATCATGCCATTAATGTGGCATTATATGAAATTAAGAATGGCCAAAGAAAATAATGTAAGTAATTAGAAATGAGTTGATATTATTGTGCAGCACACCTATCTCTTTCAATCTCGTCTGAATCAGGTGTTAGACTTTTTAGACGCAGTACAGGGCTGGATGGAGATCAATCGAATTCCATTTTGAAAAGATAGTGATGGTATTGGTGAATTAATACCATTGAGTTTAAATAATGGGAGTTTAAATAATGGGAAAACAGCATTTTCTGGATGTGAGCCTGCCATAAAATTTGAGGTATAGTTATTCCTGATCTAGTTTGTTATGGAAAACTTTGCTGGTAACACCAACTAGAAATACCTCTAGCTGTCCATGTTTAGCTGATGCAAAGGTTGGTTGAGTGTCGAAACTTTGCTTGTATTATTTACATTTAAGAGTAGCTCAAAATATTGCCGTTTATATAAGATCCTTACGGCAAAAGTCCTCTTGTAGTATACACCAACCTATACCATTTTTGGAAGGAGTCGTAATCATCCTTTGTTGACAGGTAGTGTCTTGAAGAGAGGGGAGAATTACATGGCTCTCACAGTTGTGACACCCTCTAAGGAACTCAAGGCTCTTGTAAGCGCTTCAATAGTTCAGTTTTGCAAGTTGAGGCTGGTATATCTCTTGACTGAGTTTCTTTTTAAATAAGTCTGCTATTTTACCAACAGTTATAGTAATATTTTCATTCTAGATGACTTGCATTTTATTTCAGTGCAGTAAATCACTGTGATTTTATTAATCATTTCTGTCCTGGAGTAAGTCTTTGCAAAGGATGGTATACAAACATCTTAAATACATGAGCTGTTAGTCAAACGAACTAATCATATGACACAGTATAAACTGATTGATGTTCAATTTGTACAGATACTGTTTAAATAAACAAAAATGTAAATGTTTTCAATAAAATATGAAACAAGACTGTGCACAGCTGGTTGTAGCGTGATCCAGATGACAAGCAACTCAACATTTGTCTCTGCCTTCTAAGAGAAGGGAGTAAAGGAAGAATTAGATGAAACAGATTACTACCAGTTTAATAGAAACACAAAATTAATAACTGTATAAATAAGTTGCACGGAGAGAGAAAAACTAAAGATACTAAAGCATCTTTTTCCCAAGGATCTACAGTATTTTAAATATATATCTTAATACAATACAGAATCACTTTTTACTAAACGAAAATGTTCTCTGGAAAAGGTTTCAATACTTTCACTGCCTTGTTTTGGAACTCCCTGATCCATCTGGCTTTTAAAGGCATATTTCCCCCTGAACCAAACAATTGAAGAGATGACTCTTTACTAGCTGACAACATTGAGTTTCAGCCGAAATGATACAGGAGTTGGTATTTTTATGACATCTGTGGACTTTCATCTGACTTCAGTTTTCTTGCTGCAGTACAATCTGCAAAGTGTGCATTCAGTATTTTCAGCTCTTCTTAAATTAGCTCATTTGATCATTACAGCCTCCTTAAGGAAAACATAAGCCATATTCAAGCACATGGGGAAATACCACAATTTGAGGATAGACTGAACAGCATCCAGATGGAGAAAAGATTTCACTTCCAGACAGTTGTTATAGGTCCCGCTTCTATTTGCAAGAAAAACATGTGTGTCCCTCCTTTCATGGACACCTTGCTTTACACAAGGAAGGAAGAGGGACAACACACAGTCTCCTCCACAACTTTTTATGATGGAAATATTCCATGATGATCCTGATCAAACCTCCTGATTCATTCCATCTCCCCCTCCTTTTTTTTAAGTCTGGGGGTGGGGTCTCAGTCAATGACATCAAAGAACTCACACAAGAGAAGGAGTTGACACAACTCTTTTACTGCCGCATAAAGAAAAGCCATTAATATACAAATAGATGTTTAGAAATATTTTTATGTTTGCATCATTACAGGAAAAGCATTAATTATCACCATCATAGCAGTTGGAACTTTTACTCAGAAATGTCTGATTATCTTTCTAAATAAATAAGACCATTGAAAGGCCCTGCCCTGAATCCCAAAGAAATCAATCCAAAACAGAGGACAATCTGCATAACTACACAGGAACTTCTCAGGCTGGGGGGACAGAGCTACAGTAAGATTGCAATTTCTACACCTAGTATGGACTGCTACACTATATTTACATGTTTATTTTTTTATATGTGTCTTTTGTTGTGACCGAAATACATTACAGCAATAAAAAAAATAGATGTTACTATGTTAGATTGCTATGCTGCCTTTCTGTCATGAAAAATGGCACTACATACCAAGTCAAACGACAGGACACCTTTCTGAAACGTTTTCAAATTCAGAAACACCATTCTGAAAAATTAAGAACTGACACAGAATGGTTACGAATTCATAACTTTGGTCCTACCTTTGGTTTTCAGAAGTTGTGTTACACAGGCATAGCTGTCCCAAAAGACAGATCTCTTCCCCCCGCCCCCCATGCCACCCAATAAAATGACGACTTTCACCACAGCAGGTAAGAAAATGTTTTCTATGTAAAATGATCTGGAGGTACCTTCTCTTGACCATATATATACTGTTCCTTAGGATTGCTAATTCAGAAGTAAAAAGCATTGAAAAAGAAGAGGAAGAGAGCCATTTCTTAAAAACAAAAGGAGAAGAATGGTTACACATTTTGTTTCATATCTCAGATTTCAGAATGAAAATTGGAAATTAGGTTTATGCTTCAAGTAGTAGTGATGACCCCCCACCTCCCTGTTTCTATAACATGTAGATCAATATCCAGAAATTAATTGAAGGGCTCAAAGATGACACAAAGACTGTGAGAAGTCACTGGGAAAAAACAAAAAACAAAACAAAACCAGCATTCATTGTTTATTTTCAAAAAGCAGAGTTCAAATTGAATCTTAACCCTGTCACCTTCCTTTAACTAAAAAAGAAGTAATCAAGCATAAGATTCAATCATATATTCCATCTGTCTTTCCAGGCAGCTAATTGCCTGTTTGTAAAAACAGCTACAAGAGGGGGTAAATGTCAGCACATCTGGACTATATACCAGCTTCTCCAGCTTGATAAGTGGCAAGATCAGTTGGGCTTATTCTCAGTGATACTCAGTGATACTCAGGAGAATACATTTCTGTCTTATTTTGCCTATCGCTAAGAATTATGCCTGAGTATTTCAATTCCAGGAAGCCCTAAGTAGAAGCAACTTTTCAAACACAAAAAGTGAGTCCTGCTAAACTCAATCAGGCTTATTTAAGGGAACATACACAGCAACTTCCTTGTCTGAATATACATCATCAATCTGAGCCTTGAATAGCAAAAATGTGCCATTTTTTATTTCTCATTAGATTATGGTTGATTGAATCAATAAACTCTTAAACCGTTACCATGAATAACTACCATTCATTCATACATTGGAAGGGTTCTCTAGAGAGACACCAGTGGTGTGTTTTCTTTTTTCTTTTTTTGTTAAGGTTGGATTCAGGAGAAAACTTATTAATTGCTTGCCTGCTTGCTTGGTACAGACAGATTCGATTTTTTAAAAAATTGCTTCCCATGTTATTTTAGTAAACAAGCAGAGGAATAATAATACTACCACAATGTTTTAGATATATTCAGAGATATCAGAAACAACATAAGTACTTCAATGCTGCTTTTTTAGAGATAAAGAAACTTAAGAAAATTTTGCTGCCGTAAAAGTGTATCAATCCAAAGGCTCTTCACACAAACTTAACATATTTTTCCATATTTACTGCTATAGTTTTAATAAAGCAATCTCTGTTAGGTGGTCTTGTAAGTATATCAATAGTTAGAAAATCTGTTTATTTAATTAGACATATTTAGCAAAGAATCCAACTCCCCAGACTCCAGGTTGCATATAGTGATTAGATTAAACAAAACAGGTACAGTAGTTTTGGAATTAACCTGCTGAAAGCTCTTATGCACTAATTGTGTTATTGCCCACATAACTGATAGGATGAGGTGCTTCTTAGTGCTTCAGTTTGACAAAAGGCCAAGACCATTTCTAAGGGAGAATGAGTGCTCTCAGGTTCTTTATACCTCAGCATGAAAGGGGCACATTGTTACCCGCATGGAAGTGATCCATTTCCTGAAACACTGAATCAAGGTGACCACTGCACTCACCAAGCAGCACCAAGCCTTTAGGATTCACTCTCTCTCAATCAGCTCAGTAAATAAAGCTTGTGGGACTGATCATCATCAAAAATGCTTCTGTAACAAGGAAGTGCATTTTCTATTAGGGAACCTCCTAGATCAAAGGATGGAGACAAACCAAAGTGTGACTCAAACCCAAACTCAAAGGCTGCTCAATATGCAACTTTCCCAAAGTGTTGAGGATTTCAGTCACTCCTCTTCTTCTTCAAGACACTCCAATCTTCAGCCACCCGCTAATATTTGCCACCAGAAGGGACAATTCACAACTGCAAACCCAATTCACATCAATACTGTAATGTAAGCAGAGCTGTCCTCAAGTGAAAGTCTAGTCTGCCAGCTTCCCTTTCTTAATAAATGGTGTGTCATTAATAACTAAATTCTGTTCCAAAACTCAGCCTAGCCATTGTGCATCCACACATACCGTGAAATGTGTCAAACAAGAGGTACCAATTGTGTACATAGCGTTTAAACAAGTCTGTGATTACTCTCATATCTCTACAGGATTATTACCAATAAAACTCACAAGATAAATTGGTAATGTAATTTACCATCAGTTTCCCAGGGGAAACAAATAGGCTTAATGCATATAAAACAATAGATTTATTTTTAAAGAATTCCAGAAAAAAATATTTTGAAGCTTTTAAACCTGCAAGATACCAGTCATCCCCTGCAAGTCCTGAAAAGGGCAAGCTAAAAAAGGAATGAAACTCAGCCCTCAAAAGGGGACTGCATTAAGCAAATTCAATGGATGTTAAAGCTGCAATCTGACTTAATAATAAAACAGAAGGAAAGTTATTTATAGAGCAATCGTATTCCTGTCTACTCAAAAGAATGTCTCATTCTGTTCAATGCAACTTGCTAGCAAGAAAGCCTGCATGATATTGCCACTTAAATGAAGTATATAAAAAAGACAATTGTCTGTTTAATTTCTATGTATTTATTTGCCATGAGACCAGACAAACTAAAAGAACAAAGTGTTCTTTGCAGAAAAAAAAATAAGGAAAAAAAACCAAGACTGTATTGCCTGGAACCCTCATGATTAATATCAAATACTCTCCACCCCACCATCACTAAAGAAAGGAGCTCTTTTCAGTGTGAGTTTAGAGAGCCTCAATTGTGAAACTGCACCCTGGGCTGTCACAGCACAAACAAGCCGGATCCCTGCTGGCATTGCCAAAGCATTGGCTGAGATTTCTGAATATCAGTCTCTCCCAGCTTGGAAATAGCAAAGAGCTGGGGTTAAGATGGTTTTTTACAAGAGGAGTGTGAATCCTGTGGCCCCAAAAGTTTTGGGTATGCCTCCTCCAGCCACTCCCGAAGTTACCACCTAATTCTAATTTTTAATATGGCTGAAAGAAAAAGAACTTACAGTAAATTAATTGGCAGTAATCACAGAAATAATATTTAAATTATTTTAATTGAATTTACATTCAATCAATTCTTTTCCACTTCATTCTGGTCCCTACCTAGAGTGTAGCTCCTGGCATGTCTTTTTATGGTTCACCCCCCAAAAAAGTTTCCTAAAAGAATACAAAAAAAAAAAAAAAGACAGAAGAAATTCACCATTATTTTACCGAGAAACATCATTCTTTTGCATTGGCCAATGGCATCAGAACAGTAGAGATTTTTGTTCCTGAAGAGTAAGTCTGTTCACAGCGTTTTGCTGAGTTTGTCCTGTGTATGGCTGTTTTGCTTCCTCCTTCCCCCCCCCCCCCCATTCTTCTGGGCTCCTTTACTCCTCTTCTACTCCTAGGCAAATCTATTTTGACTATCTCAGAAGCACCAGAATCCCATGGAGGCGACCTTCCTTTCTGCTCCTCCCCTTTCTTTCTCTTTACCATATCAAATCATTTTTGCCTTGCTGGTATTTTCTCTGTTCCCAAACATATTTGCTACAAGTGCCTTAGGCTGCCTTATACCAAAGCAGACTTCCGATCTATCCAACCAAGAAACTCTGAGGAAGCAGCAGCAATTTTCCAATCTCTTAGGCAGCCAGATCTTCTCCAGCCTTGCCCTTCCTCAGACAGAAGCTGAATCTGGGACTCTGTGCATGTGCCGCAACAAGCCCTTATGGGGCTTGTGCAATCTCTGATTGAAAACATCCTGACAGTCTTCCAAACGTGCCCAAGGAGTAGACCAGAGTTTTTAATAGCCTGCATGATCTCATTTATTTGCATGACTTTTAATCCTTACTTACCACAGGCAATTCTTATGCACCACAGATGACCAAGGTTAGCTGCTACATTTATAAATCTGCACTATGACCGAGACTGAAAAAGACTTTGTACCATATTAGATTTATATCTTGCCTTCAATTCAAAAGCTAAAAGTGGCACACGTGGCACACCCCCATCCTAATCCCATCACCACCATAACCCTGTAAGGTAGGCTGGGCTGAGAGAAAAGGACTGGCTCAAAATCAACCAGGAATTGACTAGACCCTCTATTTCTTCTCCAACGCAAAGACTGCTGGAAGTCCAAAAGAAATGCCACCCCATCTGAGTGACCAGATAGCTGCTTTCCTTTTCTTCTCCTCCACTCCACAATCACTGGAACAGAGTTAGCCAGCCATTTTTATTTATTTATTTATTTTGGTCTCAAGCTTAATGAACCAAAGTGAGGAAAATGAATCAGGGATCATTTCAGGGCTTCTGGCAAGGAGAGCAGCAGTACGAATCTATATCAATAAGCCAGAAACCTGGCTTCTTGGCTCCTTCCAGCCCCTGAAAGGTAATTATGCTCATCACGTCAACTTGCCATTTTACCGATTCCCCCCAGTGAAAGAGCACAGCTGGTGATTAAGCTCCCCTTGAAAGCCCTTTGCTGGGTTGAGACAGATGGTTTCAGAATCCCCACCCACCCCATTCACAAGCAGCCATGCAGGCTCCTCTGCCCAATACAAATCTTGTGAGGGGGGTGTTGTTGGGGCTTACTCTCATCTGACAGAGGAGAGGCTTGGTGCCTACGAGAGCGCCCCCTGGTGATGCTGAAGAAAAGGTAACTCAGAGCTCTGGCTGAAGAGGAAGCTGGTGACAATCAGATTTTGTTCTCTGCATATGAAGACAATGGGCTTAGCGCCTTGTTTGGCATCCAGAACTACAGTGGATGAACACAGCTCTATTTGAGAGGTGTACATCCATTAATATATGCATAGTTTAATCAAGCATAAGGATAAGACTCCTTGGATGGGCTGGATCAACAAGGAGCTTATTTATTTAAGCTTTTCATCACACAGTTCTTAATTATCACCTGATTTATGAGACATCATGCAAAGCAGCCCACATTAGCCAGGGATTCTGGGAATAGCACACAGTATGGAAAAGACTCCAACTGGGAAGGCTGAAGGGAAACTAGAGCAACATGTTGAAGTCCCTTTGGGGTGCAATGTATTGGGTATTTTAGAAGGTATGTCTTCCTCCAGTCTATCTCAGCTCCTTGTGGTTATGTGGATTTGTCCATGTTATATTCTTCTGCACAATGCAGAAGTGTTTTGCCTGCCTTCCTCTTGGATTTTCTTCAATTTTCCAGCCTATTCTACACGTTGGGGTTTTCTAGTTTTCTCCATCAAACTGTTAAGCAGTTCCAATCCTGCTTAGGTTTTCTGAGATCAGTCAGTCAGCTGGGTTCTGCCACCTGTTACATCTTATATTTCCTCTGGTTTAGTTAATTTTCTTGTATATTTGTATTGTGGGAAGAGGATGGCATGGAAACCATACTAGAAACCGAACTCCTCAGAGCTAATGTTCCAATTTGTTTTTATATTTACAAATAACTACAGTTGAATTATTAGGGTTCAAACAAAAACCATAGATCATGACAAGGGGTTGGCAGTTTGCCATGTGACTGCTTGGTTATCTCTTTAATAGCATTGCAGTGATGAGTCAACAATATATCACAATGCACACAGCTCACCCTGCACATAAAACACTGTGGAAGGTGTTGGAAATGAGAACGGAAAGCGCTGTCCAGCATCTCCTTGAGATTTTTATCTGGACTACACTGAAATTGTCCTTCAGCCAAATTTCAAATAAATAAATAAATATGTGAGCTCGGCATCAGTTCTAGACTGAAGAATCTCTACGTGTGAGGATTCATTTATACAATCTGCACTAAACCCTCCCAGCCCCCTGAGAAATATTCCCCGGGAAATAAATCCGTGTCCTGGCTTCAGCTCCATAGCAACCCAGAAAAGCAAGGATGAACCTGTTGCTGCTATTCGACATCAGGCAGGGTGACGCCCATAGCAGCACCGTTTTCAGAAGAGGAACACTGTCACTGCGAGCTGTGAAGTAACGTCAGCACCACCAATTTCGCAGAGCTAATGCTCTCTCAGCACATTTTCTAGGGCTTCTGGAAAAAGAGCCAAATCTCCAGATCCTGCCTTCACTTAAAAGGAACCAGGGAACAGCAAAAGAAAACCAATCAGTCCTGTGATGGGGGTGCATCCTCTGCAAGACACTAAATGGAAAAAGAAACTGCATCTGCCACAGACCGAGTGGTCACTGTGGGAGACTGGAGAGAGGGATTAAAAAGGAAAGAGACATAGAGTCACTTTATAGGTCAGTCCATAGAGCAACGCTATGTCTACAGAGAGATGGGCCAGAGAAGCAGGAAGAATGACATGTCATTCATATAACGACAATAAATGATGTGTGAAAAATTATGATACCGACAACTCAAATTACAGAAACCAGTTTTTACAGAAAGTACATTTGTACATGCTGGAAGCTGGAAATGAAAATTTAGCTTTTATCTGCTTGCTTTTGATCCTTGCAGTGAGAGAGATTTTACAGCTTGGGTAGATGGTGGAATGGAGAAAAGATTCTGTCAGTCCTCAGGGGCACACCTCCTCCTTTCCCCAAAGCCAGTCTCCATAGAAGCAGCCTTCATTTGAATGTTAGGGTGTGAACACTATCCCAAACCTGTACGCCAATGACTCAGGATGTCTGTCTTTGGAAGATCGTTCGTACTGAAAGACAAAAGGCTGCACCAGACAGCCGCTCCAGCAAAGGATTTTTGCACTCTTTACCTGCACTTAGTTAGGCATGAACATTTTGCACACTGTTTCACTTCCACCAGAGCTTTGTTCTCCACTGCCTCACTGTGGTTATCCCACATTTTCAGCTATCCCTTTTTTTATGGCTGATCATTTCAATAGAAGGAAAAATTGGGGGAAGGAGAGGTGGTCTCTTCCATTTGCTTGCTTGTCCCCAGTCCTTCCTCGGAAAAACCTTTCAATTTTCCAGAGTTATTTACTAGAGGTTAAGAGTTACAGTCCTAAGAGCATTTGTATCCCAGGCTCACCGATCAACAAAATTAAACTTAATCTCTTTTCAAGAGGGGGAGGGGGAGATGAAGGTTATCAGTCACCTTCAAAGCATGTTTGCTTAATAGTTGGAGACTGCAGTTGGAAATCTTCCCATTGCTGCTCTTTCTCCATTGATCAAAATTGTACAGATTGAACAAAGCCTCACCAAAAAATTGTCAGGCTTTCTCAGCTGGGGCACTGAAGGGTGGGACTTATTGAAAATCTGCTCCCTTCCCCTCCCTTCTTCCTATTTTCTTGACATTTCTGTCCTTAAACAAAAGAAGGGTAGTCAGAGAAAGAGATGCTGCTACTGCATAACTGCATCGTTCTTTTACAGGGAGGGGAGAAAAGCCTTTAAAAAAGGCATTGTGTCTGCTTTAAGTCGGGGGGGGGGTTGAAATCATTGGGAACCAAATTTTGCTAGCCTAGGAAACCTTAAACAGTCACAAGATGGGGAGAAGGTGTTGGAGCTCTTTTGTTCTTTCCTCCTCACAACAGAACACGTGCACACACATTTCCAAAGCCACCACCCCAAATTCAGCGTCTCCCCTCCGGCTGGAAGTGGGGAGGGGGGAAAACCCTTATTTATTTGATTTTCCAGTCAGGTTTTCCCAAGGCGGCTCAAAATCCTTTGGCCAGCAGCTCGACCTTCTGCTTAGGACCAATTCTCGACTGGTCCTGCCTTATCGCCTTCCACCTTCTCTAAAGGTGGCAGGATTTGTCCTCGGCTACCGAAAGAAATCGGCCGCTGCCTGCCACCACCCCGACCCAGCCCGAACAGGTTCCCTTAAAAGAATGCCGCCGCCGCCGCCGCCGCCGCCGCCAAGGGGAAACCGCTGTGGCTTGCCTCTTCCACCCGGGGGGCAACCCAGCAAAGAGACCCCGCCGGACGGCTTCTAGGGAAGGCGGTTTCCTCTACCCGGGCAGTGACCCAACCCAGGAGGAGACCCTTCACTCAGGCGAAATAAGCGGCGAGGAAAGGTGGGCAGGCGGAGAAGGGCAGAAGAGAGAACATGGGAACAGCGGGGCTGAAGGAGAAGGAGAAACCCCGTCTGGATTTCTGCCCGGCGGGGCAGGGAGGTTGACGCGGCCGGAGCTCAACTCCGAGGGGCCGAGGATGCGCCGGGAGGGAGCCCTTACCCGAGACAGCTGCTCCGGCGAATCCCACAAACTGCGGAGACGAGAAGCTGCAGACAAAACCTGCAACCGAGGAACGAAGACGCCGCCTGCGCCGCCGCCGCCAGCCCCTGGGACACACCTCCTCCCTTCAGCCGCTCCGGCCCGGCCCCCTCGCCCCTTTTACTCCACGCCCAGCCGTCGCAGCGCCACCCTCGCCTCGCCGCGCTCGGGCTTTTCTCGCTCTCCGACCCAACGAGCAGGCTTCTTAGCTGGGCGGGCCCCGGCAGCCAAGCAGCCCGGCGGGGAAAGTCGCCGCAAAGCAGCCCCGGCGCTGTACGGGAGGCGGCTGGGCGCGGCGTCGGAGCTTTCGCGCGGACCTTCAGCCGGGCGGAAACCTGCAGGTGGTCGCCGGGGGAGGTGACGGCAGCAGCAGCGAGAAGTGGGGAGAAGGGGAGGTGTTGGCGAGCATCACCACCCTGGCGCTCTTCTCTAGCAGCCTCGATAGTTTTGCGTCCCCATTTGAGCCATATAAGACTATTTGCGGCTCTGCATTAGGTGCATATGGCCGGCGGAGGAATCCTGCTTCGCGGCAGGTGGCTGGTGACAGCCAGCAGTACCTAAGCGTGTATGTAGCATGGAGAAACTAAATTGTCAGCGTCCAACCAGCATGCACCGTTGCATTTACCTTGCAAGGGTGGCGACTGGACGTCCCGGAGAGTGGACGGACCTTGGTCGTTTGTAGCAATCTGTACCGGAAAGAAAATCATTGAAGTAGAATCGCGAGTTAGCGCAGTTTTGCATCCGTGCGGTATTCTTGCCAGAACAGCTTGACCGAAAGTCAGGCTTCTTAATGTACAACGCCATCTTCTGGCGGCGCAGCCAAAAGGCCGCTCTAACCTTCCCTAGCCACATCACAAAATCTTCTCTTTCTCGTGTTAATGGACCACCCCCCCAAAAAAAGAGCAGTTTTATATACCTATATATAGGTCTTTGCAGAAGGTGTCTGACCATGCCCTCTGGGCTGTCAGCCTGGTGTCTGAACTCTCCAGTACTTTTCTCAGCAAAAGTTTGCAAGAAGCAATTTGAACGTGTCAAGACAGCTGCATATCTGAGCAGCATCTCACATTTTGTCTCCAAAAAAAGGTGTGATCTAGCGAAAAAAGCAAACACAAAGAAGTAGGGACAAAACATTGCATCAAGAACTGCTGAGCATTTAAAGTTTTGCATGGTTGTGCTACCAACTTAGAAGAGGTTCACTGTTGAGTCAACAATATCTCCAGACTTTCAGTTGTTAAAGAATCTTAATCATTTAAGCGTGGTGAACTGAAGGAGGAAAGAATCGATACATTGGAAGTAGTAGAAGCTGCAGTAATAAGGTTTGGTCTGGTCTATGTCTCTTCAGTGATTATTCCCTCCACATCAAAGGAAAGACTGGTTTTCAACAGTGATTTGGTTGCAAGCCTCTTTGATGGGACTGAAGCTACTGGCATTGCCTTCCAAAGCCCAAGAGATGGATGGGCCTGTTTTTGCTCCCTTGCATTCAGCAAGATCCCCTGAAGGCAGCAAAGCATGAAAGGAAAAACAGTAGCAAGATAGAAGGTTTACATAAGGATGGATTCTGCCAATCTGTCAGGAAAGATTGAAATCTGGTGTGTGTGTGTGTGTGTGCTATGGTCACTGCAGTATTCTGCCTTGGCAGTCTTAAGGGGATTAAAAAGCCTTTTTAAGGTTTTAAGGCAGGAGGGCAATTTTTCGTATATTCTAGACCCTGAATATACTAAGCTTATATCACATACAGTATGTACTGAAAGAAAGAAACTTCATCTGAAGACAAAGAAAACCCAAGCGAATTTCAAGGTTTTGCTCCAGAGCAAGCAGTTGCCATGGAGATGGCAGTGTGTCAATACAGGTGCCACGTTTCAACATCCTATTTTCAAATTCTGGCTGACAGCATGTTGAATATGTCAATATGCCCTCAATTAAGGCCACGGTTCTCGCCCAATTCCCTGTTTTGCTCATCTAGGGCCCTTCAATTAATAAATGTGGTGGTATTTGTCAATTGTGGCAAGTCCTAAAAGGTTCGCTGATGCCTATTTTATTTTTCCATTCTTTTCCATTCCTATAGATCTTTTTTATTCTCACAGGCCTTTTGGGGGTTTTCAGGGAAATTCTCGGATTCTGGATTTTAAAAGGTTTTCTTGAGAAAAAGAACCGTTATTGCTGTCCATCAGTTTATTGCTAAACTCATTCATAGTTCTTAAGTACTCTATTATGAATTGGATGGCTGGATCTTCAAAATAAAACTGATCTTCATAAAGTACATGGGTATATATATCATCTACACAGTCCAGAGCATTACCACTATTTCATTACAGCATATTGTGCCTAATGCCTGGATAGTTTTATTTGATAGCAGAGTGTAACAGAGATGTTTCTGGCCTTTTGGGGGTTGATTTAATGCTATCTGGTGAGAAAATTTGAGTTGGGCTGATGATTCTGCATTTCTGGGAGAAGCTATATAACTTAAGCAGAAGGAAATCTTGTTGGTTCAGGAATTATAAGGGCCCTTTTTCAAATGGTATTGGCAGAGAATTATCTCTGTTGCTGTCTCTGCCATCACCATTTTCTTGGGAAGAAAGCAAAGAAATGACAGGAGGTACAGTAGCAGTGCAGGCAGTGATGGGCTTGTCATGGGTTGCATACATGTCTCTACTGCATTGTGATCTGCACTGTCTGCCGGTTGACTTCTGGGTACAATTCAGAGTGCTGGTTATACCTATAAAACCCTTCATGGCAATGAATCTTTTACTCGTTACAACATAGAATATTAGGATTGGAAGGGACCTTGCAGGTGTTCTAGTCTAAACCCCTGCTCAAGCAGGAGACCCTGAACCATTCTGGACAAAGGGATTCTTGAAAACCTCCAGTGATGGAGCACCTGGTGCTAAGCTGTTCCGCTGATTAATTCCTCACTGTCAGGAAATTTCTCCTTAGTTCTAGGTTGGATCTCTCTTTAATGATTTTCCACCTGTTCCTTCTCGTCCGGCCCTCAGATGCTTAAGCACTGTCATCATGCAGGACACAGGATAGAGGCCTTCTTGGTGATGGCTCCTGCCCTCTGGTATGACCTGCCCTCTGGAGATTCATACTGCTCCCAGCCTTTTACTTTTCCGCCAATTGCTCAGCAGTTGGTTCTTCTCCCAGGACTTGAGTAAGTAAGAATAGGGGCTGAGGCACTTTGGGTGTTGATTCTGTCTTCCGGTCAGCTGTATTGTAATGTAATGGCTGCAATAAAGTTAAGTAAATGAGCAACCACAAATCTTTTCAATAAAAAAGGGGTTAATGTTTCCGGCAATCCTTCATCACGAGTTTTTGTTTGATTGGAAACCTCATAATTTCCTTTCAAAAACAGCAATGGACATTAAGTCTTCCAAGAGTTAGGTATCTTCTCAATTTAGGAATTTTTTATTTGTTTTGGGTTCCTAGCCACCGTGACTTTTAATTTCTGTGGCCATGCACCTGCACAAGATTCTGGATGACTTACAGAGGTCAAAACAGGCAATATGTACAATTTAAAGCAATACATATGGCCACACTAGGAGATAAAACCATGATAATTTATAACAGGCCACTTAGGAAATCAAGCCTATTTTTGTTAGTGATCTCGGTTATGTATGCTTTTAATTTACCAAGCAATTTCAGTGTTGATAGCTGCAGAATTTTATCTAAACATCGTTTCATCTCACAAAACAGGTCTCCATACTTTCATGCTGCTTCTTCTCAGGCAGAGGTTCTTCCTTGCTAAAAGGACCATGCTTTTCTGCTGTAGGACATCTAGAAATGTTGCAAGAGATTGTCCACTTTGTAAGAGCCTGGAGTCTTTCTGGCATATGAATCATGTTTCCATCTACATATCAGGCAGGATAAAGCTGAGTTAACAGGTCTGACCTCTCCCACACCCGATTCTCCATCCCAATTCTCAAAGTCCTTCTTCACTCACCATACATAGTCTTCTTTGGAAATTTTGAAACACCCAGTATAGAGGTAAAATTAGTTGCTCTGTTTGGATATAAGTAAAGATGATTGCAAAATGGACAATAATGTTACCCCCAAAATTGTCTTTAGAACATACAACCCCCCTACACCTACACCATCTGTCAATTTCATTGCAGACTCGGTCATTTTCATAGTGCAGATGGAAAACCTGCTCACTTGTTTTTTCATGCTTATAATCAATATTTTCCCACCTGCTTCATTTCCTTCCAGGTGAGATTCTAGTCTCTGTTTGAACTGGCATTAGTTGGAGAAGACTCATATTTCTTTCCCAGCCTTTTTGGCTCATAAATTCCTCCCTATTTAAAATGAAAGGGAAAACTATAACTTCAATTAGTACCAACCATGGGTCTTTTTTAAAAAAAAATTGATGGGGCTCTTGATTCAAACTTCTGGTTTAACAACAGCAATAAATCTTTCAATTTCTTTCTTCAAAAAGCAGAATATAAAACAGATGCCATTCCTTTAAAAACTGAAATATCGTTTTATTTCATTAGTTAGGAACACTTACATTTTTTTGATGAGGGGGAGAAAGCAGGAATAAAGAAGAGAAGAAATACCTTGCCCTGAGAAACCCCTCCTAATATATTTCAGTCTTGCCTTTTCTTTATCTCCCCAACCAGCAGTGCTCCTATTTCAGTCTTACCCTTCTCAGTAGATTTCTGTAGAAAGAAGACAAACAGACAAATGGTGGGAACACATGAAAAGTTTCAAACTATCTGAGCTCCTGATAAAACACTATGAGTGAAGCGTGGCTGTTTTACAAAAGGATCTCATGTGGGTGGTCTATATAACTATAACTTTGTTAAAATAACAGTTTCACACCCCATCTGTATATGGACAATGTTTTTGGAAGTATCTTAGTCTGTACACTGATAATTATTTTGTGCATACATGCTCCAACTATACTCAGACTTCTCACTTCAGTGCAGACATATGAGAATATACCAAATATTAAAGTAAACTTAATCCACATTCCATAATAAAGATTAAAAGACTGATGTCAGGATAATGACTTGTCCAGGTTACTCAGAGAGCTTGTGACTCAACAAGATTTTCTGCTTTTTTTTCCAACTCCCAGCAGCGGTGCTGAAGCTGGCCAGTTTCTGAGAGGAGAAGCATATGTAAAATAGCACAGTGGACAAAGGCAGGCTGGCTGTAGGGCAAGAAACCTATCAGGAAAATTGGCAGAAGGAGGCCTTACTCTTCTTCAATTGTCCAGTGGGAATTTGCTCTTTGTTATTTCAAATGGCCAGTGGAGAATCATGAAAAGAAATGGCTCAACAGAGCAAATATTCAAAGAGGGAAACTCCAGGGATGAAGTCTTTTCTCTCTCAGATATCAAGAATGATATATTTAGCCATCTGGAACTCCCCCCCCCGCCCCCATGTGAGGTTGGTCCCAACCCTCCTATCCTTTCCGTAAGGGCTCTGCCATTTGGTTTGGGGGCCCAGTGGAGAAACAGTGTAGTGGAGGTGGTTGATTAACAACAGATCTCACCTTTCTTTACTCTGCCCTCACACTCCCCATCCTTAGATTTTAATGTTTGATTTTATTTATTTATGTTTTAATGTATATATATAGATATAGATATAGTTTTATGACTTTAAGCTACCCAGAGTTACCCTATGGTTGGATGGGCAGCTGAATGAATGAATGAATCAATGAATGAATGAATGAATGAATGGTTCCTATGCAAAGTTATAATCTTTGGAGTAATGTACCACTTGAACACTTTTCTGAAGCAGAAGAGGCCTGAGAAAAAGACAGAGTGGGAGAAAGAAGAACAACTGGACAACTGAAATAGGACCAAAAAGGCTACCAACAGTAATTATAAGTCCAATATTAATTTAAATCAACAGCAGACAAGAAACCAATGGAGTCATGCTGAGCTGACCTAATGGAGAAAAAATTCAGCGTTTTGGATCACATGTCTTACAGACTTCAGACTGGATAGTTTAGATAGTTTTATTTACAATAAATGTGCCATTCTTCCAATGCTAACTGAGATATATGTTCTGCCTATGAATGTACTGGAGCTCCAAAATGTACTGGTTTTCCAAATCACTGAACTCTCCCAAGAGTTAAACTACATCTTTACTTCTGCTCTAGAAAATAATAATACAAATTGATTAGTCATCTTGCATTGAGGTAGATGACTAGTCAAGAACGGAAACAGAGATTGACATGGAATGTTCTCATTTCTTTTTACTTGCCTCCTCTTCATGTTTTGTTATTATGTACTTGTAACTTTGTTGGAACATACATTTCCTGAAAACTATGATTCAGGTTTTCTTTGTGCTCTTTCAGTATAGTGAGTACATTTCAATATATTAAATATATTTTCATCTTAACACTTTTGCATAAATCTTTCCACTATGATCTGGGAAGTATAGATTAAAAAGTCATAATCTTTGTCACAATTGCTCTAGTGATTTTATGTCTACCTCTGGAAAAGCTTACAAGGAAATGTTCTGCCACGTGAGTGGTGGGATGTGATAAATTAGTGCACAATTTCTAATGCCTCCTCGAACTCAGAAATTTGCAAAGCAAAATACCAGATGAAACCTTTTTATAAGAGTGTTACCAAGTGAGAAAGTACAGGTGTCAGAAAGAGGGGAGTGCATCTCAAAGTGATTGTGTGTGTGTGTGTGTGTGTGTGTGTGTGTGTGTGTGTGTGTTTGTGTGTGTAGAAGCTCACTGGTGCTATTTGATGTTTACAGTGAAAAACACATCTGTGGAGGCTTTTGCAGGCTGGTGGGTTTCCATGGAAACACTCGTGCCAGCATCTGGTAGTCTGTTAATAAATTGATGTCTCTATTATTGTTATATCTCAAAAGTCAAGAGCATGCAGTGAAAACAAGTCTTGTGTTATTTCTTTGAGTGTAAAGGAATATTAATTCCCAAAAAATTCTGAGAACTCCCACAATTGAATATAAGAAAAATGAAGAAAGATCCAGAAGTGTTAATCCAAAGGTCAGTGATATCCAATCAGCACATGTGTTTGGGAAATACGGTCCAGGACTTAATTTCACTGAATTTAAAGTGCTGTTTCCAGTGCTGAGCCAAGAGACAGCAGAGTCAATGGCAGCCATACAGACCTCAGAGTGTCCAAGGTTTGTCAATTTACATTACTAATCAAGGGAGGAAATACATTGAGTTTCTCTCCTCCTCCAGGCAGCCAGGCCAAAATAAGAAATAAATAAACAATCCGACATTTGCTGGTTGATATTTAAATTAGTCTGTTTCAGGCTACCAGACAACAGAGTCTGCTATGGAGCTCTCCACGGAAAGATGCAATGTCTCTGGTGCTTTTATTTTATTTCTTACTTCCTCCTCTCTACTTCTGTTGAGAGGCTGATACAGATGCCCTTTGGAGATGACTGTTCTTCCCAAACCAACATGGCAGAGAATGTTAAATGACCAGTTCTGCTTGGGCCACTCTCACATTATCGACTGAATGGGAAACTCAGGTTTCAGGAGGAGATATACAGTAAGTGATACATAAGCTCTATCTGGCAGTTGAGTCAGTTGCAAGACAGAAAGTGCAAGATCCCTGTCCAGAGATGTCATGCAAACTGCTATTGCAAAGATGGTGCTTTCCCCACAGAAAAAGGACAGTAGGGCACAAATTTTCCTTCCTCAATGAGAGTGAGCGCAACGCCAGATCATCTAGCTACTCAGAGGAACAGCTAGAAGAGCCAAGAGCCCAAAGCAAAGGAGATGAAAGCCTACCTAGTAGGGTCTTCCAAATAAATTAGGAAAAAAGACACCCACGTCATACAGAGCAAGCCTGCTTAATTCTTTGGGTAACCAAACTTGACCCATTAGGGCCAGCTCTGAAACCTTAACCTTGTGCCTAAATGAAGATATTGGAAGGTAGCTTTTAACATCCAGTTTTCCAAAAAAAATTGTCTCAAAATTGGTGCCTTCTCCATACTTTCCACTTCAGTCCCCTCTCTCTCCCTCTCTCTCTCTCTCTCTCTCTCTCTCTCTCTCTGTGTGTGTGTGTGTGTGTGTGTGTGAGAGAGAGAGAGAGAGAGAGCAATAAGTACATCAAGTGGAAAGAAAATACAAGATTCTACCACACATATTATTTGTAATTGCCAAGGAAGGGATGGAAAAGGAAGGAACTATTAACACTGAATAATAATTCCAAAGCTTGATTTCCAGTGGCCATGAAACAATCTATGTTCTATTTTCATAACAATGCAGGAATGATTTGCTACTGCCTTCTTCCAGATATCCTTTCATTTTACCACTCTGGTCTACTCCAAATCCATTTAGCTTTGCCAAGATCAACCACCTGCTATAATACTTTGTCAGTTAAGATTTGAAGCATAGTGTACCTGGTGTTCCAAAAAGACAATCTTAAAAAGTCAAACTGGCTAAAAATGCAAGAAAAAAAGAGGAGGAAAAATATGACTGATATTAAAGTCATGTCTGCATCATATAGGAGTAATCTGCACATGTGCAGAGGGGATCCTAAGGCAAAAAAGACATGTTAAGTTGAATTGGGAAGTTTCCTAAAACTTACTGAGAGAATCCCTCAGAAATTGCAGCAGTTAAAGCCAAATCTCTTTGCAAATTTGTGTGCCATTCATAAATTTCCAACTGGTATGATAAAAAAAATGCCTAAATATTTTAGGCTAAATATGGATTTTGTTTGTATTATAATCTTCATGATCAAAGTGCCTGATTTTGCGTTTCATATGATTATCAAGTGTTAGAACAGTATCATGAATGACCAATTAGTCAATTGTAATGATAAAGGATATTTTCTCATTAATGGTTGGCAGAATTTATATTAATATTGTTATTCTAAAAATGTATAGTGAAAGAAAAGTAAGTTCTTTGCCAGTTCAATCTTATAATACAAATAACATGTTTCTATATTTGTTTTTTAAAAAATACAAATTGCCTTGTCTTACGTTAAATGAAATAACTTCTTAATTGTTTATTATTTAAAAGGTTAGATTTTATCATGAGCCAAACCAATGTAATTTTATTAAAGTAACTTCAATGACTGAATTTATGCTAATAGTTTTGAGAGAAACACCTGAGGCCAGGAGGCATCCACTTTGTTTGTCAAATCAAGTTGTTACATGTATCATGTGAGGAAAGTACAAGAATCCTGATTCTGCATTGCTGGCAGAAATGTCTATACAAGCATCTTGATATTCTAGTTATAAACAAAGTTTATTATTTTTCAAGAGAGATGAAGAGAAGGTAGGAAGGAAAGAATTAATTAGGTTCAAGCAAATAGTCATAAAACAGCAACAGCTTTAGGATTAAATTGAAGTTTTACATGGTTTGGCTCCTAGGGAACCTTCAGAATCACCTTCTCCAGGCAGAATCATCCCATAGGGTGGTTATCTATCCTCAACCTGAGAAAGGTGAGTTCATGGGCCCTTGCAGAGAGTGAAGAGCGATGCCTTGACAGGAGATTCATTTCCAAAGTAACAAGAAGAGAAAACATGGCTTAAGCCCAAATCATGAAGAATGGATATTAAAACATAGGTACCCTGGCCTGCCCACTAATTCACAAGATTATAAGAGGGGAAGAAGATAAAGCACAGTCAGACTTGTAAGATTCTGTTACTATAGTTTATCTTAATAAAAGTGGCTTTAGTCTTCTGTGGAGTTTATTCCTTGGTCGATGTATCTTGTGGGGCTAACATCACCTGAAGACACTGTTTCCAGTCACAGAGAATTTTATGCTTTCTGAGACTGTCCTTCAACTGTCTGCTGAACAATAAAAACTGCACTGATTCAGAGGGTTTTTGATACTTAAGGCTAGCTACTGTATGTTGATGGTGCCCGAAGTTGGAGTTTTTAGTGATTTTTTTAAAATTTGAATTTTGTGGACTTTAGTTAAATTTTAATTTTATGGATTATTTCAGTTTCATTTTTTGCATATTATATATTACTCTCTTGTATTATAGTAAACCCCCACAATCATACAATTCTACAGTATAGAAATTCATTAAAACAGTGTCACTTTTGCATCCACTTATTTAATGCAGTTCAATTTCTTCTGAAAGGAGAAATAAAGAAATAAATCCTTTCAGTACAGAAAGGATTAGTCAGAATTCTTGATGCTTGGCAGCATTCCACATTTGTGCATTTCTCTCCATTCCCTCAACAATAGATCTCATAGACTGTCAAGTAAATTTGGTTCTGAGCAATTTATATAGAATTTATAAAAATACCAGTTAATTAGTAGCAAGATTTCTTAAACAATTAGGTTATTTTTGTTTCATAGTAACTAGTAGCTAGGATAAAGGGGGAGGGCCTTGTCTGTAGGGGCTCCTGCCCTCTGAAACGAGCTGCCTCCAGGGTTACGTCGACTCCCTGACCTCCGGACCTTTCGACGCGAGCTCAAGACATTTTTGTTCCTTCGTGCAGGGCTTGCCTAATAGTTTTAATGGGGGCTTTTATTTGAGTTTTATTAGAGTTTTAATCATTAGCTAAATTGAATCAGTTTTTTAATGATGTTTTAATTTTTGTATTCTTGTTTTTACTTTGCTGTAAACTGCCCTGAGTCCTTCGGGAGAAGGGCGGTATAGAAATCAAAATAATAAATAAATAAATAAATAATAAATAAAACTGCACATTTAGTTTATACCTTGCTGTGCCTGGAAATCTGAAAAAATGTCCGTGCAAAGCCATGCAACATTCCCTCAGCAAAGGCTATTGGGACACCGATGCAACATTTTTGTAGAAACCATTATATACGAACTGGTCCAATTCCCACAATTTATTTGTTCTTTGTGTCACAGCATTTGTGTTGTTTGTTGTTGTAAATGATCTATCCCTCATTAGCTGAGATTGTATGAGAACCTGCAGTGAGCTAAGGAAGGACAGTAGCGCTGCATGCTTTTCTTTGAAACACTGCATATGAGACAGCAACAAGGATTTTTTGGCACAGATTCAGGGAACAATGCCAATAATAAAACGTCCACACAAGGAATTTGTATTCTAGAATCTATTGTTTTTTTCAATGCCGTTTCTTCAGATGACATCCTCAACCTCTCATTAAGAAGATACACATTTCATATGTTGGTATTTGAGATCATCTGGAGTATTATTTCATAGAAACCCCAGTAAAGTTGGACTGCAGGTAATTATTTTGAAGTTAATGGAGAGTGTAGGATCCATCAGTTTTCCACTAAAGCAGGCCTCTAAAACAGACAGAATTTCTACTTCCTGCTTTGCAAGAGTGTTTCTCCTATGGTAGAAAAGACTCTCAACATCATTCCATTCCATCTGTTATGGCCATCCAAGAGGTTTGGAATATTACTTTTAATAAGTAACTGACCTTCATAGCCATTTCTTTTGATGTTTCTTTTCTGTTTGCTGCTGTACTTAGAATTTTTCACACTGCTTTGAGTATTGATGACTCCAAGGCACAAAGAGATTATTCCTAAATCATCTATGCCAGAAAGTCACAATTGTTGTTAAAGCTAGTCAGAGAATTAGTCCTTCTAAATCAATAGAAAAGGCTTGATAAAAGGAGGAAGGAGAGGAAGAAAAAGAAGTTCCTGTGGATTTTACTCTGCTAGTTGTTGCCAACTAATGGGGCGGGGAAGCATTTATTTCTGTTTCAAGGCCATGAGCCAGTGCTGTCCAGAGACGTTTCATGTGGCCAGTATGAGTCATGGAGCACTGTTTCCTCCCCACCAAAGTGGTATCTATTTATTTATTTATTTTTATTATTATTATTATTATTATTATTATTATTATTATTATTATTATTATTATTATTATTATTATTATTATTATTATTATTATTATTATTATTATTATTAATCTATTTATCTATTTATCTATTTATCTATTATTATTATTATTATTATTATTATTATTATTATTATTATTATTATTATTTATTGCATGCTTTCAAACTGCTAAATGGGCAGGAGCTAGGTGAAGACAAGTGCTCATCATGTTAGTTGACATTCAGGTCTTGAACCCAGACTAACGGCTTTCCAGCTGACAAGCCCAGCATCTTAACCACGGAGCCATTGTGCTGCCATAGAGGAGGAAGGGAAGCATAAATTTATATGAATTTGGAAGACATTAGAAAGGTTGCTGTATATCGGGAAAAAAAGACTATCCATTTTCTGGTTGCAAGTTACTGTCACAATCCTCAACAATCAATTCATTCAAATATTGTTTCTAATCTGTAATCACCTCTTGCTTAAGCATCTCACCCAATTATAGTCTCATCAGCCATACCCAACAAGGGACACCATACTTCTAGGGATCTTGCCCTTACCCCCAGGCTGCCAGGCTGAAATCAAACAGGACAAGTGGGCCCATAAGGGATAGCCAGTAAACTGGGTGGTTAAACTCCCTCTGGTTGTTCTGAAGATGGCACAGGGTTTATCAACCTGGCAATTGATTCCTTTGTAATGAGATAAACCTATGAACGAATCTCAAAAGATTGATTGGCTTAATTAGGAGTTTAATCAGTTAGACTGCAAATGTGAATGTTTAACTAGATTTCAGATACAGTCTTTTTCATTAAAGGTTCCCGTGGCTGACAGCATTGCTTTACATGCAAGTCAGATAGCATGTTAGAGTACAGCCCGCAGCAAAAAAACCACATAATTGAAATAAGTATTAATAAGTAATAAATAGTTCTCTCTCCAACTACTGAATGATAAGCAGGGATAGAAAGAGAAGCCAAGATACATGGTTTTGTGTTGGGTTCTGCAACCCAAGGCAACAGCTCCATGTTGTTCCTAGCTAGTCTCCTTCCAAGTGAGGAAGCTGGCCAGGAGCATTTATTTTGCTTTCAGTTCCCCTCTCACAATCCTAAAATAACTTACAGCACAAAGCTTTTGAAGGTTAAAGTGATTTTGGAAATGCTATTAAACACTCAGCAATTTAGGGATAAGAAGGTATATATAAATCTGCATAAATATAAAAAACCATTTGCATGACCAGATATGGTATGATTTTCCATACCAACAATTTGCTATTAAAAATGATCTTTAAATAGCTTCTAAATATTGCTAAATATCATGCTGTGTAAATATCACGCTGTTAACAACAAAACAACAACAAGAAGAAGCTGGAATTTTGGATGTCACCCAGATGGCTTGTTCTCTCCATTTCATGAATCAAAGTCAATGGGTGCTGGAAGATGATCTTCCTTCAACACCATCAGAATCCAACCCATACAACTAAGATAGAGGAGATCAAAGAATAAAGGAAGATGTTTGTTATTGGACTTTATAACTATGCACGCTCAAAATATGACTTTTAGTGCATAACAACAATGGGGAAATAAGCAAATAGTTAAAAAAATAGTTAGAAACAATTAAAACCCCAAATGCTTAGAAACACTCACAACTTGTGATCCAAAGCAAACAGGGTATATAGGCTATGTGGGATGCACAAGTGTTTCTTACAGGACAGTCTCTAAGTCAACCCTGCCCCAGTCTATGAAATAGTAAGGCTTGTCTCTTCAGGAAGAATGGAAGACATTCATCTGGTATGAACAAATGAAATATTCTATGAATTTGAATGAAATAAGTTAATAAGCAATAATAAAAATAATCAGATCCTATTAATAGGAATCATAACAATGGGAATCACGTAATTATGCAAAAGATACACAACTCCCAACTGTTTTTTCAATCCACATTGTAAAATCTGGCCCAGTTCAGGCCCAACAAGAATTTTTTTTAAGTTTCATTTCATGTGCAGTTTTCAGGTCAGAAAACCCATTTCTTCTTCCTTGCAGGATTATTGCAAGCAGAAATAAAGTTTCATATTATTGTCCTGCCATCTACTATACAATTTGTACCATAAATTACAAATACTTGGAAGTTTTTCCCATGTGACTCTGATCTTTGAACTAGAAATTATATTGCATGATCTGCTTTGTACACTTAGATCCAACCTGTCCCTATTTTTTTATTATTATTATTATTTTGTCACAACAGTATACACAAACATCGTCATAAATAAAAACAATATATCATGAAAGAAAAATATGTATATATAAGTAAAAGTATGCAACAGCTATGTTAATTTGATATAATGAAGGGAACAATAGGACAGGAACGGTAGGCACTTTTGTGCTCTTATGCACGCCCCTTAGGCAATCCATTCCCCCCTTTAGGCAATCCATCCCCCCCCCCAACAAAACTAGTGTAACATGGTTTTTAAAAATTGTCCTTCTACTTTTTTGTCAATAAGCCTTGCAATAAGTGGAATGAATCCTTGGGCAAGGACTTCTTACATGCTTAATTCCCTTTCTGCCTACTCCAGCATCTGGTCTTTGTATTACCTGATTTACTAGGATATGTTTTACTAGGGCATGGGTACAAACTTTGAGAGGAGACAGGGCATGTGCCCTCTAGGATTTCCTAATGAGGCCTGTTTTGGGCTGGGCTGACAAGCCAGTTGTTGTCCTTAGATTCCTGCAAGCTCCCCAAAGCACATTGCGTGGGGTTCATTCATATGCAGTGCTCCCATCTCTCCCTAAAGCACTAAAAATAACTATTAGTGTAGTTTTACCTACAAGTAGATATTCTGTTGGACATCTATCATTCAGCTGTACCTCCCCACCTAAGGAATTCGTAAATTCTAAAAGATCATGAGTTTCAGTTTCTACAGGTCAACTTCCTCATCCTCATGTGTGTTCCTAAAGGCCAACAGCTCAGTTCACTGAGCAATTCGCCATGTCCAAGTGACACACAATTCACAAAATGGTCTTCATGCTTTCCGCTGGTGGCTACTTATTATCAGAAGATAGAGAATGTTATTAGCATTCAGTTCCTCTTTGAGTTTACTGAGGTCATTAAGCAAATAAGTCAATCATTAAACAAATATAGGTACATAATTAATCAATCAAAGGATAGGTAAGTTACCCACACATAAACTCAAATAAAATTCTGCAAATAAAATTGCTTTAGATTGAAAACTTGAATTAAAAAATATCACCTTATAATTTGAAAGTCAAACCATTTCACTACATTATCAGATAAGACTTGGGAGGAGGGAGAAACCCACAGTGGAATGCAATACAATTAGTTATGCTTGCCAAGTGAAGCTAAGAAAATGAAATTCTTGCTACTCACTTTAATTATTTCTTAATAAGAAAACAAAACGTTTTGAAAACATTTGACAAAAATATTTGAAATAAAGTCTTGCACTGATTTTTTTCCCCAATTCTAAAACCTCACAGGATGCTCCAATCACATCAGCCTACCCCACAGGGCTATTTTTGTGGAAGTAAAATGGAGGTCCCTCTGTAAACTGCCTTGAACTCCTGGAGAAGAGATATATATCTAATAAATAACCACAGAATGCTGCAAGAGCTATCTGAAAAATGTTGGCTGTAGGTATCGTATGGACCACCTCACCATGACCTCCATTTTTATTTATTCATTCCATTTACAACCCACCAGATTCTCTCCTCCAATTAAAACTAGCCTGCTAAAAAGTTTTAGAGATATTGAGGGACCCAAAGTAACTTAGCAAAATTCCACAGCTGGGGGTCAGTTTGAACCTGGGTCTCCATAACCCTAGGCAAATATCTTAATTGCTATCTTATGCTGGGCAATAATATTGTATTTAAAAATTATCAGCACACTGTTTGGCAACTTAATCTGCTTAAGCATATGCTTCTAAAGCTTGTGGGTGTCCTGATAGTTTTGTAGATTCTGAAAGATTTTTTTAAATAAATTATTGCAATGGGATATAATTAAATGTGTAACCTGTCTTTATCAGCAGCTAAAAGAGACAGATAAAAGCAATTATAAACAATGTACATGATATCTGGGATAATGAACTGGATAGTCCTATGCTTTTTAAATCAACAATAGTAGGATTCAATAGAGTCTTTATTTAGTACAACAAAATGTTTTATCCAATTTTTTGGGACATGTCAGAAAATGTGTAATGATTGTAGCCCCAATGTTGGCTGAGGATGTCATTTGGGAATTACAATTGGAATGTTAATACAAAGTTTTTCTATATGTCTTATTTTCACATTTTAATCAGAAGAGATTAGGATTGTTAACATGCTTTTGCAATCATGGCTATTAAGAATACATGTGTTCTATTTGGCTATATCCCAGGTATATCAAATTTGTTAGTGTATGGAGGGTTATGAAAAATTCCTATGAGAGGCGGAGCCAAAAGAATGTTCTTGCAGCATTGAAAAGAGAGGTCTACATCTAACATATATCTGGATTGTAATACTGGATTGCTGATCTTATGAGTATTTTGTGAATTTTGAACATGCTCTTTTTGATAGACAGCTGAAGAAGAGGCTCACATTTTCTGCATCATCAATGTTTATCTAATCTACTGAGTTTTATGGGTACTGTTGTATTAAATTGTGCTGTTTCACAGTATTCGATATACAAAGATATCCTACTCCCTTACAGGTAATAAAAAAAGTTTATTTAACAGGTGTGAGAAAGGTCATTGTAATGCATATTTCGGTAGGTCTAGAATTCTGTGGGGTTGGGACATACAGAGATATGTATCACAATGACCTTTCTCACATCTGTTGGATTTGTATAGCAAGGAATTGAGAGGTGAGGTATGGAGGCAATTCCAGTCACTTCCCAGCATATGAAAGATATGTTTATGAAAACGTTTATTTTTTTTAAAAAAATATTTTTTAAAAAAAATAATATAGAAAAAGAAAAATAGATTAAAGAAAAATAGATTAAAAAATTAAAGTATAAACCAAAAAAGGAAAGAAAAAATTATCTTATATGTTATATTTATCAGTAGTCACTGGCTTACTAATGACTTCATTCTTATACTGTAATATGAAGAATGCAATATATTATTGTAAGATATCACAATATCTCTGCCATAATAACACACATTGTGGAATCCTTTGATTAGTAGAAAATTTTAAAATACTATCTGTATTTTCCAAAACAGATAGATCATGCATTTCCAGCAACCATTTCTCGTCATCTGGAATAATATTACTTGTCGAATTCCTTAGGATAATTCTTTTAGCCAACTCCAATGCTGGAAATCACATAATTAGTTCTCTCAAGCCTGAAGAAGCTGTGAATTTCCAGAAGATGGCGGTAGAATCATAGGCTATCTGTTAGAAGCTGCCTCCCTTAAATGTGCTGTATTGGGATCTTAAGGCACATTTAGAGGAGAGGTTGACATGCTTATAATCTTCAAAATGAAATCCATGTTTTAGGAATTATGCAAAAATAAACAAGTCCATACTTCCTATTAAAATATTTTTCAGACATAACTTAGTGAAACAGACTGGCTCCAAGTTAGCAAAATAGTATGACAAGGCTCCATATTCTCCCCTTATTTATTCAACCTAAATATTCAATGCTGTATAAGCTGATCTGGAAAATTAGTGTGGCTTATAAAACGGAAAGAAAAACATCAATAACTATCCTGATGACATTATCTTGATACCTAAAATGCAAAAGGATCTGTGCTTTCTAGTAATAAGTGAAGCACCCCAATGGAAAAAATGGGACTCATATAAAGAAGATAAAATTAATGACAGAAGGTAGAATAACCAGCCTTAGAACTGACAATGAAAATATCGAAATAGTGGATCATTTCTGCTTTTACATTCAACATCAATACACACTGTTAAAAAATAGGCCAGAGACTAGTACTTGGAAGAGCAATTATGAAGGCCCTGGAAAAGATATTCAAATGTCACGATGTGTCATTACCAACAAAGATCAGAATTGTGGAAGTAATAGTATTCCCACCTTCTCTACGGAGATGAAGATTGAACTTTGAAGAAACAGGACAAGAACAGGACTGATGCTTTTGAAATTTGGCATTGGAGAAAATTTGGTATAAGAACATCACTGGTAGCCAAGAAACCAAGCAAAGGGCTGGTTGAAGAAATCAACTTAAAGTTCTCACTTGAGGGACAAATGATTGGGCTCAAATTACCCTGTTTCGGATACATTATGTGAAAACCTGACTCTCTGGAGTCTAAAACCTGACTCTCTAATCCTGGGAAAGGTGGAAGGAAAGAGAAGAAAGGGATGACCAACAGCAAGGTGGATTGATTCCCTTACAGCAGCTAGGAGTGCACCATTGGAAGACATGAATGACTAGGTTGAGGACAGATTGTTATGGAGAAAATCTGTCTATGTGCTGGGTAGGAATCAAAATGATTTGATAGCACATAAACAGTCACACTAATGTTACTTTTTTTCCTTTTTTTGCTTATCTTCTGTGAAATAATTTATTTTATAAAACAGAGTTGTAAATATCTACATTTTTAAATCCGAGGTCAATGGATGGATGAATGCATGGATAGATTTTGAAAATTAATTACTAAATTTACATGGTATATATGCATTGCTTGCCCAATGCTAACTTCAACAAAATAATTAGTTTTAGACGCGAGGGAAGCAGCTTGCATAAATATAGTTTATTATCTTATGAATGACAGTACTGCAAAGCTTGAGAACCTTTCTTTTATTCTAATTTGTATATAATTGAAGCCATGCAAATGTTTGGATCTCAGTAGGGTTTCTGGACTCCATTTCTAAGGGAATTTCTCACAGCAAACTATAACGTTCTCTTTTTGTATAGAACATTGTAGCAGAAATGAATTATAGCTGTGCCAGTCCCATGAGAGAAGTTTCTTGCTTTAATATCGTGCCATCTAACTTGCAGAAAAGATATTATTAGAGGATAATGTTAATTATCAATGTAGACAAAAGGAATATGTTGCTCTTCAGAGCACTCAGCCATTCTTTTCAGCTTTGGAGTTTGGCCAGAAATTGATATGGTCTAAGGAGAAAGAGATCATAGTCATTGTTACTTATTCCTGCTATCCAAAATAATCCTCTACTTTACGTTACTGAACCCCACACATCGATCTATACATGATCAGAAAAATTGGGAATGACTGCCCAGCCAGAATATGGATTTCCACTAGGAGAAAATGTACTGCCTTCTACAACATCTGAGAGATTCTTTAGCACACAGTAAATTCCACATTCTCAGTTGTGTTTCTCCATCCTTCCCTCTCAAGAATGCTTTTTTCCTGTTTTTCATGGGAATGGATAGTAATGTTTTGGGTTGTTCTCTCATTTATTAAAACTCCAGCCTGGAAAATGGAACACCTGAGATTTTTTCAAACCATATGTTTACCAAAGGACTAAGATTTACAACAAATGCCAAAAAATTTATTTATTTATTTATTTATTTATTATTCACACTTTTATACCGCCCTATCTCCCTAGGGACTCAGGGCGGTTTACAGCCATATAAAAAACATATATATATACAGGGTAAAACATTAATTTAAAAAACTTATTACATAGGCCGAATATTTAAAATAAAGATATAAATAATAAAACCCATTTAAAACCAAATTTAAAATTTAAACATTTAAAAATTTAAAATTCTAGTCCAGTCCTGCGCAGATAAATAGATGTGTCTTAAGCTCGCGGCGGAAGGTCCGAAGGTCAGGAAGTTGACGAAGACCTGGGGGAAGCTCGTTCCAGAGGGTGGGGGCCCCCACAGAAAAGGCCCTTCCCCTGGGTGTCGCCAGTCGGCACTGCCTGGCCGACAGCACCCTGAGGAGTCCCTCTCTGTGAGAGCGCACGGGTCGGTGAGAGGCATTCGGTGGCAGCAGACGGTCCCGTAAGTAGCCCGGCCCTATGCCATGGAGCGCTTTGAAGATCATTACCAAAACCTTGAAGCGCACCCGGAAGGCCACAGGCAGCCAGTGCAGTCTGCGCAGGAGAGGTGTTACGTGGGAGCCACGAGGAGCTCCCTCTATCACCCGCGCAGCCGCATTCTGAACTACCTGGAGTCTCCGGGTGCTCCTCAAGGGGAGCCCCATGTAGAGAGCATTGCAGTAATCCAGACGAGATGTCACGAGAGCATGAGTGACCGTGCATAGGGCATCCCGGTCTAGAAAGGGGCGCAACTGGCGAACCAGGCGAACCTGGTAAAAAGCTCTCCTGGAGACGGCCGTCAAATGGTCTTCAAAAGACAGCCGTCCATCCAGGAAGGCAAGTTCGCACCCTCTCCATTGGGGCCAATGACTTGCCCCAACAGTCAGCGGCTGCAGCTGACTGTACCGGGATGCCGCATCCACAGCCACTCTGTCTTGGAGGGATTGAGCTTGAGCCTGTTTCTCCCATCCAGACCCGTGACGGCTTCCAGACACCGGGACAACACCTCGATGGCTTGGGGTGGTCCGTGTGAAAAGTACAGCTGAGTATCGCCAGCGATACAGCTGGTACCTCACACGAAACCACTGATGATCTCACCCAGCGGCTTCATATAGATGTTGAACAAGAGGGTGAGAGAATCGACCCCTGAGGCACCCCACAAGTAAGGCGTCTCGGGGCCGACCTCTGCCCCCCCGCCAACACCGTCTGCGGCCGATCGGAGAGATAGGAGGAGAACCACCGATGAACGGGGCCTCCCACTCCCAATCCCTCCAAGCGGTGCAGCAGGATACCATGGTCGATATCAAATTTGTTAGTGTATGGAGGGTTATGAAAATTCCTATGAGAGGCGGAGCCAAAAGAATGTTCTTGCAGCATTGAAAAGAGGTCTACATCTAACATATATCTGGATTGTAATACTGGATTGCTGATCTTATGAGTATTTTGTGAATTTTGAACATGCTCTTTTTGATAGACAGCTGAAGAAGAGGCTCACATTTTCTGCATCATCAATGTTTATCTAATCTACTGAGTTTTATGGGTACTGTTGTATTAAATTGTGCTGTTTCACAGTATTCGATATACAAAGATATCCTACTCCCTTACAGGTAATAAAAAAAGTTTATTTAACAGGTGTGAGAAAGGTCATTGTAATGCATATTTCTGTAGGTCTAGAATTCTGTGGGGTTGGGACATACAGAGATATGTATCACAATGACCTTTCTCACATCTGTTGGATTTGTATAGTAAGGAATTGAGAGGTGAGGTATGGAGGCAATTCCAGTCACTTCCCAGCATATGAAAGATATGTTTATGAAAACGTTTATTTTTTTAAAAAAAATATTTTTTAAAAAAATAATATAGAAAAAGAAAAATAGATTAAAGAAAAATAGATTTAAAAATTAAAGTATAAACCAAAAAAGGAAAGAAAAAATTATCTTATATGTTATATTTATCAGTAGTCACTGGCTTACTAATGACTTCATTCTTATACCGCAATATGAAGAATGCAATATATTATTGTAAGATATCACAATATCTCTGCCATAATAACACACATTGTGGAATCCTTTGATTAGTAGAAAATACTTTATTTTCCAAAACAGATAGATCATGCATTTCCAGCAACCATTTCTCTTCATCTGGAATAATATTACTTGTCGAATTCCTTAGGATAATTCTTTTAGCCAACTCCAATGCTGGAAATCACATAATTAGTTCTCTCAAGCCTGAAGAAGCTGTGAATTTCCAGAAGATGGCGGTAGAATCATAGGCTATCTGTTAGAAGCTGCCTCCCTTAAATGTGCTGTATTGGGATCTTAAGGCACATTTAGAGGAGAGGTTGACATGCTTATAATCTTCAAAATGAAATGTTTTAGGAATTATGCAAAAATAAACAAGTCCATACTTCCTATTAAAATATTTTTCAGACATAACTTAGTGAAACAGACTGGCTCCAAGTTAGCAAAATAGTATGACAAGGCTGCATATTCTCCCCTTATTTATTCAACCTAAATATTCAATGCTGTATAAGCTGGTCTGAAAAATTAGTGTGGCTTATAAAACGGAAAGAAAAACATCAATAACTATGCTGATGACATTATCTTGATACCTAAAATGCAAAAGGATCTGTGCTTCCTAGTAATAAGTGAAGCACCCCAATGGAAAAAATGGGACTCATATAAAGAAGATAAAATTAATGACAGAAGGTAGAATAACCAGCCTTAGAACTGACAATGAAAATATCGAAATAGTGGATCATTTCTGCTTTTACGATCAACATCAATACACACTGTTAAAAAATAGGCCAGAGACTAGTACTTGGAAGAGCAATTATGAAGGCCCTGGAAAAGATATTCAAATGTCACGATGTGTCATTACCAACAAAGATCAGAATTGTGGAAGTAATAGTATTCCCACCTTCTCTACGGAGGTGAAGATTGAACTTTGAAGAAACAGGACAAGAACAGGACTGATACTTTTGAAATTTGGCATTGGAGAAAATTTGGTATAAGAACATCACTGGTAGCCAAGAAACCAAGCAAAGGGCTGGTTGAAGAAATCAACTTAAAGTTCTCACTTGAGGGACAAATGATTGGGCTCAAATTACCCTGTTTCGGATACATTATGTGAAAACCTGACTCTCTGGAGTCTAAAACCTGACTCTCTAATCCTGGGAAAGGTGGAAGGAAAGAGAAGAAAGGGATGACCAACAGCAAGGTGGATTGATTCCCTTACAGCAGCTAGGAGTGCACCATTGGAAGACATGAATGACTAGGTTGAGGACAGATTGTCATGGAGAAAATCTGTCTATGTGGTGGGTAGGAATCAAAATGATTTGATAGCACATAAACAGTCACACTAATGTTACTTTTTTCCCCTTTTTTTGCTTATCTTCTGTGAAATAATTTATTTTATAAAACAGAGTTGTAAATATCTACATTTTTAAATCCGAGGTCAATGGATGGATGAATGCATGGATAGATTTTGAAAATTAATTACTAAATTTACATGGTATATATGCATTGCTTGCCCAATGCTAACTTCAACAAAATAATTAGTTTTAGACGCGAGGGAAGCAGCTTGCATAAATATAGTTTATTATCTTATGAATGACAGTACTGCAAAGCTTGAGAACCTTTCTTTTATTCTAATTTGTATATAATTGAAGCCATGCAAATGTTTGGATCTCAGTAGGGTTTCTGGACTCCTTTTCTAAGGGAATTTCTCACAGCAAACTATAACGTTCTCTTTTTGTACAGAACATTGTAGCAGAAATGAATTATAGCTGTGCCAGTCCCATGAGAGAAGTTTCTTGCTTTAATATCGTGCCATCTAACTTGCAGAAAAGATATTACTAGAAGATAATATTAATTATCAATGTAGACAAGAGGAATATGTTGCTCTTCAGAGCACTCAGCCACTCTTTTCAGCTTTGGAGTTTGGCCAGAAATTGATATGGTCTAAGGAGAAAGAGATCATAGTCATTGTTACTTATTCCTGCTATCCAAAATAATCCTCTACTTTACGTTACTGAACCCCACACATCGATCTATACATGATCAGAAAAATTGGGAATGACTGCCCAGCCAGAATATGGATTTCCACTAGGAGAAAATGTACTGCCTTCTACAACATCTGAGAGATTCTTTAGCACACAGTAAATTCCACATTCTCCCATCCTTCCCTCTCAAGAATGCTTTTTTCCTGTTTTTCATGGGAATGGATAGTAATGTTTTGGGTTATTCTCTCATTTATTAAAACTCCAGCCTGGAAAATGGAACACCTGAGATTTTTTCAAACCATATGTTTACCAAAGGACTAAGATTTACAACAAATGCCAAAAATAACAAAATGTTTCTTTCAATATATAAGAAATAAGAAGGAAGTTAAGAAAATGATTGGTCCACTAATGGGAGAAGATGCAAGATGGTAATAGGCAGCAGGAAGAAAGTAGAACTCTTAATTTCTGTTCTGCATCTGTCTTCATGCAAAAAGGAAAAAATAGTGCAACATATCAAGGGCAATACTGTGGGAGACAGAACAGGAGTGCAAGCCAAAAAATAGTAAGAGAACATCTATCCACTTTAGATGAGTTCAGATTGCCAGGACCAGATGGCTTACGTCCCAGGGTAATGAAAAAAGCTGGCAGATGTAATCTCAGAAGCACTGAACAAAATCTTTCAAGGCTTATGGAGTACAGGGGATCTGTTACACTGGACTGGAAAAGAACTGATGTGGTTCCAATTTTCAAAACCAGGAAAATGATAGAACCAAGAAACCACAGACCAAGCAACTTAACATGAACATCTGGGAAAATCCTAGAAAAGACAATCAAGCAGTGAATTTGTGAGCCTCTAAAAATGAACAAGGCAATTACTAGAAACCAACATAAGTTCGTTAAAAACAAATTGTGCCAAACAAACCTTATGGTGGGGGCCATGGTAGTGCAATGGTTAGAATGCAGTATTGCAGACTAGTTCTGTCCACAGCCAGGAGTTTGATCCTGACTGGCTCAAGGTTGACTCAGCCTTCCATTCTGCCGAGGCTGGTAAAATGAGGACCCAGACTCATTTTGGAACAATATGCTGACATTTGTAAACTGCTCTGTAAAGCACTATGGAGCAATATAGATGTTGTGGCTCCCACCCCCGAACCTGGCCCTATGCCCAAAAGTGCCTTGGAGCCGGGCCTGCTGTCAGAAAGTGACTTGGACAGTGACGGGGAAGGGCCGTCAGGACTTACCTCGGAAGCACCGGCCTCCCTGGCTCAGCTCCAGGAGCCATAAACAGGCCAGGCGGAAGAGATAACGAGGCCTCCTTCCCCTGACTCTTCCCCCCCCCCAGACCACGCCTGCAGACCCAGCTGACAGCAATCAGGCTTGGCTGAATCCTAGGTTTCGTAGGCAGGAGAGAAGGGAACAACAGAAGCAGGGGAGGGGCAGGCCTAGGAAGTGCTGAGTCATGGAGCCACACCCCACAGGATATAAAAGGCAGCAAGAGCTGGTGTGTCTCTTTGTATCAGGCAAATCCACTGATTGACTAGAGCTGAAGGTTTTGACTCACCAGCGTCTTGGCAGCTAATGAGGGCTCTTGGCAGACGCTGATTCTTTTGCTGCCAGAGCTGATAAGAGCCGGCTAATTAAGCCATCGTTCGGACGGAGGCGAAGAAGAAAGAACAATAGATGTCTAAGTTCTATTGCTATTACCTTCTTTGATAAAGTATCTAAATTAGTGGATCAAGGAAATGGATATAGTATAATTAGGCTTCAGTAAGTCATTTGACAAAAATAGTACAAAGAGAAATAGATAGCATCCAAGATGGATTTGCAACTGACTGACCAACAGCACTCAATATATAGTCCTCAATGGAACTACATCTAAATGGAGAAAAGCATGCACTGGGGTACCTCAAGGCTCTGTCTTGGGCCCTGTGCAACATCTTCATAAATAATCTAGATGTGGGGATAGAAAGTGAGTTCATTAAATTTGTAGAGAATATCAAGTTGCTAACACTTTGGAAGATAGACTCAAGATTCAGAAGTGTCTTGACTGAGTTGAGCATTGGGCTCTATCCAACAATATTCTCAATGGTGAGAAAAATAAGGTCCTGCAGTTAGGCAGGAAAACCAAATGTTTAGGTATAGAATAGGCAGTATGTGCTGTCCCACTCATTCACACACACGCACAACAGGTATGCGCAGTCTTTATTAAGGCTTCCGAGCTTGAATTTGTATTCCCCAGAAATTCCATGTACTAGTACCAGCTCAACCCCAATGAGTTCCACAAGCTACTCGAATGAAGTCAACACTAGTTCTCAAGGTAAAGGCAGGTCTACTTCACCTGGCAAAAGCAAGTTCCCAAGACAAAGGCAAGTTCCAAGATAAAGGCAAATCCACAGGGCAAAAGCAAGGCCACAGCTGAAGAGACATGGTCCAAAGTTCAAAGCAACAGAACAGAACAAGGAAATGAACATGTTGTTCCCAGCATCATTTCACTCCCCCCTTGCTAAGCTAAATAACTGTTTCCTGGTTCAGCTCATCAAGAGGGGTGAAGCTATCTCCTTGCGAGTAATCTGACTGACCTTCTTTGTGCCTGCCTCCTCTCAACCCTACGTGATTTTGGATCTGAGGAGCAGATAGTTCTTCTTCTTCTTCTTCTTTTTTTTTTTTTAACACAAAACCCATAAACATAAAAACATTTTCAATCCAGTTATTGTGTGTCGGTAGAGTGGTTACATATCTCTTATGTGCATTCAACATAGAAATATCCTTAACTCATCTAATGTTACATTACTTCCATCTAATATCTGACCTTTTAATTAACCAATGGCTATAGCCTTTCGTTCTCTTATTCCATATACATGTCCACAAATATATATTTTATCTAATAACATCATTCATTCCATCGTTCTAAAACCATTTAGTTTAATATTTCAGTTAATAATGATCTTCCTCTAATCTTTACTAACATAACTTTCCTTCAAGCCATTGATAAAATAAATCCCATATCTTATAATATTGCTTTTCTTCCTGCTCTCGAGATAGTTCTTCTTCATCTCCACTAAGGGTTAGAGGTTTTTTGTTGTTGTTTTTGTTTACATTTATATCCCGCCCTTCTCCGAAGACTCAGGGCGGCTTACAGTGTATAAGGCAATCGTCTCATTCTATTTGTATATTTTTACAAAGTCAACTTATTGCCCCCCCAACAATCTGGGTCCTCATTTTACCTACCTTATAAAGGATGGAAGGCTGAGTCAACCTTGGGCCGGGCTTGAACCTGCAGTAATTGCAGGCTCTGGGTTCTAATAACAGGCTAGGTTAGGGTTAGGGCTAGAGTTATATATATATATATATATATATAAGCAAGATCACATCAAATACCTGTACAATTAGCACAGGGGCCCCCCAAGGCTGTGTGCTCTCCCCACTTCTCTTCTCTCTGTATACCAATGACTGCATCTCCAATGATCCATTTGTTAAGCTACTGAAGTTCGCAGATGACACAACAGTGATTGGTCTCATTCGAGACAATGACGAATCCGCATATAGACGAGAGGGCGAACGACTAGCCTTGTGGTGCAACCAAAACAATGTGGAACTGAACACACTCAAAACCGTAGAAATGGTGGTAGACTTTAGGAAAAACCCTTCCATACTTCCACCTCTCACAATACTTGACAACACAGTATCAACAGTAGAAACCTTCAAATTTCTGGGTTCTATCATATCGCAAGATCTCAGATGGACAGCTAACATCAAAAACATCATTAAAAAAGGACAACAAAGAATGTTCTTTCTGCGCCAACTCAGTAAGCTCAAACTGCCCAAGGAGCTGCTGATCCAATTCTACAGAGGAATTATTGAGTCTGTCATTTGCACCTCTATAACTGTCTGGTTCGGTTCTGCAACCCAACAAGAAACTTCAGAGGATAATTAGAACTGCAGAAAAAATAATTGCTACCAACCTGCCTTCCATTGAGGACCTGTATACTGCACGAATCAAGAAGAGGGCCGTGAAAATATTTGCAGATCCCTCGCATCCTGGACATAAACTGTTTCAACTCCTACCCTCAAAACGACGCTATAGAGCACTGCACACCAGAACAACTAGACACAAGAACAGTTTTTTCCCGAAGGCCATCACTCTGCTAAACAAATAATTCCCTCAACACTGTCAGACTATTTACTGAATCTGCACTACTATTAATCGTTTCATAGTTCCCATCACCAATCTCTTTCCACTTATGACTGTATGACTATAACTTGTTGCTGGCAATCCTTATGATTTTATATTGATATATTGATCATCAATTGTGTTGTAAATGTTGTACCTTGATGAACGTATCTTTTCTTTTATGTACACTGAGAGCATATGCACCAAGACAAATTCCTTGTGTGTCCAATCACACTTGGCCAATAAAATTCTATTCTATTCTATATGTGTGTATATATGTATATATGTAAAACATAGATATGTATATACATATATATATGTATGTATATATATCAATCAGTTCAAACCCACTAGCAGTTAAAGGAAGAAACAGCTGCGATCACACATTGCTCCCAGAAGCTGTCTGAAGCCTGAAGATGACGAATGAGACTTCGTCGAAACGTCGCCAAGACACTTCCAATCTTACACGGGAGAAAACCCGAACAACCAAAGACCTATATACAAACACCCGTGAAAACCTCAGAAAACAAATATATATATATATATATATATATATCTGGGTGGTGGTGTGAGAGTGCGTGCAGATAGCGGTTTGTGTGTGTTTTCTTCTGGTAGATGGTGTGTCCTAGGGAGCCATTGGGTTTCCTGTAGACTGAGACATCTAGGAAGGGAAGTTGGTTGTTAACTTCTGTTTCCATGGTGAACTGTATTTTGGGGCTCTATGATTTTATATTTCTATAATTTTAGCTGTGCCAAACCTATATACTGGGAAGAAACATTTTTAGCTGAGTGAGAACATTTCTATAACCACCTTCTATTTACTATCATTTGGTACAGGAATTCTCATCATTGTTAAAATGCATGATAGGAAACTTCCATTGGTAAAAAATATAGCAGAAAATCCTCAGACTTACCCAAGGCAGATCATCTTACCATTGTTGCAGTTATCTTAAGTTTGTGGAGAATGTTCTGCTCTGTGACATGATGGGCATATCATGTGCAAGAGAGAATACTTTATATAAACAGCCTCTTACTTGATTTAATATATCTTGGCAAATATTAGTATAAAAACAGAGCTAGCATTAGGCAAATGTCAGTTTCAAAGCTGCTGTATGTATTATGACCATACTATATTTCTTTTTCAGGGACTGCTTCTGTATTTTGGGCCTCCTTACCTCATCTGGCCCTGCTTTTAAGCCCCAAGATTTAAAAATGTGCTTATTTCTACCAACTTTGTCTGTTTGATTTATGCTGATTTTGATCAACATTTATAATCATTAAATTTGTGTGTGTGTGTGTAGTGCTAATTTAAGCTTTTCATTCTTCTTGAGTACGATTAATGAAAAAGTGGAATATAACTATTTTAAAATTAATGAGTTAAATACCATTGAATGTTTTGGCCTCATTACTCATTGAAATGAAAGAACAAATTATTTGATAACCCCTCATTTGGGTTATCACAAAGTGGTTTTGAAAGGCCCAAATTTATAGCTGGTTCAAAATACAGCTGCCAGAATACCTACAGGAGCAGCTGTAAAAAAATTCATGTAACATCAACCCCGAAGGAGCTTCTGCATTCTATCATTAAAAATAAGGTGCTGGTGTTGCTCTACAGTCTCTTAACAGAATGGGGTCAAGAGACCCTCTTCCTGTGGTGTCAGCTTGCCAATGTTTTCCTATCAACTGGGAAATTGCATCAAACAGGAACCTGAGGCATAGAATGGTCTCTAGAATGTGGGCTACTTCCTACAATATTACTGTCTTTTTAGTTTGGATTAAGATTCACCTATTACTATTATGATCATTACTATTGGCTACTATAGTAAAAGAGTTCAATAGATGCTATTTTTATCCATATTATTATCCATTTTAAAATTGCTATTAATTGCCATAGGGTTTCTTATTGAAAGGTGCAATAATAATAAGGAAAAAACAATATGTTAAAATAATTTGGGAATAATTTGCTTTTTAAATTAGAGCTCAATGTAAGACTAAATGAAATGAAGTTTGCTTCCATAATCTTTTTTTTTAGTTTTATATGGAATGAAAAATAGTTTTTTTCTTAAAAAATTACTGTATACAAACAGTAGCATTTGCACAAAGTTTGCCCTGCTTGTCCCATATAGAGGAACATTACTGACAGATGGTAGTATGCATCACATCAAGGTTCAATAACAAAATCAACAAAAAAGAACAGGACACTGTTGCTAACATGGGAACCCAACTCTGCAACAAACCCAAATGTCTAATTTGCACCTACATTTATATAAATACTACTATCACAAGCCCAACTATACCACTGAGAAAGTGAGCTGCAGCTCATGAAAGCTTTTGGTTTTTAATAAAATGTGTTAATTGAAAACAGTGCTATTAGATGCCTGGTGCTTTGCCATCATAGACAAACACAGCTCTCCTCCTACAACACCTGGCTGTATGAAAGATTTGGATATAGGAAAGTTACATACAGAAAAGCTCCTGAGCTAATCCAGGTGGCAGGGCCTGCTATGGCAAAGCTAAGGCTACCATGGTCAATTCTCCCTCTTGTTCAGTGCCACCTAATTGGCATAATATGCGCCTTACTTGCTCATTATGCTAATCAAGTGTTAGGCAGAGGAAAGGATCTGGGTCCTCACTGCTGCTTTTTTTACTCCAGATAAGCCTATTGTAAATCATGGAACAAGGAATCAGACTATTGACAACTTTTGTATTTAACCAAATTGTCAGAGGCAAAATAAAAGCTAAGAAGTTTAAGCATACAGAGGGCATCTTTCAAATACTGTGGTAAAGCTGGCCTTACATTAAAGCAATAGTACTGGATTTTCTTTTCCTGCAATGTCAAAAAAAAAACCAACCCATGAGGATTCCATTATTGTTCAACAGTTGTATCTCTCATAATTTTCTCTATTTTGTAGTCCGACAAAGAAGTCCTTCATGGCTTCTGATTATGAACTCTCTTGAGAACGGATGGAAGATATCATCTTCCCTGGAGAAGAGTGGACATCTTCCATTTTTTCTTCCTACAACCAAATGTTTCAAGAATGTTTTCACTCAAGTCTAATGTGCTAATCAGCCTTCTAAGTCCACCGCTGGGCATAGCCCCTTTTTGAGATGGGAAGAGAACCCATTTCTTTCTTGAAGCTGCTACAGGTAAACTTTATCATGTTTTCCCAGCTTGCCTGCCAGGAAGAAATCTGACAAGTGGAAAAGAAAGAAGATAAGAAATAGAGCAGCACCAGCAACCTCTCCTCCTTGCCACTGTATTCACCCTATCTAGGAAATGGGGAAAGACCAGATGAAAGAGCAAAGAACAGTTGTGAGGCACAGCAGAATCCAGTCAGTTTGGTGATGGGTAGACTGCAACAGTGTGGGCCTCAATAGATGCCATTCATGCCAGCCTCTTGGCCTTTCACCTTGCCATATCTCTTGTCATTTATGAAGCAGCATTTAGAACTGGCAGTTCTGGAGTTCACATTCTAGGCCAGACATGATCAGTAATTGTGAGTAATTACTCAATAACAGCCTGGATTCTTGATATAATATAAATAATAGCAACCTTTACAATGTTTGTAACTACAGTTATTGTAAAGATTAAGCTAAATCATAAACATTTTGGGGAAAAGGTGGTGTTTGAATGAATAGTATTCCTTCAAAACATATTTAATATGACCACTGTTAATCAGATTTATAACTATCTTAATAGAATGGACTATATGTAGCTTAGGGTTGAATTATGGAGTCCTTGATAATATGAGCTTGGTTGTTTGCTTTACATACCATACAAAAGAGACAATAACAACAACAAAAACTAAGAACCAAAAGACTAGAATACCTCCCCCCCACCCACAGACCAGCAACCAACAGCCAAATAAACTGGGATTAACACCAGACAATCAAGCCAAAAAAAAAAACCCTTATCAAGGAACTATAGCATCAGCACCAACACTAGCAGGGCAAGCTACTGTATATAAAGAGCAAACCCCACACATCCTTGTACTGATATACTATGTAGTTGGGTAATCAAACATCTGCAAACAAACAACCAAGCTCAGAGAACACCAAGGTCTCTATAAAATTATTTCAAGTGAAATTTAAGCCCATGGTCCAGACGCTAGTAAATTCAGAACTAGATTACTAAAATGCCCTTAGATCAGATGCTTCTGAGGTGGACAAATATGCAACTAGATGGAGGCAGCCTATCAGCCAGAGATTATGCATGTTTTAAAGGAGCTGCAATGACTGCCAATTTTCTACAAAGCCAAGCTAGTAGGGCCACTATTGCCATAGAAAGTTGTAGAAAGTTTAGGATTTTGGTAATTGATGCATTACCAGATTGACGCTTCCCCTTTACCTATCAGCCCAGATGCTAATATGCCTTCTTAATAGTGCTTTATTCTGAAGAATTTGCTATATGATAATCCATGAGGACTAATTCTTAGCAGACAGACAGGCAGGCAGCTGGGCAATTTCCTCTCTTTTCAATTTTTGAGAGACCCCAGGTTTCATATGTTTTCAGTTCTAGTTGACAATTTATTGATTCACCTAACCATTTAAGTGTGTTGATGCTGTTAGGTCTCCTCTGGTTGTCCTTGTTGCCCTGGTTTAAATATTTTAATAAGCTGTTATAATTGCATTAAATGAATGTTGTTTTATAGTTTTATGTTTTTAGGTGTATTTTACATTCTGCTTTAGGATTACAATTATAATAAAAAGAGGACAATCACTTTCACATAATAATTTGAATTGCTAGACATTGATATGGTTTTATGAGATTGATAATACAAACTAGGGGGGGAAATTTGGTTTTTCTTCTAAAGCATATTTTTGTTCATGTTGCAAGTAGCACAGTCGAGTTAAACTATCCTCTATAGATTTCCCAAAGCTGTTTGAGTGAAAAGTCTTTTTAGCTAATTGGAAAATAAATACACTTTCTAGAAGAGAATTGTTTAATAAAATCAAGCCAAGCAATTACCCAAGTCTTTGCTTTAAGTAATGGTGACAGCTGACAACTAAGTAGCAAATCAATTGCTAGCACCCAATAGCAAGGTTATTGTCATGGATCAGGGGGGCTGTTTCCACCACTGTTTTTACTAGCAGTTCTTTTATAATGTCATTTCATTCAGGATCATTTCATTGGAGTCTTGTTTAACCCATTGTGAAAGTGCAGTAAATACTGCAGCAACTGGTTGGAACTTAAGAGGCAATATGTGATTTTTAATTTGCCACTGGCAGGAAAAAATATCACCAGGTTTATTCCAGCTGAGGTGTTATATATGGTCAAATTCCTCCATATAAACCAAGGTATCAACAACTACAACAAGCAACTAGAAGTAAGGTGGATGAAGTTACATTGGGGATGAGCCCATTGCTGGAAGACCTGAAACATCAGGTTAAGGACAAATCATCATGGGGGGGGGGGGAAATCTATGTGGCCAGCCCCTCACATACATACAGGCCTTTGACAATGTTAATCATTCAGATTCCTGATGCAAAGTAGATTGTACTCCTATTCCAAAAGTTAATGATTTATCAGCACAAACATTCATGTTTTTTACATTTTCATAGTACTGTCTCAGGGAAAGCTCTTAGAGTCTATCAATAAATAGTTTCTTATTTCCTATAATTTCTTAAAACAATGCTGTACAGGATCACTAAAACATTTCATCTCAGCTGTATGCATTTTAATTAGCTGTCAATGTCATCCAATTATCTTTCCCTGAAAAGAATTTGTAAAATAATGAATCTGACTGCATATTTGCAAAACATCTCATTAACAATGCCTACAGTTCATAACAATTCTCTTGCTAGGGTGTGAATATAATTTTTAGAAGTAGTTTGCATCTGTATTGTTGAAAATAGTTTGGTAGGAATTAAGCAATTACAGACTATGAGTGAAATTTAATTACACAATTTTTTATCACAAACAACTCTTAATTTTCCATCAAAACCACAGAAGAGTTCAATTTCTCCAGTGCAGTTGGGTCTCCCTTGATTGCCCCTGATGCTCTGGTTTGGATCACCCACCTCACTGCTTCTCAATCACACATTTTTTCCAGCATCACTTCATTCCATTTTGCCATCATTTTCTATATGGAGTTTTCCAGTCATTCATCCAAATTTCATTTAATTTCTAGCTCTCTACTCCTACTCCCATATAGCCTTTTAGTCATTTTACTTTATCTTGATAATCACCCAGAGTCCCAGACTAACTACTTCCCCTTTCTTTTTTCCCCAGTTCCTTTGATTTCTGTCCTGGCCAGACCCATTAGTTTGGTTTATCCACCCACTTGGTTTCATTTTTACCATACAGGGCTCTGCCTCTGAATCTTTGTTATATATAATTATCTTCTATCTTCTTCTCCATACTCCTGACCCAGAATATAGCAGCTCCTGTCCATTTGATTTTCCTTAAATTGGTTACAAACCTATGGGGACAATTCTTACCAAGCAGGAGGCACAAGGGGGAGTCTCTGTCTTTAAAAAAAATAGATTGAAACTTGCTTCTCATAAGGCTTAGAAAAAAAATATTCTTCTTAGTGCAGGAGAGACAGACTTTTCTTCTGATCCCATTTGAGAGAAGATAAATCTCCCTTTCCTTGTAAGTACTAACAAATGAATGAAAATAAGAAGGGTGGCAATTCAGCACTTATTCAACATAATGTCCAGTCTAGTCTTTCCCCATACCCAAACAAAGAAAATGTCAACTTTACCCAGCAAATTCCCTTGATCCTTGCTTCCTGTTTTTCTAGTTACCCAACTGAAGACAGAAGATGAGAACAATATCATAGGTTATGGAAATAATTTTGAAGGACAGGAGGAAGCATGGCAACCAAGATTTATTTTTTATTTATTTATTTATTTAATTTTGTCATAACAATATACACAAGCATAACAAGCATAACACAAAAGATTATATAATATATAAACATATATATGAGGAGAAACAAGGTAGTATAAGCAGTGGTGGGATTCAGCCAGTTCGCACCACTTCGGGAGAACCAGTTGTTAACTTTCTGAGCAGTTTGACAAACTGGTTATTGAAAGAAATCATTAGGGCAGAGAACCGGTTGTTAAATTACTTGAATTCTACCACTGTGTATAAGCATATATATATATATAGGGGAAGAAACAATAGGACAGGAACGGTAGGCACATTTGTGCTCTTATGCACGCCCCTTAGAGTCCTCCTAGAAATGTGGTGAGGTCAACAGTGGATAGATTTTTAATAAAGCTTTTGGGGTTATGAGAAGAGACCACAAAGTCAGGTAATGCATTCCAAGCATAGACAATTCTGTTACAGAAATCGTGTTTTCTGCAATCTAAACTGGTGCGGTTGACATTAAGTTTAAATCTGTTGGTAGCTCTTGTGTTATTGTAGTTGAAACTGAAGTAGTCATTGGCAGGAAGGACATTACAACGGATGATTCTATGAGCTAAACCCAGGTCCTGTCGAAGGCGACGAAGTTCCAAGTTTTCTAGACCCAGGATATCAAGTCTGGTGGAATAAGGTATTTTATTGGTTACGGAGGAGTGGAGAACTCTTCTCGTAAAATACCTCTGGACACGCTCAACTGTATTGATATCAGATATATGGTATGGGTTCCAGACAGGCGAGCAGTAATCAAGAATTGGCCTAGCAAAAGTTTTATATGCTCTGGTCAGTAGCATGGTGTTTTTGGAAAAGAAGCTACGTAGAATTAAGTTAACAACTTTTAGAGCCTTTTTTGCTATATAGTTGCAGTGGGCTTTGGCACTTAGATCGTTAGATATAAAAAGATAATGGTGAAATAAGAGAAATCAGAGGCAGAGGCAGAAATATAATTTAACAAAGCATCTCAGACATGATCCTTCAAGTTCTCTTGAAGATAAAGGCAGGGAGGGATGAGGCAATTTCAGACCTGCAAGATTTTATTGTTGTAATCCAATACTAACAGTAGTTTTAGTATTCATAATGTTGATTTACACATTCCCCTACTTCAAAGGGCTGACATATATCTTAAAAAGGCTTTACCTCTACCTCCAACCCTTTTTTTTCAGCCGTTATTAAGGGAATACAGTAATGTTCAATCAAAGCAACCAATTCTTTATATTTGTCTTATGAGGACTATTTTAGTCAAATATATCAATAGTCTTTTTCAAAGTTTTTCATTTTCTGTTTTCTGAGATTATTTTCAAATTTTAACGTTTAAAATCATTTTAGCATCCATCCTTCATGTTCACACTCATTAATCTCATCAGTTCTAAACCATTCCTTCACTATAGGTAGCTGACCAATTTTATTTATTTTATTTTATTTTAATTTATTTTAATTATTTATTGCTAAACTTAGGTTGATTTTTGACTCCAATTACAACTGAAAAAACAGTTCCAGTAGAAAATAATCTATATAGTTTAGGGTTGAACTCCCCCCTCTTTGGTGTTCTCTGAACTCAATTGTTTGCTTGCAGAAGTTTCATTACTCAGCTAGGTAGCACCATCAGTTCTGGCAAGTGTGAAGTTTGCAATACAATAACTTGCTCTTTCAGTGTTGGTGGATAGTAGTTTTCCCCTTGGCAGTTCTTTGTTTATTGTTTTCTGTTTGTTTGTTTGATTGATTGATTGATTGATTGTCTGGTATTAATCCCTGCTTATCTAGGTGTTTGCTGCTGAAGGGGATGCATTCTGCGCTTTTTGTTTCTTTCTGGCATTGTTGTCTTCGTTGAATGGTTTGTAAATATGTTTATTTCTATGAGTCTGTTGATGCCTGATTTGTCTGAATGCCCAACTTCCAGGAATTCCCTAGTATTTAGCTCGGTATAGGATGTTCAGAGTTTCCCAGTTGAAATTGTAGTTGAGTCTGTCCATGTCTTGTGAGATTAAAGAGTTGTATTCAGGTGGCTTTCTGCCTATTTGTCCTACATAGTAGCTGTTACAGTCCATACAATAGATGACTCCTGTTTTGTTTTTTCCTTTTTGAACTACTGAGTCTTTTGACTTACTTTGATTTACTTAAGATGTTTTCAGGAGATTTAGCTGATTTGTTTGCTATGGTTGTAATAGCTTGTTGATCATTTTGGAGATTTTTTTTGCTATTTTGTTTTCGTTATTGTAGCTTGTGTTGGTTGTGCTGTGGATTGAGTTATTTGTACTTGTTGATAGAGTTGCATCCCATTTTGTTGGAAGTTGTTGGCCTGTTTCCTTTTTCTGTTGTTCTGAATTGCCAAAGTGCACTTGTGCTTGTATGAATTTTTACAGAACTTCTCTCATCCTCCAGTAATTCTTTGGTTTTCTGTATATAGTGCATTCTGTCCATGATAACTGTGGTTTGGCCTTTGTCTGCTGAGAGGATGGTGATGGACTGATTTTCTGTTAGGGTTTTGGGAGCTGCTCTATCCCCTGCTTTGAGTTGGTTCTATTTCTGTGTTCTTCTACTCTATGGTACAACTGTCTCCCTCATGTTTTCTTGGGTCTCTGTGGCAAGTCCTGTAGTTTTAAATGTTGCTTCCAAGACAACAAAGAATTCTAACTGATTAATATTGTCTCTCTTATAGGTCAGATCTGTTTGGAAGATACTATTTTGAGGTGATAATGGGCAGCTGGACACAAAGAGAAAGTTTTAAACAAGTGGCAGACATAAATAATTAGTTTTGTATTATCCAATCAAATGGCCAAAGATTAATCTTAAGATTTTATAAATCCCTAAGAAACAAGGTAGATTTGGCAGAATCAATTTCAAACTATATTATCAAGCCAACTGTGTAACTTAAATAACCATCTAGATTATCAATCAATTTATTTTTATTAAAAGCATGGAAGTTTGTGGGTTTCATCATGTGCACAGAAGGGCTAAACTAATGTAGGATTTAAAGGGGACGTGAGGAAGTAATGGGAAGACAGGGTGGTTATACAGAGGAAAGTTATGAGGTAGACTACAAGTACTTTCATATTGTTTCCATTTGGTTAGAAAAATGATGCAAGCACTATTTGCACCAACATAGGTTACCACCACCCCATGCATCTGATAAAATGAGCTGTGAAAATTTATGACTTTCAGTGAAGTATGTTAATCTGCAAAGGTGCTGTAGGCTTATTCTGATTTTTGGCTAGCATACATTAACATAGTTCTTTGTGTTAATCATGTATAATTCCCTCTATAGAAGAAAGGAAAATTAAACTGTGGGAGTTATCAGTCAATGTCAAAAATAGTCTCATTTGAAGAATAGTTCTAATACAAAATTTAATTCAACTTGGAATTATTTCTTATTCTTGGAACTATTTATGTATGATACACCAACTTTAAATTTCTCAAACTTTAATATATTCTTGTTTGACGTTTTAAATAAGGAGATGGTTCTTTATTCTGATTTATGGTTCAGATTACATGGGCTACCTTTTGAATTATTGAGTGGCAGTTGACTTTAATAATGTTCTGAATTTTCAAATTCATAGATAACTTCAATCTGCAGCATTAATCTAAATAATTTTATGACATTTTTATTTAATCTTATATTGCTTTAAATATTTTTTCTATTCTTTTTTGTTTTCCATTCTTTTTTGCTTTTCTTCTTGATTCTGTTTTTTTAAAAATATCTACTGCAAAAGGTATTGGGGGGAGAGAATGAGAGTGAAAGATGATAAAAGATAGATAGATAGATAGATAGATAGATAGATAGATAGATAGATAGATAGATAGATAGATAGATAGATAGATAGATAGATAGATAGATAGATAGTAGACAGACAGATTATAGATAGAGAAATGTGTCAGAGTATGAATATTCATGGACTGGAATAGATCAGCCAATGAAGGCTGTTTAGAAACAGAAACTTAAGCTAGAAGTCTGGGCATGGCTTAGGCAACTGAGTCTGTGCAGTCTGAGTCTGCCGTGAAGCTCTCTTTGTATTAAGCTTTGTATTAAGCTCTGGGCTCAGCTCTGAAATGAAACAAGCCTTGGCTTGTCTGCTCTGCTGAAATGAAACTAACTGTTCTCTCCTGCCTTGTGTTTTGCTTGTGACTGCTACTATGTTGAAGAAGAATCTATATTGGTATTGTCAATTTACTTCATGTATTATTATGTATATAAAGAAGTTAATGAATCCTGCTGCATCAGTCTGCCTGTGTGGGCTTTCTGGATTTAATTTTTGCAACAAATTCCGACAGAATGGTTGCTTCAAGTAACCATTTTCCTTTCCTGGTGATCTCACAAGTTATGGAGTAATACATGGCCTTTTGGTTTCCACTTGCTTATATACTGGTAGTAATCTTCAAAAATTACCGTAGAAAATGAATAATGAATAATGTAATTATACTTATTCTTTCTACAGTACAGTAATCTTTTGAAGATTATTCTTATTAGAGAATTGGTTGGAAACTGTGTTTTCCCAAGCTATACTCTTCCTGCAGCTACTTAGAATTGTATAGTATTTGTCATTTTTCAGTTGCCCTTGGAGCATTCAGTGAGACAGCCAATACTTCTCTCAGGTATGATCCTAGGAACATTTTGTTTTCAAATTGATTACTCATGACTATTTCTTTTCTTTAACGTAGGGACAAATAATTTTGTCAAAAGTGATACCAACTTTGATTTGAAAGTTCTTTGAAGAAATCTGAAGAACTTGGGGCTTAGGCAATGTTTTCACAGAACAGGGCTAGAAAGGGAAAGAAAAATCCTGCAGGTGACTGAGAGAGGCTATGAGAATGATGTGAATACATTTCTGGAAACATACCTTAGTTCCTTGTCTGTGTTGCCTGGATGATGGACTTCTGACATCTTGCAAGGTCTGGGACGAAGGTTTTGCTGAAACATAGCATCTTTAATTGGAAAGCCTCAACTGAATCCTGAGGCAGATTGAAGTTCAAATCCCAAAAAGAAGAAGTTCAGATCAATATTTGTGTTCTACAGACTATGCAAAAGAATAACTGTAATAGAGGGTAATAGAGTCAGTTTGGCCTATCATTAAGACACCAGGCTAGAAACCAGGAGACTGTGGGTTCTAGTCTCATTTTAGCCATGAAAGCTGGCTGTGTGGCTTTGGGCAAGCCTCTCTCTCTCTCTCTCTGAGCCCAACTCACCTCACAGAGTTCTTTGGGAAAATAGGAGAGGAAGGAGTATTGTGTATGTTTGCTACCTTGAATTCCTTTTAAAATAATAAAGGTGGAATAAAAATCAAATAAATAATAAAATAAAACTCTATGTTTTTATTAAGGTCATGGTTTTCATTGTCTCCATACCAATATTCAGAATATGGCCAAACAAGCAACAAGCTTGATTGCCTAGTATAGGAAAGCAAATATTACACTGTAGTTGCAACTGAGTTCTGGTAGGAATATAGTATTTGGAGGATACAGCTGGTCAAAAGGAACAGAAACAAAAGAAAGGGAGGAGTTAAAATGTAGGCTAACAATATTCACATCTGCAGTTACATTGTTAGTTAAAAATATTCATGTCTGCATCAAGATCAATTAGTGGCACTGTTCACAGTATCTGGGTTTAAATAAATGGAAAAAGGAGTAAAAGCAGTTGTGTGATGGGCATCCTTTGCTGGCCACCCAAACAATATGACATGGATACTGTCCTAAAGCAATGCTGACAATGCTTTCAAAGAGGCATGGAGTAGTAGTGAGGAAGGGATTTAATTAACGTGACATCTCTTAAGAGACAAATTCTGCCAAGTTTAATTCCTCCTGAAAATTCCTAACTGGTCTCACTAGCAATTTTCTCTGCTAGTGGGAGAAGGGACAGAGGAATCCTTGACTTAAACCTAACAATAGTAGACAAATTGGGAGTAGTGGGAACTTGAGGGGGATGTGGGAGGGGGGAGAGGAGTTGGAAATGCTGGAGTTCTTGATATTATGATGGGAACTGATGCTGAGAATAGTCAAACCCAGATCTTAGTCCAAAAGAAATTTCAATAAACTCAGAGCAATGATGAATAGAATTTCATGTGTGTGTGTTTGTGTGTGTGTGTTTGTTTTCCCTTAATATAAAATGCAGATAGAAATAAAAACCGAATAGAATTTCAGAGTATGGAAAGAAAATGTAGGACATTGCTTTCTCCATTTAATGTTTGTGCTTTTGTACCTTAGCTACTTGATAAGAGGAGGCAGGAAAAAAACTTGTGTGTGAAAAAAGGAGATTAAAGCCATTACTACAGCCATCATAATGAAACAAAGAGTGGAGAGCAATTGTATAGTATGTACAAGTACAGTGTGAATATGTAAGTGGTGGCGAACCTTTTACTCACCAAGTGCCGACCAGGTATGTGCTTTGCACATGCATGTGCCATCTGCACTGATGCGCGGCTCCTCCCCCATGCGCTGTGTGTGCAACCACACTATCTGCACATGCACACAGCTTTTGTGTGCGCCACCACCATGTGCTGGATGCACAACTACACCATCTGCGCATGTACAAAGCTTTCACGCATGGGCTCCACTGTGTGATGTGCATGCAATTGCACCATATGTTCATGAATATAGTTTTCCTGTGCGTAATGTGCAAGAACACCATTTGCGCATGTGTGTGCTGCACACTAGTATTCTCGCATGCATAAACTGCACACACATGTGCAGGAGAACTCCGAAGACCAACTGGGTCCCCTGAATTGTGCGCATGCGCACCAGAGGCCTGAACACCAACTGGGGCATGCATACATGCACAGCTGCAGGTGAGTTAGGCGACAGCTTACGTGCCTGGAAAAATGGTTCTGTATGCCACTTTCAGCACACGTGCCATAAGTTTGCCATCACAGGAATATGTGGTTGTCCCAGCATACACGCTTACATGAGTATAGGCATATGCTGTAATCTCACATCAATTGCCAATGATGGAATAAGGTTCTCCAAGGCAAAAAGTTGCTGGCCATCACATAAAGATGATGAACTATGATGAATACTGTTTTTTGCTATGCTAATTATAAGTAAACCATCTAAAGCAGGGATGTCAAATTCACGTCATCATGGCGGCGTCATGTGACGTATTGGGACTTTTTTCCACTTTGCTAAACGGGGCGTGGGCGTGGCCAGCATGTGATGCATCTGGCTCCTGAGCCAGGAGTTTGACAGTCCTGATCTAAAGGCATCATATATTTTCTTTTTTTGTGTGTGTCATGGTTTTTTTAATTTATATATAAGTATTTTGAATACAGTGTATTATCCGGGTATACCATTTTACAAAAGAAAAAAAAACATATATACTGATAGTAATAGTAATAATACAACAAAATAATTCTAAGCATATTTATAATTATATTAGCTTATTTATAATCCTATTGATTATATTAGCATACTTATAGTTATAAACAATATTCATATTTTACTTGAACATAACAATGCTCTTTTTTCATCTAATTTCTACCTCTTATCTCTGACCATTGATAAAATTATTCCATGTTAAATAATACTCTGTATCTCCTTTATCTTTTATTTTCAATGTCAATCTATCCATCTCTGCACAATCCAATATTTTCCAAATTATATTTTCATCTGATGGGGTGTTCTCATTTTTCCAATATTGTGCAAATACAATTCTCGCTTGTGTCAATACATGTAGCATTAAATATATAGTCCCTTTGCCATAGCTTTCTGGTATTATAGCTAGCAAAAATATTTCTGGTTTTAAATCTATATGCTGCTTAATCATCTTTTCCAGCCATGTATGTATTTTCGTCCAATATTTTCTTGCTTTCATACATGTTCACCACATGATGATTCTTCTGCGCATGTCCAAGATGGCCGCTTGCTGAGATCTTCGGAGCAGCAGAATGAGTGAGTCCCGGCTGACAGAACATCTTGGCCGCCGACCTGGCCGATTCTCCCCTCAGGCCCAAGGATAAGAACATTCAGGCAGCCACGGGAGAGGTTTTTTGCCCTCTCAGGGTCCGTGGCAGCCGAGAACGAGGCCGAGGGGAGTGAACGGTGACTGGCGGCGGCCATTTTGGCGCAGGGCCTAGAAGGGGCGGCGTCTCAGCCAAGAACTGCTGCAACGGAGTTGTTTCCCGGAGGTTCTTGTCGGGAATCGACGTATGGAGCCCTCCGGTCCATCGTGGAGGGCTGCGGGGGCGGAGGAGGCAGAAGAGGCTGAACTCCGCCACAGCAGCGTTTTTTCCTGGCTTCTTTGCCGGCGACGACGACGGCGCCCTCCGGTCCAGCATGGAGGGCAGCAGCAACGGATTCGGTGAGGAGGAAGCCCCTGTAAGGTCCCCCCACGTGGAGAGAGCGTGTTGGAGGGGCGGGATACCGAGGCCACAGCTGGGGTGGTGAAGATGGCCGCGACAGCATCCGGGCTAATTAGCCTCTGGGTGGTAATGGCGGCGGTGAAGCTCCCTCAGCTGTGGATTCGGCTAATTACCTCCTCTTCGCCCTTTCCTCCTTGGTATATTTTCCATCTGGACCTTATGTTGCTATCTGCTTGCCTGCGGTCCGGACTTTTGGACCAAATGGACCAGGCTGGGAGTGAGGCATAGGAACTGGTGTGCCCCTCCTGCAGTGGTCTCCCTTCCTTCCTCCCCCTGGACTCTGGATTCCAGATTCTGTGCTGGCGTCTGGACTCTGGGGTTTGAGGGAGGGTTTGACGATCAGGACTGCCAGCTTAGGGTCGTAAGACCTGTAGGACCCGGTTGAGGACTATTCCCCGGTGCCTGCCTGGACCTGCTCCCCTCCCCCTTCTTGTGGAGTGGGTTGTAGGGTGGAGAATTGCTGGCCTGAAGGGGGCCTACCATGGAGGAGCTGCCATCCTGGTGACATCAAAAGCTGGTCTTTAAGATCGGTTCAATCCGGACTGTTTTAACATCGTGGTCAATAGGGATGAACTCATTCGTATGCCGATTTGCGTTATATGCGCTACTCTCCGACTGAACTCCTTGGCCTGCGGGATTCCCCCATCTCGCGGGAATGGCCCTCCTCTCTATCGAGGGCCTACCTCTACGAGGGGTCTTGGGACCCGGAGATGTGGCATGCGTCAAAGAAGAATCTTTGGGGGTTTTTAAAGAGGTTTTTTAATGGGGGGAGGGTAGTGACGGGTGTTGGGGGGAACCCATCGGGGGGGTATGTCCAGTCCCAGCGTGCGCTCATGGCATTACTTTAGCGGGTCCGAAGACAGGGGGGGAGGGGAATGGGCAGGGCAGAGATTGTTATTCCATCTGTACGGTAAGTGGGAGAGGCAGATATGGCGGACGCAAGGGGCCGTATCGTCCTTTGGGAGCACGTGTTCGATGTCTAAATGCGATCATGTGCTCCGGCCCCTCAGTCCTTACTCGTTTCCCAGATGGTCAGGACCCTCAGAGCTTGGGTCTTCGGCTGATGTTGTGCAATTCCCGGTCCGTGGTGAATAAGGCTCCCCTGATTTGTGATCTGATTCAGAGGGAGTCCGCGGACTTTATGGGCATTACGGAGACCTGGTTGGGCAAAGAGGGGGGTGTACCCCTGGTCGAACTGTGCCCTCCGGGTTTCCGTGCATTCCATCAGCCGAGGGCCCAAGGTAGGGGTAGGGGGGGTGGCGGTTGTGATTAAAGAGAGTCTGGAGCCGAGGTAGTCCACTGTACCTCAGATAGCTGGCTGTGAATCCCTCCTTGTGAAGTGGGGCCATCGGAATCAAATGGGTCTGTTGATCACGTACCTGGCTCCTTGCTACATGACTACAGCCCTACCTGAGCTACTAGAGATGCTTGCTGGGGTGGCGGTTGAGATTCCCAGACTTTTGGTTCTGGGGGATTTCAACTTGCCATCAGCCGGCTTGTCGTCGACGGTGGTTCAGGAGTTCCAGGCCTCCATGACGGCCTTGGACTTGATTCAGGTAACTGATGGCCCTACACACACGGGGGGAGGTGCACTAGACCTGATTTTTATCTCTGGTCAGTGGGTTAATGATCTGGAATTAGGAGATATAGTGATGGAACTGGTGTCATGGTCAGATCATTTTCTTCTTCGCCTAGACTTTCGGACCGCCGCCCACCACCGCAGGGAGACGGAGCCGATGCGTTGGTTCCGTCCCAGGCGCCTGATGGACCCGGAGAGGTTCCGGACGCAGCTTGGGCCGTTCCCTGAGGATCTTGCCCACAGCACGACTGAAGAACTAGTTGCGGCCTGGGAACGGGCCGCGGCTGGGGCTTTGGACCGTGTTGTGCCTTTGCGGCCTCTGACCTGGCGTAGATCTCAATTGGCTCCCTGGTTCTCCGAGGAGCTGAGAGAGATGAAACGCCGGAGAAGCATTTGGAGGTCTAGAGAGCATTTGGAGGTCTAGCCGTTCCGAGGCTGATCGGACACTAGTGAGGTCTTTTACTAAGACCTACCTAGTGGCAATGGGGGAGGCAAAACGTTCGTACGTTTCCACTCTTATTGCATTGGCAGATAACCGCCCGGCCGCCTTGTTTCGGGTGACCCGTTCCCTCCTTCATCAGGGGGGACGGGATGACCCTTTACAAGGACGAGCCGAGGAGTTTAACAGTTATCTATACGATAAAATCGTTCAGCTTCGGGATAGTTTGGACCAAAATTGCGATGATCCAACCGAGATGACAGAGACGCGTCTTGTAGAGGTTATTTGGGATGAGTTTGATTCTGTGGCTCTCGAGGACGTGGACAGGTTGCTGGGGAGGTTGCATGCAACTACATGTTTACTGGACCCGTGTCCTTCCTGGTTAGTGCTGGCTACCCAGGAAGTGACACGAGGCTGGCTCCAGGGGATTATAAATGCTTCTTTGTTGGAAGGGGTTTTCCCCACCGCCTTGAAAGAGGCAGTGGTGAGACCCCTCCTCAAGAAGCCTTCCCTGGACCCAGCTATTTTAGCGAATTATCGTCCAGTCTCCAACCTTCGCTTTGTGGCGAAGGTTGTAGAGAGTGTGGTTGCACGGCAGCTTCCCCGGTTCCTGGATGAAGCTGTCTATCTAGACCTGTTCCAGTCCGGCTTCCGACCCGGTTATAGCACAGAGACGGCTTTGGTCGCGTTGGTTGATGACCTCTGGAGGGCCAGGGATAGGGGTTGTTCCTCTGCCTTGGTCCTGTTAGATCTCTCGGCGGCTTTTGATACCATTGACCATGGTATCCTGCTGCGCCGGTTGGAGGGATTGGGAGTGGGGGGCACCGTATATCGGTGGTTCTCCTCTTATCTCTCTGACCGGTCGCAGACGGTGTTGACAGGGGGGCAGAGGTCGTCCGTGAGGCGCCTTACTTGTGAGGTGCCTCAGGGGTCGATTCTCTCGCCTCTCCTGTTCAACATCTATATGAAGCCGTTGGGGGAGGTCATCAGTGGTTTCAGGGTGAGTTATCATCTGTACGCTGATGATACTCAGCTGTACTTTTCCACCCCGGACCACCCCAACGAAGCTGTCGAAGTGCTGTCCTGGTGTTTGGAAGCCGTACGGGTCTGGATGAGGAAAAACAGACTCAAGCTCAATCCCTCCAAGACGGAGTGGCTGTGGATGCCGGCACCCCGGTACAGTCAGCTGCACCTACAGCTGGCTGTTGGGGGCGAGTTACTGGCCCCAAAGGAGGTGGTACGCAATCTGGGCGTCCTCCTGGATGGACGGCTGTCCTTTGATGAACACCTGACGGCTGTCTCCAGGAGGGCCTTTTACCAAGTTCACTTGGTTCGCCAGTTGCGGCCCTTCCTTGACCGGGATGCCTTATGCACAGTCACTCACGCTCTGGTTACGTCTCGGTTGGATTATTGCAATGCTCTCTACATGGGGCTGCCATTGTGGTGCACCCGGAGACTGCAGTTAGTCCAGAACGTGGCTGCACGAGTAGTAATGGGAGCCACTCGTGGCTCCCATGTAACACCGCTACTACGCAGTTTGCACTGGCTTCCTGTGGTCTTTCGGGTGCGCTTCAAGATTTTGGTTATCACCTTTAAAGCGCCCATGGCTTGGGACCCGGTACTTACGAGACCGCCTGCTGTTACCTTATGCCTCCCACCGACCAGACGCTCCCACAGAGAGGGTCTTCTCAGGTGCCGTCCGCCAAACAATGTCGGCTGGCGGCCCCCAGGAGTAGGGCCTTCTGTTGGAACCCCGACGCTCTGGAATGAACTTCCCCTGGCTTACGCCAAGTACCTGATCTTGGACCTTCGCCGTGAGCTGAAAACACATCTATTTATTCAAGCGGGACTGGCATAATATTGTTAATATTGTTATTAATTTTAAATTGGGTTTTTATTGCCTTAGGGTTTTTTAACTTTTTAAAAATTTTAATATTGGCCTTTTGCAATTTGCTTAGTTTTAAATTTTGGTTTTAAATTGTATGTATATCAACTTTTATTTTTGGCTGTACACCGCCCTGAGTCCTTCGGGAGAAGGGCGGTATAAAAATTTAATAAATAGATAGAAATAAAAATAGATATGATAACAAGTACCTGGAATTGCACTTCCAACATTTGGCGGACATATTGTTAAACATTTTTGCTAGACTTGCCGATAGCAAATGCCACCTATAAAACATTTTATAAAGATTTTCCTTATATGCAATAGCCATTGTCAGTTTATAATTCCTATCCCAAAGTTTTTGCCATTTATCTAATTCTATAGTGTAGCCATAGTTTTTTGACCATATTATCATTGTTTCTTTTATTTGTTCATCTTCCATTTTAAAGCTTAAAATTAACATTGCCCTTGGCAACAGTTTTAACACAGCAGAGAGAGAAGCATTTCATAGCAAAAATGTTTCCTGGGAAAGCTAGCAGAACCTACTTTGACTGAAATACATGAGTTGAGACTGATTTATTGCAAGCTGCTGTTCCATTGTGATGAGCCAGTTGAGCCAGATTTAATGTCGGAGCACAGTTGTAGGATTTGATTAATAGGAATCAATATCCTTAATATATAGATGAATATGCCAAGTTCATAATTTATACGTGCATGACTATCACTAGTGGTTAATTTATGTAGCCTCCCTCAATCTGGTCACCCCAGGAAATGCTGAATCTATAGCTGTCGCAATTTCCTGACAGAGGGGACAGTAGATGTTCTGGGAACACTAATCCTAGTGTGTTTGAAGAGCACTCAATTATGAATTCATATCTTCAATGTTTTGTTAATACTGATATAATGATTTCATTTCTAGTAATGGAAAAAAGGTTAGACTTTAAGTCAGTGGTGAAATCCAATTTTTTTTACTACCGGTTCTGTGGGCGTGGCTTGGTCGATGTGGCAGGGGAAGGATACTGCAAAATCTCCATCCCCACCCCACATTCCAGGGAAAGGGTACTGCAAAATCCCCATTCCCTCCCCACTCCTGGGAGAAGGATATTGCAAAATCCCCATTCCCTCCCCACTCCTGGGGGAAGGATATTGCAAAATCTCCATTCCCACCCCACTTTGGGGCCAGCCAGAGGTGGCATTTGCCGGTTCTCTGAACTGCTCAAAATTTCTGCTACCGGTTCTCTGGAACCTGTCAGAACCTGCTGGATTTCACCCCTGCTTTATGTGGCATTTATTGCATCTAAAAGTTTATGCACAGATTCCAAGACTATGCTAGAATTACAAACATGGGAACTAGAGAAGTCAAAAGACATGGTTTTTTTATTTGATTTTGTTTTATTTTATTTACTAGGTTTTTTTTAATCCCATCTTTATTATGTTTGTAAGTAATTCACGGTGCTGAATGTACATCATATTCCTTCCTCTTCCTATTTTCTCCTCAACAACAACCCTGTGAGGTGGGTTGGGCTGAGAGAGAGTGACTGGTCCAAAGTCACCCAACCAGCTTTCATGCCTAAAATGGGACTAGAACTCACTGTCTCCTGCTTTTTTAGTCTGGTGCTTTAATCACTAAACCAAACCGGCTCTCTTATTAGTCTCCTTCCTCATGTGCATAGGACTCCTGGAGAAATGTTGCACTTACTTACTTACCGGTACTTGCTTACTTACTTGCTTATTTTTCTGCTTTCAAGTCAGTTTTGACTCCTGATGATTATCTGGGCTAGTCCCTGCAGTTTTGTTGGCAAGATTTTGCAAGTGGCTTCCCATTGCCTCCTTCCTAAAGTTGAGAGAGAATGACTGGGCCAGGATTGCCTTAATGTCCAAGGCGGGACATAATCATCTCCTGGTTTGTATCCTGATGCCTTAACCACTATACCAAATTGGCGCTCTGTGTTTATTTTGGTTTAATTTTGTTGGACTGAAATGTACTTCTACAGTATTTTCAATTTATCTGGTCATATTATAATGTTCAAGTTGATTATTTTGCATGGTCATTTGTAATTAAATGAATACATGATAATGAGATCATCAATTTATTGTCAGATGAAAATAAAAAGATTTCTATGGAGATTGGACAAGTTGACAACTACATAGGTGGAAAGTTAGCTAAGACTTTCATAAGCTGCAGGTTTATTATATATCCCTGTTTTAGGAGACTAGCAAAGGTAATGACTTAATATGCTGTTCAGTCTTTTCTTGAAGAATTCAAGGAGCCATAGCTAAGCTGATGTCATTTCGGAGGTTATGGGGGGGGAGTGTGTTCCTTTTAGTGAGGGTGGTCCTATTTGTACGGTAAGTGGGAGGGGCAGATATGGCGGAAGTGGGGGATCATATCGTTTTGTGGGGGCGCGCGCTCGATGTTTACAGGCGATTGCGCGCCCCGATCCCTCTGACTTGTCCCGTTCCCCGGATGGTCAAGACCCTCAGAGCCTGGGCCTTCGGCTTATGTTATGCAACGCACGGTCCGTGGTCAATAAGGCCCCCCTAATATACGATCTTATTCAGGGGGGCGCCGCGGATCTTATAGGCGTTACGGAAACCTGGTTGGGCACTGAAGGGGGCGTGCCCCTTGTTGAAATGTGCCCACCGGGTTTCCGTGCATTCCATCAGCCGAGGGCTCAGGGTAGGGGTGGGGGGGTGGCGGTTGTGATTAGAGAGAGCCTGGAGCCGAGGGAGACCACTGTACCTCAGATTGCCGGGTGTGAATCCCTCTTTGTGAGATGGGGTCATAGGTGTCAGATGGGCTTGCTGATCGCGTACCTGGCTCCTTGCTGCGTGACAGCTGCCCTGCCCGAGCTCCTGGAGGTGCTTGCTGGGGTGGCAGTAGAGACCCCCAGACTTTTAGTCATGGGGGACTTTAACTTGCCATCTTCCGGCTCGTCATCGACAGCAGCTCGGGAGTTCACGGCTTCCATGACGGCCTTGGACCTGACTCAAGTAGTTGATGGCCCTACTCACATTGGGGGTGGCACACTGGACTTGATTTTTATCTCTGGTCAGTGGTTGAAGGATCTGGACTTGAAGGAAATAGTCACTGAACCTTTGTCATGGTCAGATCACTCTCTCCTTCGCCTGGACTTACTGACCGCCATTCAACACCGCAGGGAGACGGAACCAATACGTTGGTTCCGTCCCAGGCGCCTGGTGGACCCGGAGAGGTTCCGGACGGAGCTTGGGCCATTTCCTGAGGGTCTGGCTCACGGCACGGCTGAGGAACTTGTCGCGGCTTGGGAACGGGCCGCGGTGGGGGCCTTAGACTGTGTCGTGCCTTTGCGGCCTCTGACCCGGCGCAGGTCCCAACCGGCTCCTTGGTTCTCCGAGGAGCTGAGGGGGATGAAACGCCGGAGAAGACGCCTAGAGAGTTCCTGGAGGTCTAGCCGTTCAGAGGCTGATCGGACACTAGTGAGGTCCTATAATAGGACCTACCTAGTGGCACTGAGGGAAGCGAGGCGTTGCTACGCCTCCTCCCTCATTGCGTCGGCAGATAACCGCCCAGCCGCCCTGTTTCGGGTGACTCGTTCCCTCCTTCACCAGGGGGAGCGGGATGACCCGTTACAGGGACGTGCTGAGGAGTTTAACGGTTATCTATACGATAAAATCGTTCAGCTTCGGGACGGTCTGGACCAAAATTGCGGTGATTCAGGTGGGACGTCTGAGGGTGGTCTTGGTGACATTGTTTGGGATGAGTTTGACCCTGTGGCTCCCGAGGACATGGACAGGTTGTTGGGTAGGTTGAATGCCACCACGTGTTTACTGGACCCGTGCCCCTCCTGGTTGGTGCTGGCCACTCAGGAAGTGACACGAGGCTGGCTCCAGGCGATTACGAGCGCTTCTTTGTTGGAGGGAGTCTTTCCGGCCGCCTTGAAAGAGGCGGTGGTGAGGCCCCTCCTCAAGAAGCCTTCCCTGGACCCGGCTGTTTCAGGTAATTATCGTCCGGTCTCCAACCTTCGCTTCGCGGCGAAGGTTGTAGAGAGTATGGTGGCATATCAGTTTCCCCTACACCTGGATGAAACTGTCCGGTTTCCGGCCCGGTTACAGCACTGAGACGGCTTTGGTCGCATTGGTGGATGATCTTTGGAGGGCCAGGGATAGGGGTTGTTCCTCTGCCCTGGTCCTATTAGACCTCTCAGCGGCTTTTGATACCATCAACCATGGTATCCTGCTGCGCCGGTTGGAGGGATTGGGAGTGGGGGGCACTGTATATCGGTGGTTCTCCTCTTATCTCTCTGACCGGTCGCAGACGGTGTTGACAGGGGGGCAGAGGTCGTCCGCGAGGCGCCTTACTTGTGAGGTGCCTCAGGGGTCGATTCTCTCGCCTCTCCTGTTCAACATCTATATGAAGCCGTTGGGGGAGGTCATCAGTGGTTTCAGGGTGAGTTATCATCTGTACGCTGATGATACTCAGCTGTACTTTTCCACCCCGGACCACCCCAACGAAGCTGTCGAAGTGCTGTCCTGGTGTTTGGAAGCCGTACGGGTCTGGATGGGGAAAAACAGACTCAAGCTCAATCCCTCCAAGACGGAGTGGCTGTGGATGCCGGCACCCCGGTACAGTCAGCTGCACCTACAGCTGGCTGTTGGGGGCGAGTTACTGGCCCCAAAGGAGGTGGTACACAATCTGGGCGTCCTCCTGGATGGACGGCTGTCCTTTGATGAACACCTGACGGCTGTCTCCAGGAGGGCCTTTTACCAAGTTCGCTTGGTTCGCCAGTTGCGGCCCTTCCTTGACCGGGATGCCTTATGCACAGTCACTCACGCTCTGGTTACGTCTCGGTTGGATTATTGCAATGCTCTCTACATGGGGCTGCCATTGAGGTGCACCCGGAGACTGCAGTTAGTCCAGAATGCGGCTGCACGAGTAGTAATGGGAGCCACTCGTGGCTCCCATGTAACACCACTACTACGCAGTTTGCACTGGCTTCCTGTGGTCTTTCGGGTGCGCTTCAAGATTTTGGTTACCACCTTTAAAGCGCTCCATGGCTTGGGACCCGGGTACTTACGAGACCGCCTGCTGTTATTTTATGCCTCCCACCGACCCGTACGCTCCCACAGAGAGGGTCTTCTCAGGGTGCCGTCCGCCAAACAATGTCGGCTGGCGGCCCCCAGGAGTAGGGCCTTCTCTGTTGGAGCCCCGACGCTCTGGAATGAACTTCCCCCTGGCTTACGCCAAGTACCTGATCTTCGGACCTTTCGCCGTGAGCTGAAAACACATCTATTTATCCAAGCGGGACTAGCATAATATTGTTATTAATTTTAAATTGGGTTTTTATTGCCTTAGGGTTTTTAACTTTTTTAAAATTTTAATATTGGCCTTTTGCAATTTGCTTAGTTTTAAATTTTGGTTTTAAATTGTATGTATATCAACTTTTATTTTTGGCTGTACACCGCCCTGAGTCCTTCGGGAGAAGGGCGGTATAAAAATTTAATAAATAGATAGAAATAAAAATAGATATGATAACAAGTACCTGGAATTGCACTTCCAACATTTGGCGGACATATTGTTAAACATTTTTGCTAGACTTGCCGATAGCAAATGCCACCTATAAAACATTTTATAAAGATTTTCCTTATATGCAATAGCCATTGTCAGTTTATAATTCCTATCCCAAAGTTTTTGCCATTTATCTAATTCTATAGTGTAGCCATAGTTTTTTGACCATATTATCATTGTTTCTTTTATTTGTTCATCTTCCATTTTAAAGCTTAAAATTAACATTGCCCTTGGCAACAGTTTTAACACAGCAGAGAGAAGCATTTCATAGCAAAAATGTTTCCTGGGAAAGCTAGCAGAACCTACTTTGACTGAAATACATGAGTTGAGACTGATTTATTGCAAGCTGCTGTTCCATTGTGATGAGCCAGTTGAGCCAGATTTAATGTCGGAGCACAGTTGTAGGATTTGATTAATAGGAATCAATATCCTTAATATATAGATGAATATGCCAAGTTCATAATTTATACGTGCATGACTATCACTAGTGGTTAATTTATGTAGCCTCCCTCAATCTGGTCACCCCAGGAAATGCTGAATCTATAGCTGTCGCAATTTCCTGACAGAGAGGACAGTAGATGTTCTGGGAACACTAATCCTAGTGTGTTTGAAGAGCACTCAATTATGAATTCATATCTTCAATGTTTTGTTAATACTGATATAATGATTTCATTTCTAGTAATGGAAAAAAGGTTAGACTTTAAGTCAGTGGTGAAATCCAATTTTTTTTACTACCGGTTCTGTGGGCGTGGCTTGGTCGATGTGGCAGGGGAAGGATACTGCAAAATCTCCATCCCCACCCCACATTCCAGGGAAAGGGTACTGCAAAATCCCCATTCCCTCCCCACTCCTGGGAGAAGGATATTGCAAAATCCCCATTCCCTCCCCACTCCTGGGGGAAGGATATTGCAAAATCTCCATTCCCACCCCACTTTGGGGCCAGCCAGAGGTGGTATTTGCCGGTTCTCTGAACTGCTCAAAATTTCTGCTACCGGTTCTCTGGAACCTGTCAGAAACTGCTGGATTTCACCCCTGCTTTATGTGGCATTTATTGCATCTAAAAGTTTATGCACAGATTCCAAGACTATGCTAGAATTACAAACATGGGAACTAGAGAAGTCAAAAGACATGGTTTTTTTATTTGATTTTGTTTTATTTTATTTACTAGGTTTTTTTTAATCCCATCTTTATTATGTTTGTAAGTAATTCACGGTGCTGAATGTACATCATATTCCTTCCTCTTCCTATTTTCTCCTCAACAACAACCCTGTGAGGTGGGTTGGGCTGAGAGAGAGTGACTGGTCCAAAGTCACCCAACCAGCTTTCATGCCTAAAATGGGACTAGAACTCACTGTCTCCTGCTTTTTTTTAGTCTGGTGCTTTAATCACTAAACCAAACCGGCTCTCTTATTAGTCTCCCTTCCTCATGTGCATAGGACTCCTGGAGAAATGTTGCACTTACTTACTTACCGGTACTTGCTTACTTACTTGCTTATTTTTCTGCTTTCAAGTCAGTTTTGACTCCTGATGATTATCTGGGCTAGTCCCTGCAGTTTTGTTGGCAAGATTTTGCAAGTGGCTTCCCATTGCCTCCTTCCTAAAGTTGAGAGAGAATGACTGGGCCAGGATTGCCTTAATGTCCAAGGCGGGACATAATCATCTCCTGGTTTGTATCCTGATGCCTTAACCACTATACCAAATTGGCACTCTGTGTTTATTTTGGTTTAATTTTGTTGGACTGAAATGTACTTCTACAGTATTTTCAATTTATCTGGTCATATTATAATGTTCAAGTTGACTATTTTGCATGGTCATTTGTAATTAAATGAATACATGATAATGAGATCATCAATTTATTGTCAGATGAAAATAAAAAGATTTCTATGGAGATTGGACAAGTTGACAACTACATAGGTGGAAAGTTAGCTAAGACTTTCATAAGCTGCAGGTTTATTATATATCCCTGTTTTAGGAGACTAGCAAAGGTAATGACTTAATATGCTGTTCAGTCTTTTCTTGAAGAATTCAAGGAGCCATAGCTAAGCTGATGTCATTTCGGAGGTTATGAAGTGTGTTCCTTTTAGTGAGGGTGGTCCTATTTGCACGGTAAGTGGGAGGGGCAGATATGGCGGAAGTGGGGGAGCATATCGTTTTGTGGGGGCACGCGCTCGGTGTTTACAGGCGATTGCGTGCCCCGATCCCTCTGACTTATCCCGTTCCCCGGATGGTCAAGGCCCTCAGCGCTTGGGTCTTCGGCTGATGTTGTGCAATGCCCGGTCCGTGGTCAATAAGGCCCCCTAATACATGATCTTATTCAGGGGCGCCGCGGATCTTATAGGCGTTACGGAAACCTGGTTGGGCACTGAAGGCGTGCCTTGTTGAAATGTGCCCACAGGGTTTCCGTGCATTCCATCAGCCGAGGGCTCAGGGTAGGGGTGGGGGTGGCGGTTGTGATTAAAGAGAGTCTGGAGCCGAGGGAGACCACTGTACCTCAGATTGCGGTGTGAATCCCTCTTTGTGAGATGGGGTCATAGGTGTCAGATGGGCTTGCTGATCGCGTACCTGGCTCCTTGCTGCGTGACAGCTGCCCTGCCCGAGCTCCTGGAGGTGCTTGCTGGGGTGGCAGTGAGACCCCAGACTTTTAGTCATGGGGACTTTAACCTGCCATCTTCCGGCTCGTCATCGACAGCAGCTCGGGAGTTCACGGCTTCCATGACGGCCTTGGACCTGACTCAAGTAGTTGATGGCCCTACTCACATTGGGGGTGGCACACTGGACTTGATTTTTATCTCTGGTCAGTGGTTGAAGGACCTGGACTTAAAGGAAATAGTCACTGAACCTTTGTCATGGTCAGATCACTCTCTCCTTTGCCTGGACTTTCTGACTGCCATTCAACACCGCAGGGAGACGGAGCCAATACGTTGGTTCCGTCCCAGGCGCCTGATGGACCCGGAGAGGTTCCGGACGGAGCTTGGGCCATTTCCTGAGGGTCTGGCTCACGGCACTGCTGAGGAACTTGTCGCGGCTTGGGAACGGGCCGCGGCAGGGGCCTTAGACCGTGTCGTGCCTTTGCGGCCTCTGACCCGGCGCAGGTCCCAACCGGCTCCTTGGTTTTCCGAGGAGCTGAGGGGGATGAAACGCCGGAGAAGACGCCTAGAGAGTTCCTGGAGGTCTAGCCGTTCAGAGGCTGATCGGACACTAGTGAGGTCCTATAATAGGACCTACCTAGTGGCACTGAGGAAGCGGCGTTGCTCGCCTCCTCCCTCATTGCGTCGGCAGATAACCGCCCAGCCGCCCTGTTTGGGTGACTCGTTCCCTCCTTCACCAGGGGCGGGATGACCCGTTACAGGGGCGTGCTGAGGAGTTTAACGTTATCTATACGATAAAATCGTTCAGCTTCGGGACGGTCTGGACCAAAATTGCGGTGATTCAGGTGGGGCGTCTGAGGGTGGTCTTGGTGACATTGTTTGGGATGAGTTTGACCCTGTGGCTCCGAGGACATGGACAGGTTGTTGGGTAGGTTGAATGCCTGCGTGTTTACTGGACCCGTGCCCTCCTGGTTGGTGCTGGCCACTCAGGAGGTGACACGAGGCTGGCTCAGGCGATTACGAGCGCTTCTTTGTTGGAGGAGTCTTTCCGGCCGCCTTGAAAGAGGCGGTGGTGAGGCCCTCCTCAAGAAGCCTTCCTGGACCCGGCTGTTTTAGGTAATTATCGTCCGGTCTCCAACCTTCGCTTTGTGGCGAAGGTTGTAGAAATATGGTGGCATATCAGTTTCCCTACACCTGGATGAAACTGTCTATCTAGACCCGTTCCAGTCCGGTTTCCGGCCGGTTACAGCACTGAGACGGCTTTGGTCGCGTTGGTGGATGATCTCTGGAGGGCCAGGGATGAGGTTGTTCCTCTGCCCTGGTCCTATTAGACCTCTCAGCGGCTTTTGATACCATCGACCATGGTATCCTGCTGCGCCGGTTGGAGGGATTGGGAGTGGGAGGCACCGTTTATCGGTGGTTCTCCTCCTATCTCTCCGATCGATGCATGAGCAGTGTTGACAGGGGGCAGAGGTCGGCCCGGGCGCCTCACTTGTGGGGTGCCGCGGGGTCGATCTCTCGCCTTCTGTTCAACATCTATATGAACCGCTGGGTGAGATCATCAGTGGCTTCGTGTGAGGTACCAGCTGTCGCTGATGACACCCAGCTGTACTTTTCCACACGGGCCACCCCAGCGAAGCTATCAAGTGCTGTCCCGGTGTTTGGAAGCCGTGACGGGTCTGGATGGGGAGAAACAGGCTCAAGCTCAATCCCTCCAAGACAGAGTGGCTGTGGATGCCGGCATCCCGGTACAGTCAGCTGGGTCCCCGGCTGACTGTTGGGGGGCAGTCATTGGCCCCGATGGAGAGGGTGTGCAACTTGGGCGTCCTCCTGGATGAGCGGCTGTCTTTGAAGATCATTTGACGGCCGTCTCCAGGAGAGCTTTCTACCAGGTTCGCCTGGTGCGCCAGTTGCGCCCTTTCTAGACCGGGATGCCTTATGCACGGTCACTCACGCCTCGTGACGCCTCGCCTGGATTATTGCAATGCTCTCTACATGGGGCTGCCATTGTGGTGCACCCGGAGACTGCAGTTAGTCCAGAACGTGGCTGCACGAGTAGTAATGGGAGCCACTCGTGGCTCCCATGTAACACCGCTACTACGCAGTTTGCACTGGCTTCCTGTGGTCTTTCGGGTGCGCTTCAAGATTTTGGTTACCACCTTTAAAGCGCTCCATGGCTTGGGACCCGGGTACTTACGAGACCGCCTGCTGTTACCTTATGTCTCCCACCGACCCGTACGCTCCCACAGAGAGGGTCTTCTCAGGGTGCCGTCCGCCAAACAATGTCGGCTGGCGGCCCCCAGGAGTAGGGCCTTCTCTGTTGGAACCCCGACGCTCTGGAATGAACTTCCCCCTGGCTTACGCCAAGTACCTGATCTTTGGACCTTTCGCCGTGAGCTGAAAACACATCTATTTATTCAAGCGGGACTGGCATAATATTGTTAATATTGTTATTAATTTTAAATTGGGTTTTTATTGCCTTAGGGTTTTTTAACTTTTTTAAAATTTTAATATTGGCCTTTTGCAATTTGCTTAGTTTTAAATTTTGGTTTTAAATTGTATGTATATCAACTTTTATTTTTGGCTGTACACCGCCCTGAGTCCTTCGGGAGAAGGGCGGTATAAAAATTTAATAAATAGATAGAAATAAAAATAGATATGATAACAAGTACCTGGAATTGCATTTCCAACATTTGGCGGACATATTGTTAAACATTTTTGCTAGACTTGCTGATAGCAAATGCCACCTATAAAACATTTTATAAAGATTTTCCTTATATGCAATAGCCATTGTCAGTTTATAATTCCTATCCCAAAGTTTTTGCCATTTATCTAATTCTATAGTGTAGCCATAGTTTTTTGACCATATTATCATTGTTTCTTTTATTTGTTCATCTTCCATTTTAAAGCTTAAAATTAACATTGCCCTTGGCAACAGTTTTAACACAGCAGAGAGGGAAGTATTTCATAGCAAAAATGTTTCCTGGGAAAGCTAGCAGAACCTACTTTGACTGAAATACATGAGTTGAGACTGATTTATTGCAAGCTGCTGTTCCATTGTGATGAGCCAGTTGAGCCAGATTTAATGTCGGAGCACAGTTGTAGGATTTGATTAATAGGAATCAATATCCTTAATATATAGATGAATATGCCAAGTTCATAATTTATACGTGCATGACTATCACTAGTGGTTAATTTATGTAGCCTCCCTCAATCTGGTCACCCCAGGAAATGCTGAATCTATAGCTGTCGCAATTTCCTGACAGTAAGAACAAATAACCAGTGAACAGCTTCCCACCAGAGGTTGTGGATGCTTCATCACAGGAAAAGATTTTTAAGAAAAGATTGGACAGTCATTTTTCCAGAATGTCCCGAATGGTATGGGGCCGTGATGGCAAACCTATGGTACACGTGCCAGAGGTGGCACACAGAGCCCTTTCTGTGGGCACACGCACCATCGCCAGCTGCTCTTCTGGTTCCTGACGCACACATGTGCACTGGCCAGCTGGTCTGTGCACATGCCAGAGCGCCAGAGACCCAAAGACAAGCTGGACGATGCATGCATGCCAAAAGAGCAGCTGGTTTCTGGCACTCTGGTGCATGTGCACATGCACGTTCCGGTTTGGGCACTTGGTGCCAAAAAGGTTCACCATCACTGGTATAGGGTCTCTTGCTTGTGAAGAGATTGGAATAGAAGACCTCCAAGGTCCCTTCCAACTCTATTATTCCTAATCTTAATCTCCAAAGAGGGATGAAATTAAGGTTAAATCAAAGAACAGTAACTTAACACATTCATTAAACTGTAACAACTTTGTATAAAATCCACAAACTTGTCCCCTTCAAAGTCATCTTCAACTCCCATAATTCAGCATTCTGGCTGGTTGGGGAATTCTGGAAGCTGAAGTTCACCCATGCCTTAAAGTAGCCAAGTATCTCTCTTCAAACTATCGTGACTGCCCATTTGATTCCGAATCCAATTCAAGTCCTATCATTGAACAAAACCCTTCAAAGGAATCAGTATTAGATATCTATCAGTTTGGCTATCAATTGCCTGCTATGGTGTTTCTGACAAGAAAAGATGGTGACCATTCAAATTACATAGGAACCTCCACCCCAAAGTACTCTTGAGTCCCATCTTAACCACAAAAACCAGGTGGGTGACCTTAGCCAGTCCCTTAACCCACGTCACAAAGTGGTTGTTATAGGGATGAAGTTGTCTTAGGTATGTTCATTACCTTGAGCTATAGAGCTATTAGACAAATAATAAAGGTGGGGTCAAAATCTAATTAATAAAAATTAAAACAAATTAATACTTCAGTTGTTAGGCTGAGTTTGTTTGGAAAATAATTATAGCTGTCTAATAAATTATTTTAGTTAAATTTTAATCGGTTTTCAATCGGTTTTACCGTTTTAGTGATTTGGCTATTATAATATTTAGTTTTAATTGGGTTTTATATTGCTTATTTATTATATTGTTTTATTTTATTTACTAGGTTTTTTAATCCCATCTTTATTATGTTTGTAAGTACTCCTGAGTCATCCCTTTTGTTTTAATTGTTCTTGCCTTCTGACAGCTCTGCGCATGCGTGCACTGGGAACAGGGTTCCCTTGTTCTTCTGCCTCGCTGAGGTCTGACTCTGGAGGCTCCCGAGGCAGCACGTACCTCCCAGATGGCCATTTCTCTGCCTCTGGCACAGAGCTCTCGTTCGAGCCTTCCCCAGACTCCAGGCCTGGCCCATGTTCCTCCCCAACCTCCTCACTGAGGTCCAACTCTGCTGCCAGCTCCGCAGGCCACCAGTGGACCACAACAATATGCATAAGAATCAGATATTATCCATATTAAAAAGACATTGTGAAGAATGTGTTTAAAGAAGTATATGGATCAAATTGTGAACAGTCACTAACCAGTATCCTACTTGGTAGTCAAGGCACTGTGTATGGTACCTGAAAATTTTGACGTCAGGTGCAGTCTCTTGCATATATGTCTGTTTCCATTGGAGCAACAGAATAACCTGCTACTGTACGTTCCTTCCAATAAATTCGATTGTTTTTAAAGAAGTTTTGAAAATACTTGAAATCCATATTGTGAAATGGTGAACATTTGTGTTGTGTAGATCTCCTCATAAAAATGTATGTAAAACGTAAACAATATACTGTACTTGTAATGGATTGTGGCTAGCTAGAAATTTCACATTGTTGCCTATTAGTGTCTTTCAGTTTAAAGACCAAGATTTGCAGTGCATTGTGAATAGGAGGCTCAGGGGATTTTTAATTAATTGTTTTAAGCGTTTTTTTAAGGGGAGTTTTAATGGGAATTTTAAGGGGAGGGTGGGAACTGACGGGTTGGGGTTGGGGGATGGCAGGGGAAAGCCGTCGGGGAGGGAGCCAGTCCTTGCGAGTGCTCGTGGTGATTCTTTATTAGGTTCGGAGGTGAAGGGGGAGCTTCATTTTCAAATTCCTGAGGGTTGTTCCATCAGCACGGTAAGTGGGAGGGGCAGATATGGCGGAAGCGGGGGGCCGTATCATGTTTGGGAGGTGCGCACTCACTGTTTAAGAGCAATTGCGTGCTCCGGCCCCTCAGACTTTTCCCGTTCTCCGAGTGGTCAGTATCCCCAGGGCCTGGACCTTTGGCTGATGTTATGCAATGCAAGGTCCGTAGTGAACAAAGCCCCCGTGATTTATGACCTTATACAGGGGAGGGGCTGCGGACTTTATGGGCATTTCGGAAACTTGGTTGGGCACCGAAGGGGGGGTGCCCCTTGTAGATATGTGCCCACCGGGTTTCCAAGCATTTCATCAGCCGAGGGCCCAGGGTAGGGGTGGAGGGGTGGCGGTTGTTATTAAGGAGAGTCTAGAACCGAGTCTAGAATCTGTACCTCAGATAGCCGGTTGTGAATACCTTTACGTGAAGTGGGGGCGTAGGATGCAGGTGGGCTTATTGGTCACATACCTGGCTCCTTGCTGCGTGATAACAGCCCTGCCTGAGTTGCTTGAGGTGATAGCCAGGATGGCAGTTGATACTAGGCTTATGGTCATGGGGGACTTCAACTTGCCATCGGCCGGCGTGTCATCAATGGCAGCTCAGGAGTACATGGCCTCTATGACGGCCATGGACCTGACCCAACTAGTTGACGGCCCCACCCACATTGGGGGAAGCACACTGGATCTGATTTTTGTCTCTGGACAGTGGCTGAATGATCTGGAACTAGGAGAACTAGTCATTGAACCTTTGTCATGGTCAGATCATTCTCTCCTTCGTCTGGACTTTCGGACCGCCACTCAACACCGCAGGGAGACGGGGCCGATGCATTGGTTCCGTTCCAGGTGACTGATGGACCCGGAGAGGTTTCTGACGGAGCTTGGGCCACTCCCTGGCGAGGAGCTTGTTGCGGCCTGGGAATGGGCCGCGGCGGGCGCTTTGGACTGTGTTGTGCCTTTGCGGCCTCTGACCTGGCGTAGGTCTCAACCGGCTCCCTGGTTTTCCGAGGAGCTGAGGGAGATGAAACGCCGGAAAAGACGCCTAGAGAGTGTCTGGAGGGCCAGCCGTCCTGAAGCTGACTGAACACTAGTTAGATCTCATATTCAGACCTACCTAGTGGCTCTGAGGGAGGCCAAGCGGGCCTATGTCTCTACCCTCATTGCGTCGTCAGATAACCGCCCGGCCTCCCTGTTTAGGGTGACTCGCTCTCTCCTTCATCAGGAAGTGCGCGATGATCCCTTACAGGGTTGTGCTGAGGACTTTAGTAAGTATCTGTACGATAAAATCGTTCAGCTCCGGGATGGTTTGGACCAAAATTGGGTAGTCTCAGGCGAAGTGACGGAGGCGAGTCTTGTTGAGTCCATTTGGGAGGAGTTTGATCCTGTGGCTCCCGAGGACATGGACAGGTTGCTGGGGCGGCTGAATGCCACCACATGTTTATTGGACCCGTGTCCCTCCTGGTTGGTACTGGCCACTCGGGAGGTTACACGAGGCTGGCTCCATGGCATTGTTAATGCTTCTTTGAAGGAGGGGGTTGTTCCCACCACCTTGAACGAGGCGGTGGTGAGGCCCCTCCTCAAGAAGCCATCCCTGGACCCAGCTGTTTTAGGAAATTACCATCCAGTCTCCAACCTTCACTTTGTGGCGAAGGTTGTTGAGAATGTGGTGGCATATCAGTTACCCCAGTACCTGGATGAATCTGTCTATCTAGACCCGTTCCAGTCCGGTTTCTGGCCCGGGTATAGCACGGAGACGGCTTTGGTCGCCTTGGTGGATGATCTCTGGAGGGCTCAGGACAGGGGTTATTCCTCTGCCCTGGTCCTGTTAGATCTCTCGGCAGCTTTTGATATCATTGACCATGGTATCTTGCTGCGCCAGTTGGGGGATTTGGGAGTGGGAGGCACCGTTTTGCGGTGGTTCTCTTCCTATCTCTCTGACCGGTTGCAGACGGTGTTGACAGGGGGGCAGAGATCGACTTCGAGGCGCCTCCTGTGGGGGGTGCCACAGAGGTCGGTTCTCTCGCCTCTCCTGTTCAACATCTACATGAAGCCGCTGGGTGAGGTCATCAGTGGTTTTGGGGTGAGTTATCAACTGTACGCTGATGACACCCAGCTGTACATTTCCACCCCGGACCACCCCAATGAAGCTGTCGAAGTGCTGTCTCGGTGTCTGGAGGCCGTCCAGGTCTGGATGGGGAGAAACAGGCTCAAGCTCAATCCCTCCAAGATTGAGTGGCTGTGGATGCTGGCATCCCGGTACAGTCAGCTACAACCGCGGCTGACTGTTGGGGGCGAATCATTGGCCCCAATGGAGAGGGTGCGCAATCTAGGCGTTCTCCTGGATGGATGGTTGTCTTTTGAAGAGCATTTGGCGACCATCTCCAGGACAGCTTTCTACCAGGTATGCCTGGTTCGCCAGTTGCGCCCCTTTCTAGACCGGGATTCCCTATGCACGGTCACTCATGCCCTCGTCACCTCTCGCCTAGACTACTGCAATGCTCTCTACATGGGGCTCCCCTTGAAGAGCACCCGGAGGCTCCAGTTGGTCCAGAATGCAGCTGCGCAGGTGATAGAGGGAGCCACTTGTGGCTCCCATATAACACCTCTCCTGCGCAAGCTGCACTGGCTACCTGTGGTCTTCCGGGTGCACTTCAAGGTGTTGGTTATCACCTTTAAAGCGCTCCATGGCATAGGACCCGGATATCTAGGGGACCGCCTTTTGTTACCATATGCCTCCCACCGACCAGTGCGCTCCCATAGAGAGGGTCTCCTGAGGGTGCCGTCAGCCAAACAATGCCAGCTGTCGACCCCCAGGGGGAGAGCCTTCTCTGTGGGGGCACCTACCCTCTGGAATGAGCTCCCTCCCGGACTCCATCAACTTCCTGCCTTTCGCCGCAAGCTGAAGACCTATCTATTCTTCCGAGCAGGACTGGCATAATATGGGTTTTAAATTGGATATTAAATGGGGGTTTTATATTATGTCTTTTATAGTTTTAATTTGGCCAAGGTTGAATAAGTTTTTTAAATGGGTTTTATTGTATATTAAATTGTATTTTTATCTGGCTGTTAACCGCCCTGAGTCATTCGGGAGAAGGGCAGTATAAAAATTAAAATATTATTATTATTATTATTAATAACACCCTTTCACTCAGCTTCTCTGTTGTTAAGTTGAATTCAGAATCCAATTTGAATATAACAATTCTTTTTAGACATAGATAACACACAGAGTTATGTTGGGACTGAGGTAAAGGGAGTCCATTGTTGGGTCACATTCAACAGATGTGTGTGTTTATATTTTATATATATATATTTTATATAAATATATATATATTTATATATATATATATAGGTCTTTGGTGATTCGGGTTTTCTCCGGTAAAAGTGTTAGGAATCTAGAAAATCAAGATTTTCCTGTACATGCCCAGATGAATAGGAGCTGAAAGGGAAATATGTGTTCTGACCTAGGCTTCCTGAGTCAGTAAAACACACAAGTAGTCCCAAAAACCTCTTTTATTGCAACAGCTGTGAATTCTGTTCGTTCACAGATGAGTCCCAAATAGTTGTACAGAGTCCTTTGGGATATGGCTGATAATCACCCGCCTTTATCTCCCTTGACATGCTGCCAAAGACCTAATTGGCAAAGCCACACGGAGTCCAGAATCAAACAGAGCTTCAGACTTTAAACTGAACAGAATTAAAAACATTGCTTCCTGCAAAGGCCTTTGCTCCTCTTTTACGTTTTATGGGAGGGGTCAATCATCTCCAAGCCCTACTCCTGAGTCATCCCTTTTGTTTTAATTGTTCTTGCCTTCTGGCAGCTCTGCACATGCGTGCACTGGGAACAGGGTCCCCTTGTTCCTCTGCCTCGCTGAGGTCTGACTCTGGAGGCTCCCGAGGCAGCACGTATCTCCCAGATGGCCGTTTCTCTGCCTCTGGCACAGAGCCCTCGTTCGAGCTTTCCCCAGACTCCAGGCCTGGCCCATGTTCCTCCCCAACCTCCTCACTGAGATCCAACTCTGCTGCCAGCTCCGCAGGCCACCAATGGACCACAATAATATGCATAAGAATCAGATATTATCCATATTAAAAAGACATTGTGAAGAATGTGTTTAAAGAAATATATGGATCAAATTGTGAACAGTCACTAACCAGTATCCTACTTGGTAGTCAAGGCACTGTGTATGGTACCTGAAAATTTTGACGTCAGGTGCAGTCTCTTGCATATATGTCTGTTTCCATTGGAGCAACAGAATAACCTGCTACTGTACATTCCTTCCAATAAATTAGATTGTTTTTAAAGAAGTTTTGAAAATACTTGAAATCCATATTGTGAAATGGCATTGTGTAGATCTCCTCATAAAAATGTATGTAAAATGTAAACAATATACTGTACTTGTAATGGATTGTGGCTAGCTAGAAATTTCACATTGTTGCCTATTAATGTCTTTCAGTTTAAAGACCGAGATTTGCAGTGCATTGTGAATAACACCCTTTCACTCAGCTTCTCTATTGTTAAGTTGAATTCAGAATCCAGTTTGAATATAACAATTCCTTTTAGACATAGATAACACAGACAGAGTTATGTTGGGACTGAGGTAAAGGGGGTCCATTGTTGGGTCACATTCAACAGATGTGTGTGTTTATATTTTATATATATATATAAAACAAATATATAGGATAGACAAGAAATAAAATGTTATGGCTAAGGATAAACAATGGAAGTTTTGAAGAATTTTCTTTGCTGGTTTATTATGACTTACTGGGAATTCTGAACTGCTCTGTTCTACAATACAATACAATACAATACAATACAATACAATACAATACAATACAATACAATACAATACAATACAATGCAAAAGATTTTTAGCTGGTCTTCATGTGTGATATTTGCTGAACTTTAGCTGCCAAAACAGGACAAAAGCAGTTAAAAGCAAGTGGAGAAACAGGAAGACATGAACAAGAGGCGGCGGGGATGGGGAAAAGGACAAAGTGACAATAAATAACATTATCAACATATGGAAAAGTTTCTGGGACCTCTGGAAAGAATGCTATAAGTAATTAATATGGACAATCTCAAAAGAATGGCCGTTGGTTAATCCTTTTATAATAACAGAAAAATAGAAATAAATAAGACACCAGGTGAACCTTCCTCTATATTGCACCATAAAAGAAACAATTTGGTGGGCAGAGATAATGTATCCAATGCTGTGGAAACTGTATATTTCCAGAAAATATATATAAAAATAATAAGACCTGCAAAAAGATGAATCCTCAAGATCTCTCTCTCTCTCGAAAAATTCCAGTCTCAACATTATTTTAGTTCCTTGGAGAAGCCAAGAATGAAAAAACTCACAGGAAGAAGCCCATGTCATGAAAAAATAGACTTAGTTGCACTATTTTATTAGCAATAGCTTTAGTGCACTTTTAAATAATAAAGCAATATTCGTAGCTGCTTGGCCAATTTATCTGCTTCCTCCCACAGGTGTTTTTCTTAACAGTTTTTTCCTCTCCTTCAGATATGATTATTAATAACAGTTCTGCTGTCAGTCCATTGTTGACAGTTTGCTATGAAACACAATTTAAGGGGAGTATTTTTCAGTTTTATTACAGCTTCACTAGTCTTGGAAATAATAAAAGCCAAACAAACAAACAAAAAGGCATGCTAACCAACAACAGGGACAAACTAGAGGGAATTTTCATAGATGGATGACCATTGCACATACATCAAGATTTGGAAGAAATTTTTTGGCCATGCTCAGTGAAGGGGCTTAAGATAGTGTTTGGTCTTTGGTATTGGGGAGGGTGGATTATAAACTACAGACTGCAAAGGCAAGCTTAATCTGAAACACTCTGTTCCTGTGGCTCAGGAGAGGTGGAGACTGTGGGTCACATGCTCCTTAGATGTTCCTTTGACAAGAGATTAGGAAAAAACATATTCTGCCAATAACTGCTAGGTATCCTGGCCGCTCCAATGCTACCTATCTTCAATGCCTGCTTAAGGATGAACAGACCATAACTACAGGGCAGGTGGCCAGATTCTACACAGCAGCACTGGGGATTCCTCACAAACACATGTCTTCTCCACCATAGTTATGTTTTATAACAAACGTGGCAAACTTTTTGCACTGCTTAGTCCTTTCCCTTTTAGCATAGAACCTACAACAGGCCAGAGTTCATGGATTGCAACTATCATATAATCAGACCATGTATAATTGACTGACTGGATTTTATTATAGATTTTAGTTGTTATTTATTATTTTATACTAGAATTGTATATATTGTATATATACTGAGTGTTTTTATTTGTTCTGGCCTCTGGTCTAAGACTGTAATAATAAATTAAGAAATTGAAGCTTAATCTGTATGCATTGTGTTAGTATTTAAAGATCCTGATTAATAACTATATTAAAAATTGTAATTTGAATAAATCCTAATGCTACCACTCAAACTCTTTCTGAAATATAGTACAAGCTTGTTTGCCAGAATGGCTGACCTGCTTATAGTTAATGCTGAGACAAGGAGTGGTAGGTACTCCAATACAACATTATCTGACTCACAGTATAAATTTAGCAACTTAGATTTGCAATTTTCCCTAACCATTGCCCTCTGGATGAGTTGAACTATTTCACATTGTCCTTCTAGGTAGTTTCCCAGGTAACTGTGCACAGAAGGGAATCTTTGGCTGCATCCAAAAAGCAGTTCTGCTCTTATTATTTGGCTCAAAATTGATGAGGCATAAACCATTACACAGAAAATATTAAGCAAAGGTTGTTTTTGGATTTTGTTTTTGTAATTTGAAGAAATGCAATATTATTTTCTCTCTTTGAATTGCCTGCCACTTTTGAGGTTGGGAAATATCTGAATGTAAAGACATTACATCTTTTATTTAGCAGTGGTCACAGACTTTAATGTATAATTTGATGGATCAATTTATATATGGTTGGGATTGACGGTCATACAAACATAGGGAATCATGAGGAGAGAGACCTTTTTTATTTTACTGGATTAATATATGGTAATTAAAAAACAAAAAATATGAGTACAAATAAAATGTTATAAAATAATTGATAATGGTGTTTCATATACAAATGTCTTTCTATGAGCACATGATAATCTTTTTTGATATAATACAAACTTCTTTAATCAAATTCCAAAATTTTGGAATACAGTTTAAAAACATTTTAAATCTTAACTTCCAAGAACCTGGTCACCATAGAAACTATATTCAGTCCATGAGAGGTGATGAAGGAGCATGACCAAACATATGTACTAATGTAACTTCAAATTTATTACATTCACAATACAAGAACCAACCTTTTAAAAACTTCCATTCATATCCATCCATTGAAGTAATTGTCAATAAAAATATTTTTGTAACTTCTAAAAAATATTTCTCTATAACATAGAGCTATTTTGGGCAAATAATTTTTGTAATTCTTCTAAAGCAAATTATGCATTTAAAATTGATTAACTGATTAGCTAATTAAGGGTAACCCATCATTTTCCAGCAAGGATTATTCCAAAAACTCAGTCTCTCATGAGAATAATTACTTTTTCATTTCTTACCCAACATTGTCCAGTTAGATCTGGACACCTTTAGTACTGAACTTTCAGGAACCAATCACTTGTCAAGATTTCAGAAGTGACAAGTAATAGTTGTTCAGTGTAGCCAGTACAATGGTATATAATCAATGTCATCATCATTTGAGTAGGAAATTAATAGATTTTTTTAATGCTTTTTTTAATATTTCATTTGAAAGTAGCAACTTTTAAAGGTTGCTTTAAAAAACTGGGAGTTTTTCTGAACAATGTATATGGCTGCCCATTTCATTCTCATGACTATGTTTGAATACTTTTATTCAAACTTAACCATTAATTTAACTTACAATAACCTAATAAATAGCAATTCTTAAGTTATTTTATTTTTTATAACATTTATTTTTCCCAAGAGATTCATGGGTATTTTTAATCATTTAGAAATGTCACCATTAAGTTGTGTTAGACAATGTGAAATATTCAAATCCACATAATAATTATCCCAACATATTTAACAGAATATGAAAACAAAAACTTTTTTTCCATATTTCCATAGAAATATGTTTGCCAAGTTATTTAGATTTATTCCCATTTATTGTGTATGAAGATTTTTGCCATATTGCTAGTTACCAGAGAACATTGATAATTGTTATAAAGGTTTAAATATCATCCTCAAGAAAAAACTATAATATTACAGATTAAAGGACTGATTAGGTTTCCTTGGATCAGGAACAGTGTGTTCTGGCATAGCTGTCAAGCAGTTTTCAGAGCTATTTTGAGTTCAGTCCATGGATGTATAAGAACATCCATATTTCAAGGCAATGTCTTCGTTTCAGGATGAACTGTCAGAAAGTATTTTTTAAAGTGTTAATAGTACCAGCAGTATTGGCAAACACATAAAAATTTCTACCTACAGATTCTAAATAATGCATCTTATGTAGTTTGGCTTCAGAAGCAAAAGAGGAGAGTGTTTGCAGATTAATATTTTAAAAACTATATGATTTTAACAGTTCACATCAAACATCCAAGCAGAAAACAACAATGAAATTGACTCCACTGGTTTGTCTTTGTAGTGCTGTAATGAACTACGCAGCCTTCGGTATAACCTAAGCATAGCTCATAAAATCATCTGCTACAATGTCCTACCTGACAATGACCACTTCAGTTTCAACCACAACAATACACAAGCACACAATAGATACAAACCTAAGGTAAACCGCACCAAACTCGATTGCAGAAAATATGACTTCGGCAACAGAGTGGTCAATGCCTGGAATGCACTACCTGACTCTGTGGTTTATATCCCCAAACCCCCAAAATTTTAACCTTAGATTGGCTACTGTTGACCTCACCCCATTCCTAAGAGGTCTGTAAGGGGCTTGCATAAGAGCACCAGCGTGCCTACTGTCCCTGTCTTAATGTTCCCTTTAATTCTATTCATTTTATGTATTCAATTCATGCTTATACTTATATATATTATGTAATACATACTCGACAAATAAATAAATCATAATAATAATAATAAAGACGAGTTGATAGCAAGGTTGATGAAAAATGCATGGAAAATAAAGAAAGTTCAGGCTTTGTTGGGTTAGTACTATCAGCACTGGAACAATTGGAATTGTCCTTGGGCCTGCTTTTATGTTCTCCATCTAAGAATACCAGATTAGTAATAATTATTTAGCTGAATCAAGGGCCCTGATTCAGAGTCCTTCAAACCACGGAGAACAGTAGGTTGGGGAGCCTCTTCCAGAAGAGATGAGGTGGCCATAGCCAAGTTAGTTGGGTTTGGCTTCTCCTCCTAGTCTATCTGTATTCTACATATAATTTCCTTTGAAGTAGGTAGGAATATATTTAGTGTCACTGGAAGGGAATCTTCAGCATTGTATCCAAGGAAGTTCAGAGTCATTTAGTGCACATTTGGAACAGAAAAATTCTAATAATTATAGAGATCTTCCTAGCAGCAGGGTACTTGAACCACTCAGTAAGTGTTCCTTCATTCTGTGAGCAGAATTAAAGTAAAGAAATAACTGTATAGACTTTAAAATAATCAGAAGCAAAAAGTTTTAAGTGGACAGTTCAATTTGGATTATTGCTTATTTTAAACTATTTTGAAGTTTATTAAATAAATAATACATACCTCCATAGAAAAGAGGATTGTTAAAACTTGTTAAGAAGCGCAATTGACTGATTTCATTAAATAAGGAGACTGGAAGTTGTGAAAGATATACACAAATACATATAAGAGAGAGAATGAGAATACGGTTTCTTTCTCTTTCTGGATTACAATAAAAAAACAAAGAAAATGGCCACTACCAGAAAATCAGTAGAAATTAAAGAAAGTGGAAGATCATTTACAAAGCAAATTACAGACAAAGGATTAGTTCAGAGATTTTAGAGGATGTTTGACAAGCTGGGGAAGAATATCACAGCAGCAGTGACTGAATCTGCAACTGCACCAATAATCGTGTCAATTAAGGGATCCGGCTATACTTGAAGGAAAAATAGAAAACTTGTAATAAAATTTGTAAATAATTTGTAATAAAATTTGTAAATAAAAAAGATGAATACAAAAAATGACGAACCTGTAATACAGGTAGTCCTTGGATTATGACTGCAATTGGGACCAGGATTGCCATTGCTAAGTGACGTGACTGTAAAGCACGAGGTAATGTGACCACATCACCTACTGATGGCAATCTGGGTAGTCCCAGTGGTCGTCCTAACCCAAGACATGTAGGTTGTTGAAATGGGAAGCAAGGGAATCCCAGATAAGGAGTATAGGGGTATAGCAGGGAATGGTGAAGGTCCCACGAGATCTGACTGGGGCCATGAGCAAGTCAAGGGCCATGCTCAGACAGTCCAGGGAAAGAGGGCAAGTAAGGAGGGTTAATTTAGTCCTAGGGGTGAGAAATATCTTTGAAAGGTTTAAAGAATTGGAAAAAATGCAAGTGGACCGGGAGGAATGATACATCAATCTCTACATGAACAGACTTCTTTATACTAAGATCATAAATATGGATTTTAAATGTCTACAATGAAATATAAATGGGGCAAAATACCACACAAAAGAAAAAAATGTATTCCATTATTTAAATAAATAAATAAAACAAATGTACTGATTTATCTACAGGAAACATATATATGAAAAAAGATACAAAATATTTGATTTAAATTTTTTTGAGACAGACAGAAATATAGTTTGATAGGGACAACTAAGAAAAATGGAACTGTTTTGTACATAAGCCCAGAGTCACTTTAGAACAAAATGGACAGCAAATAAATTTAATAAAATAAAAATATATTAAATTCACAATTAGAACCAAATTAATATTGACTGATGATTGTGGCGATACATGTAGAAGTGGAAAATTAATTTGAATGACACCAAGATTATAGTAATTGAAATATGTGCCCCAAATCCTAATAAAGCTATATTTTAAAGGATTTATGGAAAAAATTAATAGACTTTGTATGAGAATTGATGCTTCTTGAGAGACTAGAATGATAAACAAGAATTATGGTAACTTGATCAATTCACCCAACTAAGTGACAGAAGAATAACTGCAGAATTTTCAGGGGTTTTTTCTCTCTCTATGAATGACAATTTCACTATGTCAGCTAAGTAAGCAAAATGTTTCCAGGCACTGAAATTGCTAAGAAATATGCGTAAGCATGTATAACAGCCACTTCAACAGCTTACTGGTATGCTTGTAAAATATTTCTTCCACAGAGACAAATGCCACGTCATCTTCAGCAAGCTCTCATTATTTAAACATATTTCTTGGTTTGTGCTTAGAGATAAAACTCAAGTGGGAATACAGGATATGAGGTACATTATAAGAAATTCATTTCTGTTTCACAGCCTGACACGTTGGCAAGTATATGCATTAAAAGGTAAGATATTAGTAAGTCAAATCTCATTTCAACGATGAAACCCATTTACCAGAAACAAACCAGGGAAGAAGGTCCTTGCTACTCCCATATATTCCATAGTAACTCTCTTCCATCCCGATTACTACAGTAGTTTTGGGGTACAGGTTGATTTATTTTATTTTATTATTTTGAATGAGGTGAGATTGATCTATCTCCCAAAGAGGAGATCTTTAGTCACATACCGCTACTCTGCTTAACCTGAGGCATGTGACTTGGTTGCACTATTGAAATTACTTCACTTTTTGCACTTTCCCTTTTGATCAGTAAGATTTCTTAGAAGTATTTTTAGGTGGCACATGCTTCACCACCAAACATTACTATTTCAGCCAATTTGGGACAACTGGCTGGTAAGAAGCACAAAGCCACTCAGTACTTTAATTAGACAAGAAAAAAGAAGGAAAACTTTAAAGCACAATGATTTATGTATATGACAGACCATTTGACAATATTTGATCATTTAACACATTTTATCAGCAGCCATGTGGCAAGGCTATTCAGTTCTACAATTCTAAAATAAATAAATAATTCAACCACAGAAAAACAAGTAATCAATTTAAACATGCAAAATCAAATACTTTTTAATTAGCACTGATTTAAATATTATATGTTATCATTATTGAATTGTTTGGCATCACCCCACCAAAATATGGGACAAATATGAACAAAAGCCAGCTGAGTGAGAAGGTAACGTAAAAGAGACAACTTGCAAACAGGAAATCAGTTTTTGCATTTACTTCACCATTACTTTCCCCTACACCTCTTTTCAAAAAGTAAATCTGGCAATTCAAGAGGTATAGAGAAGCAGCAAGCAGAGGAAGGATTAAGTACCATATTTTTTGCACTATAAGATGCACCAGACCATAAGACCCACATTAGCTTTAGAGGAGGAAAACAAAGGGGAAAAAATCTGTCTCTGCGTCCCAGCATCCATTTGGTATTCATCTGGCCAGCGTCCTTGCAGCAAACAGCAAACAGCCAGGTCAGTTTTAGCACGTTATCGCCGTCCCAGTACGTGGCTCATCAGGGTTCCCTGCTGCCTGGAACAGCTGATCAGTGGTATTCCGGTTGGCTGATCCAACCACTGATCAGCTGCTCGGCAGTGAAGGCTCCCAGTAGCGGTGAACTGCGGCAGCAGTGACAGGCGGTGGTGGTGGTGAAGCCCCCTCCCCCACTGCAATATTCACTCTATAAGATGCACAGACATTTCCACCCACTTTTTTTGGGGGTGGGGAGTGCGTCTTATAGGGCGAAAAATATGATAATTGTTGTTTACCTATTGTTCCCCCAGATCTTTCCAGCTCCTTGTCAGTCAATAAGAGTGCTGATTTACCACCAGTTTATCAAGTACTTAGGAGGTGAGGGCTTAGTAGCACAAGGAAACAACAGCCAATGATTTAATAGCTAGCCATCAACACCCCAATCAACATCTAAAAAGCCACACACAACAGGCACCATATAAATACCACTTAGAAAATAGCCCAAAGCACACATTCTGCTAGAGAGAAGTTCCCCGAGGATGGGCTTCAGCACAAGTCTGAAAGCTCAGAAGACTAAACCTCTGGTCCCAGTGACCGACCCAGATCAGAGCTAAAGTTTATTCTGAGTAATCTTGATAAGCTTAATAACAGAATACGGAGTTGGAAGGAATCTTGGAGGTCTTCTAGTCCAACCCTCTGCTCAAGCAGGAAATCCTATACCATTTCAGACAAATAGTTGTACATTTTGAATAAAGTCATTGAACTCTTATGAGACTATTCCTATAAAGTGTTTCACTGAAAGCAAGACCTAACTTTATGTAGAGCAAAATAATTCTTATAGGTAGTCCTCAACTTATAACCATTTGTTTGATGTTATAATGGCACTGAATTTTAGATTTTGCTTCTTTCTTATTACAGAAACAAATTTAAAATGTCTGCCTATTAGGAACTAGTAACTGGAAGTATACTTGGAATTACCTTCTGAAAAAAAGAGTCCTTATTATGAAACCATAATTTTTAGCTGGATAATAAAATTCTAAATTAACTTTGCCAACAAAAAATATTTTGTGGATTTTCTGGTTTTATTATTTCTATATTAATTGCCACTTGGGGTCTATATTCCATTTTGTATTTTCTAGTCATGTTATATTATTTATAAAATTTGTCTGATCACCCAACTCAACTTGGTGATACTAAATACCTCATAACACAAAAATGTAAAACACAATATATCAGTTTTTTAAAAATACTTCTGGGTAACTAGGCCTTTGAGACTGTCATAAAGTCAAAATGTCATCCATGCCAGGTTCAGTTTACAATTTGGCCTCAACACTTGATGGAAAAACCAAGCCGTTAACAATGATTAACCAAGACAAGATCATCTGGATGTTATTTGATTGTATGTTGCATTGTTTTTAGTATATTGTGTATTAACTGGTATACTTCAGTGGAATGCTGGATTGCAAGTAAATAATTTGCTTCTTGAATAGTAAGGTGAGTTTACTAAGGAGTAAACAAAGACTGTGAAAAGAGAATAGAATAAATAACTTCACATTATATCTCTTTGTGGCTAAAAATGTCTACACTACTATCTTTGTGGAAAACTATGAGGATACCTGATAGGATGGAGGGGGAAGGGGCAGAGCTTGCAGTAATGGACAAAAAATATATACTAGTACAATTTAAGAAAAAATAATTCAGATTAAATCAAAAAATGAGTAGAAATCATAAATCTGCATATAATATAGACATGTGCGGATTTGTTAATATTCATTTTGAAAGGAAAAGACTTCAAGTCAAAATTATATTAAGATTCAGAACTTATTACTGAATATCGCTGATGAATATAGGTTCTTTTTGCTTCTGAAAGTTCTTTTTAAATGTCAGTTAACTCAAAATAACTTCATCTAAATGTTATCATTATAATGAGCTTTGCTTCTTGCTAACACTGGAATATCATGCAACAAAAAGTCATTATGAAGAGATCAGAGTTCAGATGTTGAAGAACCATAATCTCCACATAAAATGATTTTGGATACATTGCTGGTTGGAGAAAGCCTCCAGCTGAGAAATCTGTACCTGGGTCTGGATTAGGTGAATCGAAATAAACTCATATGAAGTTGTGATGACGTTTTCACGTTTGTAATTTTTTGCCTGCACATCAACATTTTAAAGGGATGCCTCTATTTCCATTTGGTTTGCTTCTTCCTCGAGAAAATATGCATGATTGTTCTGAAGTCTAGAAGATTTGTTGAGAGGAATACCATCCAGTCTCTTCACTTCCACTTCATCAGCCTCTTCCTGAGCCCACTGGGGCATGCAGTCAGGTTCAGAGTTGCTCCTAACATACCCAGGCAAATTTATATGGGCATTGTTCTGTCCTGGGCCATTCCTGCATGCCTTGTTGGAAACCAGCCTCATGCGGGAGCTGGCACCCATCTGAGCATGGCTGTTGGTGCTCTGAGTCACGTTAGTGAGGACAGAACCACAGTGAGAATTCCCACAAGGAACAGTCCTCTTCCAGTCCATGGCCAAGTGCCATTTAGCCCATGTCTTCTTGAGCTCAGCCTGCACCTAAGGAAATAGAAAATGTCCAGATCAAAATGCCAGGAAGAAGCCAATGTTTTGAACAGTTTATCTCACCTTTACTTAGAATTAAGTTTTTCCTTTAATATTATATTTATAATTAGTTATACTATACTCTTCCACAGGAATGTATAGGTTGCTAGTGCAGCACACTGTTTAAGGTATTGGATTGGGACTAGAGGACGACCAGGTCCAGGTTTCCCCTCAACCAAAACATTATTTAGATGATTTTAGACCAGTTACTATCACTTAGGTAATAATCCCACAGAGTTATTGTTGTGGATGAATTGGAAGAGTGTATTTACTTCTGTAAAGGAAATGTGGGATATAAATATATTAAATACATTATAATTAAAAATAAGTAATAGGTAGTGAGTAGAGGACTATTACTAAAAGAATATGGAGCAGCAGTATCATGGGAAAACAAGGAGTCACTAAGGGCACAAGCTTTGCTGACAGAATTAGTTTCAATTCTATTCCCATTGTCATGGGGATTAGAACTGATTTTAAGCAAAACAAGAAATGCTCCAGAATAAAAGTTACATGTATATATTGTTCCCAGTGACTGGGAAAAATTACAAGTCTTCAAAAGAATAAATTTTTGTATTCTATGCAAATACTAAGACTGATACTTAATGTATTAGTCAGATCTATCCACTTCCTTTCTATACCAAAAATAAATCTGAAGAGATAATTAACCAAGTGAACAGGTATATTAAAAGGGACAGCTGAATCATAAGCAAGATTCTGATGCATACTTTTGCTTCCCACTTATTCTTCTACTTGACCACTCAGTTAAGATGGACATCATTCACCTTTTATTACTTAAATTGTTGGATTTTTGTTTTTTTTGTTTTGTAAAACAGAATCCAATAATACCTGACTTACGAAATATGCTATCACCTTCCATGGCAACATTTCATTGGGCATATAATCATAAATAAGTGCTAGGAGTCAGGGCAACCCATATAATCTCTCTCTCATGCAGAGAAAGTTCCAATTGACATTAATCAAATAGTTTGCACGATGTAACTTTGTAACTAACAAATCCCATTGATTTAAATCAGTGGTAGTCAACCTCGTCCCTACTGCCCACTAGTGGGCATTCCAGCTTTCATGGTGGGCAGTAGCGATTTTGTCCGATACAGAAGCACTTTCCTTTTTTTAAATTTAATTGACTTTTTAAAAAATTTCATAGCATTATTTAAAAACATTTTCATTAGGTTTTCATAAAATTCCCCGTGACAATTTAAATTTCTGAAAATATACTATTTGTATCACCTGTGCATGTTTAGTTCACGTTACATAAGTGAAACCAAATGGCGCTATAGTGCGACCGCAAACAAGAGCCTCATCCCAGAATAGCTCACGCATCTCCCCCCACACCACCCAGCTGTAACAGACAAGCAGAGCTGGTAGCCAGCAACCCCCCCAACCCAGTCCACGATGCGCGAGAGGCATGCGCAGACTATGATACACTGCACATTACTGTGGAATCAGTGAGCGGTTAGAAAATTTTACTACTAACAGAGATGCAAAAGTGGACAGTAGGTATAAAAAGGTTGACTACCCCTGATTTAAATAAACATACTCTAAGCATGAATAAATTTGGATTTAATACAGTTATGGAAACCTATTCTGAACCTGTAATTATTTGCTTCTTCACACATGAACGTGTGAAGCATTGCAATAGAGACATAGTTGCTTCTGTTGACTGTTCTACAGCTAGGCAGGAAGAGATTTATTTCAGGTAAATTAATATATTCTGCAGCAAAGGAGGATTCCCAGAATTCTGAAGTGAAAGATCAGATCTAAATCTACCATTCTAGAGACTGGGCAGAGACAAGCAAAACCCAGGAAACTAATAAAGGAGAATATTTGTAGCTCATCACTTGGGAAACTCTAATTCCAGAAAACCAGTTGGGAGCAGAAAGGTTCTCTTCTCCAGGTGAGCTTTCAGAAGAGGTTACCTTTGTTTTGCCTTTGTTCATTTGCTGCCCGCCCTGGAGGAGATGGTATTTGTTCCCTGATTGCCTTCAACCAGGTAAGAAATCCATCCCAGTTTGGAGAAGAGGTGGAGAATCAGAAAGAAACAGGCATCCGTGCAAATGTTGAACCTTGGCTTTTTCCAGTTTCATTTCATGGATTGATCCAAGTTGTTTCCTTACTAGAACAAGGGGCCCAATCCAACAACATGAAATTTGATGTGAAGAAAAGCAAAATTTTACACTTAGGCAGAAAAGTACAGATTAGATGAAACCTGGCTCAAAAACAGTACCTGTGAGAAGGGACCTTGGAGTCCTAATGGACAATCACTTAAACATGAGTCAAGCAGCCAAAAAAACAGATGCAGTCCTTGGTTGCATAAACTTTTTTTAAAAATTATTTATTTACATTTATAGCCCGCCCTTCTCCGAAGACTCAGGGTGGCTTACATTGTGTAAGGCAATAGTCTCATTCTATTTGTATATTTATATACAAAGTCAACTTATTGCCCCCCCAACAATCTGGGTCCTCATTTTACCTACCTTATAAAGGATGGAAGGCTGAGTCAACCTTGGGCCTGGTGGGACTCGAGCCTGCAGTAATTGCAGGCAGCTGTGTTTAATAACAGGCTATCTTACAGCCTGAGCCACACCGTGGCCCTAAGGGATAAAGTCAAGATAACATGAAGTATTAGTACTGTTATAAAACCTGAGTAAGGCCACTCCTGGAATATTGCATTCAGTTTTGGTCACCACATTACAAAAAAGATATTAAGCCTTTGGAAAAAGTGCAGAGAAAAACAACTAAGACAATTAAAGGCCTGGAGACTAAAACAGATAATGAACAGTTGCAGCAATTGGGCATGGCTAGTCTAGAGAAAAGGAGGACTGGGGTGACATGATAGCAGTGTTCCAGTATTTAAGGTGCTACCACAGGAGAAGGGGATCAATTTATTTTCCAAAGCACCAGAAGGCAAGGCAAGAAACAATGGATGGAAACTACTCAAGGAGAGAAGCAACCTGGAATTAAGGAGAAACTTCCTAACAGTGAAAACAACCAGTGGAACAGCTTTTGCCTTCAGAAGTTGTGGGTGCTTGATCACCGGAGGCTTTTAAGAAGAGACTGGACAGCCACTTGTCTGGAATGGTATAAGGTCTCCTGCTTGAGCAGGGGGTTGGACTAGAAGACCTCCAGGGTTCCCTTCCAACTCTATTCTGTAAATAAACCTATTTTGTTCTAACCCATTCCCCTTTTTTGTGCCTGAAAAATGAATTATGAATTAAATCCTGCAGGTTCTTTGATATTTTCCTTTTCCCTTTCTTCCAATCATTAGCTCCTTGATCTTAATCAACATTAAGCAATGCATATTTGTTGGGCTCAGCAGACTCATTTTGACAGTAAATTTAACCTACTGTATAGCCCAGCCACTCTGCTAGCTATAGAAAAGATAGCTAGCTGCAAGGAGAGGTAGTTTTCCATGTACATCCCCTTGAAATAAAGAGACACAGACAAATTTGTCTCTGTGGCTCAGACTGCTAATGCAGTCTGTTATTAACAGCAGCTGCTTGCAATTACTGCAGGTTCTAGTCCCACCAGGCCCAAGATTGACTCAGCCTTCCATCCTTTATAAGGTAGGTAAAATGAGGACCCAGATTGTTGGGGACAATAAGTTGACTTTGTATATAAATATACAAATAGGATGAAGACTATTGCTAACATAGTGTAAGCCACCCTGAGTCTTCGGAGAAGGGCGGGATATAAATGCAAATAAAAAAATAAAATAAAAAAAATTCTCCATAGAGGAAACAAGACTTTTGGGAGAGTGTAGCATGCAGGGGGGAGATAAGAACCCCCCCCTCCAAGAGAGAGACAGAGGGGTAACGCATGGCATCCCTGTGGACAAGTATAAAAAAACACACACACACACCAACTGCACATCCATTATCCACTAGAAACTTACCTCTCCGTTACAGTAGCAATAGATGATAGAGACAAAAAAACCCTGAAGAAAGAATTGAGAATAAGAATTTAAAAAGGAACGTAATTATCATTACCTTGACCCATAAACTACATGAATATATTTTACAATAAAATCTATATCTATAGCATGGACCAGATTTATGGTAACAGGATTAGTTACAGTTAAGGTTAGTATTGTTATAAGGATTTAAGAATCTGGATTATGACTACCATTAGGCATTAGGGTTATTGTATAGATTATAGTAAAGGAATAGAATAGAATAGAATAGAATAGAATAGAATAGAATAGAATAGAATAGAATAGAATAGAATAGAATAGAATTTTTATTGGCCAAGTGTGATAGGACACACAAGGAATTTGTCTTGGTGCATATGCTCTCAGTGTACATAAAAGAAAAGATACCTTCATCAAGGTACAACATTTACAACACAATTGATGGTCAATATATCAATATAAATCATAAGGATTGCCAGTAACAAAGTTACAGTCATACAGTCATAAGTGGAAAGAGATTGGTGATGGGAACTATGAGAAGATTAATAGTAGTGCAGATTCAGTAAATAGTTTGACAGTGTTGAGGGAATTATTTGTTTAGCAGAGTGATGGCCTTCGGGAAAAAACTGTTCTTGTATCTAGTTGTTCTGTTGTGCAGTGCTCTATAGCGTCGTTTTGTGGGTAGGAGTTGAAACAGTTTATGTCCTGGATGCGAGGGATTTGTAAATATTTTCATGGCCCTCTTCTTGATTCGTGCAGTATACAGGTCCTCAATGGAAGGCAGGTTGGTAGCCATTATTTTTTCTGCAGTTCTAATTATCCTCTGAAGTCTGTGTCTTTCTTGTTGGGTTGCAGAACTGAACCAGCTAAGATGAGTGTTAAAGTTTATGTTTAGTATTTACAGCAGGATTAAGTTACAGTTGTGGTTAGGTGCTAAGTTTATGTAAGGTTTAAGGCTTAGTTAGTATTTGTTTTTATGGCCAAATTTTAGGGTCAAATTAGGATTAAGGTTTGGCTGAGGTTGGAGTTAAGATTAGGTGGATAGGATTAAATAGTTTTGGTTGGATTTAGATTTAGTGCTAGATTGTTGTGTATAGTTAGAGCAATATTGGAATTGAGGTTAGCCGAATTGTAATGCTAATAAAATCTAGTGTTATTAAGTTAGTGTTACAGTTTGGAAAGCCTTGAAATAGTACTAAATTAAGGGTTGGATAATATTGGAGTTAGGATTCATGTTTACTGCTGTATTAAGGTAGCAGTACAGTTTTACGGTTAGTTCTGTTAGTGTTAAAAATAGTTTTAAGATTGATTTAGTAATGACTTTATAATGTAAATTTAACATTTTCATTGTGTGGGTAACAGACTCCCATCACCCTGTCTCGGTGGGTTTTATTTTATTTTTGAATGTATAATAATCAAACATTCATAGAAAGAGTTTGCGAGAGATCCAAGATTGGTTTTGACTTTATAAATGCCCTGGGGAAACTAGACTCAATAAATTTTGTAGTATAATGCAAGCACATAATCTCATTCTTTTAAGAAAGAATGTGTACAATATTTGTAATGTGTTACTAGGAGTTCTTAGATTTGTTTAAAACCGCAGCAAGAATATAGCTTTATCTGTAAGAGGTATCTTCTTAAAGATATCATTCCATTCTGTCAGTCTGGAAATAATTTTAGTTATCTTCAATAATCTGGTGATGCAATGGAAAAGGTGTAGAGGAAACAGAAGAAGAGATTCTGAAATGTTATAAATACATTTCATTTCAAAATAAATTTAATTAGCAGATTTTGATGGAACGTAGTAATTTCTCTGTGTCATATAATATACGTGGGTCTATACATATGTTTGTATTCATTTATTTATCATGTTCATGTAGTGTATATTGGAGGTGGTGACTCTGAGAGCTGTATGCAACAAAATTTCATTTTAATGTATACCAATTAGTGTACATTCAAAGTGTTAATAAAGTTATTATTCTCTTCTCTTCTCGTCTCGTCTCTTCTCTTCTTTTCTCTACTCTACTCTTCTCTTCCTCCAGGATTGTTGTATTTTTCATTCATACAACAGAGATTGGAAGGCATTAAATGATATGGCATGATCACTGTAATGAAGCTGCATTTCATTTGCTTTGCTCCAAGGACTATATTGCTTCATAAAGTAGGCTCAGTGCTTACTTCACATCTTTAATGCAAAAGATTTTAACTGCAAATATTGTTAAAGAATCTTGGATTGTCACATACATAGAAAAGATTTTTACAAAAGAAACTCCACCGATAAATATTTTTTCAGGGCTTTCTTGTACCAATCCTTTGAGAAAACAACAGAAGGATATTGTGGAGCTTTAGAAGCAAACATATTTTATGACATGGTTTTGACAACTGCAATCAATTTTGCTACGAATTCATACCAACTCCTATGGACAAACTGAAAGATCAAAAACTACATACATCTGGGAAATTATAGGAAAGCTGGTGCTTCTTTTATGCAGCATCTTCAGCAGAAAAAGAGGAATAAGAAGCCCTTGGAATCATCTCTCTTCCTAGTCTTATCCAAAGGACTTTAGGGTTGCTTTTCAGAGTTTAAGAAATGTGTGCAGACTAAATTGCACACTTACAATATAAGTATAATTTACTTCTCAATTATTGCTGAATTTTGGAACATGCCATTCTTTTTCATTAGTTATCTCTTGCAGCAAGCAATATGGCAATGTGGCCAGTTTTGTAACTGAACATCTGAACATCTGAGTGGTTCATAAATGATAAGGTAGTACCATACCACCAGACCTGGAATGAGTTGAAGAAGAGTTCACAGTGCATCCGGATCTCCCAGCCTAACCCAGTGAACGTGTGAGGTAGGCACACAAAGATAATGTAATGTACACCAAAGACGAAGATCAAAATTAAAGTGGATTTTGCTAGTTTTCTAGAAGAAAGTTAAGAGAAGTTATAATTATGAGACTGTCACATGCTGCATAAGATGAACATGACATAAACTGCAATTTTACACATTCCAAGTTTCTTAGCTATAAAGGGTATTTGCCAAAGGGGAATGAGTAAGTTTGGACAAAGCAGAGTCACTTCTGTGGAAGCTCTACCTCAGAGTTCCCCAACCTTTTTGGCTTTGTGGACAAGTGGAGGAGTGGAGAGAGGGGATGGTTCTGCATATGTGGTGGGCAAGCACACATGTGTGCAACACATTTGCATGAGCACCAGGCACATGTGCCTGCCACACACACAAATGGAGCATGCTCGCACGCTGCTTGTGCAAGTGGGGATCCATGCGCAGGTGCTCGCCCGCTCACCACTTCTGCAGCCCAGTTCTGAAAGGCTCAAGGCCTGGTAGTGGGCTGCAACCTAGGGATTGGGGACTCCTGCTCTATCTGGAGAAGCTGCTGATCTCACTCGGAGCCTAGAAATCTTTATAGGTTGCCCTGGTTAAATTACAGACCAAATATTTCCTATTCTTTCCTATTCTATTTCCTATGACTTCAGTAACAGAGTTGTTAATGCCTGGAATGCACTACCTGACTCCGTGGTCTCTTCCCAAAATCCCCAAAGTTTTAACCAAAGACTATCTACTGTTGACCTCACCCCATTCCTAAGAGGTCTGTAAGGCACGTGCGTAAGAGCACCAGCATGCCTACCGTTCCTGTCCTAATATTCCCTTTGGTTGTAGCCAAATCATATGGTTATTTCATGCTTATATATATTGTTGTGTTTGACAAATAAAAAAAATAAATAAATAAAATAAATGCAGCTTATATCATTGCTTCGTATTTTTTCCCTAAGGGTAATTGGTTTGCAGCATGGAACTTGGTAAAGCATATTTATCCATGCACCCCTGCAATATCTGGCTTTAATTAACTTGATAGCAAGACTTAAAAATAAAAGTAACAACACACCCAAAGGCTTCTAGTTTTAATTGGGAGCACCAGTTTATAAAGTTTGGTGAACTAATAAAACACGTTATATAAAAAGCACAGCATGTCAGCAGCTTGTCCTGGGTGAATATTAATTTGATTTTTAAAATTTCTATTTATGTGCAGGGTGTGTGTGTGAGAGGGATGTTTAATCAGTGTGAGGACCTAGGATACTTTTGTAAGTATTAATTTGGGTGTACTATTTTCAACCTGATTGTGATCTGACAAACAGATCTTAATAGTTACATGAGAGGATTTCAAATATTTGGAAATCTTATTTTGAAATAAATTTACAATCTGACTGCATCTCATTCTATGTCCTTTTTGTTTCTGTGTAGTTACATAGTCAAAATTATTGCTAGCTGCTTTCAAGTTGGTCAAAAGAGACACAGCATTCCAGGGTATTTTAACAATAAATTTTAGATGTCTACATCATCTCTTTTGAATAGCGATCCCTTTTTATTCATCAAATACAACTGGAAAATCCAGATAATGGAATTGATTAACTGCCAGTAATCTAACACATTCATGAATCTCCATGTAAAACTGACTTAAATGTGATTACTATTAGATAAGCCAACAAGAAGGAATGTACAGATTGTTTAAGCAATTATGGTGAGGAAGGGCCATCATTTAGAAATCAAGTGCTCCTTTGCATGCAGAAGATTCAGTTACTATATTTTTCAGAGGAGACTAGTAAAGATCATTGTCTAAAATCCTGAAGAGCTAGATGAATAAAAGGTTTATTCGCTAGAATACTGTTTCTGTTGTCAAAAAAATTGCAGTTGTGGTTTAATTAGTCCTGGATGCAAAATAACTACATTCTTAGAGCAGGAAGGAAAGTGGCAACACAATTTTATTCCCTTAGCTATCATGCCCTTAACTCCTTCCCTGCCACATTCAAGTTTTGTTCAGCATTTACTGAGTCAAAAGTCTCCCATAGAAGAAGATATTTGTAATTCGGGGTTAAACTATGGGGACCTTGGTGCTCTCTGAGATTGATGGTGTCCTTGCAGATGTTTTATTACTGAACTAGGTAACATCACCAGTGCATTGAGATATAACCTTATTTACTAATGAAACATCTGCAAGAAAATCAGGAAAATCACCAGGAGTCAAAAATGATTCCACATTCCCAAACATAGACACTTTCTTTCAAGTTTAATTTCATACAGAGCTTGATGTACAAAACTTGCTAGCAATTTGTATCCCTAAATGGGCTTTTAAATCCAATAGAAAACATGGTGATGCATGGTGATGTCTATTTTCCCAGAACTTCTAAAGTTCAAAGCAGCTTGAAAAACTTTGATGTAGATCATCTAGTTCAGCCTTTTAGATTTATTTATTTATTTATTTCATCAAGCATAATTATGAATACATGAAATGGATACATATAAAAGGGAACATTAAGACAGGGACGGTAGGCACGCGGGTGCGCTTATGCACGCCCCTTAGAGACCTCTTAGGAATGGGGTGAGGTCGATAGTAGACAGTCTAATGTTAAAGTTTTGGGAGTTAGGGGAAGAAACCACGGAGTCAGGTAGTGCATTCCAGGCATTAATGACTCTGTTACTGAAGTCGTATTTTCTGCAATCAAGTTTAGCACGGTTTACCATAAGTTTGTATGATGTAGAAAATTCAGGGAAGAAGATTTTTGCCTGTCGTCTCCTGAGAACATCCATGGCTAAGATCGCTATAATATCTTAAACAAGTTTTTCTTAATGCTAACTCAAATTAATCCTCCTATATCTTGAGCTCATTATATACAGTATAGCCCAGCCATCTATGAAAGTAGGAAAATTATCTTTGCCTTTTTTTTATACAACTTCAGAAATCTAACCTGGCTCTTCTCCAGGCAAAAGATAACCAAGGTATTTCCAAATAGAAGACTTCTTCATTACAAGTAAAGAAACATCATATTTGACCCAATCATTTCTAGTAGAGACTGCTTCTGGAAATACAACATACCTATATTGCTTTCTGACATCGTAGCCAACAGCATTAGTTTCCCAAATTTTTGTGGCCAGCACCCGCACAGTATTCAGGAACAGGACAAAGTTCAGCTGTAAAAGCAGAATTGTTTTATTCTATAATCTTTTAGAGATATGTTTTGGAATCTTTTGAGGACATATTTAAATAAGGTAAGATAACTTTTATTATCATTTTTTTTACTGTGAGCACAGTTCACAAGGTTGCTATATGGAACAAAACTATTTTGAATCTAGATGCTCTGATTCGGATACCATGAAGCCTCCTCCCAGGTGGTAACAGGGAAAACAGATTGTGAAGAGGATGTGTAGTGTCCTAGACAATACTATGCACCCTACTCAAGCATCACTTATATGCTGTCCTGGATAGAAGGGAGTGATCTATCAATCATTTTTTCAGCCATCCTCACCACTCTTTGAACTGCCTTCCTGTCTAAAGCAGGTAATGCAGTAATTCCAACACTTTCTTTTATCTGGAACATAATACTCTCAAGATGACCAGGCAGCAAAGCTGAACTAGTATAAAAAGTCCAAATTCATTTCCAATATTAGTACATTTGTTTAATTTGTCCCACCTATCTAGGAAGCTCTCCAATTTTGATCTAAACTTCTACACAGCTTCTGAGAAGCTAGTTGAACAATACATGCTTTTATTCTTGAATAAAACTGGCCAAGACAGGGACAGCTACATTTATTTAACTGCTTCCTAGACTGCTTCCCTTATTAAGTCGCTGGCTATGTTTAAATAATAAACATAGTTGCCAAAATGCTTCTTTTTTGAACTTCACACTGAGCACTGTAAGGGAGCAAAGCTAGAACAGACTTATGAAAAAATAAATGATGCATCACTGTATTAGAGCTGGGTAAAAACCCCCGGTATATTTACACTTCCATTTGCAACTAATTGTAAGAGAGTAATGCCAAGAATATTGGATTACCCTGCTGTATAAGTGAGCCAGACCAGGAATCGGCACATAGGGGTTGGAATGGGGCAACTCACCATGGCCATCTCACCACAGGACAACTCCCTGCAGCACAATTCAGCACAGGATGACTAAAGAGTGGGAGAAGTAAAATTGCAGCTCACCCCAGCCTGGAGGACTTCTAACTGGAGAAGGTTCAAACCTAAAGCCTGCTGCAATTCACTTCTCTCTCTCTTGAGTTATCCTGAGATGAGTTGTCCTGGGGTGAATCTGCCAGGGTGAGTCGGTTGTGGCGAGTTGGCCACAGCGAGTTGTCCTGAGGGGTGAAGGGGAAACAGGATTCATCCTAAGAGATGCACCAGCAATGCGCATACTCAACAAAGGAATGCACCTTGCTCCTTAAAGTACAGAAAAAGACTTTAAGAAATACAACATATTTTAACTGCACCTTTTACTTTTTTGAAAAGGGGAAATGTAATTTTATCTTTCAATAGGCAATTTAACGTGGCAGCTTTGAAAGAGTTCAGCATTGAAATAATTCAAGCAGCTCAAAAGAATAAAAAAGCAGTGCAATAATTTGGCATGTATGCCGAGAAGGAGTGTTTTGTTCTCACATATCAAAAGCAGTCACAGCATCTCAATTCTGATTGTGACACAAAATGTCATCTCCTGTTCCATAAAGTACAACAAAAAGAAAAGCATCAATAAAAGTGATTGCTCAGTTCTTTGCCAGCCAAAATGCTTTCTTGCTTCCTGTCCAGGGGTATGGAAGAGGAATTATCAAATGAGAGCAAGCTCCTGGATTAAAAAAGAAAGTAGCAATACTGTAGCTGCGGAACAGATCTGATTGTAATAGAGCTATACTTTCAAGTCACTCTCCTCTCCTTTCCCTTGAAAGACTGGAAAAAGAGAAAGGGCTTCAACTTTCAGACTTTCTTTGAAAATAAGAAGATAGGAAACTACCTCTAAGTGGAGTCAGATATTCTCACTCAGAATTATTGTCTGCCTGTTGATGGAGGCATTTTCCCAATCCTATCTGGAGAATCCAAGAACTGAGCCTAAGATTTGCATAAGAAGCATTTAAACACTGAACTACAAGACCTCTCTCTAATGGGTAAATGTAATTATGGGACTGAGCAAACATGAAACAATACGGACATTGAAACTATTGAAATATGGGCTGTAAGTTTGCTGAATGATGTAGTGATGGGGAAATGGTTGGTGTCTACCTTCTACCTAACAATCTGAGTTGTTAAAAACAATATGCAAATGAGAAAATAACAAATAAGGATGATCAGGTGTCACATGGCTTAGATATGAGATGATGTGGATAGTGTTAAAATCCTGTTGGTCTCTCATAGTCATTAAGACAGAAGAGGGTAGATATGCTAATCTCATTTTATACATAACATTCTTTTGCAACTGTCTATAGATAAATACTAGGGTTATCATAACTAATCTGCAAAAATATGAATAATCATTAGATGGTAAGAAAGAGATGTTATTTTCTATATCAATAGAATGAGAATAGAACAGAACAGAACAGAACAGAACCTTGGTGGTCTTCTAGTCCAGCCCCCTGCTCAAGCAGGAGAACCTATATCATTTCAGATAAGTGATTGTCTAGTCTCTTCTTAAAAACCTTCAGTGATGGAACACCCACGATTTCTGAAGGCAAGTTGTTCCACTGGTTAATTGTCCTCACTGTTAGGAAGTTCCTCCTTAATTCCAGGTTGCTTCTCTCTTTGGTTAGTTTCCAACCATTAATTCTTGTCCTGCTCACTGGTGCTTTGTAGAATAATTTGACCCACACTTCTTTGTGACAGCCGCTCAATACTGAGATACTGCTATCATGTAACTCTAATTCTTGTTTTCTTTAGACTAGCCAAACCCAAGTCCTGCAGCCATTCTTCATATGCTTTAGTGTCCAGGCCTTGGATCATCTTAGTTCCTCTTCTCTGAACTCTTTGCTACCATCTAGCATTTTACAGATGCTAATATATACAACAAGGTTCAATGTTTGCTAGATACATATATATAAGTACTCTTACCCCAATAGCCACTAAAATTGGAGTTTGGTATATCCATTTTATATTTCCAGCATTAAGCTCCCAGCATCTGTGAAATCAAGAATTTATTTTTAATAAACAGAGTAAGAATAAACAGTCTCAATGTACACTAATTCTCTGTTAGATTAGGTTCATTCTGAAGAATGTACAGAATAAGTTCCAGGATTTTAAAAAGCATTTGGGTCCTTTCATCTTTAATAAACCATAGCAGGTTCCTGGGGAAGAATAAATAAATATGTCCCATCTTTGCTTTGAATTTGGAAAAAATAAGGAAATGGTGCAATTTTCAGAAATATTAAAATAATAAACTCTTTTTCTTAGGTGGACTAGTTTTGGGATGGAAGATGGAGGGTTTAAATATTGGAATGTCCAGCTAAAGTCTGAAAAAATATGTGTGGAGGAATGTGTGCGTGTAGGGAGAGGTTAAGTACAGTTTATTCTGAGCCCATTCACCTTATATGTATTTTAAGGGCTAGTTCATTTTATATTAGAATTGGTTCTAGTAAAATAATAAGAGAAGTGGCATTCAGTGGCTTACATGTGGCTTAAAACAGAATTAAAGATTCACTATTATAAACCAAAACTAGAATATACTTGCTTAAAAGATAAAGAATGTGAAAAGTCCAGGAATATTTTTTTAAAAAAACCTCCTGTTGCTGCCATAATAGCCCAGTGAGGTTTTCCATATGGAGCATCCAATAGGTCAGAATATTGCAACCACTAAGCCATTTTCCCTCCTTTTCCTCTGCCTCACTTCTGTTGTTGGGGTTTTCCGGAAGTGACTGTACTCCAATGTTCAATGCCTGCCTAGCCAGCTGTGAGGAGACCATCAAAGAAGACTGAGTCCTGACAGTTCCAAGGGACTCAAACAGGGCCTTCAGCTCTGACTCAGAAATGAACTGGATAAAAAGGAACAAATGATTTAAATGGAATTTGCTTCTTTATATATATCCCCATGGGGCATATCACATCTTCAGAGGACTGGTTGCAATGGAGAAGACACCACTGCCATTTATGAAGCCAGAAAGTAGATTTATGCCTGGCTAAGGATGCAATTCACATAAATGTTTTCTATCGAGGTGCTGAACTAATTTGAGGAATTAAAGCAAACAAATCAGGAAACAACCTTTCACTGAAAAAAAATGACACCACAAATTCTCATCAATCTAAAATTAGTATCAGCTACTTCTTCTGCATTAGCAAATAATAAACGTGTCTGATGCTATATTATAGGGTAACAAAGCTTAGACGGCTGCTTCCTGATGTAAAGTACCTCTTGAAGGGAGGAATTATGTAGTGTCCTTCTTGGCTGTTTTTCATCTAAAACTTTCTCCACTAAGCTACACTACTTTAATTCTATCTTAAAGCTATGGCCTAGTACATTTGGAAGGCAAGTGCAGCAGCAAAAGGCAATTGGAAAGAAAGGGTTAAACATATGGTACAGATGGCTCAAGAATAGAAAATCAGTACATTTTTGTAAAATCACTCAGTGTTCAGCTCAAGTACTAAAAGTTGTAGCTGAAACTGGTATCATCCACACCTTATTTTTAACTTCTGGAGGCTGTGAGATTCAATTCAGAGGCTATTTAAGCACAATGAAAACCATTTTGGGTCTAGTCTAGTGGTTAAGGTGCTGGGCAAGAAACCAGAGGACTAGAATTCTAACTCTGACTTAATCATGAAAACCAGTTGGGTGTGTTTGGGCCAGTCACTGTCTCTCAGCCTAACTCACGTCACAGGGTTCTTGTGGGGAAAATAGGAGGAGGAAGGAATATTAAGTACGTTCACTGCCTTGAATTACTCATAAAATAAAGGCAGGATAAAATGTAATAAAAAATAATCTTCTGATAATTTTGATCTTAAAACCTTATCTTGCAGATTACTTTTTCACAAAAAAAAAAGAAAATAACTGAAAAGACAGCTGGGGATTCTATATCTCTAGGAAAAGATTGAGACACTGTGAATAAGTCAATGACTTTTAGAAATGAAGTGACTATTTGAAGTTGGATAGTAAAAATGTGAGCATCCTGGTTTTGTTAATAAAGCTTCCCTATTTGGGTATGAACATCCCAGTTGAAGTTACTTCTGTTCAAGTTGTTGCTTATCCTGACCTGCATTATCTGGACCTAGAAATTCTGTGACATTTAATTGCCTACAGCCTCAGGCAACAAAAGACTGTTGAAGATATCCAACACCATTAAAATTGAGACAGTGATATCTGCTTCAATTACTTAGAATTCCCAATGTTCAACAGTACAGGAACTCTCACATTTTTCTTTATTTTATTTACTCTCCTTTTACAGAGCCACTTACAAGTTCCACTTCATCCTAGAAGCTGATCTCTGTGAAGACTCTTTCAATACACAAGAAATGCCACAAGCTCCTTTTTTATAGGCAGGTATACCTCATTAAGGCTTCACAGCATTTCCTCTATTTCCTTTCTCCCTCCTAACAAGCTACTGGAAGTGAGAGAGGGAATTTAACATCTGTTGAGGGGGAGAAGGTTTCTGGTGAACCTGGAAGTTTGCTTGTTAATTTGTGCTGTTTTATTTTATGCTGATTAAAGCATTCTATGCCTGTTTGGAATCTACAACTTATCCTGCTATAACATAATGAAAAGGAATAGCTGTAGCAAATAGCTGTCTGGCATTTCAGAACTCTTAGAAGCATTAATTTTCTACGGCAACATTAACACTAAGGTAAGAGAGAGTATTAATGTGCAGCAACTGGCTTCCGTCCAGTTCTCTGAGTCTTAGTATAACGCCTCCTAGGGTAAAATTCAGATTATCCTGAAATCATAATCTATCTATCAATCTAATTTTAGGGGGTGGGTACACATTTCTTATAAAGGAAATGCACCTTTAGCAACCCAGATTCTTTGAAACTCAACTTGTCTTCAGAATTAGGATGAGATAGATGGGTGTCTAGAAACCAGCTGCTTTCTGCTCAACACTGCTGTGTAGTATAAAAGAACAATAGCAATAACACGTAGACTTATATACCACTTCGCAGTGCTTTACAGCCCTCTCTCAATGGTTAGAGAATTAGCATATTGCCCCCAACAATCAGGGTCCTCATTTTACCAACCTCAGAAGGATGGAAGGCCGAGTCAACCTTGAGCCGGTGAGATTCAAACTGCTGGCAGCCAGCAGTCAGCAGAAATAGCCTGCACTACTGCATTCTAACCACTGCGCCATCGAACTCCTTTCCATATAATTGAGTTGCAAGAAAATGCAGCATATCTCAAACAGTATGAAGCTAATAATTGTTCGTATTTAAGATCAAAAACACAACTTCGATTCTTCTAGCATTTCAGAAGTTAACTTTCCCCCTCCTCCCCAAATAAATACATCATTAGGGCAAGGCCTAGATATAATAATCCATTATTTAAATTTATATTTAAAATCCATTTAATCATTGAGGGACAGATATTGTTTGTTTTAACTCTCTTTTTAACTGAGCACAATTGTGTCACTATCGGAGCATTAGTAGTGGTCATTCCTGTCATCACAAATGTGTAAAAGTAAAAACTTCTATAAAATCTTGGCTGTTGTACCAGGTGCAAAATCCTCTCCCTTTAAAAGTGCCAGATAGGAGACAACAAAACCATAGAAAGCTAGTGGTGGCATTTTACAAAAGCTTTCTCCTCTTTAGGGTGAGGAAATATGGGGGGTATTGGTGGAAGTGATGGACAAAGAGGTGCTAAGCTCCAGTCCTAGTGGCAAGCTCAAGGAAGAGACAGGAGGAGGAAAGAGGCAGTGAGAATATTTAAGTTGCTCATTTCAAATTTGTTTCTGAAACTTTCACAGCCTTACATAAGAAAATAATATTATAAAAAATAGCTCTTGGCAAAGAATATGCAAGCACAGCCTGATATATGACAAAGAATCATCCTCTCACTCATGTTTTTTTAAGAGCAATAAATTATTTAAACGGCATTTTACTTCCTGAAAGAAATGTGTCATGATAGCAGTTCATCCTTTTTAATTCCTTTTTTAGAAAACTGTGTATTTCAACTTTTTCTCCTGATAACATTTTGATAATTTTGATAAGCCTTAAAGATGTAAAGTGAGAACTGAGACATATGAAACATTTCTAAAGTACTATTCCACTGGAAGAAGTGTTAACAACATGTACTTATTTATTTTGAAAGTAATGGTGTTAGATCAGCCTAAGGGGAAAGAATGCAATCCCTTTTCTGAAACTAAGCAAGCCTGGGTAATCATCAGGGCCTTAGATGGTAAGGAAATGGACAAAGCACTTGCCTTCAATTACATAATTTGTGTGCAGTAAATGAATAGATTTGGTTTCCATAGTGCTCACTATCTTTTGTAGTGAGTCTTTAAAATTGTTTTGATGCTATTCTTAAGAACATGTCATATTAGTTTCAGTTGATGAGGGCAGGGAATGTAAACAAGACATTTGGATTAAATAAGATTGAACCACCCGTAGTTTTAACCATAATCATTCCACTAACTTTCATTAAACCAGATAGGACTGATTGAATAGACTTATAGATGCTGTTTTGTAATGTGGAATGGGTCCAGATGCTTTAAAAACTGGCAGTTTTATTAGATTTTAAAAAATCCTGTCTTTGTTACTTTTATACCATATTCTTTGCTCCATAAGATACACTTTTCCCCCCAAAAATGTGGTGAATAGCAGCAGGGCCCTGGCAGCGGGATCCTTTTACAGTGCTGAACCCCACCTCTTCTGTCTTTGTCATTGCCCACCTCTTCTGTCTCTTTTCTATAGTGCAGAAGTCAATAGGCAGAGCTGGCACATGAGAGGACCATATCTGTGGTCCTCCTGATTTTTTTCCCCCCTCCTCTAAACCTAGGTGTGTCTTATGGTCAGGTGGATCTTATAGTGCAAAAAATACAGTAAGTAACTTAATGCAGTGAACATACATAATACTGCTTTCTCCTCCTATTTTCCCCACAACAACCCTGTGAGGTGAGAAATAATGGGCGACTTTGGCTGGCTTTCATGCTTAAGGTAGGACTAGAACTCACAATCTCCTGGTTTCTAGGCCAGCAGCTTAACCACCATACCTTAAGAAATTCTAGACTGTAACTATTATCCAATCTCAAATTCTTTCTTCCAGTACTTTTTAATGAAGAAAATTACATGGACTCGTAATTTTTTATCTAGGCTTGGTACCAAAATAGCCTGGTTTTCTCTGATAGAAGCTCTCTATTAAGTAAGGGAATTGCAGTCTTGAAGATTCTCCAAGACCTACCATCAGCTTTGATGACTCTCTTTGCAGTGTATTGGTAGCATCATTAGTGAGCTATGTGTGAAGGCAGGACACAATTATTTCACTCTGATCTTTAAAAGAAAGTTTCAAAAGGCAGAATTAATGACTATTTTAAACAGATTCTACAGAACCTTTTTGTGGATTCCTGTGACATTCTATCCTATGTCCCACATTCTTAAAAACCTATATGAAGCTTTTGGATGAGATCAGCCAAAGGTTTTAGACTGGCTGAATTGTTATCAGTCTTCTGTAACATTCATCTCAGTGGTGGGATTCAGCCAATTCGCACCACTTCGGGAGAACCAGTTGTTAACTTTCTGAGCAGTTTGGCAAACTGGTTGTTGTAAGAAATCATTAGGGCAGAGAACCGGTTGTTAAATTACTTGAATCCCACTTCTGATTCAACTGTATACCTATCAGACACATAAGTTAGGTTAGGGTGCTAACTAGTTTAAACACTGTGTAATAGGATGGATGAAATCATTAAACTGAAATTCAAGCTTTAAAAAGCTGCACTGGTATGAGTAGATGTAGAAACTGTTTTGGGTGGCTAGGTTACATCTCCCCTGAAAAAGTTCAGATAGCTTTGAAGGCTCAAAGTATTGTGTATCAGCTATGGTTAATTCATCAGCTATATCAACACTGGATAGGAAAAACTTAAACATAATGAATTGTAGTGTAGTCGCTTTTAGGTTGAATCACTGTAATGCATGATTTTAGCGATATGCAAAAAGATGATCCATAAGCTTCATGTAGAACAGCACTTAGCTACTAGAATCCTGGCTAATTCAGTTAAAGTTATTAACAGTAGATTTATTTCTTGAAAATTTTCTTTCTTTTTAACAATGATGTATTACAAAGAAGAAATAAACCTTTTTTTTGTAGTGGTACTCATCTCTAAAATGCTCTTCCTTCAATATTCTATTCGAGGCTGAATTCCACATGTAGAGACTTCCTAGGTAGTTGGAAGAGCACGTAGTATCAAGTTAGTTGTTCTCACCCTCCCTTGTCCCTTTCCCCCCAATTACTAAAAAATTATGTGAATGAAATAAGAGCAGCCCAATCCTATCGGTGAACCTAGATCCCAACTTCAGGGCAGCTTTGTGTCTATGCTGTTCATTAATTATCCAGGCATGCTTTTTTTAGTTTTACGGAAGATATTATCTTTGCTTTATCAAAATTATCCTTTACATGCTTGCCAAACCTGACCAACCTGGGAGGCTCCAGACATGATGGCTTCAAATGAGTGCCATGTGATTGCATACATATCTCTAAAATTAAATTCTGTTTACATTCATAGTAATTACTGTTATTACATTTGCCCACCAGTGTCACTTACAACTCTGCAACTGTGTGGAAAATAGCTCAGCAAAGCAGCTAAAGAAAGGTACAACAAATGATAATGGATGCTCACCTTAGACTAAATAAAACACCAGCAGCCCATTATCTACCACAAAGCATAGTATCTTCCAAAAGGTCTCATCTACAAAATAGAGGATGCCAAATAGAATATTGAAAGCAGCATTCAAAACTAGAGGGCTTACCACAGAGAGCCAAGAAACATAACATGAACATATTGCAACTCAAAAGAATATACTGTAGAAACAGAGCCACTTCAAAACAGAACACAGAGCAGCCCTCAAAACGCTAAATAAGGACCAAAGCCTCACTGCCCTCTTAGCAGACGAAGGCTAAACCACTGTTATCATGGACAGAGTGCAATGCATACAGGAAGCCAAAGAACTAATGAGGGGCAAAGAAACTTAAAAAGATAAAGGTTCCCCTCGCACACACGTGCTAGTTGTTGCCGACTCTGGGGGGCGGTGCTCATCTCTGTTTCAAAGCCGAAGAGCCAGAACTGTCCGAAGACGTCTCCATGGTCATGTGGCTGGCATGACTCAACACCAAAGGCACACGGAACGCTGTTACCTTCCCACCAAAGGTGGTCCCTATTTTTTCTACTTGCATTTTTACATGCTTTCGAAACTGCTAGGTTGGCAGAAGCTGGGACAAGTAACAGGAGCTCACCCCGTTACATGGCAGCACTAGGGATTCAAACCACTGAGCTGCCGACCTTTCAATCGACAAGCTCAATGTCCTAGCCCCTGAGCCACCGCGTCCCCAAAGAAACTTACATCCTAGTAAATATCAACTCAATATAGAAACTGGGCAACTAAATAACGAAAACTCTCAACAGCCTCATCAAGAAAGATCAAATCACAAAAGCACAGTGGTGGATGAAAAGCAGTGAATCTTCCATACTTCTGTTGAGGGTCTAAAATACAGACACCCATATTAGTTTGTCCAATTTTATCATTATCAGGATCCCAACTTATAATATAGCTGAAGTACTCATTAAAAAGCTTGAAAATCTCATAGAGGGGAAGAAAGATCTACTGCAGCAACCTAACCAAATAGGTCAGGGGTGGGTTCTACTTACCTTTACTACCAGTTTGCAACAGGAGCGCACACATGCTTTGCTCGCATGCTTCTGCTCATGCGCTTCACTTGCTTCTACGCATGCACAGATCATCAATTATGACGCCCGGGCGGGTGGGTGGAGCCTCCTGCCGCTTTATATAGTACTAGTACTATAGAACTGGACAGAACCGGCATAACCCATCACTGAAATAGGTTAATATTTAATATTTAAATACCCAATTCATGAAACTCATCAACCTTTGCTTCACTACCTACTTTCAGTTCAATGGACAAATGTAGCAACACATCAGACAACACGCATGAGACCACCACTTTCAGGATTTATAGCAGAAAAACTATAGCATTTCCACACACACACATGTATCTTTGTTCCGTTTTCCTACAATAGAGGAAATGTCTTTTACTAAAACACACTCAAGTGTTTTGGCCAAATAAATGAAAAAAGCTGATGTTACAACAGTCTTAGAAAACTGAGCTGTGACTCCAGGGGCGGGATTCAAAACCTGCCGCTACCAGTTCACTTGTGGGCGTGGGCTCGTTTGCGCATGCACAGAAGCATCCTGGCAGGTGGGCAGAGCCTCCCGCCCCCACTGCTACCGGTTCGCCCGATCCGGGGCAAACTGGTAGCAACTGTATGACTCCCTTCAGAACATCAACCAACTTGTTGTGTCTGCGGGGCCCGAGCCAAGTGAAGCATGCGCAGCAAAAGAAAGAAAGGGGCCGACCCAGGGAGTGCTGAGTCACGAAGCCACATCCCACAGGGTATAAAAGTGGGTAGAGCTGCCTTTGGGCTCCATGACGGACAAAAACTGACTTTTGGAAACTTCGGCTGCTTTATTGCGAGACTCAGGAATTGGCTTTTCGGACTTCTGTTTACTTCTGAGCTCTGGGTTGCTCCAGCAATAGTAGCATTGAAGAGATAAGGAGGATTTGGCAGACAATTGCAGGTTCATTGCCAGAGCTGATATCTGTAGCAAGAATAAATTGCTGGCAAATACAGTCAGCTCGTGTGTCTTCTAGGGGATGGGGCAGAACACAGCTGAAACCCATAAGAACAAGAAATTTATTTATTTATTTATTTATTTTTTCATATTTATATACCGCCCTATCTCCCTAAGGACTCAGGGCGGTTCACAGGCAGTTAAAATACATATAAATACAGATTAAAACAACAATTAAAAAACTTATTCTATAGCCAAATTATTAAAAACAGTATAAATAGTAAAAACCCATTAAAACCAGTAAATTTAAAATCTAATCCAGTCCCGCGCAGATGAATAAGTGTGTTTTAAGCTCGCGACGAAAGGTTCGGAGGTCCGGAAGTTGACGAAGTCCTGGAGGGAGTTCGTTCCAGAGGGGAAATGCAAGTCCTCCTATATCTGAAGAGTATTGCTATGGATAACTTTCAACCAAGTATGGATTTCAAAAAAGAAATTATGAAACTCATCTTCCCAAGACAAATAAACCTTCATAACAAGTCCATTTATCTAATGTACACCATTCTTTCTCCAATCTGAATTTAAGGCAAAACAAGGAAGAAACGTTTTTATTTCAGTGAAATATTTCAGTCTTAAATTTTAAGTGAAAAACAGAACTAGGAGGAAATAAGACAACTTTTTCTCAAAGAAAGAGTTCCAAGTTCTAACATTCTTCTGACTGTAATGACTGTTTAAAGAAAGCAACCTTTCTAGAAAGCAGCTTTATTCTAGATTTCAAAGAGGAAACTTGTGAATGAATATGCATTTCAAATATGAATCTTCTTATTTTCAAGATTTTGTTGATGTAGGCATATCTTAATAAAAAATAGTTTGAGACATCATGTGGAGTTGATTTCTTAGTGTGGTCTTACCTGGTGGGGCTGACATCAATCTTGCAGTGTCTGTTTTGCTATACCTCCACCTCCTTATATTCACTGTATTTGGGAGGTGTCTCCCTGAGCTGCTTCTGAATGTTATCCTATTGTTTCAGCCCCTTTGGCCTGGTACCAGTTCTTACGTATTTCATCATGGTCATCTTCCTTACTTTCTACATTCAGTGACTAGGGCACATAGGTACTTTGCCCCCACTGCTGAATTTCTTGATCTAGCAATTGATTGGGAAACCAAGAGATCTACCACTGAGGTTTCAATTATTCATTATATTGCTTCATTATAAATTATACATTTTGGGGTATTAATTTCCTCTGGATCCAAATCTATCTGAATGAATCAATCTGTCATATTGTGGAAGGTTTGGAATATGTTCTGTAGAGCGAGAAAAAATGAACCCTAACTCATATTTGTAGTCTGATAGCATCTATCATGACATGATAGTATCTGTCATGCCTCCCCAACTTATTCATCTGCATACAGTGTCATTGTCTGTAAGAACAAAAGCTTGTTGATCTAAGTGGAAGAGATCAGCCAATATTAACTGGATGCTTAAGAGTTCTAGAAAATACATATTGTGCTTGGCTTCCATGGCATACCAGACCCCTTGTGCCATCTTGACATTCAGTGAGTGTTCCAGCTTCTGAGGTTAACAGCCATGTTGACTAACTCATGGAGTGGGCTCCACACCTATTGTTCTTTGTGGATGACTAGAAATAGAAAGACCATTGAACTACAGTCAAAATGAGGACTGTCATGTAAAATCCCTGAGCAATGTCTACCTAAAAATATACCTGAATCAATTGTAAAGGATGAGGGAACCTATCCTTGTTGTAAAATGTCTGCAGATTATAGAGTTTGGTAACAGTATTTGTTCAACACCCTAAATTTACCTGACAGGCTCTGTAAGATTGGTCTCCTAAATCTCTGGACTGATTTAGCTTTCTAGTGAATTTGTAGAGCTATTGTACTGCTCTGCAAATTCACTGGAAAGCTAAATCAGTTCAGAGCAGAGGTGGTTTCAGCAGGTTCTGACCAATTCTGGAGAACTGGTAGCGGAAATTTTGAGTAGTTCGGCGAACCGGTAAATACCACACCTGACTGGCCGTGCTCCCATCTATTCTCTGCCTCCCGAGTCCCAGCTGATCAGAAGGAAATGGGGATTTTGCAGTATCCTTCCCCTGGAGTGGGGTGGGAATAGAGACTTTATAGTATCCTTCCCCTGCCACCCCCACCAAGCCATGCCATGCCCACCAAGCCACCCCCACAGAACTGGTAGTAAAAAATGTTGAATACCACCACTGATCCAGAGGTTTTGATCCTGGTGAAGACCAATGAGACGATGATCTAGATAAGGATAAATATAAACATACTCTTTCCTGAGGTAAGCCACCACTACCATACAGTGATTAAGATATGCCAAAATGATCAACTAAAAGTAATATACTGCATGAATCAGTATGAAGCAATGTACTGCATGAATCAGCACCTGTGTATATATAGAAAGCTTGTTTTTTTTTCTTAAGACATTTGAGAGTGCCAGACCTAAGTACTTCTATTCAGACCTATAGCAACTCATATATTTATCTATTTTTTTAAAATTCATGATTGTGATTCACACATTTGTTGGATGTTATCTAAGAGACTGTAGGTGGCAAGATGTTGCAGTCTCTACAACTGTGCAGTCATTGTTGTTCCAATTTACTCTCTAACTTCCTTGGAATAATTCATCTTGGATTGTTAAAAAGGGTATTTTCTGACAACTATTACCCTCACTGAGAGCATCATATAATTCTGAAATATTTGCATATTCTATTATGATGACTTTGAATATCGGAGAGGATACAAAATGTCTGACCCATAAAACACAAGGATTGAAGGAGTCTTTAGTAAAATCAAATGTATTTTGCAGCAGGGAAGTTGCAAATATATTAATTCATTGCTGTGAAAATCTACTTGCGTGTGCATGCATGCATTGCAAGGATCACAATCTCTTAGGCTGGCACAGCATTTAATGCACAACTTCCAGTAAAAGGCAACACTCAATGAAGCTTCATGGTAAAAAGAAGAAAGGCTAGAAAAACACCTTTCTCAGCTTGAAATATATCAATGCTCTCCAGAAATACGTAGTGCAATTTTTTCCCAATAGCCTTTTATTTTTGTGTATATTCACACTTGTAACAATTGTCTCTCCCCTTCTCCCCACCAAGCGTCCCAGAAAGGACCAGTAACATAGCTATTGTCCTTCCACTGAAAAAAAAAAAAGATTAAGGAAACCTCTGCTTTATGTCCATTTACCTTGTATCTGCCATTGCTGCTCTGACTGCTGCCCAGGCCGCTACAAAGACAGCTGGGAAACCTATAAATATGAAAAATGGATTGCTTACTGTTAACATTTCTCTTGAGAAATGAAATAAAAATAGAATATCCCCTTTTCTCGGGGAAAGAAAAGGAACGGAAAAAATTGCATAGAGCAGGCCCCACAGGGAACAAAGCGCCTTCTGCTCAATGGGGTAGAACTTCCAAGAGGTCACTTATTCAAAGCAATTGCATAGCCCTGGGTGCTTCTAACACTCAGCATTTGCAAGAGGTTAGTATTATGAGCACAGATATTTATTATCCACAAGGTACAGAGGAGAGGGAGAAGAGGAGGAGAGTGATCTGTTGCAATGTTAGTCACTTCCAATGAAATCTGTACAGGAAAAAAGGCCGACGGTGACTCAGTGTAGAGAGAAACTACAACACACCCTTTTGTAAGAAGTAGCACCTCCAACAAATGAACTCCAGATCAACTCCCCCTTCAGAGCAAACAGCTCTAGGTCAGATGTTCAAAACTTTTTCTGCCACGGGGGTTCCATCTAACTTTCAGGGTATGATACAACAAGTAGCTGGTGGGGCCGAGACAAAACCAAACTTGATTTAATTTATACTGAAATCGAATTAACATGAATAGATTTATTACAATTATGTTCCAGTTTGAATGTAATGCTTCTTGCAGTGGTGGGATTCAAATAATTTAGCAACCAATTCTCTGCTCTAATGATTGGCTTGGTAGGCATGGCTGAGTGGGCGTGGCCAGGGGCGTGGCAGCACTCAGCTTCCTGCAACACTCTGCCAGTCAAAACAAGCCCTGGAGGTTAATTACAAAATGTGGGCTTTGCTTTGTGACATCCAGATCCAGCGAGCAAGGGGTGTGAACTGAACAGAAAGTACACTTTGGTTTGGCTATGAAGAAATATCCCCAAAGTCAGATGTACACTAAATGTAGATTGACTTTTAGCTACACATCTCCCCAGCAAGCAGCAAATTTTGAAGCTCTAGGTAGAGGATTCATTTTAGGATGAGTTTGCATGTTGGAGGTTCCTAAAGGAATGCTGGGAAACTCTGTATTTTAAAGAACATTAGAGGGAGGGGTGCATTATAGCCCTTCTCTGCCTGAGGCTGTAGAGACCTGGCACCAATCAAAACACTGTTTGTGAAGCAACTGATCAACACTGACAGGATAAGCCATTAGTACATGAAAATAAGAGCAAACTCCACTCCCTTTTAGTTCTGATGATATTTCCTGGTTTGATAATGAAACATCTGCAAGAAAGCCATCAAGCTCAGAGAGCACCAAGGACCCCACAGTTCAACCCTGAGCTACAAATATTCTCTTCTTTCAACAAACACTTTTTGGTTAGAGGGACTCAGAGCCTGCATTATATGAGATGGCTCCCAGTGGATTTCATTCTGAATTTTGATATGATTTCTGTAAATAAGGAATGTAGAATTATAATGGCTGTGACAGCGGAGGGAACAGAGTGATCTGGACTGTCATTGATTTTTGAAAGATGCGTGCTTTGGAGTCTTTACTTGGTGAGGGGGTTTTCTCAGTTGACAGGCTGAGTCTTTGATCCTTCATACATCACAAAAATACAAAGCTAAGGGAAAAACAATGAAAGCAGATTTGAAAAAAAGAAAAGGCTCAGGAAAAAAAGAGTGAAAGTGTAAGAAAGAAAGAGGAAAAGAAGGAAAACCAAAAAAGAATGACTTCCAACTTTTTTTGGTACAGATATAAGTAAAAATATATCAAACTCTTACTCTAAGATTAACATTTGTCTACATTATTTCCATAATCCCAGATCTGATCATCAAAGCCCAGATCATTAATTTGTGAGAAATTTTAGTTTCTCACAAAAAGTCCAGTAAAGGTTCATATCGCTTTAATCACTATTTGTTAAGGAAACCACAACTGATTTGTTTAATTGCACCAAACTCTAAATAAAACAGGAATGGAAAATCCTAAACTCTAGTGTAGACCCCTGCTTCTCAACTTTGGCAACTTTAAGATGCATGGATTTCAATTCCCAGAATTCCCAAGGCAGCATGAAATTTGCCCATCTTAAACTTGCCAAGACTGAAAAATGTTCATCTACAGATAGGGATTTTTCCATTCCTCTTTTACTGGTTCTTACTTACTTATAAGCAATCATAATGCAAAATCCTCACTTCCACCCCATTCCAGAGCAACCACCTTTTCCTCACTAACCTGCTTTCCAGCTCCGTTCTCCTGTGTGCAGAGTAACAGAAGAAGACCATGTGACTACAAGTTTAAAAAAGGTTCAATTAGATCTTCCAACTTCTCAGGGGAAAAAAGATTTGTGAAGTTGGCTGAACTGACTGATCAGCCTCCCAGCTGATTGGTGTGGACAGTCTATTTGCCTCCCAGCTGATCAGCACAGCTCCCAGTCATGCCCCTGCAGCCTCCCCACCCTGAATGGCAACCCTGGGGCGGAGGAAGGGCACGGCGGGGGCCAGCCAGTGGTGGGAACAACCAGTTCGCCAAACTATGCAAAAAATTAACAACAGGTTCGGTTGAACAGATGCAAACTGGCTGAATCCCACCACTGGTTTCTTGTCATATTAAAAATACAGGTTAATAACAATTTTTGGATGTGTCTGGGTCCCTTACGCCAAACCACACTTTGTTAAGAAAAATGCCTATGTTTTGCAAAACTGATTTGGGTTTGATTTAGTGAGCAATAATTATTTGGATTATAGACCAATACTTTATACTATCCAAATTAAACTGAATAAAATCCATCTTCCAATTATCCAGATGAACTTTATGCTCTCAGAAATTTATCATGCCTTGAACCCAAGCAGTTTTTCTTACCAAATGCAAGCAAAAACAAAAGCGCTTAGCTTATCACAGTTAAAATGAATTCTCATTACTCGACCAGGCCATAATGGCAAAAAATAACTTTATAGAATCTCGAGATGCAAGTCATTGTTTACTTTGATTCATTATTTCCTTTAGTAAAATTATTAGATACATTACATAAGTGATAGTGATGTTCTTTTGTGCAATAGTTATGACTGTTTCTCTCTGCACACTCTCTGACAAAAGAATATCCAGTAGAAAACAATCTCAGAGTTGTACTGTTTGGTTCTTGGTGCTCTCTGAGCTTGATTGTTTCCTTTTCTTTTCTGGCTGAATAGCATCATTGGTGCACACTAAAGATATTACCTAACCAGGTAATTTAACATCTGCAAGAAAACAACCAAACTCAGAGACCACCAAAACCCAACATCCAGTAAAAGCTTATTTTCAAAATGAGATAAAAGCAAATGTTAAAGTCTAAAATGCTAAAAAACTAAAAGTTCTTATAGGAACTTACATCACAATTAGATTAATGGGATATTTACTGAAAGTTTTAATTTTAATTTCAATGGGACCCAAGTAAAACTAATTTAGGCTTCTTACTTGGCATATGGTCGTCTGGGATTGTTTTGAGTGAATGTACAAAAATTAAATTACCTAAATGGATGTAACACATTGATCTAGAATACATTAATGATTGATTCCAACCTTTGTTTCTGGATACAATAATTTAATTAAGGCCAATATAATGACATACCTTTCCAATAAATTACAGTAGGTATAGTATTGTCTCAGTTTTAAAGAAAACCAATTTTAGAATGAAAAATAATGTATCTTACCCCAGCCTATTAAGATAAAACCCCATAGGTACTTGGTTTCCGAAAAGAAAGCCACAAATATTAAGCTGTGTAGATAGAGAGCTTCAACCAAGATCCAATAGTAATTTGTTGCCAAGAAGTAAATAAACATCACCACAGTAATCTTGCACCATACCTATTGATCAAAAACAAAAAATATCCAGCAGCTGTATTGTGGAAAATAATTAAATCTAACAGTATACTAACTTCATTGTCAAAAAAAAATTAAATAGATATAATGAGGTACTAAAACTAAGAGTATAACTACTTATCATACTTTTCAACTATTTTTTGTTTTTGTTTTCTGAGACATACTTAAAATTTGTGACAATAACAGAATTCAATGGGAAAAACATCCCCATTCAGTTATTGCCAAATATTTAAATGCTGCCTGTCTTATATTAACATTTTTTTCGATACCAATGTTACTTGTCTGAGATAGTTCACTGGGGTATGCTGCAGCAATAATGAGCAACGAAATACAGCTCAAAATATTTGGAAGGCAAATATCTGTTGATCTCGATCTCGATCTAACTGATTCAGAGACGTGTTTCCTTAAAAAACAAATATCTATTGAGAAGTTGAAGTTCACAAATGCACACATAAGCAGACAAAGCTCATTCATCAATAATGATCTGGGGGAAAATGTGGCCAATGTGAAGTCGCTTTCTATATAGCCCAACACAAGCACTGAACTCCTTAATGTTTTATAGCATGATAGCCCAATCAAGCAAAGCAGACCTCATAGTCTGGCTTCTGAAGAGTGTAAATTCAAACAACTACCCTGTATTGGATATATCCATTTCATGAAATTGGTCTTCTTCTACTCTATTGCCAAAAAGTGTTGCCAATATCAGTATAAGATTTTATGTAAGGTGGACAGATTAGCAAAGAAAGGGTTTCTCCTATTGTTCCAATCAAAGGTGGGCCCAAGACTCTTACCATTCCTTTAGCTGCTCCAGCATGTAAGCCAGAGTTAAAAAATGCTACAGCAAATCAGGCCAGATGGCATTTCTAATCTATGTAATATGTAACCAAGAAAAGATTATCTTCTACTTTCACCAATCCTGGTTAATTATACTCCCATCCTTGTATTTTCAATTGGGAATCAATCTAAATTAATATATATTCTCAGATATTGCCATTAAATTTTATTGATCCTAAATTACTTTAAACAAAGGAATGTATTTACACAGAAATACTCAGCACAGAGATGGAAACCTATGACTGCTGATCTGGGGTCTGCATCACTTAAAGGACCAGAAATGAGTTTTGGGATTGAAATGTTCATGGAACAGACATTGACTCTGAAATTAATAGTTTTTATGACTGGGTAAACTCTGGAGTGGGGAACTTGAAAAACAAGAGAGAGCAATACTTACATACTGAGATCTGTCCATTACTGGAGTCTGTATAATATTTTGTAGGTCACTTGTGAGTAGTGAATCAAAATCTTTGTCTCCAAAGTGAGGATGAAAAACTTTATCTTTAATAAAAATGCTGATAGCTCTGAGCATGAAAGAGACAAACAAATGCAGATGTATACAATTCCGGGTGCAGTGGAGCCTCCTAGTTGGGGAAAAAAAACTTTTTAAAGGAACTTAGAAGGATCATATTGTTTAGTCCCTATTTCCAATGAGGCAGTGAAACTAAAATTCTCCCTTATTTTTTGGTCTCTGGCATCTATTACTTAAAGGTGCACTATTTCTGAACACTGTAGTTCCATTCTGATAACTTAATAAATAGCTATGAGACATTATTTAGTTTTCCTCTTGAATTTGGATTTTTTTTTTTTAAAAAAGAGCCAGATCAGTAAGCATCACAAAGTCTTGTGGGTATGAAGTTGCATAACAACAAAAAATAACAACAAAAAAGACAAAATGACAATTTTAAACAGGGACAACTACCGGTAATATGGATACGTGCATAATACAGTTCAATGGACCTGCTTTTAAAATCAGAAACTATTTTCGTCCAAGATCATTTGAGACAAATAATCTTTTCTACATTCTAATCAAAAATACCTGTTACCACAAAAACATTTTCTCCATGCATTATTCCATGGATTATATATTTCACATTGCTTCCAGAAACGATTCAGCTGTAAAATGATGTGTTTTGCACATGTAAATTTAAGGAGGAAGGATTCAGCTTGAGCTCTGTCATTATGTCTTTTCAGAGAGTGTAGCGTCTCCAAAAAAACCCTCACTCTGCTAAATAATCCATAATGCTCCAGTTTATACCTATTTTGTTTTGGCTCAACTCAGCGATGTTTGTAAACAATGGCTTGGAGTTCATAATGATATGTGATCCCATCTACCATGGTTTATTGAACAACTTATCATTGAGACAAATAAAAGTTGAATGTATTGGGTGAATCCAGATTGTTTGTAATTGCAGAAGTTTGGTGCTAAACAGGGTTTGGGAGGCTGAGATTTCAGCCACAGAAAGAGCTGAGAATAAGTTTAATCCTTTTCAGACTTCTTTTGTTCAGAATCCTAGGATTTCATCTTCATAAACACTGATGTACCCACTTCTCCTTTCTGGTTTTTGTTTTTTTTACTGTTCCAAATTGTAACTTACCATGCGTGTATCTCTGTGTTTAAGAGAGAGAAATGAATTTTCATCCAAGATATTTTGTTGGATACCAGTTTTAATTCTAAGCCATGAAACTCAATTTTATTATCCTGTTTCATTTATCAATGTCAGGAGAAGACTATGAATTGCAGATGAATGGGGGGGATGATTTAGGCCTCATTTAAAGAAGTGATTATGAATCAGTGGCCTGCAAGCCAAAATCAGCTCAGAAAGCCTCCCTGTGCATCCCACTCAAGTCATCTCATCTCCACTGTTTATGGCCCTTCCCCTGACTTATCTTTTGGGCTTTAGACCATTATAATCTTGAGATGATGCCCACCTCGCAATTTCTACTTTTTAATATTCCTTTCTGCTCTACTCAATTGTACAGCTAGCACTAGCTTTTCTTAGTACTTTGATCTGGATGAAACACCTCTCTCTCCTCCCCCCCCCTCTATATATATATATATACACACACACATACAAATATACAAATATTATTTTTATAATTAAAAAATAAAATATATACATCTTTGTTCCTTCCATTTTGCCCCCCTCCCTGTCACCTAATTAGGTCCCCACTAAGTACCATCTCTGCTTGCTTAAGACATGGCTTAAGCTTTGGTTTCTCTCTACAATGTGATATTTTAAGAAAATTAAAGGAAGAAAGAGACCAGATTTGCATCGTATTAAGCCATAGATTGCCTTAAACATAGTCTGTTGAATAAACCATCACCAATCACATATTATGCTTATGACTTAGAAATACAAAGTGTGGGTTCACATTTCATATCAAGGTAAAGCAAACCATATTTTGGTTCAATATGATGAGTAAACCCAGCCAGATAGTGGTATCAGGATTAGGGTGAGATATGTGTGTTTGTGTGTTGTGAATGCAATATCTACATAATTTTGGTCTAGCTCCACTTGCTGCTACCTCAGTAAATCACTCACCTGAAGTAGCTAATGATGAAAATAGCCACAGCCAGAGAGGAGAAGGAAATGGAGTATCCCACTGTGTACATGACAGAGAGACGTTCAAAGAATTTCCTCTGAAGAAACAACAGAACTTCTCAATATCAGTTTTACTTGGGTAGAGAATTGTTAGCTGTGACTTTATCTTTAATTTATTTCATATTAAAAATTAATAATTTCTTACATGTATTTTTTACAGAACTGAACTGAACCTGGAATATACTCAACAGCTAAAGTTGTGACGTTCAGAGCTAGTCTACCAATTTCAGAGATAGTCTAACCATGGTGCATTGAAAGATGTCATATATTCTAAAGAACCACATAAAGGCAAAGTTTCTCAGGAAATAGTATGTTAGACCAGCCGTCACCAACTGGTGGTCCATAGACCGCTGGTGGTCCACGAGAAAATTTTGGTGGTCCACAGAAAAATTATTTGCATTTTTTATATTGCACTAAATCAGGGGGTCCTCAAACTATGCCCTCTGGGACAGATACGTGCAATGAATGTTTGTGTTATTGCAGAGAGTCTCCCCCTTTGGGGTCTTCTTGTGTGGGTTGGAGGGGGCAAGAAATTCCGACTTGGAGTCTGCTTCAGCCTCCTGGTGGGGCTTTGGGCGAAGGCTGGAGGGAAGTGCTGCTGGTGGCAAAGAACCAGAGGGCCTTGTTCTAGTGGGAGAGCATCATGGCCTGGAACTGGCTGACCATCTCAGGCTGCTGAGCCTCCAGGTGCTGGTACCTGGCCTTACACTCCTGCAGGTCTTCCCTCTGCTTGGAAAGCCTATGCTCCTAGTCCTCAGTGAGATGCTTCTATTGAGCCTCCTTCTCAGTCAGATCCAATTTGAACTGAGCCAGCTGTTTTGCCAACTTTTCTTGTGGTGGCTGCTTAGCTCCAACAAATGCTTCCTGTTGGGGCCTTAAGGAGCCTGGATGAGGAAGTGAGGAGTGCCTGGGAGGGGAGGGCCAAGTAGAGGCTGGCAAGGCACCCCTCGACATGAGTGACATAGAGTTGACCACGCCCACCCAGTCACATGACCACATAACCACACCCACCCAGCCAATCATTAGGCAGATCATATTAGTGGTTCGTGGAATTTAAAATTATGTATTTAGTGGTCCCTGAGTTCTGAAAGGTTCGTGACCCCTGTGTTAGACAACTAATTTCTATTTTGTTTTTCTGAGCATGTGTCAGATCTCTTCTGTAACAAAAGAGAAAATGACCAAGGAGAAGAAGATCTAAGCAGTTAAATTCTTTTCGTCCCATATTTATGGATGACATCATGTTTCATAAGAGATAGTTAGGTGCTCAATATTTGTGCAATAGCCCATTTTGTTTCTCTTCCCCTTATCTGGATTAAGAGCCCATACCTTTTGCAGACTGATTTCTGTTTGTAGGAAACGGAGACACTCAGAATAGTTAGACCATGTTCGGTTTAAACTGAACACATAAGCCCATGTTCCATTTGAATTACAATGTCGGAAGGCCATTCCTGTAAGAAAGAATTAACATTTCCATTAGTTTGATGAGCTTTTTCTCTCCCTGATACCATGTAAGGTCAATAATTCAAAAGGAAAAGAAGCATACCTTGGTGATTAAAATCATAGATATAAGAAGGGCAAGGCACTGCTAAGGTTTTTCCAGCTGACCCCCTGGGCCAGCAGATTAAACCATCCCATTCGGGAAAGCACTCCTCTCCTGCTGAAAAATGAAAGAAAGTAGCTGTGAAGAGAGGCCATGGAACTGCTTGAAGAATTTCATTTAAAAAGCACATGGAAAATGTTTTTAGAATATTTTCCCCAAATTAGCTGGGAAATGTTACTGATGAATGAGAGAATATACTTTCCATTTCACAAACTGAAGCTATGAACAAAGGGGAACAAAAATACAGGCGCTTTAGCTCATTTCAGTAAATAACTGCAATACTCACTTGACTGTGCATATGTTTATTATAGAACAGCCATATTATCTGTTATAGTAGCAGGCTATTGCATCTGAACACTACAAGGAAAGTAACATGCCATCTTGCTTATTTTCCACATTTCTTATTCATTTCTTATTTCTATATTTTGCCAAGAATCATTTCATCAGTGCAACCATTCTGTGAAATAGGATGGCTAAAGATTTCCCTCTACTTAAAAAAGTCAGCTCTACTGATTTTTTAGGTCCTAGAGCCACAATCCTGCACTACTTTAACTAGGAGTAATAATCCCACCAAATTCAATGTAAGGACAACTAAGTAAACGTTCCTGATTGAACTCTATGTAATGTAATACCAACTCCTCTACTCAATAGAGGCATTCAGTTAAGCTCAGATTTAAAGGGGAAAAACCCTCTCTTAAATCTCCGGGATTGTTCACTCAGTGCCAAAACTGAATAATCAGTGCTCAGAGAATACTCTGAAAATAGATTAGAATGCCTGTTTGTTCAGACCAAAGTCCCCAAAACAGGACTCTTTCTTTGGAAGGAAATAAAGATACGTTTTCAGGGAAATTCTAATATCTTTGTAGTTTCCATTCATTTTCACTAAATCTGTCAAGGAAGTCAGCAAGCAAGGGCAAGATGTTCCTTTGTCTTTTTAAGAGGCAACTATTCCTTCTTCTACACTTCTGCACCTACCAAAATGCAGCTCAAACACAGCTCATAGTACATTAATCTGGGTATTATTGCTGTTGTTCTTTAGCACTTAGTTACAAAGTCCATGTATTTTGTAGTGTGCTTGTTTAGTTCTCACAACAAGGCTTATCTATACATAATGAGGTAAGGGGGATCCAGAGAACCCAATTGGCTTGCTGAGAGCAAGTGATTGGCCAAAGGCCAATCTTCAGAGACTAAGAAATAACTGCCGGTAGTCTTCAATTTACAACTGTAAGGGAGCCTCCCATTATGGTTTGTAAGTTGTGACAGTCTTAAAGTGGATCATTGTGTGACTTGATTTTATGACCTATTTTTGTAGAGGTTGTTAAGTAAATCACCATGGTCATTAAGTGAATCTATGGTCATTAAGCAAACTGCAGATATTAAGCAAGCCCATTATTCAATGTGGGACATTTTGGCCAAAAACTGGAAGCAAACATTGATTTTCGGCAAAAACAACTGCAGGACACTGCACACAGCTATAGCTAAAATATTAGATGACAAGTTAAGATTCCTGTGTTCATGTCACCATTCCATGATCTTCACATTTCTATATCTAGGCAGCCTTGGATCTGAGCCACCCAGGGCCATCCTAATTAATGTAATCTTAGTGCGGTCAACACACCAGCTGCATTCAGATCTCCCAATGGTTGAAGGGGAAGAGAGAGCATCAATGTGATTGATACACATAGCTGAAGATAAAACACAGTCAAAAAAATAAACAATAAGACATATTTTGTCTCCTCAGTTTCATCACTTCAGAGAAGAAAGGAGAGGGGAACTATATCTGGAAATTAAATGTGTGGGAAGCTCTTTTACTAAATGAAATTTTTGCTTTCTTATGTTTCTAAATTGCATTATTCATTGCTATTAGTGATTTTTTAAAAATTCAGGATCAGACTTTTCACTGCCTGGCATCTATCTAAATTCATTTCTCTTTCTTGTTTATCTATCTTTCCTCATGCTTTATTAAATCACCAGTTATAGTGAACATGTTTTTTTTCTATTTCATTTTTTCCCCCATTGTATTTCTGCTGAGACTTGGGTTCTCTTATCCCAGTAGGAGGGAGGTAACCATTTAGAGTAGGGGCATCAAACTCACGCTGCCATCATGTGACATATCGTGACTTTCCCCCCCTTCGTTAAAACGGGGATGAGCATTGACGCATCTGGATTGTGGCTGCAAGTTTGACACCCCTGATTTAGAGCGAGGTTGAAAGAGGGAGGTAACCGTTTAGATGTCTTCCTCCTTCCCTCTCTTTCTTTCAGTGATTTTTTTGCATCTAATTAGCCTGCCATTCCTTCTAATTTCTCTTTGCAGTTATGATTGTGCTGTGGTCCCTTCTTTGGTTTTTCTCAGATTCACTTATAATCAGGTTTTCTGATTCTCAGCTGAGTCCTTAAAGAAACCTTATTTTTTTCCACTCTTGTATAGAATAACCTGAAAAATTCATGAGCGGCAAAAGGTGTTTACACTAGGTCCAAGTCTCTTCTGAATCATTCTTGAACTGTGCAGGGCCCAGTGGCTCATTCCTGATTAAAGCCTGACATCAGTAATGCAGGCAGGCCAAGAGAATATTATGGTTGGGGTAGAGAAATTTGCTGCTATCAGCAGACTTTAAACAATCCTTGTACCTGAATTTTAGACAAGAGGGTAATGAAAACATCCATGTTCTCAGCACAGAAGCCTATACATCAAACAATAAGGGTATGTTTCCTTGCATTCCTATCCAGGTTTTTTAAAATAATTTTTAAAATCCTGGTCAGAATAAGAAGAAAATTAAATTACTAAAATAACCTCACCTCTTTCTTCTTGTACCTGAGCTGTGAGGTTTTGTTCACATTGAACTTTGGCCTCCAGAAGGAGATAAATCTGATCCTCCATTGTAATGGTATTATCCAATTCCTCCTAATAAAGAAAATCAGTGTGGAAATCAAATGAGTGATTTTTGTGTAGAGAGATACAAATCAAGTGACTTTTTTGTGTAGAGAGATACAAACAGAGGTGGCTTTCAGCAGGTTCTGACCAGTTCCAACTGACCAACCGATAGCGAAAATTTTGAGAAGTTTGGAGAACCGGTAAATACCACCTGACTGGCCCCGCCCCCATCTATTCTCTGCCTCCTGAGTCCCAGCTGATTGGGAGGAAATGGGGATTTTGCAGTAACCTTCCCCTGGAGTGGGGAGGGAATGGAGATTTTACAGTATCCTTTCCCTGCCATGCCCACCAAGCCACACCCACAGAACCGGTAATAAAAAAAAATCTGAAACCCATCACCAGATACAAATAAGAAGAAAAAAAGCTTTAAATGGTTGTACACCCATTCTGAAAATTCACCTTATGCATTTAATTATAGTATTGATACCTTGCCCCTGCTCTAATGGATTCCACGGGATATACAGTGACATCAATTACAAAAAAAAACAAGAAACCCAAACTAAATGCTAGGGTAAACAGTTCAAGTAATAACATTAAGGCCCAGTAGTATGATTAAGTATCATGGGAGCTCTTAAAACTAAACTAGTTGAAAAACTGAAGGCACTCTGGAATAAAATTATGTACAAAATTCCAGCAGATTTATGGTCATTCATATCTCAGCAGGGAGGGTATTCTATAAATGTAGGCCTGTGGTGAAAAAAATGACCCTATGTATGAAAACTTGATCATAGTTATGTCCTCTATACCCTTTTCTTCTTTTGCTTGAATTATATTATCCTGGGAAAGTAAGGCGCTTTCTCTTACCATTTGGTATCAGTTTCTAAAATTAAGATGAAACAGAAAGAAATAATTTTGGGAAGATATGCTCAAAGATATACATTGTAAGCTGCCCTGAGTCTTCGGAGAAGGGCGGGGTATAAATGTAAACAAACAAACAAAAAAAATTTAGGAGAAAAGCTAATGCATTTGTAATTTTGTAGTTCTTTACAACATGCAGATGGGATGGACGCCTGTAAATTGTAGTACTGTGTTTTTAAGAAGTCCTGATTGTTTATGGTCCTCACTCCTAATTCTCGCAAACATTGTTGGAAAGATTAAATCCAGCAAAAACAGAAAAAGTGCATAGGTGTCTTCATCATTTATCAACATATAACACAATAATCAGAAACTCCCCTCCCACTCATATGGGAAAAAATCATAATCAAATATAAACTAATTCATAGAAATAACATTGATAATGCCATTAACATTCAGTGTAATTTTTTTCCTATGTCTTGTAGTTCCCAGCCTAGAAAAGTCTCTGACATGGACACCAAAAATGTGCCCAAAATCTAAGGACATTTTAGTTCTTTTAATTAAATAATCATAATAATTTGGGGATCGTATGGTTGTAATAGGGGAAACCACGTGTGCCGCCCACAGGTACCATATGCTGACTGAGGATTCTATGTTGAACCTGAAAAGATGGTGATGATGAAGATGTAATCGTCCACATTAAGGAAAAGTTTCTGAATCCCAGCCTAAATTTTAAAAGAACTTCACATTTATTAATTTGTTTGCTTCTTTATATAGAAATATGGGAATATGGGAAAAGATAGTATAATATGCATTTAACCAGCTATGTCTTCTGCAAGAGTACCAGCCCCTCTCCTTCCCCGCAAAAGTCAGTCTGCATTTCCTGATCTGTGTGAACTCACCAAGAGCTAACTGGTTTCCAAAGTGTCTGAAACCCATTATGCATTACTCAACAAAGCAGGGATCTGCTAAGTAACAGTAAAACCCAATACAGTGATACCTCGGTTCTCGTCGTTAATTGGTTCTAGGAGAAGTGATGAATACCAAAAACAATGAGTACCAAGCAATTCTTTTCCATAAAAAATAATGTAAATTATTAAATTAAAATTATAATTAAAAATTAATGCATTCCTGAACCAAAGACAATGCACATATTTAAGGCAATAAGTACAAAGATAGGGTTGTATATCATTAATTTACATGAGAAATTAACTTAAAAATTAATACATACTAAAATTAAATAAAATTAAAATTTCAGTTTACTTCTACTGAGAAGAGTCCCTGGGCTAATAGGGTGGTGGGAGGAAAGTGGTGAGAAGCATGTTGCTTGGAAGGAAAGTTGCCCTCCAATAGAACATCGGGAACTTTTATGTGTTCTTTCTCTTTTCTACCTTTTTCAAGTTGCATCACAAACTCTGACACATTCTTTGTTTACCCAATGAGGATTGCCTTTGTCTTCTTTTCAGAATTCCTTGAAAGTATTAAACTGTTTGGTCATTCAATAAATTCACATTTCTTCTTGTCAGAGCTTTGTTGGATGGTACTTCTCCACAAAGTTTTGAACTTCTGCCATTTTGTGTAGATTTCTTTAATCAAGGAATGAGGGACATCTTCCCTTATCTCCTCACCTGAAGAAATCTCTTTAGATGCTTCTTGTTGCTGTTACTTCTGTAATTCCTGTAGCATCTCAGTGCTGAGCTCTTCACAATGTTCCTCCACTAACTCAACATCAGCAGCATCAACCTCCAGACCAGTGGTGAAATCCATTTTTTTTTTACTACCAGTTCTGTTGGCGTGGCTTGGTGGGTGTGGCAGGGGAAGGATACTGCAAAATCCCCATTCCCTCTCCACTCTGAGGACAGCCAGAGGTGGTATTTGCCGTTTCTCTGAACTACTCAAAATTTCCGCTACTGGTTCTCCAAACTGCTCAAAATTTCCACTACTGGTTCTCCAGAACCTATCAGAACCCATTGGATTTCACCCCTGCACCAGACCCATGGACTGGCCCAAGATACAATATCCTGCACAAGTATACCGTCTGTACTATCTGCAGGCTAGGTCAGCAAAAGGTCAGGCTCAAACCCTTCAAATCTCCCTTAAGTCACAGCTTCTGGCCACAAATTCTTCCATGCTGAATTCATGTCTTATAAGAAACTTCTTTGGCCTTACCAATAAGATTGTTCTGTTTCCCTTCCCCCAATACTCCCAGCAAAGAGTCCGTCAGAGGCCTTCCTTTTTTTTTCCCTTTTATTTACATAGATACATGTCCTGGCCACGTCTACCCACGGGCCTGCCAAGTTTCTGGAGATAACGAGGAAATTATAGATAAGGCCAGAATTACTCACGAATATATTCTTCCTCCATGAAATAGTTAGCTCACCAAATTCATTGCTTTGTCCGAGACAAAAACCAGGAAGTCCGCCTCTATTTATAGTCTCTGCAGATGTCACTGCATGACAATTATGACTTGGCTTTGTCCCAACTCTTCCGCTGCTGCGTCGATCAAGCCTTCGTAATCTTGCGTCCCTCCAAAACTGTTCTTGGGGCGTTGCCAAATCAGAAGAAGGCCGGGAGAATCAGGCGTGCCGGCCCCTCCCTTGAGTGGGTGCCAGGGAGGAGAGGGCTCAAGAGAAACAGGGCTTGCCAGGTCTTCTCCTCATTTTCTGAATCATCCGAGTCCAGGAGTCTGGGTCCAGGAACCTGGGTCACAACACTATCCTCACCGCAGGGCCCTTCCCCGGGCTGACGATCGGGATGCGGTCGGGCTGGGTTCTGCTCATGGAAGGCCTGCACCAGGTCAGGGGCATGAACGCCGGAGGCATCTACCCAGGAGAAATCAGTCCCGTATCCCTTCCACGCGATCAAATATTGGAAACGACCCTTTAGCCAGCGAGAGTCTCGACGCTGTGGACTTCAGATTCCTCCGACCCGTCCTCGGCGACAGTGACGGGTGCTGTTGGGCACAAGGGGACTCGTGTGGCCTCAGGAACCAGAAGGGACCGTGAAAACGGGTGGATCCGCATGGATCGTGGCAGGGTCAGTCGGTAGGCTACCGGGTTGATGACTGCCTCGACAGGGAACGGGCCGATGAATCGGTGGTCCAACTTTACCGCCGGTCGGACGGGAGGTGTTTGGTGGAGAGCCACACCCGGTCTCCAACTGCCAGCGGGGGCGTTGCCCGTCGGGAGCGGTCAGCGGACCGTTTGTAGTCCTCCTTTGCCCGATTCAGCTGCTGACGTACCAACTGTTGGACCGCATGCAATTCCCTCAGGAAGGTCTGCGTTTCCGGAACAGGAGAGTCCGGTGGTCCCAGAGGGAAGAGCCCCGGATGGTACCCCACATTGTCAAAGAACGGGTCATCTGAGTAGAGGTGTGCTGAGAGTTGTTAAAAGCAAACTGCGCCAGAGATAGGTAGTCGGCCCAGTTGTCCTGTTGCTGGTTGATGAAGCAACGGAGATACTGTTCCAGTATACCGATGACCTTCTCTGTACCCCCGTCGGTCTCCGGATGGTGCGATGGCGACAGACATACCTGCACCTCCAACCCGGCCATCAGGCTCTTCCAGAAGCGGGCTGTGAACTGAACTCCATGTCCGAAACCACCCTGTCCGGTAGACCATGGAGGCGGAAGATGTGCTGCAGAAAGAGGCGGGCGTTTTGCGGCTGTGGGCAGACCGCGGCATGGGATGAAGTGTGCCATCTTGGTGAGCATGTCCACCACCACCAGCACCGTGGTGAACCCAGATGACGGCGGCAGGTCTGTCAGGAAATCCATAGAGATCGCCCCCCAGGGTCTGTCGGGTGTCGGCAAGGGCTGGAGGAGCCGGGAGGGGCCCCGTGGCGGTCTTGGCTTGCCGGCAGTACGCAGGATGTCACGTGAGGCATGTATATCATGCCCGAAACCACCAAAAGGTCCGTGTCACCAGGTGGAGGTCTTGAAGAACCCAAAATGTCCTGCTGCAGGGTTGTCGTGGCACTGGGTCATGACGAGGGCTCGGAGTGGTCCTGTGGGTACATATAATCGCCCGAAACTTGAGTAAGTCCTCCTCCAAGGTCCAAGGAGACGTGGGGCCCACCTCCGCTCTCCTTTGCTGCGACCAGGCGTCCTGGCGCTGCGCCTCGCACCTGGGCCCGCAGTCCACTGGCTCCCGTGCTGCGGCCAAGGCTTCTGCCGGCAGCACTGTCCGTGGAGGAAGGGGTCCTTGGCGCAGAGGTACTCTGGCTTGCGGGACAGGGCATCCGCCCTCCGGTTGTGACCGCTGGGAATGTAGGTCACGCGGAAGTTGAACCGGCAAAACAACGACCACGGATCTGCCGCTGGTTTAACTTCCGAGCTGTGGTGAGGTGCTCGAGATTCCGATGGTCCGTTCGGACCTCCACCTGATGTCGGGCCCTCCAGATGGTGTCGCCAAGCCTCGAATGCAGCCTTGATAGCCAGCAACTCTTTTCCCAGATAGTGTAGTTGCGCTCGGAAGGGTTGAGTTTCCGGGAGTAGTAAGCGCAGGAAAAAGTGTGCCACCATTCGTCGGAGCCTGTAGCAGCACCGCTCCCAGAGCCACATTGACGCGTCCGTTTCCACCACAAAAGGCCGGGCGGGTCGGGATGCCTCAGGACGGGTTCCGTGACGAAGGCTTTCTTGAGGGCTGTGAATGCTTCTTGCTGCGGGGACCCCACCGAATGCAACCTTCTTCCTGAGGAGCTGGGTAAGTGGAGCTGTCAGTGTGGCGAAGCCGGGATGAAGGTCCGGTAGTAGTTGGCGAAGCCCAGTAGGCGCTGAACATCCTTCACCCGACGAGGGCTTCCCAGCTACACAAAGCTTCTACTTTACATGGGTCCATGGCTATGCCCTCGGGCGAGATGATATGCCCGAGGAATTCTATGGAAGTCCGGAAGAAGACGATTTCTCCAGCTTCGCATTGAGTTGTTGCTCCAAGCGTTGCAGAACCAGACTGACGTGTCGAAGGTGGCTTTCCTGGACCGGGAGTAAATCAGGATGTCGTCGAGGTAGATAACCACGAACCGATCCAACATGTCTCGGAACACGTCGTTCATGAAGTGCTGAAAACGGCGGGAGCATTGGTCAACCCAAATGGCATGACAGTGTATTCGTAGTGTCCGTATCGGGTGCGAATGCCGTCTTCCATTCGTCTCCTTCTCGTATCCGCACCAGGTTGTAGGCCCCGGAGATCGAGCTTGGTGAAGATCGTGGCCTCCGCAACCTTTCCAGTAGCTCCGGGATGAGCGGCGGGGGTAGCGATTCCGCACCGTAATGGCGTTTAGCCGGCGGTAATCACAGCATAGGCGCAAGTCCCTGTCTTCTTCTTCACAAAGAGGACCGGGGCCGAGAGGGACTTTGAAGGCGGATGAACCCTCGGGCCAGGTTTTTGTCCAGGAAGTCCCTGAGGCGGCCAACTCGGGCTCCGACATGGAATACAGGCGTCCCACAGGCAGTGGTGCGTTGGGCAGAAGGTCCACGGGCAATCGAGGGGCCGATGCGGGTAGTCGGTCCGCCTCCTTCTCGCTGAACACGCCGGGCGAAGTCCGTCAGCTCAGGAGGCAAGGTGATGGCAGCGGTGGGGACGTTCTGGCCGGCACAGGTGTGGCGGATGTGATCGACGCACTGCAGACTCGGGAAAGAGATGGCGTTCCGCGACCAGGCCACCTGAGGATCGTGGGTCCGAAGCCAGGCCAACCCAAGGACCAAGGGAAAATGAAGGTCCGCCGTGACATAAAACTGGATCGCCTCCTCATGGTCCCCAATAGCCAGGCGCAAAGGCTGGGTGGCGAATTTAATGGGGCCGGACACCAGTTCTCGTCCATCAATTGTCTCTACCCGCATCGGAGGGTCCACCGGAACCACGGGGACCGCAAACTGGGTCACAAAGGCCTGGTCCATAAAGTTTGTTGTGGCCCCTGAGTCCACCAGCGCATGCGCCTGGAGCCCGTCCGACTGGTTCCCCAACCATATCCGTGTGTCCAGAATCAGATGCCGAGGGGGCCCAGAGTCTACTTCCGCAACGTCCAGTGGGGGCTTAGTACGTGCCCGACCTAGGGTTTCCCCGAGGTCGGGCCTGCTCCGTTTCCCGATTGGTCACGCTGTGATTCGGGGACCGGCGTGCGTGCCCCACTTCGCTTTCCGGGCTCCCCACAGTACAGGCACAATCCCCCTTGGCGCCTCCGGTTCCGCTCCTGGGCTGTTAGGCGAGGTCTGGCCGCTCCCAACTCCATGGGCTCTTCCGCAGTGGTTACAAAACGTGGGGCGACCCTGGGTGCTGGTGGTGCAGGAAGTGGGGGTGCAGATGTCGACGGAGGGTCCCGGGGGGTGCGACGGGACGGTCGCCGTTGCAGACGGGCATCGAGGCGGAGACAAAGGGGCACCAAGTTGTCGAGGTCCGCGGCGCCCACGCGGGCCAGCTCGTCTTGCAATTCCTCTGAGAGTCCCTCCTGGAACGCGTCCACCAGCGCTGCATCATTCCAGTCAGAGTCCTGGCACAAAAGACGAATTCGCGATGTACTCCTGCAGGCGTTTCCTTGACGGAGTTCCTTAAGGCGCCTGGTTGCCGTCAGCATTGAACGGGTCCTCACATGGTGCGAGGTGCTGCCAAAACGCTGTTGGTCCGCCAGCAGGGCTGTCCTGGAGCAAGAGGCGTGGCCCATCGAGCAGCCGAGCCGGAAGAAGGTTAATCACGAAGGCCACCTTAGCCCGGTCGTCTGGGAAATCCTCTGGCCTCATAGCCATGTAGAGCTGGCACTGTCCCAAGAAGGTCGGGAACATCTCAGGCTGCCCAGAAAACTTATCCGGCACGGTTATCGGGCACTTGCGGCGAGGAGGAGGTGGGAGGATGGGGGGCTGCAGGCACATTCCTGGCAGCAAGTTGGCCTGCCAAGTGAGCCACTTGCTGCTGGAGCTGTTGATTAGCCGCGTAGCTGCTCTAACTGCTGCTGTACCTGCTGCTGATCCATCTTTGGTGGAAGATGTTTTAGTCAGGTCTTGGACAAAATGTTCTGTTTCCTTCCCCAATACTCCCAGCAAAGAGTCCGTCAGAGGCCTTCCTTTTTTCCTTTTATTTACATAGATACATGTCCTGGCCACGTCTACCCACGGGCCTGCCAAGTTTCTGGAGATAACGAGGAAATTATAGATAAGGCCAGAATTACTCACGAATATATTCTTCCCTCCATGAAATAGTTAGCTCGCGCCAAATTCATTGCTTTGTCCGAGACAAAAAACCAGGAAGTCCCGCCTCCTATTTATAGTCTCTGCAGATGTCACTGCATGACAATTATGACTTGGCTTTGTCCCAACTCTTCCGCTGCTGCGCACGTCGATCAAGCCTTCGTAATCTTGCGTCCCTCCAAAACTGTTCTTGGGGCGTTGCCAAATCAGAAGAAGGCCCGGGAGAATCAGGCCGTGCCGGCCCCTCCCTTTGAGTGGGTGCCAGGGAGGGAGAGGGCTCAAGAGAAACAGGGCTTGCCAGGTCTTCTCCCTCATTTTCTGAATCATCCGAGTCCAGGAGTCTGGGTCCAGGAACCTGGGTCACAACAAAGATGAAGGCAGTGCAGGATATTGAAATGCATCTTCCAGAATTCTGAGAGGGTCAGCTGGGTATCAGAGGATCTGGCCTCTGGAAAGCGCCTTCTGAAGTTTAAAATGACCTGCTGGTCCATGAGCTAGATGAGAGGAGTAGTGCTGGCGGCAGGAACCTTACAGTGATGAAGCTGAATTCCTCTTGTAAATCATCATCCAAACCTGGAGGGTGGGCAGGTGCATTGTCCAAAAGTAGGAGAGCATTCAAAGGCAAATCTTTCTTCAGCAAACATTTTTTTTCACTGAAGGACCAAATACTTTATTTATCCACTTAGTGAAAAATTGCTGTTTGCCCTCCACATCACATGGAACTTGTTTTTTATGACATTATGCTTCTTTAAAATTTGCAGGTTTTCACTATGATATGACTAGTAGAGGCTTGAGTTTTAAATCCCCACTAACATTCCCACACATCTGTCCTTCATTGGTTTGTGGCCTAGTAATGCCTTCACCTCTTTTGTAAAAAGTTTTATTTTCATTTTCCAACAACCTATTCAATATACAGTCTCTTATTCAACATTAATCATTAACTTTCATTTGTTACTTATTCGGACCTGCCCAGCTACCACTTCCTTCCTTAACAAACCTTCCTCCTCCCTTTGAGTGGGTGCCAGGGAGGAGAGGGCTCAAGAGAAACAGGGCTTGCCAGGTCTTCTCCTCATTTTCTGAATCATCCGAGTCCAGGAGTCTGGGTCCAGGAACCTGGGTCACAACAAAGATGAAGGCAGTGCAGGATATTGAAATGCATCTTCCAGAATTCTGAGAGGGTCAGCTGGGTATCAGAGGATCTGGCCTCTGGAAAGCGCCTTCTGAAGTTTAAAATGACCTGCTGGTCCATGAGCTAGATGAGAGGAGTAGTGCTGGCGGCAGGAACCTTACAGTGATGAAGCTGAATTCCTCTTGTAAATCATCATCCAAGCCTGGAGGGTGGGCAGGTGCATTGTCCAAAAGTAGGAGAGCATTCAAAGGCAAATCTTTCTTCAGCAAACATTTTTTTTTCACTGAAGGACCAAATACTTTATTTATCCACTTAGTGAAAAATTGCTGTTTGCCCTCCACATCACATGGAACTTGTTTTTTATGACATTATGCTTCTTTAAAATTTGCAGGTTTTCACTATGATATGACTAGTAGAGGCTTGAGTTTTAAATCCCCACTAACATTCCCACACATCTGTCCTTCATTGGTTTGTGGCCTAGTAATGCCTTCACCTCTTTTGTAAAAAGTTTTATTTTCATTTTCCAACAACCTATTCAATATACAGTCTCTTATTCAACATTAATCATTAACTTTCATTTGTTACTTATTCGGACCTGCCCAGCTACCACTTCCTTCCTTAACAAACCTTCCTCCTCCCTTCTCTACTTTCTTCTACTTTCTTCATCCTTCCTCTCCTTCGCTTTTCTACATCCTCTCCTCTTTCCCTACTCTTCTCTTCCACCCTTTCTAACCCTCTCTCTTTCCCCTTTCTTCTTCCTCTCCTTCCCTTTTCTACCTCTCTCTTTCCTACCTGCTTTCTTCCTTCACTCCTCCTTTCCTCTCCATTCCTTCTGAAATGGCAGCTGAGCAGCCCGCTTTCATTTCAAATTATTTCTATTTCTTAATTACATATCTTCAATCATTCCTTTACATTGATCCTTCATCTCCCCCTCCCCTCCCCTCCCACCCCGAGACTTCCCAGAACAAAGTACAGGGTATAAAATTAACAATCATAAATTAAAATACAACATAAGTCAAGACCTTAACTCCCCTTCCAAAACAAAAAAACATTCTTCTTCCAGTCCATTATATATCAGTCCATTCCACTCCTAAAATCTTCAGAATCTTCCAATTAAGTTAGTATTTTCAGTTCATCAATAAAATATCTTCATCAATTAAGACCAAATATATATCCAATCTTCATCGATCAAGACCAAAACGATATTCCATCTTCCAGTGTTCATCAAAAATTCTTCTATAATATACCTTTCTTCCTTAACAGTGTCCCAAACATAATTCATATTTCCAGCTTAAATTCTTAAATTTTTATCCAATCTCCAAAAGTAAACAATATTTTATCTTCTCATATCTTTAATATCACTTACCTAAATCAAATAACATTGCTAATATTAATATTTCTTCAATTTACCTTACAATTAAACCCTATATATATATATATATATATAAAAAAAAGATACCATCAAAATCACATCTTAAACATTCTCCTTCCCCTTGTCTTCTATCTTACACATTTCCTTACACATTTTCAATCTCCAAAAATATCACTTACATAAATCAAATAACATTACAAATATTAATATTTCTTCAATTTACCTTACATCTAACAAATAACATTATTAAAATTATAACTTATATCCAAAATATATCAATTATAACAATTAGATTCTATTTAACCAAATACCAACATTACATCCATAAATTTTTCTATCTGTCCTCCAAAAGTTAAACAATATTCCATCTTCCCATTCCTTTATACCTCACATATATCAAATAGTGATATACCCAAAATAAGTCAGTTGTAAAAATTAAACCCTATGTATATATATTAAAAAAAGAAAATACCATCAAAATCACCTTAAGCATTCTCCTTCCCCTTGTCTTCTATCTTACACATTTCCTTACACATTTCCTTACACATTTTCCTCCATCTACTCACCCAATCAGCTTAACATCTAACAATAAAGACTTTCCAATCCTTAATATATTGGTGTAAAAATCTCTTATTTAAAAACTTAATAAGAAAAGATAAGCCTCCAAAAGTTCCTATTAAAAAAAAAAAGAAAAAAGAGAATAAAAAAAAGATCCATATTTAAAATAAAGAAGTTTGCAAGATTTTAATAGTTAGTTCTGTTTGCTTAAGAGCCATTCATAAACTGTAAAATCTACCAAAAGAGAAAAAGAAAAATTTCAATAAACTTTTCTTCTTAAACATTGTGATAAAGAAAAGGTAAAAGAGAAAAAATCATTAACAGTTCTTGTTCATTTTAAAAAGTAGCTTGTTATACTCTTCTTCTTTATAGCTTCGCTTTCCTTTGTATATTGCAAACACCATTTTAAATCCACTCAAGTTGAAAGTTAGTTCAAAGGAAAGCTATTTAAGAGCTGAAGTTAAGATTTATTACTTGCAAATTCTCTATTAAGAAAAAAAAAAAATAAAAAATAAAAAATAAAAGTTTCAGATTTAAAATGAAAAGTTTGCAAGATTTTAATAGTTAGTTCTGTTTGCTTAAGAGCCATTCATAAACTGTAAAATCTACCAAAAGAGAAAAAGAAACTTTTCTTCTTAAACATTGTGATAAAGAAAAAGGTAAAAGGAGAAAAAAATCATTAACAGTTCTTGTAAAAGTAGCTTGTTATATTCTTCTTCTTTATAGTTTCGTTTTCCTTTGTTTATTGCAAACGCCATTTTAAATCCACTCAAATTGAAAGTTAGTTCAAAGGAAAGCTATTTAAGAGCTGAAGTTAAGATTTATTACTTGCAAATTCTTGCTAGTCCTCCTGCTTTGTTCTGTCTGTGTTGAATTCTCTTTAGAATAAATCTTGACACAGAGATGGTCGCGCTTCTCGCTCTGTATAAACAGAAGCACCCTGGCACGGAGTCATCAGGCTAAAGGGGAGCTCACCTTCGATCCCCTGGTTAAATTCCAGGGGATCCCGGGGAGCTCTACCCAAATCCTGACCACTCTTCCCTCCCCCTTCATCCGGGGGAGGGAATCCCAAACCGTTTGACAGCCCATGTACGCTGTCAGGGACGGTTTGACGAAACCCAGGGCAGACGATCCCAAAGGAACGTCCGCGAAGCCTGCGTTGCCACCGGAAGCCTCCTTCACCTCTTTTGTGATGTAGGTTCTACTCTGCATTTTTTTCCAAAAAAGTCCCATCTCACCATAGTTAAAACTTGGTGGGAAATAAAATCCTCAGCCTCTACATAGGCATGAAATTCACAGACAAATTCATCAGCAACCTTTTCATTAGCACTTGATGCCTCACCTTGCCTCATGACTCTCTGGATGCCAGTTCTCTTTTTAAAATTATCAAACCAACTGTGGTTGGCCTCAAAATTAAAACACTCTCACCACTCGGTTTTTCAAAAAATCGGCATGGAACAGTTTCGCCTTTTCACATTTCATAGCTTCTGACATATTGTCACCTGCTAACTGCTTCTCATTTACCCAAATTAATAACAGTTTTTCAACTCCCTCGAGTGTTTGGGAATGCTGCTTTGTTATGGCTTTAACTCCTTTTGCAATATCAGCCTTTTTATCATTTCTATATTCTTAATGATGGTGGAGACCATTGTTCTAGGCATATTATAGTCCCTAGCAAGATCAGTAATGTGAATACCTTCCTTCCTTCCTTCCTTCCTTTCTTTCTTTCTTCCTTCCTTCCTTCCTTTCTTTCTCTTTCTTTCTTTTCTTTCTCTCTCTCTCTCTCTCTCTCTCTCTCTTTTTCTTTCCCTCCCTCCCTCCCTCCCTTCCTTTTTCCTTCTCCATGGTGTTGTGAAGTATTTTTTTTTCTATTCAGCACTATCACTGCCATTTTCTTAGGACCCATAATTAGGAAAAAAATGCAAATATACAACAAGGGAATGTACACAGAGTAAGAGCTATCACATGATTAACATGTGACTCTTTGCTTCAGCATGAAAGAATAGCAAGTCATGAAGCAGCTGACACCAACAACTTCTAGCATGCATGTTGAGTACCAAGCAAGCAATGAGCACCAGGACAAAATTTTTGCATCAAAATGCATCGAGTACCAAACTGACAAGCTTCAAAGCAATTGAGTACTGTTTTATATGCAGTGAAGTCTAATATTGGACATTAAGCACTTAAATAAGTATCATAAATAGTACATTTGAAAATACCAATTTATTCCTGTTCAGAGTTTGAAAGAAAACTGTGAATACTGCCCAGAATTGTTGGTATGCAAATTGAACTAACAAAATGAATACAACACTTAAACAAAGCATGTTTATCTTAGATGTCAAAGAAACATTATCTAGATGCAGTTTATTAAGAATTGTTGCATTATTGTTGTATACTAGACCTTTATAAGGCTAAAGTTATTCCCATTGTGGAAATCTAGTTCCCTGAATTACATTATTTATTTGTGCATGCTCTACCCAGCAACAGGCCTTGTCTCCTCATGAATTTTGTGCCAAATTGTAAATAGGGTGGTGGCAAAAATATTTGTTAGTTTAAGGACATTTACACCCTTGTATCATGTGTTTGAGCTAGACATTACTCCTTTAATTCAAAATATAGGCTAGATTCATACCTTATTGTATTCATGGTTTACTTTGTTCACCTATGGCTCTATGATTAACAAGCCACAATAATTTCTGACCATGTATTAGAGATCATAGTACTGAATTCATATGTCATGTTGAATCAAAACCAATTTATCAAACAAGACACTTTATAAAAGTGAGCAGTTCAGATTTCTCAACAAATATTGTATTAATGTCTTTCAGAAGATCATGGAACAGACTAGACTAGGGCATAAGTACAGGTAGTTTTCCCTTGGTAACCATAATTGGAACTGGCAACTCCATCCCATAACATGACTATGATGGACTTACAACATCACTTCTTATTTGGTCATTAACTAAGCCACTATAATGTCATTACACAAGACATTATATTATATGTAACTTGGATTTTAGTGCCAGTTTCTCTATTGGCTTCTTTGTCAGAAGTCAGTTGTGAAGTGTGCAAATGACAATTATGTGTCTGTGGGATGCTGTGACAGTTATTAACATGCACTGGTTACAAAGCATCTGAATGTCAGTTATGCTATCGTGGGGACACTATGATGGTTGCAAGTGTGAAGACTGGCCATAAAGTTACTTTTTCAGCACCATTGTAACTTCAAGCAATCACAAAACAAGGGCAGTCATTAAATAACGTCTACCTATAGATAAAATCTCACCAATAGGTAAGTCATAAGAGTTTCTTCTTAACTGTTTGCTGCCATCTTGTTCTTGTCTAGATTTTTGAAGCCCAGATGCCAGCAGAAAGGAATGAAAAACCATCAACCTTGATTTTCTTAGGGCTCAGTTCTCGAAATAAATACAGTAGCATCAACTCCTGAAAGGAGCAGTGATGATCTTTGGTGGGAGACAGCACTAAATGACTTCTCTCTCTCTCTCTCTCTCTCTCTCCTCTTGTTCCTCCACAAACAGGAACAAGGAGAGAGTTGGAAAAGAGCAGCCAGGAATGGGATCCACTGGAATTGGGGCTCTTCCTTTATTCTTGCCTTCTGTTTGCACCATACTTCTTTTGCAAGAGCTCCCTGCACTTGTACAGCAAAGCTACAGAAGACTACTTAGACAGGGCAGAGAGGAGAAAACACAATCCCTTTTCTGCTGTCTTGTGGTTGTCTATATTTTTGCAGCCCAGATATGGAAACCTTACCTTACCCTGGAGGATTAAGTTTGTTAAAGGCATGGGATAAAAATTGGGTGACAAAGGTGGATATATCCTTGCATATCACAAAGTAAGAGTCTCCTTTGTCCTCCTTTGTCTTCCCCATTTAGACCATTGCTCTAGATCTACATGAAGTCTGCTGACCTATTGATGTACATTTAAACATAGAAATAAACACTATATTCAGACCTAGCTTTTATTTATATGTTGCTTCAAATTTAAAGGGCATCTTTCAGATTCTTAAAAAAGGATGAAAATTCACATATAATAAAAAAAAGACTCTTAAAACGAACATTTATAAGCCAGAAATGAATGGAGAGCTTCCATGGTCTTTTTAAAGAGGGACTGGATCTGTTGAAACTATTCTCCCAGCTTGTAGTTGCAGCGTCAAGTGTGCCTACTGCTACTAGAACCACTTTGGCTTTTAGTTTCCACATCCTCTCCAGTGCTTCCTTCAGGCCCTGGTACTTCTTCAGCTTCTCACATTTCTTTTTCCTGATGTTGCTGTTTTAGTCTTTAAGCCCAACCCTTTCCAGTGACTGATAGTAAGTTCTTGTCTTGCCATGGCATTTCCTCTCCTTGATCTTGCTCCTATGTCTACTGCTACCTCGGTCATATGTGTTTGTTTGTGTGTGTGTGTGTGTGTTTTTCCAGTTGCCTTTAGCAGGATTTTCTTCTAGATATTCAAAAAATGAGAAAATATAAAACATAATAGTCTGGATTTAATAGCAACATCAGAGTCAAGTTTCCCTTAAGATTCTCCCTCTGGAATGGTGAGACCTCAGAATGGAATTTGTTCTTTGTATTTATAACTTTAATCTCTACTTGAAATTGAACTTGAGGGTCAGCTCTCAGATTAATTTTAAAGCTAGAAAAAGGATAAGAAAATGAATTGTAAAGTCATACATGCAGTGACACCTCTTGGAATGTAATGAATTAATTATTAGGATTGTTATGCTCAGTGTGAATCTCTCCTGGTGATTTCCTCTCTCTTTTTCCATGCACACAATTCTTTAATTGTCTTGAACTCATGCAGAATTATCAAAGGTGAGTTCATATCAGTTCACAGTAGCGGCAGTCATTTAAATCAAGCAGCAAAAGAAAAAGCCTACTTATATGTTACTTTTCTTGTATTAAATAACTCAACTAAACCAATATGCCCATTCAATGCAAGCAGCATTATTACAATACTAACTGAAGAAAGATTTCAGATTTTCAGAAGAATCAGATTTCCTGCAGCAATGTTTAGCAGTGAGACCCACTCCAAATGACCTGTCTGGTCTTCCTCTTATCCATCTCCAAGTGCTTATTGAAAAGTTCAGTTAGCATTACAAATCCCTCTAAGCAAAGAAAACTCTCTTTGACCTTGTGCTGGCAAAATCAAGTAGTATTGAAAACTGCTGCTATCTACCTACCTTAAATATCTGCAGTTTTCAAAAGGAAACAATCCAGCACTGATTCATCTTTCTATAGATTCCTAAAGTTTTAGGTTCTGGTTTTAGTACCTTCATTCAGCTCAGGTTTTTGTTGTTGTTGTTGTACATACAGAGCTCAATCATGGTAAGAAGGGGATATCTGCTAATTAAACATTAGTACCTTTTCACAATAGGTAGCAGTCTGAATGTAGCAGGCACATCATCCAAGGCCACCCTGTCGAGAAATGTCCAAGTCAGAAATAGTTTCTCAATTACCAAAGGAAAAATAGCAACCTTTGTTATTCCTCATGCATGTGAATCTCCCAGCTCAAGTCTCTTCTTAGCTCTCCCACTTCACTAAGGAATTTATTTTTTGGGTTTTTTGCCAGCACAGGCATCTTTCTCGCCATCAACTTTTTCCTCGATCACCCTGCGCACACACTTTCTCCTGCCAGACTAGGCTTTGTGGAGAAAGCAGCATGAATAATTACCTCTGGCAGAACCCCCACCTGTTTGATTACATGGGGCTGGGCTGCCCTGGGTCTTTTATGTGGCTATAAAATTGGGAGGAGCCAAACTGGAGAATGCCCCCCCCCTTACATTAGCTGTTTGGCAGCTGTAAGTGATAGAAAAAATTGCAAAGTTTAGAAAGATCCAATAGAATAGAATAGAACAGAATAGAATAGAATAGAATAGAATAGAATTTTTTATTGGCCAAGTGTGATTGGACACACAAGGAATTTGTCTTGGTGCATATGCTCTCAGTGTACATAAAAGAAAAGATACGTTCATCAAGGTACAACATTTACAACACAATTGATGATCAATATATCAATGTAAATCATAAGGATTGCCAGCAACAAGTTATAGTCATACAGTCATAAGTGGAAAGAGATTGGCGATGGGAACTATGAAAACGATTAATAGTAGTGCAGATTCAGTAAATAGTCTGACATTGTTGAGGGAATTATTTGTTTAGCAGAGTGATGGCCTTCGGGGAAAAAACTAGAGAAAATAGAGAAAAGGTGTGAGAAAATGAAGTGTTTTTCACTGTCCAACCAAAACTGGCAACTATTTCAGAGGAATACTATTTTCTTAGGCATACTAGAAGTCTTTGGCCTCATCAACCAGTTAGGTGCTTTTCTTTCTTATTACCCACGTTTCATCTTTCTCTCTCCCCCTCTTCCTTCTCTTCTTCAATGATTTCTAATTCAGAGCTAAGGATCTACACTCTTTGAAAATGTTCTGAGATCTTGCAGAAGCACAGCTCTTCCCTGCTATTCAGGAAAACAGACCTGCTTTTCAGATTTTGTTTTACTAGTTCCTACCAGACCCAAAAAAAATTCTCAAGACAGTAAAAAGAAAGATTTCAAGATGGGAGTGAATATGTGATAGTGGAAGGGGGAGAAAAGGGAGAAAAGGCTGATAATCATAACAACATGAAACTGAGTGAAAAGAAAATATGTGGTTCAGATTTCTCTTCCCTCTGCCCGCAAAGTCAGTTTTTCAGGTTCTAACAGATGAATTCATTCCCAGTCATTTGTTTCTATTATGTAGTGTATAAAACAGTAATAATAAATTTCTTAATAATTTACCACTTAGTCCAATTCTACTCCCCAGTAAGTATAATTGTTGCTCAAGGATTTCAGCCATCATGACAAAAATGTATTCTGTAACAGGTACTTTTGCTGACATTTGCTAATATTATTTACCGATGTTGTATTTTGGGGTATTGCTTTTCATATTGTAGAAATTGTACCTACCATGTGTTTAATTCATGTTTAGTTTTTTTAATTAAAATATGCATTTTACAAATCAGCTGTTACAAAATATCCATGTAATTTATATATTCACAACAACTGCATGAAATCAGTTAGCCGGAGTAAACAAACAGGTTGCCTCACAAACATGTATAACTCCATAAGGATGTATATGAGATTTTAAAGTAATTTCACTTTTCATTCAGTTTTTCCCAACATATTTTTCTGATGCTTACTTGTCTCAATCTGAGAAGATGATGTTACCACACTTAAGTATCTTCCCCCCAATATATCAGACAAGCCTGTGTAATGTTTCACAGAGAAACTGCGTTTCATGCTAAAGATCAAGCCCCTGATTTCTGATCCTCCCCATGGCTTTGGCTATTCTACATTTGCCTCGTCTGTGGTTGCTTGAACCACCTTTCTGCACCTCTCTCTTTAAAGATGCTTTCATTGCTTCTATGCCCTGCAAACTGTGCCAAGAGGAACCATCAGCTACAGCCAAAAACAGCACATGGTTATAATGAAATGCAACCTGTGACACAGAAGAGTGTCTTCCACTTCCAGCCCCAAAGAAGCATAGCTACTCTTCTGTTGGAAAGAAACAGCTTTGGCTATGAGGAAAGTGCACTGACAGGAGCACTTTGCAGCCCAATGGAAATGGGATAAACCCCACCAGACAAGAATAGGAAGGAACTGAAGCTCCAAAGATCATAGTTCAACCATTCTTGGACTTGAAGGAAAGTAAATTACAGGGAATCAATCTTAAACTCAGAGAATTCATGTGTCATTAACTAACAGCATCGATTTTACCTGACACAGATTCAAAATTGTTCTTTACAAGGAGAGAAACACATGCACTTAAAAATAGTGTGCTGGCCTCCTAGCTGTTAAGGCATGGAGACTTCAGATAAATGGCCAAAGTTCAATAAAACAATAAACAGGGCCAGTGGCTCAGCCTTAATTGTCTTAGAACTGATCTGCTATGAAACCGATGCTAGAAATATTGCTTTCCTTGCTGTTTTTTCCTTCCCTGATATAACAGTATCTGGAGAACTGATTACGGAAAAAAGTTTAGCAAGATTTTTTTCTTTCTCCGGGGAGCTGAGGTGGGGGTGTAGGATGGGGAAAATGGCTCATCTCCGGGATTCAATGCCAGAAAGGCTCTCTTTCCAAAGGAAGGACTACCGCAATCGCCCCAACAGGTCGCCCTTGAACCGGGGGCCATATATTGTATAATTATTTCATGCTTATGCTTATATATATTGTGTGACAAAATAAATGAACAAACAAACAAACAAACAAACAAACAAATAAATAAATACTGATCACCGCCAGCCTCGCGCAACACATTCCCCAAGGGATTGCGGGGGTCTTGAGGAAAATGCCTCTGCCCTCTTCCCAGCAGCGCTCCCTCTCATACTCCTCCCCCTCGACACGCTTCGGCCGAGGGGCTCCCGGCGCCCTCGGGGCTTCCTTACCTCTGCTAAAGCCAGGAAGCAGCCGCCCATCGCGAGGAACGCCAGGACGGCGGGCATTCTCGGATCCTTGCTGGTCTCTGCGCCGAGGAAAGTTGGAAAGGGCTCCGAAGAAAAGGAGCGAAATAGCAGGGAGGAAATGCAGCGGCGAAGAAGAAGAGGGGCTGAGCAGCGGAGCAACGTCGCCTTGTAGTTGCCGCCTGAGGCATCCAAAATCGGGCGGTAGAGCTGGAGTAAGGCGCACAAACCGCGGTGAACTTCCCGGGCACCGGCGCTCTCCAGGAGAGGCGAGGAGAGACGCGCGCCCGGACAGCCGCAGAGGCAGCCGTCTTTCTCCTTGTCCACTCAGCCGGAGGTCAGGGCCGAGGTCAGGCAAAGGGCTAAGCTAGCGGCGGGACACGTGGAGGAAAGCAGCTGCTGCTTCCCTTGCTGGGCTGGCCGGGCTACCCGGACTCTTCGGCGTCCGCGAGGGACGCTTTCGCCACTCAAGGCAACGGCCAGCTTTCCCTTCTCTTGGAACGGAATCCCCACCTCTCGGGCGCGGAGAAAGGCAGGTGCAGGGAGGCTCCCTTCGCCAGCCTCACTTTTAGTTCTGGGAAAGGGAGACGGCGGGCCGGGGGAGACCAACTACCTCATTCCGCCGCCCATCTACTGCAAATCCCTTTTTCCCATCCTGCAACAGGGATGGTGAGCAAATGCAAATACATAATGAGACCGGACAGAAAAGGACTTGCAGAGCCATATGCAGCATTACAAAAAAAAAAAAAAAAACGTGAACGAGGAGGAGATTGCAGAGCAGCTGAATGATTCAATCGACGTCGCTGTGAGCGGAGTGGACGGTCCCGCCGAATCTGACTTTTGCGATGCAGGAGTTAGAAGCAACGGTAACAAAAAAGCTCGGTTTGGGCCACATGAGCCCTCAAAAATTCATCCCTTTTTAGGGCAGGATGAGTGAGACCCCTAGCCTAACAGTCTTTAAAAAAGAAAAACACCTTTGCTGGCAAAATTGGGATTGAAGTTGAACCCATAGAGAGGAGGAAAATAGGAAGCAATAGAAGCTTCAGTTGGCATCGAGTCCTACAACCGCTTTCCTGGATAACTAACTCTTCAGAACTACCTCAAACCATAATCAGGATCATAACTAAATCAACCGTATTTCTAGACTTGGATGATGCAGAGCCCAAACTATAAGATAAATTATTTAGGCAAAAGTTCTTCTGTGTTTTCTTTGACTCCACACAAAGATATTAAGGAAGAAGCAAAAGAAACTGACAAAAACCCAGCGGCTATATTGCAGCAACTTTCCTAATTTCCCAGAAAAGCAACAGGTGGGAATTCTGGGAGCTGTAGATTGTATGTGCCTCTGAATGCATTATAAGAGAACCATGTTCAAGTCTTCGGTGGCAAATCGGGAGTCTGGTAGCACCTTTTCGAATTAACACATTAAAAGGCGTAAGTTTTCATGAGCTGCAGCTCACTTCATCAGATGCAAACTCCTGATTTTACACTCTAGATCTGTTTATATGACACACGCCAGATGCTTGAATAGAAGGAAAGCAACTGCAACAGTGCTCCAGTTCCCAGACATTTTGTGGGCAAAAGAGGCCTTGGCAAGCTCCATAGAATTGTGAATCAACAAAATACTCCATTTCAAGTCGGATCCGCTCATTCAATACTCTCTTTTTCTAAAATTCATGCAAAGGTATTGTTACCTAAGGGCATATGGTGGCTCAGGGGCTAGGACATTAAGCTTGTCGATCAAAAGGTTGGCAGTGATTGCAAATCGGCAGCTCAGCAGTTCAAATCCCTAGTGTTGCTGTGTAACGGGGTGAGCTCCCGTTACTTGTCCCAGCTTCTGCCAACCTAGCAGTTTCGAAAGCACATAAAAATGCAAGTAGAAAAAATAGGGACCACCTTTGGTGGGAAGGTAAGAGCATTCCGTGCACCTTTGGCGTTGAATTATGCCGGCCACATGACCATGGAGATGTCTTTGGACAGCGCTGGCTCTTCAGCTTTGAAACGGAGATGAGCACCGCCCCCTAGAGTCAGCAACGACTAGCAGGTATGTGCAAGGGGAACCTTTATCTTTACCTTATTGTTACCTAATGTGTTAATATCCATTTCCAAATATGTATTATACATTTGAGTTGAAATTTTGTTAAAACATTTGGAAATGGTGAAGCTGGTAGTTGTCTATTTGCACCCCTGCATAGCAAGATTATAGCAATCAAAATTTATGTAATATGTCTACCCATAATTTTAGTACATAAATGATTCAAATCAATCTTCTCATGTTACAATTCCAAGATTAGTATTTTGAGGCAAGGATGAAATAAACCAGATGGGCACAACAGATAATATTTTGATTATTTTATTGTTACTCTCTATATACATAATTTTGTAAATTGAGAAAATGTATTTAAATAGCTTAACATATCAGAATCATAAAAAACACATCTCAACTAAGATAAAAATATGCAAATTATATACATTAAATAAATAATCTGAAAATATTTTATGGTTAACATGATAATTTTTAACATTTTGATTCTATTATTTTTCCCAATTGTAACAGATAATTTTTTGGAGTGTATTAAACAATGCCCATTGTTTAGGTTGCAACAATATGCACCACCTATTAAGTTGTGTGATATGTACATAACCCCTTCTTACTATTGCTAACAGAATAGTTAATAAAGTATATCTTTCCCACAACTGTAGACTTAGACACAATAGAAATCTATACACATCAAAATTAAAAGGAACTCATCGGAGTGAGCACAACTTGAATACTCTTTAAAATATTTGCTTCCAGAATACTATGTTAACACCTCACCTTAATTTAAAGAGCCATAAACTAAATAGCATATCAAGATTTGAGGGGCCTACCATACAAATTTCTGATATAAAATGTTGAATGACATTTATTATTTTTTTCAAAATGAAAATAAGTCGTTATTAACAGAATTTGAAATGTTACAGCAATTTTCAGAATAATTCATTTAAAAAAGAAAAAACTGCTTTGCTTTCTAGCTAAGGTGCTCCTGAATATTCTTCTATGATGCAGAACTCCAATCACCATTAACTCTTGGAAGTTACATCAACTGGGTGTATTGAGTAACAGGGCAAATGCAGGTGTGTGGTGAACATCTCTGTGCTTCAATTGTGGTAAGGAAGATGCATTAAAGTTGGAATATGACATTTTCAGTTGGTACTTGTGTATTAATATGCATATTCATTACTCACAACGGCATACAAATATTCTGGCCTCTGAATAATTAGCAAAAGACAGTCACTTCATGCTATATTTTGTTTTTAAAGTCAGGCAAAACATTTGTTTTGAATTACTTTGTACCAGCTAAATACTAACACTGCTGTTTAAGTAATGAATAATTAAGGAATGTGTTTTTTCATCGATATCAAAGCTAATGATCTTTGCTCAATAATTCTAAATAAATAAATAAATAAAATGAATATAAACAGAATAAAAACTTGGTTATAAACATTAATTTATTCAAATTATTATTCTGGTTTCATATAAAAATCTTTACTATTTCAGACATAAATTTAAACAAGACTAGCCACAAAAGCAGATTTAAGATTTGAACTTCCCCATGAAAAATCCAACCTACAACCTAAGTCCACACATGCATCATCAACTGTCTGTAAGCCAGAATTTAATGACTTCCTGGAATGCTGTAATTTTCCCTAAGCTATGTTAAATAGTGTAGGTTTAAGGCTCCTGGCTGCAACCAGAAGCGAAATCAAAAGGGAAAACCTACCTCAACTCAACAACTACTTGGGCTCAAACCAAAAGGTAGACAATCAGTAAGGCTGCAAATCTTATCTGCTTAATGACACATCTTTTTTTAATTTAGTAAACATTTTGTATTTACAAAAAATACTTTAAAAAGTGCTTACTCTCAATTTGTAAAAGTACCCAAATCTTTACCATGAAATCTAATTTGCCACCCACCCCACATCCTTTCTTGTTCAGAGGATAACTGCAAATGTTTTGTGGTGCCAAAGGAACTACTGTTTTAACAGCTTAATTTATTAATACAACCTGAGTATGTGTAGCACAGCAACATCAATAGTACATTTCTCAAATGGTGCTAAAATGGAACTAGGATAATGTTTTTATCAGGTAGCTATTAGTTACTGAATTAAAACAAAAGCTGATCAAAAACATTCCAATATTTTGCTGTGACAAAAAAACAGAATGGAATAGAGTTAAAGGCATATTTTAAAGTAACACTTAGAGGTTTGAGATCATTTGACACTCAACCATGGAGGCTCCATTTGAGAAAATTTGCCTTTTGGACACATAAATATTTGAACCTGAACTTTTCTGAAATTTGTATGAAGCCTAAATTAGAATTCAGAAAGAAAAGTAACCCTCCAATAAAATATCAGACCACACAAAAACTTTACAACATTAAAAAAAGGCTTCAAATGACCATATGAGATGTATGAAATGATTAAAATAATCAAAATACTGCTCAAAGGAAAGTTGCAAAATAAATCCAGTGCATAACAAATTACACAATATACAATAACACTTACAAAATAAATTCCTACCACAGGGGCAGCACTATTATCATACTGTCTTGGTTCCTCATGATTAAAGACAACAGTATCAGATCTGCAATCGGTGGGGCCAGCATGCCCTCTTTTATTAGGACCACTGTTTCGATTGTTCCCAAAAAGAAATTACATAAGGCCATGTAATTTCTGGCAAGTTCCCCCTTGGTCCCAGACTTGCTTACTTCAGGTTTCGTGAAAGTAGCATTCTGATTCAGAGAACTGAATGCTTCTTCCACTGCAGTGCTGACATTTCGAAGGCAAATTCACATGGCAAGAAAGCCTAGCTATGAAGGCTATAGCAGAAGACCCTTGAGTTGCTGTTGTCAGAGGCAAGCTGAGGATGGCAATGTAGAAAGACATTTTCCTCCTCTTTTATATCCTTTTTGAATCAGAAGAAATCATTCCATTGCAGCACTTTATCTTAGCAATTGAGGCCCAGGCCTGTCCAATGATCTGGCACCATCAAAAAGTACTTATCCATTGCTTCACAAAATCTAGTACGGTACAATTCCGGAGATACCACAGTTGGCATTTTACCTAATAATGCAAATGAAGAAAAAGACATTAGACGTTGAAACTGAGCCAATAGGAGCATATTAATGGCCAAAGTTATATTTTATTATTATACCACCAGCTTCATATTCTGAATATCACTAATTATTATACTGGGTAATTGAAAAGTCTGTAATAGAACTAAACAGTGAAACTCAACTGAAACATTTGGTTATAGGTGTTTAAATAATAAAAGTTATAAACAATGTTTCTTTATAAGCCATTACCTTTACATTTAATATCTATTTAGACCTTAATGCCACAACTAAATAAAGCACATATTTCATAATCTCAGTAGATTAACACTGTAAATCATTAGGTCAGTATTCAAAAGATCCTTGAAAATAATAAAGAATACTTTAAAAATATCTAGCATTTGGCAGCTGGGAAAGGAGGAAAATGCAATCAATATTGATTAGAAAAACTTTTTGGACCTACCTTGTCCTCCTAAGATCCCTGTTGACTTCACCACCATTTCAAGTTTTTTATCCCAAGTAAATGTGCGAATGTAATCTGATGTGAAAAAAAGTACGGTACATAGCATTAGATAACTACACAAACAGTGCTGTCCCGGTGTTTGGAAGCTGTACGGGTCTGGATGGGGAGAAACAGGCTCAAGCTTAATCCCTCCAAGACGGAGTGGCTGTGGATGCCGGCACCCCGATTCAGTCAGCTGCAGCCGCGGCTGGCTGTTGGAGGCGAGTTACTGGCCCCAAAGGATAGGGTGCGCAACTTGGGTGTCCTCCTGGATGATCGGCTGTCGTTTGAAGACCATTTGACGGCCGTCTCCAGGAGGGCCTTCCACCAGGTTCGCCTGGTTCGGCAGTTGCGCCCCTTCCTTGATCGGGATGCCTTATGCACAGTCACTCATGCGCTCGTTACCTCTCGCTTGGATTACTGTAATGCTCTCTACATGGGGCTCCCCTTGAAGTGCGCTGGGAGGCTTCAGTTAGTCCAGAATGCAGCTTGCGCGGGTTATAGAGGAGCTACGCGTAGCTCCCATGTAACACCGCCTCCTGCGCAGACTGCACTGGCTGCCTGTGGCCTTCGGGTGCACTTTAAGGTGTTGGTTATGACCTTTAAATCGCTCCATGGCTTAGGACCTGGGTACTTACGGGACCGCCTGCTGTTACCACCGCCTCCCACCGACCCGTGCGCTCCCATAGAGGGACTTCTCAGGGTGCCGTCCGCCAAACAATGTCGGCTGGCGGCTCCCAGGAAGGGCCTTCTCTGTGGGGCTCCCACTCTGGAACGAACTTCCCGGTTTACGCCAAATACCGACCTTCGGACATTTCGTCGCGAACTCAAGACTCATCTTTTATCCGAGGGCTGGCTTAAATTGGGATTTTAATGTTTAAATTTATTAATTTTAAACGGGGTTTTCTTAGTATGGTAAATTTTAATCATTGGGCTAATTTAAAATAAGTTTTTTAAATCGTATTTTAAACTTGTATATTGTATTGTCGGTTTTATTATGCCTGTACACCGCCCTGAGTCCTTCGGGAGAAGGGCGGTATAAAAATCAAATAAAATAATAATAATAATAATAATAAAGAACACTTAGGTAAAATAGGATATCTTTATTGCTTTTCCTAGGTATTATGAGACTGCAACCAAATTCTAGTAGTTTCCAAAATGCCATTTAAAGTATAAATTATACTTAAGACTATACATTTTATACAGTAACAATTCATTACACTCAAGGGATACTCAGAGAAGTTGCCTCCAGTGCATTCTTCTGACTTTCATTAAAATAAAACATGTTTTGCAATGGGCAACAAAGATGACCCAACCCCCAAATACTAAGATTTCCATTATACAACATAGCCACTACAAGAAGACTATTCCTCAGGGTTACATATTGAGAATTCAGATATTTAATGCCTACTCCCCCTGGGTCCCCATAGGCCTTGGGCCTGCTTCACACCCCACCAGGCCCCATACTCTCCTCCTCACTTATCTTTCAAAGATCTCTAGAGCTCCAGAGCTTGGCTTAGGGAAGGAGGACAGGTCGCTCTGTTGTTGGGCTATGTATCATGATGCCAGAAGTGGCCGTTTTTGGGACACCCGCATTGAATTATGGACACTTGGAAAATGGCAGCCACTTCTGGGATTGTGCCACATGGTCCAGCAACAGAGCGGTTTTCTTTGCTTCACTAACCCAGAAGCTCCAAAAATCTTTGAAAGGTAAGTCCAGAATGGGTGACATACAATGAGGAGCGGTGTGTGGGGTCCAGTGGGGCAGGAAGCAGGGCCAAGGCCTGTGGGGACCTCAAGGGGTAAAATAAAGAGCAAAGGATGCCTCAGGAGTTGGGGATGGCCTTGCGAGGCCTAGGGCAGCGCCTGTGCTAGGCCTTCCAGGACCTCTTTCAGGGCCCCTGAGGCACCTCATACTCTGCTTAATGATCCGCTTGTTTGTTTAATGACTGTACTAATGAAAGCAGGACGGTGGAGTCATGAGGTGATCATGTGGGAACTTCACTTAACAGCCATCATGACTTCTGACCATAATGTATAGGCTCCATTTCAGTTGTGAGTCAAGGATTACCTGTATTTGACTGGAGTATTGTCAAGACTAGTTTTCAACATAACACCTAGAAAATCATTTCTCATTCCATCACTTTCCTTGTAACACTTTCATGTAATAGAGGTAGTCAGGTTATAGGCCACAACTGATCTAAGCAGAATATCAGCCAACTCAAATAATCTGCTTTATGTAAATCAACCATTTATGGACAATCACACCTTGGTAATTTGCAGACAAAGGTAACATACCGATAATTCCAACAACAAGTTCATTAGTGGTATCATCCCTGCCCACAAGAAGAGAATAATCAATGATGAGATGGCTGGAGAGGAAGTAAGAATCGCTGTGGATGGAAGCCTTCAACACAGCCTTGGAGTGAGAACGGATATACAAGGGATTATCACGCACCAACTTCAACAAATTTTCATCCAGCAGAACTACATCACAACTTTCTTTTCCTGTGTCTGTTTTCACATTTCTATTTCGCAGAGAACCTTTCAGGTCAAAAACCTAATAGTAAAAAGAAACAATACACTAATTTAGCAGATGAAGCTTTTTGTTTCAGAATTCTAAATTCAAAGGCAGAGCTAATCTATGTAATTAAAAAAATATGTACTGTACATATTATAGACTAGTGATGGCTAACCTTTTTGCCATCACGTGCCGGGGCGGGGGGGCGTGTGTGCGTGCCCACATCCATAATTCTATGCACCCCGTCCCCGTGCATGCGTGTGCAAACCCCCCCCCCGCTCCTGGCACATGATGGCCCAGTAGGCGCATTTTTCTCTCTCATGTGGCTCCAGAGCCTCTATATGAGTCTGGGGAGGGCGAAAACAGCCTTCCCACCCCCCGGAGACCCTCTAGAGGCCAGAAACTGCCTGTTTACCAACTTCCAGTTGGACAGGAAATGACATTTTTTGCTATCCCCAGCCTCCAGAGACTCCTAGAGAGGCAATTAAAGTGGAACAAAACTCCCCAGTGGAGATCCAGAACAAAACATTGCCAGTATTCTCAATGTTGCAATATTCTCAAATATAACAAGTTGCTATTGAAAACAATAGTCTTATTAAAACTTTCAGTGGGAAAAGACACAGCAACCAAGAAGAAAGACAACACTTCCCATTTCTGTAACACAACACTTATTCACCTGAGCCATTTTTCTGCCATAGAAGAGGTTTTCCATGACTAGCAGATCAAGCTTCTTTTCCGTGTTGTTCTGAGAGTTTTTATAGCCTATTCGATAAACCCCAAGAATCTTGGCCAAAGCTGTGGGTTTCTGAAACAAAGTGTTAATGTATTCATCAGTTGCTCAAGGTTCTAATCCCCAATGCAAATATTTATCTAGATTTAGTAAGACAGAAGACAGATACAAGTTAAAAAATACAAAGAACTACACTAAGTCACCAATGTCTTCCTTCAAAAGGCATTTTCAGTTGATATCATTCAAAAATAAGTCAGTAAATAAGTAAATAAGCTATGTTTCTTTCTGTCCCATATTTCTGTTTAATCCTGATGCTTCGTTCTTGGGTTTTAAAGGTAAGGGTTAAAATATTCCACAAATCTTACCTTTTGTTGAACTGCATTAGTAATGTATATGAAGTAATGTGGGGCAAAGTCGAGAAAGGACTGGACTTCCAGGCGAGGCATTTGCTTCAAGATGAATCGGTCATCTAAAGAAGAAAATATGTTGGTATGTTGCATAGTTACAAAGACATAACTATGCAATTCCTCCAAACATCATCAGTGAAAACGGTATCACAGAAGGATTTCTCTAGCTTACTGAGATAGCTAGAGTTGTAGATCACAGAGTTGTTCGCATACCATAACCAGGAAGCGCCCGTGTCTATGAGGTATTGAGAAGTTAGCTACCTTCAGTCACATAAAAAGCAGCTCCTGATTTCCCTCCTCTTGCTTGCCAAGGCAGTGAGTGAGAGAGAGAATGGATAAAATCTTCTTCACTACTTCCAAGAATCACTTCACGCATTTTATGGAACTCTCCTGCATAGTAAATCCTGCAGTAAAACTTGGCATTAGCATCAGAGAATTCTGCAAAAACACAAAAAATATTTTTTTAATTAATTAAATAAAGGAAGCTCCATTTTCAAGATTAGATAGATGCTTACATTATTTTCCTAACTCAGATTAGAAGAAGATCTATGTTCTTCATCAGAACTTTTTGATTTCAACTGTGCAATAGTTCTCTGCAGTATGTGAGTGTACATATACACACAAAGAGAGAAACAAATACACAGCTACCTTTTCCCTTTTTTAAATCATCAAATTTCAAACTCCAGGCAACTTAAATATATACCCAAAAATCTCAAATACTAATACAGATTATTTACAGTTAAAGGAAACACAAAGTCGTGAATAGCTGGGGGGAAATTAAATGATTCAATTTACTGGGAAGCATGCATAAAATATTATTAAGGAATGGAAGAACGTATAGTATATAACAGGGGTGTCAAACTCAATTTCATTGAGGGCCACATCAGGATTGGGTTTGACCTCAGGTCAGGGGTGGCCATGGCCATGGTGGGCATGACACGGGACCGCACCTCCACAGACATGGTTTTATAAACTTATAAAAATAGGGAGGTGTCCATTTCTGTGATTTTGGTTTTTTTAATACTTACTTGATCTACTTGATCACCTTATCAAAGAGAGACCAGATCAAGAAACTGATTCCTAGGAAAACTAGAACTATAAATTATTGACATAGGCTATAGTAGCAGAATCCTGCAAGCCTAAAATATTTTACTTTTCCTCCCTTTTTTAATCTTTTGAGTCAAGGACAACCTCCTGGAGCTCTCCAAAGGCCCCGCTTTGTGCCTGGATGGCCTCCTGGAGGCCAAAAGCGGTTGCAGGGGCGCATGCGCCCCCCTCCCGTGCCCCATTTTTGCTACCAGAGGAACCGCAGGCCGGTCCTTTGCTATTTCCAGACCAGCTCCACAGGCTAGATCTAAGCACCTTGAGTTTGACACCCCGGTATATAGGATGCACCTAGTGAACTACCTTTAGTTGTTCGAAAAATGTTTTAACACAATGAATACAAGCTTGGAGTTACTACTAAGAATCAGAACACTGCCAATAAGAACTACAAAGTAACATCCACAAAGTTATTTATTTTAGCACTACACAGCAGCAAGGCCTAAATTTTTAAAGAGGAAGAAAGAAGATTGCAAAATGTAAAAAACATAGGAACTAATTTAGGAGGTTGTCTTACACTGTCTCAGTCTATTGATGCATGTGTCTGATATCCTCTAAAGCGGATTAGTTATGGCCCGCCAGGATTTCAGAAGAAATTTTTCCAGGAGATTATGGAAATTGGGACTTTCTTCAAGCAAAAGATGTTTTTGATTGAGCTATAGACCCGAGGTGCCTTTTATTCATGAAAAAATGGCCGTATGGAAGGGGGAAATAACTATTTGTCATATAATATATAGTCATTTATATTAATTGCAATCAAAAAGTATGAAAAAGAATCTCAATATTTGCAGAAGTGAACTGTTTGTGCTCATTCCTTTTCTTCTTACTCCACTGCATTTTTAGAAAAGATTTTGAAGCAAGAACAATGATTTCTGTATTCATGTAGCCACAGCATTTAAATTGTGTTACGCAAATTATTTTAACAGTACATGCAAGAGAATCTCTGTAACTCAGGGCTGAACTCTGAAGTCCTTGGTGTTCTCTGAGCTTGGCTATTTGCTTGAAGATGCTTCATTATCCAACTAGGTAATATCATCAGTGCAAGTGAGTGTGGGGTTTTCTCCCTGTTTATATACAATAGATTGCCCTGCCTGTGTTGCTGGGGGTATACCATATTTTTCAGACTATAAAACACACCTGTGTATAAGATGCACCAAGATTTCAAAGAGGTAAGTAAGAAGAAAAAAGGATTTGCCCTCCCTGGCAAAAGGGAGGGTTTGGGAGATGTTTTGGGAGGTCTGCAGAGTGCTCCTGGGGGCTGGGAGGGCAAAAACACTTTTTATCCATAAAACAGGCCCGTTTTTTGCAAAAATGAAACAAGCAGGGCAGGGCTTTGGGAGGCCAAAAATTGCTGTATTCGGTGTATAAGATGCACCAACATTTCCACCCTCTTTTAGGAGGGAAAAAAGTGCATCTTATAGTGCGAAAAATACGGTATTTTCTCCTGGTAGTTCCTTGATTAGTGTATTATCTTCCTGCTTGGTGTTAATATATGCTTATCTGGGTTGGCTGTCTCCTTCTTAGCTTTTCTCCAAATTGTTCTCAAATAGCACAGTGCCGTTTTTCAAATTGTGTGCAGCCTTCTTGTGAAATTTCAGAAGGCCTCAGAAACCTTCTGAAGCATTACAAGAAGAGAATTCACTAATTAAACAATGGTGTGTGCTATTTGAAGTACACCACAAATGCCTTGGAAAGAAAATCTGGCAAGCCAGTAGCCAAGGAACACCTCACTAACGCTCTGGTTGGGCCTGCAGAATGTGCAGACTTTGTGCTGTGATGGCTGGCTGTGATACATGGTTGAGGTGTCACCGGTAGAACAGGATCTGAAGAGTGGCCTAGTGCGTGGGGGGTGGGGGTGGCAATTGGTTGAGACTTCTGAAGGTCCCATGCCTATATTTTAGCCTCAATGCCTCTGCCATTGAGGAGTGCCATTGTGTAGAGTACCTAACAGGGAGTTGAAATGCCCCTGCGGTCATAAGTGTAGATGGACTGACAAGCATCCAAACATCCAGATCACAGGAGTACCGCAATGGCCATAATTTCTGGGACCAATCATAAGTACCATTTGTTCAGCACCACTGTCATTTCAAAAGGTTGCTGAATGAATGGTTGTTAACCAAGGACTATGTATAATATCTTCTGACAAGGCTATAAAATTAATTTTATGAAGTTGCTTTTTAGTGGCTCATGCAAGTATGCATATGATAGGTCTTCAAATACTATTCTGAGTTTTGATGATGGTGTAACTTGTTAATTGTTATCTTGTTAGTATACTAGTACCTACAGACTTCTATTCCACATTGTCTAATATAATATGTTACATGCATTTTAAATCACATATGGACTACATTTCATGAGAATGGAGAGAGTTATATCAGGAAAGGAGAATCTGAATATTGGAATACTGTATTCAACAGCAAAGCCTGAGCAAAATTAGTACATGAAACACTTCAGTATTCTGCCTCCTTGTGGCAATAAGAACAAATAGCAGTGACATAATGAACGAAATACATCTTACAGAAAAATGACCTGCTCTGCACAAAAAATATATATGCTCCATCTCAATTTCAAGGGTCTGCCGAATACACCTTGATATCACATGATCCAGATCACAGTGTGAACCTATAGTTACTGTATAATTTACAAAGGACTTTGTATAGTATGTGCCGTTTTGTTATCTACTTACGAAGTTCAACATGTGGGTTTCCAAGCTGCTTCTTTTGTGCATCACTTCCCTCTAATTCATCTGGAAAAAATACGAACAAGAAAAATAGGCTATGCAATCTTTTAGGGCCATTTTTCTGAACCTGATGTCTTGACTTGGTTTGTAATTCTGGAAATTTAGTTTAACACATCTAAAAGGCAGCGATTTGGAGAAAGATACTTTACATTCTCAGAAAAATGATCCCAGGTTTCCTTACTCCTGAACAGAGTGCTTTATCTAGTCTGACAGATAGATAACTATTTCTGAACTATTACATTTTTCAGGAGTTGCTAGGTTGGCTAATATTAACAACATGAAGGAAGCTGGATCAAACCTACAACCTGTCATTCATAAATTCTATCTTCCCCCAATCCCAAAAGATGTTTATTAAGCACAGTAATTAATAAATAAAACACAGCACCCCAGCAAATTAAAATCAGTTTTGTAGGCCTTCTGCCATTAAATGAAACTAACAAGAAAAAAAATACTAGAATTTAAAATTATTCTCATTTTTTTAAAGAATGAAATATGAGTCAAACCCTGACATTTCTGATTCAAATGATGTACTTTTTGCCCACATAAATTCAGTCATTCAGAACATTTATAAATGTGGAAAATAGTTTTTAAAGGGACTAGAACTGAAGAGCTTTAAAAAAAACTTCAATTTCCCTTTCTTTCTCATTTGGGTCTGACACAGCTTCACTAGATATCTTCTGCCAGCTTGCTAAGAGAGCAATTTTTCTTCTCCCTCCTTATTTTCAGTGAGAAACAATGCAAACCAATAATCCAGATTGAAATGGACAGGAAAAAATCAGAAAGGCAATCCAAAATGAAAAAGATTGTCACTTGTCTTGAAAAAGATCTGAAGCTTTTGATTTTGGATGTCAATGTGTAGTCATGTTTATTCTAACCATGTGTTCTCCACTACCCCCATTAAGTTTTGCTACTATTAATATCATTTTTCAGAAGATGGAAACTTTTGTGCATTTCATTAATCCAGGAATACTGGGTAGGGGAGAGGAGAGGAGAGGAAAGCAAGAATGAAGTTTCTAGATTTTGTACCTTGGTTTTCTGCTCCTTGGTTTTCTGCCCCCTCTTTTCCTGTCTGCCCCACCTGGTAGTAGGCACTGTCAGCTCCACGCAAGGTCTCCTTTTTCTGAGAAGACAGATCTGGGCTTTTCCCTCCTGTGCCACGGAAGAAGGACAGAACTCCATACGGTTTCTTTGCTAAAGACATGAACACAAGAAACATTTGGTGGGGGCTCATTCATCATCTACTCTGTCAACAAGCCAAGTGATTCCAGCCTAATTATCAGTTGCTTCATGCCATTTCATAGCAGCTTGGACAAATTTTATTGAACTGTTAGGCAAGAGCACTATTTTTTAAAAGTTCAGGATAAAATTTTTACCAAATACCAGTGACAAACAGACCATCTATTATCTCAGGTTAATAAACAACACATAACCTCTGATTTAATCACAAAATATCTAATTATCCTGGTTTCCATCTTATTTGAATCAAGAAACTGTCCTTCTGCTAGGTGAGGAGCTTGGCTTGTTCCTCATATAGTGTGGATTAAATGATCAGATATGGCTCAAATGCATTCTTTCAAAACTGTTTTAAAAATGAGAAATAAAAAGGTAGCATACATATATTGTTCACACTTTGACTCATTAAATTGCATTAGGACTGCACAGATCTTTATCACCATTGAGTAGGTAGATCCTGCCTTGAACTGGACCACTTAAACTTACATAATTGATTTGCTACTGTAAACAAAGAAATACTCTCCATTTAGGGGGGAAATTCTCCCTAATGCAGCCTTCTCCCAGATAGGCAGAAGTATGAAAAGCAAGTCCTATAAAGCAGGGGTCACCAATCTTTCGGACCTCAAAGACCACTAAGTTCATAGATTTGTTATGGGGTTAGAACAGAACATTAGATAAATCTGATTTTCAAGTCCTGCAGTAAGACAGATAAAAGGATATGAACACCCACAAAATCTTAAATTTCTTACGCTGTTCAGCTTCAGTTGTTTGGCTTGCCTGCCCCACATTCGTTTCAGGTAATCGGACTGGGCTATTGGTCTTCACTCTGCTCTCAGCCACACTGGAAATCAAAAATAGTTTTTTGGCTACAATTTACTTAAAATCCGCCTGATGCAAATGTGATTGCACCAAACATAGAAGCCTAAATTTTGCAGAAGTACTACCCTACATACATATGGGTCATATTTAATTTAGTGAACATAAAAACAACTCTGCTGGATTAGAATATGATTCTGTAAAAGCTAGCATACATTTCCCAACATATGCCTTCTAAAACCCACAAAAAGAGAAAATTTGCTCCCAGGTTGTCTGCAAGAATGTATGCTATCAGAATGCTGCTTCTGAAATTCGGGTTTCATTCGATTAATAAATAGCTGTCAACAAATCTACAGATAGGCTTTCAGGATTTACTATAGTGACACTAGTCTAAACCTGTCATACCTAAAGTGAAGCTGGCACACAAGCAGCGTGGGCAAAAGCCAGGAAACTTGTCTAAGGAATCAACTTGTTAAGGAAACAAAGGAAAACATGTCACAAAACCAGATCCTATGCTAAGGCCTACCAAAAGAAGGTGGGCCTTAGCACATGGAACCCCTGGCCAAATCCTATCAGTGATTACCAGACCTGTAAATCAATAATGCAAGAGAAGGTGCCTGTCTTGTGGATCAAAAAAGCAAGGACTTTGGGGGATGAAAGGAGTCCTGAAGCCCACCCATTCTTTGAGTCATCTTTGGACCCAAACTTGGCAGCTTCCGGTCCTCTGGCTAGCACCTGGCAGTCAAGTTCAGAATGTAGGTAAGTAGTGTGAGTGTGTCTATGGATGGGTGGAAAAGAGCAAATGTACATTGTACATAAAATGTACATAAAATATTGCTGTTAAGTTAAAATTTACCATACTAAGAAAACCCGTTTAAAATTAATAAATTTAAACATTAAAATCCCAATTTAAGCCAGCCCTGCGGATAAAAGATGAGTCTTGAGTTCATGACGAAATGTCCGAAGGTCGGGTATTTGGCGTAAACCAGGGGGAAGTTCGTTCCAGAGTGTGGGAGCCCCCACAGAGAAGGCCCTTCCCCTGGGGGCCGCCAGCCGACATTGTTTGGCGGACGGCACCCTGAGAAGTCCCTCTCTATGGGAGCGTACGGGTCGGTGGGAGGCGTGTGGTAACAGCAGGCGGTCCCGTAAGTACCCAGGTCCTAAGCCATGGAGCGATTTAAAGGTCATAACCAACACCTTAAAGTGCACCCGGAAGGCCACAGGCAGCCAGTGCAGTCTGCGCAGGAGCGGTGTTACATGGGAGCTACGCGTAGCTCCCCCAAAACCACTGATGATCTCACCCAGCGGCTTCATGTAGATGTTGAACAGCAGGCGAGAGAATCGACCCCTGTGGGACCCCACAAGTGAGGCCCCTCGCGGTGGACCTCTGCCCCCTGTCAACACCGTCTGCGACCGGTCAGAGAGATGGGAGAGAACCACCGATATCGGTGCCTCCCTCCCAATCCCCAACCGGGCGCAGCAGGATACCATGATCGATGGTATCGAGCGCCGCTGAGAGGTCTAATAGGACCAGGGCAGAGGAATATCCCCTGTCCCTGGCCCTCCAGAGATCATCCACCAATGCGACCAAAGCTGTCTCCGTGCTGTATCCGGGTCGGAAGCCGGACTGGAACGGGTCTAGATAGACATCTTCATCCAGGTGTTGGGGCAGCTGTCGCGCCACGGCACTCTCTACAACCTTCGCAACAAAGCGAAGGTTGGAGACTGGCGATAATTACCCAAAATAGCTGGGTCCAGAGGGCTTCTTAAGGAGGGGTCTCACCACCGCCTCTTTCAAGGCGGCAGGGAAAACCCCATCCAACAAAGAAGCGTTGATAATCCTCTGGAGCCAGCCTCGTGTCACCGCCTGAGTGGCCAGTACCAGCCAGGAAGGACACGGGTCCAGTAAACATGTCGTGCCGTGAAGCCTCCCCAACAGCCTGTCCACGTCCTCGGGAGCCACAGGGTCAAACTCATCCCAAATGTGCTCAACAAGGCGTCCTCTCCCTCGCTTGGATCATCCCAAATTCGGTCCAGACCGTCCCTCAGCTGAGCGATTTTATCGTATAGATAACCACTAAACTCCTCGGCTCGTCCCTGCAAGGTCATCCCGCACCTCCTGATGTGGGAGGCGGGTCACCCACAGGGCGGCGGGCGGTTATCTGCCGGCGCAATGAGGGTGGGCGTAGGCGCCTCGCTTCCCTCATTGCCACTAGGTAGGTCCTAGAATAGGTCCTAACTAGTGTCGATCAACCGGGCGACTGGACCTCCAGGTGCTCTCTAGGCGTCTTCTCCGGCGTTTCATCTCCCTCAGCCTCGGAGAACCAAGGGCGGACGAGATCTCGCGGGTCAGAGGCCGCAAAGGCGCGACACGGTCCAGGGCCCGGCGTGGCCGCTCCCAGGCCACGACCAGTTCCTCAGTCGTGCCGTGGGCCAGATCCTCAGGGAATGGCCCAAGCTCCGTCTGGAACCTCTCAGGGTCCATCAGGCGCCTGGGGCCGGAACCACCGTATAGGTTCCGTCTCCCTGCGTGGTGAATGGCGGTTCGAAGTCTAGGCGAAGGAAAATGATCCGACCATGACATTGGTTCTGTTACTAAATCGTCTAATACCAGATCATTTAACCACTGTCCAGAGATATAAATCAGATCCAGCATGCCTCCCCATGTGCGTGGGGCCATCATTTACTCGAATCAGGTCCAAGGCCGTCATGGAAGCCTGGAACTCCCGAGCTGCCGTCGATGCCAAGCCAACTGATGGCAAGTTGAAATCCCCCATGACTATAAGTCTGGGGGTCTCAACCGCCACAGCAGCCAGTACCTCCAACAGCTCGGGCAGGGCTGTGGTCACGCAGCAAGGAGCCAGGTACGCGATCAACAAGCCCAACTGATTCCTATGGCCGCACCTCACATAGAAGGATTCACAGCCGGCAATCTGAGGAACAGTGGCCTCCCTCGGCTCTAGATCTTCCTTAATAACAACCGCCACCCCCCCACCCCTACCTTGGGCCCTCGGCTGATGAAATGCTCGGAAACCTGGAGGGCACAACTCAACAAGGGGCACCCCCCCCTCCGGGCCCAACCAGGTCTCCGTAATGCCCATAAGGTCCGCGGGCTCCCCCTGAATAAGATCACAGATCAGGGGGGCTTTATTAACCACGGACCGGGCATTACATAACATCAGCCGGAGGTCCAAGCCCTGAGGATCATGGCCTCCTGAGGAACGGTAGGACCTGAGGGCCCGGACCCCGTGATCCCCTCCAGACACCGACCCCGTCCCCCCAGGCCCCGATACGCCCCCCCCCCTCCGCCATATCTGCCTCTCCCACTAACCACACAGATGGAACCACAATTGTCACCTGGAACATCACCCTCCCCCGGAACCTTCGGACCTAATAACACTCCGCCGCAAACATGCGCAGTGACTGGCCCCACCTCGACGGGCTACCCCAGCTCCGCCCTTTCCCTTCCCCCTTAAAATTTCCCTTAAAATCCCCAATAAAAAGCGACTAAAGAGTTCATTAAAATCCCTAAGCCTCCTAGATTTCTGCATGCCATCTCGGGGTTCCAAAACCCGTCCTCAAGATGTGCCCTCGATAATGTGGAGGCCAGACTCTGCGAGAGGGGAGTCTCGCAGGGCAAGAAGGTCCATGATTGAAAATCTTCGCATAGGTAAATAAAAATACAAATACAAAGCGGTCAGCAGTCCATCCAGGCGGTGAAAATGTCAAGGTGTTATTGTAGCGGTTATTATAGCAAGGTTAGGCTCCTGGCTGGCGAGATGAACCGTGGACTTCAGGGCTCCATGGGGCCGTTATTCTGTCCCCAAACCCAAACGGTCTAGCAGGGCAGGGCAGGCCAGGGCAGGGCAGGGCAGGCCAGGGCAGGGCAGGGCAGGGCAGGGCAGGGCAGGGCAGGGCAGGGCAGGGCAGGGCAGGGCAGGGCAGGGCAGGGCAGGGCAGGGCAGGGCAGGGCAGGGCAGGGCAGGGCAGGGCAGGGCAGGGCAGGGCAGGGCAGGGCAGGGCAGGGCAGGGCAGGGCAGGGCAGGGCAGGGCAGGGCAGGGCAGGGCAGGGCAGGGCAGGGCAGGGCAGGGCAGGGCAGGGCAGGGCAGGGCAGGGCAGGGCAGGGCAGGGCAGGGCAGGGCAGGGCAGGGCAGGGCAGGGCAGGGCAGGGCAGGGCAGGGCAGGGCAGGGCAGGGCAGGGCAGGGCAGGGCAGGGCAGGGCAGGGCAGGGCAGGGCAGGGCAGGGCAGGGCAGGGCTGGGCAGGGCAGGGCAGGGCAGGGCAGGGCAGGGCCGGGCACGGCAGGGCAGGGCAGGGCAGGGCAGGGCAGGGCAGGGCAGGGCAGGGCAGGGCAGGGCAGGGCAGGGCAGGGCAGGGCAGGGCAGGGCAGGGCAGGGCAGGGCAGGGCAGGGCAGGGCAGGGCAGGGCAGGGCAGGGCAGGGCAGGGCAGGGCAGGGCAGGGCAGGGCAGGGCAGGGCAGGGCAGGGCAGGGCAGGGCAGGGCAGGGCAGGGCAGGGCAGGGCAGGGCAGGGCAGGGCAGGGCAGGGCAGGGCAGGGCAGGGCAGGGCAGGGCAGGGCAGGGCAGGGCAGGGCAGGGCAGGGCAGGGCAGGGCAGGGCAGGGCAGGGCAGGGCAGGGCAGGGCAGGGCAGGGCAGGGCAGGGCAGGGCAGGGCAGGGCAGGGCAGGGCAGGGCAGGGCAGGGCAGGGCAGGGCAGGGCAGGGCAGGGCAGGGCAGGGCAGGGCAGGGCAGGGCAGGGCAGGGCAGGGCAGGGCAGGGCAGGGCAGGGCAGGGCAGGGCAGGGCAGGGCAGGGCAGGGCAGGGCAGGGCAGGGCAGGGCAGGGCAGGGCAGGGCAGGGCAGGGCAGGGCAGGGCAGGGCAGGGCAGGGCAGGGCAGGGCAGGGCAGGGCAGGGCAGGGCAGGGCAGGGCAGGGCAGGGCAGGGCAGGGCAGGGCAGGGCAGGGCAGGGCAGGGCAGGGCAGGGCAGGGCAGGGCAGGGCAGGGCAGGGCAGGGCAGGGCAGGGCAGGGCAGGGCAGGGCAGGGCAGGGCAGGGCAGGGCAGGGCAGGGCAGGGCAGGGCAGGGCAGGGCAGGGCAGGGCAGGGCAGGGCAGGGCAGGGCAGGGCAGGGCAGGGCAGGGCAGGGCAGGGCAGGGCAGGGCAGGGCAGGGCAGGGCAGGGCAGGGCAGGGCAGGGCAGGGCAGGGCAGGGCAGAGGCAGGGCAGGGCAGGACAAAGCCGCCACCGAGAAACGTCCAAAGAGCCACCAGGGGAGCCGCCAAGCCGCCGGGCCTACCGCCAAACAGCCACCGCCCCGGGGAGACGCTGAGGAAAACCGCCGAGCCGCCGCTCAGCTGTTCCGAGGCTCGCGGCTCGGCGAGCCGCCTCAGCGCCTCCTCTGATGTTCCGCCGGAAGGGTCTGGGACCGGAGGGCTAAAAAAGACCCCCTCTCGGTCCCAGACCCCCTGGAAAAGCCGCGGACCGCACCGTGAAGATCGTCACCGCGCCATCTTGACGCATGCGCAGGAAACATCATATATCACCAAAATATTGCTGTTAAGTTAAAATTTACTGTGTCTGCATGTGTTCCAAAGAACTGGTTGTGTCAATGTTTGGTAGAAAATGATTTGAGCATAGCAATTGACCAGGGCTGTGAGCAAGTTGAAAGAATGATCATAAGTTGAACTCATGTGTGTGGGTAACAATCCAAAGCTTCATACAGTAAATTTCCTGGAAAATCTCAGATGCTAAAGCTATATTGAACATATAAACAGAATGCTGATTTTTAAATAGCCCAATTTTATATAACAATATATAGAGAAAATGTTAGTAAGAATCTAGATCAGCCTTTTTTAACCTAATGCCTTTCCAGATATGCTGGATTCTGCTCCCAGAATTTCCAGCCAAATTCAAAGGATGGCTGGATATTTTATAATTTAGAGTGCTCTTGAAATCCATAAAAGTGCTCTTCCGAGTCTGCATATTTCAGGTGTGTCATTTGTTGCCAAAAGAGTGAGTGGATCAAGTAGAACACACTGTTGATGATTTAAAGGAGCAAACAAAAAGAGCCTCTGCCGGCAATTATCAAGGCTACAGGAGGACCTGAACTATTCTTAAGAGCCCTAACTGAATGTGCAACTAAGAGGGAGAAATTAGTTTGTCACCTGTTTGACTGAAATCCTTCTTCAATACTGCTCTTCAAAGATAATTTTGATAATTCATCTAAGGCATTTTTGTATTCCTTGCAACTGAAAATAAGCAAATAGAGGTTTTATTCAAATGGTTCAATTCCATAGTTTAAAGTATGAGTGGGCACCATGCAAAGAGATAGTTAAAAGTATTATTGGGAAGATAAACTTGTTTCTTAGTTGTAGTACTTTGAACTTTGGACTTCAAGAGGTAAATCTGATTTTCAAGTCCTGCAGTAAGACAGATAAAAGGATATGAACACCCACAAAATCTTAAATTTCTTACGCTGTTCAGCTTCAGTTGTTTGGCTTGCCTGCCCCACATTCTGCTTTCAGGTAATCGGACTGGGCTATTGGTCTTCACTCTGCTCTCAGCCACACTGGAAATCAAAAATAGTTTTTTGGCTACAATTTACTTAAAATCCGCCTGATGCAAATGTGATTGCACCAAACATAGAAGCCTAAATTTTTCAGAAGTACTACCCTACATACATATGGGTCATATTTAATTTAGTAAACATAAAAACAACTCTGCTGGATTAGAATATGATTCTGTAAAAGCTAGCATACATTTCCCAACATATGCCTTCTAAAACCCACAAAAAGAGAAAATTTGCTCCCAGGTTGTCTGCAAGAATGTATGCTATCAGAATGCTGCTTCTGAAATTCGGGTTTCATTCGATTAATAAATAGCTGTCAACAAATCTACAGATAGGCTTTCAGGATTTACTATAGTGACACTAGTCTAAACCTGTCATACCTAAAGTGAAGCTGGCACACAAGCAGCGTGGGCAAAAGCCAGGAAACTTGTCTAAGGAATCAACTTGTTAAGGAAACAAAGGAAAACATGTCACAAAACCAGATCCTATGCTAAGGCCTACCAAAAGAAGGTGGGCCTTAGCACATGGAACCCCTGGCCAAATCCTATCAGTGATTACCAGACCTGTAAATCAATAATGCAAGAGAAGGTGCCTGTCTTGTGGATCAAAAAAGCAAGGACTTTGGGGGATGAAAGGAGTCCTGAAGCCCACCCATTCTTTGAGTCATCTTTGGACCCAAACTTGGCAGCTTCCGGTCCTCTGGCTAGCACCTGGCAGTCAAGTTCAGAATGTAGGTAAGTAGTGTGAGTGTGTCTATGGATGGGTGGAAAAGAGCAAATGTACATTGTACATAAAATGTACATAAAATATTGCTGTTAAGTTAAAATTTACTGTGTCTGCATGTGTTCCAAAGAACTGGTTGTGTCAATGTTTGGTAGAAAATGATTTGAGCATAGCAATTGACCAGGGCTGTGAGCAAGTTGAAAGAATGATCATAAGTTGAACTCATGTGTGTGGGTAACAATCCAAAGCTTCATACAGTAAATTTCCTGGAAAATCTCAGATGCTAAAGCTATATTGAACATATAAACAGAATGCTGATTTTTAAATAACCCAATTTTATATAACAATATATAGAGAAAATGTTAGTAGGAATCTAGATCAGCCTTTTTTAACCTAATGCCTTTCCAGATATGCTGGATTCTGCTCCCAGAATTTCCAGCCAAATTCAAAGGATGGCTGGATATTTTATAATTTAGAGTGCTCTTGAAATCCATAAAAGTGCTCTTCCGAGTCTGCATATTTCAGGTGTGTCATTTGTTGCCAAAAGAGTGGATCAAGTAGAACACACTGTTGATGATTTAAAGGAGCAAACAAAAAGAGCCTCTGCCGGCAATTATCAAGGCTACAGGAGGACCTGAACTATTCTTAAGAGCCCTAACTGAATGTGCAACTAAGAGGGAGAAATTAGTTTGTCACCTGTTTGACTGAAATCCTTCTTCAATACTGCTCTTCAAAGATAATTTTGATAATTCATCTAAGGCATTTTTGTATTCCTTGCAACTGAAAATAAGCAAATAGAGGTTTTATTCAAATGGTTCAATTCCATAGTTTAAAGTATGAGTGGGCACCATGCAAAGAGATAGTTAAAAGTATTATTGGGAAGATAAACTTGTTTCTTAGTTGTAGTACTTTGAACTTTGGACTTCAAGAGGTAATTCTCATGTACTCCTGCACGTTTTTGTAATGCAAATACTCAAGCAATTATTTCTGCTTACCTGTGTCTTCCCTGCTCCGGATAGTCTGAAGGAGGATGATAGAAAGGGCATCAAGTTGGTCAATTGGGGTGGGGGAAGAATGGATCCTCTAGTCTTCCCAATGACTTTACAGCAGTGATGACAAAGCTACCTGTCTGATCATTCCAAAAGCTCTAGAGCAGAGGTGTCAAACTCGATCATGTCACATATCACAACGTTTTTTGCCTTTGCGGAGCCGGGGTGGGTGTGGTCTGCCCATGAGGCATCTGGCCCGCGAGCCACCAGTTTGACACCCTGATCTAGAGCAGGGGTCTCCAACCTTGGTCCCTTTAAGACTTGTGGACTTCAACTCCCAGAGTCCCTCAGCCAGCGAAGCAACTGACAACTGATCTAGAGGATGGTGCAAAAGCACCTTGCCTTCAGTAGAATGCAGCAGAATTCAAGGGGCTGTAACAAAGTCTGAGTTCCCAATAGTAGAAAACTGCCTCTGTGACAGCTTCAGAAAAAATTCTTGATTTGCAAAGTCCTCAGGATATACTATATTTGGGTACTATATTTTGGTATATTAGATTGTAGCATAAGTCTAAGATCACTGCTGATGCGCAGATGAGACAAGAACTTTTTGCCCTGCCTACTTTCATGTAGATAAAGATGACTTGCATGATGGAGGTGAAGCATTATGAAGAACATGTATTCACATAACCTCTGGCTGAAGTAGGAGGTGATCAGCTTTAGTGAAAAAAATAAAAAAACACAAAATAAGCCAGAAATGGCTTATGAAAACTTTAGATGGTACATGATCAAATATGAAGACGTATGTGATCAATATGAAATGATCAAATCCACCTGTTTCTAAAAGAACACCTAAAACCCAATTTAAATATGTTTTAAAAACTGTAGACATACAGGGTCTTTCTGTGGAGAAATGGTTGCCATATTTCTACTAGTATAATAATTAAGAGGTTTAACAAAAAGTCAAGCCAACTCAAGGCATGGAGTTTATTAAGAAATAAATTTTCCATTTTCCAATTTTATCAGCCTTTTAGCAGATGAAATTTTATTTAAGAAAATGATCCAGTCAAATAATATTAATCTAATCTGGCAGCTATACTATGCCGCATTTAAACTGACCCACCAGAAGGAAACAGGTAATTTTGGGTACTAAGAAAGTTAGTAGGGCTCATGTTATATTGAAGTATAATAACGTATTTGTTCGTTTGTTTATTCCATTCTTCATATAAACTGTAACAAAGTCAGATACAAATGAAATAAAATATTCAATTGGAACATACAATATTTGTATGCTCCCTCTCCACCAAATGCATAGGTGGAGTCTAGATGAGTGCTCTTGGTAAAGAAAGCTTTAAAAAGAGGTCGGACAGGGTAGAAGCAGCAGTCCGTTAAACAAGATGGATCAAATGATTTAGCACTGTGCTTTAAAGACTCAAAAGCAAGCCAAGAATTTGTCTTTCTGAATGTGGAAAAAGAAAAGTATCGGGCTTCTACTCCCACAATCTCAACAGGGAACCATTAGGCTGAAAAAGATTTCTAGGATCAAAGCAGGAAACCAACATACCTAAGAGCAAAGGCGATGATGGAGCTTGGTTCCTTTTCACAGACAGCAATAGGAACCCGTTCGTGCTCATACATTAAGTAATGCTTGTCGGGTTCGCTACATTAAGGATACAAAAATTATAACATGTTATTTGTTTACAACAAGCAAGTCTGCGTCACAGATTTCTCAGATGCAAGAAAACTTTGAATTTAAAATAATTTCTACCCCCTAAAACAGAAAATGAAGCAGAAGAACCTCATTGGCCTCTTTCACTATATTTTTAAAAGTAAATTATTGGGGGAAGGAGAAATTTATTTATTTATTTTGTCACAACATCATATAAAAAGGATTATATAGTATATAAACATATACCGTATATACTCGAATATAAGCCGATCCGAGTATAAGCCGAGGTCCCCAATTTTACCCCAAAAACTGGGGTAAACTGGGGACTCGAGTATAAGCCGAGGGTGAGAAATGAGGCACCTACCGGTTGGGGAAAGCCTCCCTCCCTCAGCTGAGAAGGCTGGCGGCTCCCCCGCCCCGCTCTCTCACTGCACCGGCAGGGCTTCCGTCCGGTAAAATGTGAAAAAAAGAAGAAAAAAAAACTCGAGTATAAGCCGATCCGAGTATAAGCCGAGGGCTTAAAAAAACAAAACCTAGAGTATAAGCCGTATAGACCCGAGTATAAGGAGGGGCGTTTTTCAGCACAAAAACGTGTTGAAAAAGGATTATATAGTATATAAACATATATATGAGTAAATATTAGGAGGTATAAGCATCAATATATATATAGGAAGAAGAAAAGAAAAACAATAGGACAGGAACGGTAGGCACATTTGTGCGCTTATGCATGCCCCTTATGGTCCTCTTAGGAATGGGGTGAGGTCAATAGTAGAAAGTTTTTGGTTAAAGCTTTTAGGATTATGGGAAGAGACCACAGAGTCAGGTAAAGTATTCCAAGCACTGATGATTCTGTTACAGAAGTCATATTTTCTGCAATCTAGATTAAAGTGGTTAACATTAAGTTTAAATCTGTTGGTTGCTCTTGTATTATTGCAATTAAAGCTGAAGTAGTCTTTAACAGGAAGGACATTACAATAGATGATTCTATGAGTTAAACTTAGGTCTTGTCGAAGGCAACGGAGTTCCAAGTTTTCTAAGTCTAGGATTTCAAATCTGGTGGGATAAGGTATTTTGTTGTTTTCAGAGGAATGAAGAACTCTTCTCGTAAAATATTTCTGGACACGCTCAATTGTATTGATGTCAGAGATGTGGTGAGGGTTCCAAACAGGTGAGCTGTATTCTAGAATTGGTCTAGCAAATGTTTTATATGCTCTGGTTAGTAGTGTAGTGTTTTTGGAGAAGAAGCTATGCAAGATTAGGTTTACAACTCTTAGAGCCTTTTTTGCTATGTAGTTACAGTGGGCTTTGGCACTTAGATCATTTGACATGAAAACTCCAAGGTCTTTAACGGGGTGGGGGTCATCTGTAAGGTAATGTCCATCAAGTATGTACTTAGTGTTTGGGTTCTTTTTTCCAATATGTAAGACTGAGCATTTGCTGATTGAGATCTGGAGTTGCCAAGTTTTAGACCAAGTGGTTAGATGATCAAGGTCTTTTTGGATGATAGATGCATTGTCTGTGGTGTTAAATAGTTTGACATCGTCAGCAAAGAGAACACAATTACTTGTGATATGGTCACAAAGATCATTAATGTATAGTATGAAGAGTGTTGGTCCAAGGACGCTGCCTTGAGAAACGCCACTCTTGACAGGAACAGGATTTGATAGAGCATTGCCAATTTTGACCACTTGTTGTCTGTTAGACAGAAAAGCAGATATCCATTTGTGAAGGGGTCCTGAAATGCCATAGGATTTTAGTTTTAGGAGAAGTTTATCGTGTACTACTGAGTCAAAAGCTGTTTATTGTTTATTGGAGAGTAGGTTGTTAGTTTCTAATATATAAAATATAGAGCTTCTTCCAGGTGACTATAGGGGTAGTCTTTATGATTTTTATTGTTTTATCCAAGTATAAAATATAAAGGAAAATGAAAATAGAAAATTAGGGGAAGGAAAAAGACTGGAAGGGAAGAAAATATGAGATACAAGGGGGGGGGAACATTGACTTCTGACTCTTTTTAGCACAGTACAGGATAACAACATTACAGCATCAACTTTTTACTTTTACACATTAGTATATACTAGCCATTTCTATAACAACTAATCTATCTAATTGGCAAAACCAAAGTCAAAGTTTCATTTTTTTCATCACAAGCACAAAATCCACAAGTGATTTCCAAACAAAAAAACATAATTAAATATATTCTCCTCTCCCGATAAAGCAATCAATTTATCCATTTATGCTTTTTTCCCCTTGCTGTGGAAATACTTATATTTCTGTTTGCACTTAATAATCTTTATAAACTACCACCATTTATAATAACAAAATTCATTGTATTCTTTCAGATTTTTTAACCTGAAAGGGAAAAATACTTTTCCCCAACCATTTTAAAACACTAAACTTTTCTTTAAAAAACATTTTTAAGATCAAAAAGTTCTAATACATCTTTTTGTTATCTTCCTCTTAACATACATACTTTAAAGTTCACTTTCAATCAGACCAATAAAATTCCAATTAATTCCAATTAACACATGAAATAACTTTTAATTTAGCTATGATATTAGCTATAATATTTGGATATTTGCCGTCAGCTAGGCAGTGTCGTCTGGCGACGCCCAGGGGAAGGGCCTTCTCTGTGGGGGCTCCCACCCTCTGGAACGAACTCCCCCCAGGACTCCGTCAACTTCCGGACCTCCGGACCTTCCGTCGCGAGCTCAAGACACATTTATTCATCTGTGCAGGACTGGCGTAGATTTTAAATTTTATAGGGGTTTTAAATTGGTCTTAATATTTATATTTCTAGTTTTAATAATTGGGCATTAGAATAAGTTTTTTAATGTTTATTTTAAATTGTATATAAGTGTTTTATATGCCTGTGAACCGCCCTGAGTCCTTCGGGAGATAGGGCGGTATATAAATATGAATAATAAATAAATAAATAAATAAATAAGGATGAAATTGTTCTTTATTTTTATAATTCCTGATGCTACTCCACAGAAAATATATTATACAAACCAATGGATTAAATATTACCGTCTTTTCACCTGACAATAGCCATTGCAACCAAGGAGGAATATGAACAAAAAAAAGCACACAAAAAATCTCATTGTACAGAAATTATTTTCCTTCCAGGCTGGATTTTACTTACAAGGGGGATGGAATCGGATTGTAGCTATTTCCAGGTAACAGATTTGCTAGAATAGCCTTCATGGTGGATTTTTCTTTCACCTGACTATCCATAGAGCCCAGCAAATGCCCATCAAACACATCTGCAATAAAAAAGGAAGGTATAACTTTTAATATTGCTACAGCTCCAAGATTTTTTTTAAATGCTCATTCTTGGAGTGTTACAGAGATAATTTGTTGTCTCAAATTGATAACTTCAATAATTTTGAAATATATTGCTGCTTCTGGAAAATGGTCAACCACCAAGCCACGTCCATAGAACCAGTAGTAACAAATTGTACATTTCACCACTGATTCAGAACCCTAAAATGTTAACAAATTCTGTAATGGGCAACACAACTTTAAGAAACCAGTTGGGGAATTCTGCTCCATCTGGTCTAATCAGAAATTTCTAGTCCAAAATGAAAAGGTAATAAAACCTAATCTGGTGTAGTAATTAAGATGCTGGGCCATCACTCTGCTAAACAAATAATTCCCTCAACACTGTCAGACTATTTACTGAATCTGCACTACTATTAATCGTTTCATAGTTCCCATCACCAATCTCTTTCCACTTATGACTGTATGACTATAACTTGTTGCTGGCAATCCTTATGATTTATATTGATATATTGATCATCAATTGTGTTGTAAATGTTGTACCTTGATGAACGTATCTTTTCTTTTATGTACACTGAGAGCATATGCACCAAGACAAATTCCTTGTGTGTCCAATCACACTTGGCCAATAAAAAATTCTATTCTATTCTATTCTATTCTAAACCAGAAGGCTAAACCAGAAGGCCAAGAGTTCTCATCCTCCTTTAAGCTCAAAAGCTAGATGGGTAAATTTGGGCCAGTCATTGTCTCTCAGCCCAACCCACATCACAGAACAGTGGTGGGAGTTGTCATAGGAAAAATAAAAGACAAGATCATTAAGTACACTGCATGGGGGCAAAGTTCTGAAGAGTTCTTGGTTTCTTCATATTCTCTTCTTTTTAATTATAAATTCAATACTGATAGATAATTCAAAAAGAAACCTTTTGCTTTAATAGTGCATGATCCTCACTGTATTATCATTATAGTGTTCAGGGCCCATATCAACTATACTTCTGAATGCAACCCTGTAATTTGAGTCTATATTTCTAAATTCTTTAGAGCAAATGAAGGAACTAAGACCAGGAAAGAGAAATTTCCCAAGGTTATCTAGTAAGTTCAGCAGAAAAATTAATGTGATTTTTTTTAATCAAATCACCTTATATGTATTTTGAACAATAAACCAATGTGGAATTTCTTATAATGTCATTCTAGCCAGATAGTTTTGAAAGCAACAAGTATAATAAGATTTAAACTAAACCAGACATCCAAGGCAGCCTAGACCTTCACAGAAGGAAGAGAGAGAAAGACCCCGCTGATACCTTCTGAGCTGCCCGTTGTATCTGGATCAGAGAGAACATTGGCAAACGTGGACCCTCCTGTCAACTGGTCGGATACAACCTCTGGAGGAGTAGGAAGCTGGAGTAGAGAAGAACTGGTGGAACTCTGGCTGGACAGAGTAGTCAAGAAACGATCTTCTGTGGAGGAAATATACAGACATTGGAGAATTCTTAGAATGCCTTCAAGATAAGGTATGTGTGCTTTAAGCAATTACCAAAAAGGTTTTAGCACAGATTGAAAAAAGATAAATGGATACTAGGACAAGCACTCTTTAGCATTTACACTCTATGAAAACCAGGTCAGATTTTTTTCCCTAATTTTTCAAATATTTCAACATAAATATTAATATTAGATTTTCTTAAGCTGCAAGTTCCATATAGAAAACGGAAAAACTGCAAACATACAAGCTAAACATACAATGACACATCTTCTTAAATATGCAGCATACCTTTTTCACCATTCTGAAGAGCTGGAGAAACATTGCGAGGAGATGCATCCATCGAACTGATCTGTAGAACAAAGAGTTACTTCTTCCTTATTGAGAATTTTTCTTCCAAATCAACACTATTTTGCTAAAAAAAAACCAAACCACTCCTTCTCATTGCACACAAACATGAAAACATGTAATCTCCTGAAAGAGAGAAATGGACAAAACTTTTCTTCTTGGTATTTCTCTAGAACAAGTGAAGTACCCCTCATTTTAAGAAATATAATTGGATGTTCATCTCCATTTAATGAAAAAGAACAACAGTTGTCAGAGAAACTGTGGCACTGTAATACTGTGACCTATGAGATCTGTAGTTGATCTGTAATATTTAAAGTCCTGTTAATAAATACTTTGCTTAAATGAACAATCTATACAATAAATATACTGTGTTATACTTTAACTGAACACATTACACTGGATGAGATATGTGTGTTTAAACATCAACCTAGGGACAGATGCTATAACAATAACCTGTAGAATTTCCTAGTAGAGTCTAGAATTCATTATTATCTTAATGAGCCAAGCATTCAATCCTGAGGCTACAAAGCAATTCCAAACCAAGAAATGCCATTTAGTGCTTAATAGTCTGTAATTTTTTGTCAGAATGAAACATCTTACTTTTTCCAAATAAAATTTGCCCCAAAAAATCCATTTTCACATCATCTATCCACGGAACACTGTTGTTTTTTTTAAATTTATTTACATTTATATCCCGCCCTTCTCTGAAGACTCAGGGCGGCTTACAGTGTATAAGGCAATAGTCTCATTCTATTTGTATATTTACAAAGTCAATTTATTGCCCCCCCCAACAATCTGGGTCCTCATTTTACCTACCTTATAAACCTTGGGTCAACCTTGGGCCGGGCTTGAACCTGCAGTAATTGCAGGCTACTGTGTTCTAATAACAGGCTCCTTACAGCCTGAGCTATCCACGGCCAATAGCATCTTGATGAACATGGATATCAGACAACGCAAGAAGGGCCTACAAATCATTCACCATTATTCTAAATATTTTGCAATCTCCTGAAGTATAGAATGACTTGCCCTTGTGATGAATGACTGTTCTTGGAATCAATGAAGTTTCATTTTCTTTATTTGTAACCTGATTGTGCACTGATGGAGGTCAAAGATTTTGGAAATGGTTTTGTAGTCCTTTTCAGACTCATGTCTGCAAAAATCTCTTTTGATCTTTCAACATATCTACGTTATAAAGAGCAAACCCTGACTGTGGAAACCATATTTTTTTAATAGCGAAAGCCCTCTAAATAGAGAGAGCAGAGGTGATCGTTATCTCACCAATTAGAATATTTTACTTAACTTACTGCCTTCATTACCCTAAGGTTTCCTCATTTGTTTTCTAATAAACATAGGAAGTTTTGGCTTAATACATTAATGAAGATACGGAAACTACATTGTTTTATATTATTTATATTGTTTTAACAGCAATTTCTATTAATAAGACTGAGATGAAGCTCTGATCACACCATAGATCAGTATTGTAGAATTTCAAATAGTTCTAAAGCATTCTCAAACTTTTTCTTACCTAAGTAGCTTTCTGCAGCAGAAATCCAAAGTCACGCAACCGCCATGTACTCTCTGCTGCCATTTGGCAATTTGTAAAAAGCATTGCAGGTGTTTCACAATTTCCTTCTGTATGTAGGAGGAGTTCAACAGAACCTAACTTTATTCTAAATTTATTTATGCTAATTTGTGCACTTAGAAACAGGTGCTTTCTGAAATAGTAATACAGGGATGCTTTTTCAGGCACTACAATATTTAAATATTTAAATGAATAGTATTTTATTTGCAAAGAGAAAATGGTATTTGTACTGTTTACTTCTACTTACAGCTGCATTTTAAATATATAATCAAAATTATCAAAATCCATTACCTTATTCTCTTCACCTTGCCTTAATCTCCCAGGACTCGGTGGCACTGAGGGGCGCTTCCTCCCTTTTTCTTGTTGGAAGAGATCTTGCAGTCTATAACAGATTTCATATTATCATATGATATTTTGATATATCTAATGCCAAAAAAATTGTATTAGCAAGGAACCAATTTTTCCCTGAGATATGTAAACCATTTAGAAAACAAATCTTATGAAAACAAACAAGCCTTTTATTTGGAGTTCATTCAAGTCATATTTATTAGATTGTTAATTGAAAACTGCACTGAACTGACAATATAGTCCTTTTATATTCTGCAGTCAATGCAGCCTATTCAGAATATGCCAAATGTCTGATAAATGCATACTTTATGCTATCAGTATCTATTTTTAATAAAGAAATCCAATGATGATTCATAACCAACTATCTGGAAAAAGAATAACCAGTAGGGGGGAAAAAAACAATACTTAATTTTCCACTTGAGGAAGCACTCCTTTTCTTACCTGTTATTCCATGCTTGCAACATCTCACAGAGACTTTGCTTTTTGGCTATTAAAGATTCAGAAATTGAATGCAGCTGCTGAGGTGTGTCAAGTGAAGAAGAAAGCATCCTTGCTTGGATTTTCTCTATCCAGTTTCTAAATTCCACTTCCTCCATCTATCAAAGAAAAAAAACAAAAAGCCCACACTGACTTTTCTCAGATGGAAGTTGCTATTCCTATCCTACACTATCTTCCAGGGGGCTTCCAAACATCAATCAAATATTCATAGCTTATTACTTTAAAAGATACCTATTTCTGCAGAATCCTTAGTAGGAACAAAAGCTACGTTTTGAGCAGCATGGTAACAACTGATGACTTTTACTTACATACTACAGTTTCAACTCAGCTCTGTCCACACTACTTTCCAATTACTGAAAACTGGATTGATGTTGGATTCAAAATAATTATCACCTTAAGCGCATAACTGCTTTTAATTCCTATAAACATGCAGTGCATTATACCTCCTTTTGGGCAAAGAGATCTTCCATCTTTTCCTCCCTTGTTTTGCTGAATGTGTCTGTTTTCAAAGAAGTGAGGCGCTCATCAACAGCAATATACACCTGAGATATTCTGCAACAACAATAGGCATACTCTGAATCCAAACTCGAAATCATTCAGAAGTTCAATTCTTAAAAGCTCTCCTTAAGAATTTTATCCAATATACTGCAAGTTGCAGTTTTTCAGAGAAACTAACCTAATTGTCTATATTAGGCCGAGAAACACTTAACAAGTATAATATTCATATTATTCATTTGTTCAACGAATGTTCAGAGGGAACACATACAGTAGCTTAAATCATAAAATAAACAAGAATACAAAAGTTAAGGTCCAAAAGATTATTACTGTTTGCTAACACGTTCAACTGATTTGAATGTATATGTTAATCAATATTATTAGAAAATTCCAAATTGTAACTTGTTCAGGCAAAAGGGAGTTCTTCCATTTCTATCCAGAAGCACAATACAAGTAGAAAAACGTTAGAAAAACTCTACAGAAAACATTGTGAATTTCAAGGGAAAAAATACAATTTTATATTTTAGTTTTGAGACCATGGGGTGATCATCATGCTTTATCCATTGTCTGCTGCATATAGCATTAAGTGCAAATACAGTTACTTGCTATCCTTTAACACTGAGGCAATGCAGGAACCATAACACAAACTTCAAATGGGACATACTGGGCTGGGGTGGGGATGTAAACCTACTTCTGAGAAAAGTCTTTCAGATCTTGAAGCATGGTAATCTTTAGTGGTAGTTGACGTTTGATGTAGATCTTAGGATGAGGGACACATACCTCCAGTAACCGTATAGCAGAATAACTAGGAAGAGAACAAAACACAACATTGAGATATAAGACCTGCAAACATCATGTCATGTGAATGGTAAATAAATTTTAATATTAGTGACAGAACTGACCACACTTAATTCAGCATGCTTTTAAGATGCTAGAAATGTCTACATAAATAAAGTTATTTAAAACCTGTAAAACATACGCAATGATGATATTGGACAGACAGTATCTAAAAAGATATGCTTTGTTACAAAAAAATGGTAATTGAGTTTTTACCTGAAAGATGCCACCATCTGATTGTAGGAAAAATACTGGTGGTAGTCATGATGTATGGAGTGGCCACATGGTTCAGCATTGGCTCTTCGGGTGTATTGATAGCCATAAAAGCGGAGTTCAAGGTATTTGGCAAAGGACATAGACCATGAATCATTGGAAAGTGGAACCACAGGTGTTACCTAGAAGAGTTACTGTGATTTTATATCCAGGAAACTCCTGACTTGCCCCCAGATCCACTCAAACCAATTTGATTTTGCATTTCAGTAATTCTTGAATGTGACAAAGGCAAACAAGCATACAGTTTATCTTAAATTTATGCTGGCAGCTGTGAAGAAAACATTAGAAGTAGGCTATATTCAGATGGGGAGTTTATTTATATAGAAGAAAGAAATGAAACTATTGACTTAATCTGTCATATAGAGCCTTTTTAAAGGCAAATAGCTTAAGCTAATGGCAAGCTTTCTCGCCCACTTGGTAACTCAACAGTCTCCTGCTCATAACAACCACAATTGTTATTCCCCAAAGAGCTCCCTTGCATAAGAGCAGATTTTCCAAACTGATGCCTTCCTGATAGGCTGGACTTTAAATGAGATTTGGAGCTCAAGCATGTCTGGAGAAGGCTATATGGAGGATGTTGCTATAGAGCATAAGGTTTGCATTGGAAAATTATTGGACTAAATCTCTCCATTATTTCACTGCTTGTTCCTAGAGGGGCTATTCTTCCTCCATCTTAGTCTGTAATCTGGAAATAATAATTGTTGATAAGAAAGACAAAAAGTCTGGACAGTGGACATTGTAGTACCTGGAGGCAGCAGAACGGAAGAAAAAGAACTGGAGAAAATCACAAAATACAAAGACCTGCAATAGAAGTAGAACGGCTATGGCAAAAGAAAGCAAAGACAGTACTAATAGTAATAGGTGCCTTGGGTACAATCCCAAAACAAATTGAAGGAACACTTGAACACCATCAGCACTGACAAACTCATCATCAGCAATTGCAAAAGGCAGCTTTACTTGGAACACCTAATATCCTGCAATGATACCTTTACCAGCATTAAAGGATCTCTGCCTATCCCAGGTCCTTGGAAAGGACTCAATAGGTGGATAAAAATGCCCCCACCTAGTCTAAACATCTAGCTGATTGTGCAACCAATAATAACAATAATGTCTGTTTTAAGAACTAGGTGACATAATATCTTTGCATTCAATGAGATCACTGTAGGAAAACAAAGCACCACTGTTTTAATATTCAGATTTTCTAACTGCATTTTATTTTTGGATGGATTTTTTAAAATGAAATTTTATGAAACTAAATGCCCTTCAACATTATTCATAAAATGCAAAAAGCAGGAGGGCTGAGGTTTTGTTTGATTTTAAAAGAGCATATTCTATATATTATGAATAAACCCAAGTTTAATGTAATTATTTGTCTTGTACAAATCTAGAAATACCTTTTAGAGAAGAATTAATGCCCTGAAAGTGGCATTGTTGTGCATTCAAAATGGACTTTTCCTCTCTCCACTATCCTCAATTTTGTGCCTCTTGCAAATTTGCAAGAATTTGAATTCCAACATGAACTACCTGACTCTAGAAAAAGACAACTGGGATCTCCTCTTACCTGCTTGCATAGTCTACACCAGGAGTAAGTGAGAATTGTATGCTGATAGCCGGGCACTGGAGAGTCCAATTCTTTCAATATTATCTGTACACAGCCTTGTCCATGGACAAAGCGACGGATGTGGTGCACCATTGGTGTTTCACAGAACATATTTGGGCACTGGTAGGAGGGCCTTCAAGCAATAAAGAATAATTGTGAAAAGTTTAGTTCTTTTGATCTGATGTTCTATAGCAATGGTTCTTAAATCATCACATCCTTCATTCACTCATCACTTCATTCATCACTGCTCACAATCTCCATCAGCACAATGAATCCTGTTCATTGCTAGTCAGTTGGACAGCATAGAGCCCACTTAAGCCTCATGGTTAATAAATATTTAATTTTGCATTACAATGCTTGATGTTGAGCCTTTTGAAATTGAGAGGTTGGGAAGGCATACAAAAATGAAAGCTCTTCACTGAAAAAGAAGAACTTCCATGCTTTTAAAGATGAAAAAAGAGGAGTGTTTGTTTAATGGGAGGGAGGTTTCCTGCATTTTCCAAATATTTATTTAGTAGTCCATGATCACAGAAAGTTTGAGAAATCCTGCTCTATTTTACTCCTTCTAAGGAAATGAATGGTTAACTTGCTATTATCATGGCATGGAACATCCACGTCTTGTGTTATATTTCCTCATTTTCATGCTACAGGTAGTTCTGGATATACAACCAGTCATTTAGCAACTGTTAAAACAGACCCCGAAAAAACTGTTAAAACAGACCCCGAAAAAAGGACTTAGGACCCAGATTCATTCTGATGTCCAGCCCCCCTTTGCAGTCACAAAACTGCATTTTGGAAACTCAGCAACCAGTCTGCATTTATGGTGGTTTGCCATATCCTACAGTCATGTGACCAAAATTTACATTCCCCCCCCCCAGAAAGCTGCATTTACTTCCAGTTTCTGGGGGAAAACAGCTCATAGCAAACAATAGATTTGCTTAATAACTGCTGCATTCACTCTGTGATCACCAAATTTGCTTTACATACATCACGTTCACTCAACAATTGCCACAAAGAGGTTGCAAAATTAGGTGCAGTCACATGATGAGCTGCTTATTAACTACCACGACTTATGACTGAAATTGCGGGCTCAATTATGGTCGCAAATCAAGGACTACCTGTACATCTCTGCAATCTCCTCCTTACTATTTCTTTTTAAATTTCCCCCAATAAACTGATATTTTACACTACCCTGCTATAGTTATAATTTATTTCCATGTCTTTGAATAGTACCTGAAATAGTTCAAGTTCTACAATCTGCAATACAACAGCAATAATTTTTAAAAATCCATGAATATAAACTGCAGATCATTATTTAAATCAGAACATAAGCATTATTTTTTTAAAACTTAAAGGATGTTCATTTTGGACTTCACACTATATCAGTGTAAGCGTCCATATTTCTCAATAACATTTGTTCAAACAGCAAGGATGCCTAAACTTTATTAAAGTTTGTATTTTGTTTTTGTTTCAACTGGTGATGTTAAAAATTGATCCACAAATCTTTTATATATTTATAAAGCACATATGTTACTACTGAGCTATGGATCTTCCTAGGTAACATAAGCCTGGGGAATAACTACTGGCTGAAAATCTAACTCTTTCAAATTATAGTGATCCCTCTAGTTTTTATAGACAATTTTCCTTTCTCCCTGGAAACAGCAAGTTGGCATTATAAGTTTTTTGTGCTTCTGTTCCTAATTTCTTTAGGGTATAACCAAACAGCTGCTCACCCAAAGAATAAGGGACATGGAATTTCATGCCAAAGTTAATAGGTCAAAATATAAATGCAAATTAAAAAAAAAATGGCAGAAATTGGATAAATTTATGTACTTGGGAACCAGCAAGATTCCAACAAAATTTAACTTTCCCCAAGTGGAGAATAGCATTTCTCAGAGCCAGGTGTAACCTATTACCATCTGCAATGCTGCAAGGGATATATTTTGCAAAATTTCATTAACTGATCACAGCATCCCATGGATCAAAACTATTTCACATGTATTATTACATTGTAAATTCTACAGGCATATCAGATCCCTTTATATTTTGCTCCTAATATGTATCTTTCAGGAAGGCCAGACAGTTTTTTATGTGAACCATCTTTTTGATTTGAAACCTTTTATTTTTTCTGCAGTAGCCAAATTCTGTCTTGTTGCAATGAAATTAAGACATAACTGGTAATAGAAATAGCCACTTCTGTTCATCCCTTCAGTGTTAATACATATTTGCTTTATCTGATATTAGGTGAGTCACAGACTTTAGATTTACACTTGCATAGGTGCTATTATGGTAGCATATGTGACATTTTTATTATAGAGAGTCTATGTTTTCTTAGTATTTTAATCTCATCATTTAATTTTATTTTTATACTGTATATTTTCAAATTTTGCTGGTCACTGACTGAATAAACAGTATTTCTTTCTCTCTAATTTCTTTCTTTTACTAGGAACATGATAAAATAGTCATATTTATCTTTCTAATAAAAATCCAGATTGATGAAGCAAATTAAATAAAAAACACTCCCAGTAACTATCACTACTACATCAATATGAACTGTGCTACTGCATCAGAAATATACCATGTCTGGAATGAAATGCTTTCATAAAATGCTATGAAAAAATCCCCTAAATAATACTGAGCCTATTTTCATAATAATTTAAAATCAAATATTCTTACCTGAAACAATACCTTTCTAGAAATACTCCTAAGGTGAGATCATTCTTCCCATAGAACTCCATTACTACCATCCTAAAAAAACAGAAACCAAGACAGTTACCTTTAAAATAATTGGAATTATTGGACATTTCCTGCATGCAAGAGGCCTATATTGTTTTACCAAATGTCAAAGAAAAAAATGTGGCTCTACAGAATTTAACTGATTTCTAATTCATTATCAACATTACTCTCTTGACCTTAGACAAATACTGCTGCTCTCTTGCTTCTTTGCAATGTAAACATAATAAAACGAACAAAACAAAATAAATAGTCAAGAGTTGTGAGATTACAGCAAGATATAAATTCAGTTATTCCATCAATATCCTACAGACAAACGCAGCTGCTGCTGCATATTTTATGATTTGGAAGATAGAAGCAACAAACTGCATCACTAAATCACTGAATACTACATTCAGTTTTGGTCGCTGCGATGTAAAAAAGATGCTGAGACTCTAGAAAGAGTGCAGAGAAGAGCAACAAAGATGATCAGGGTACTGGAGGCTAAAACATATGAAGAACGGTTGCAAGAACTGGGTGTGCCTAGTTTAATAAAAAGAAGGACTAGGGGAGACATGATAGCTGTGTTCCAATATCTCAGGGGCTGCCACAAAGAAGCGGAAGTCGGGCTGTTCTCCAAAGCACCTGAGGGTAGAACAAGAAGCAATGGGTGGAAACTGATCAAGGAAAGAAGCAACTTAGAACTAAGGAGAAATTTCCTGACAGTTAGAACAATTAATAAGTGGAACGACTTGCCTGCAGAAGCTGTGAATGCTCCAACACTGGAAATTTTTAAGAAAATGTTGGATAACCATCTGTCTGATATGGTGTAGGGTTTCCTGCCTGGGCAGGGGTTGGACTAGAAGGCCTCCAAGGTCCCTTCCAACTCTGTTGTTATTATATTATACTAAAACTGCATGTTATACTGCATACTGCATGATCTGCCATTCATTCAACACAAATGGCCTAGGGTCCATAAGGATCTAAGCAGTTGGTAAATAAAATAAATAGTGAAAAGAATGCCGGATACTGCAAGGTATGAGTTCAACAAAATGCTAATATATATTTTAGGTTACACAAAAATATGTCTGTATCCTAGAAAGAATTTCAAATTATAGTGATCCCTCTAGTTTTTATAGACAATTTTCCTTTCTCCCTGGAAACAGCAAGTTGGCATTATAAGTTTTTTGTGCTTCTGTTCCTAATTTCTTTAGGGTATAACCAAACAGCTGCTCACCCAAAGAATAAGGGACATGGAATTTCATGCCAAAGTTAATAGGTCAAAATATAAATGCAAATTTAAAAAAAATATGGCAGAAATTGGATAAATTTATGTACTTGGGAACCAGCAAGATTCCAACAAAATTTAACTTTCCCCAAGTGGAGAATAGCATTTCTCAGAGCCAGGTGTAACCTATTACCATCTGCAATGCTGCAAGGGATATATTTTGCAAAATTTCATTAACTGATCACAGCATCCCATGGATCAAAACTATTTCACATGTATTATTACATTGTAAATTCTACAGGCATATCAGATCCCTTTATATTTTGCTCTTAATATGTATCTTTCAGGAAGGCCAGACAGTTTTTTATGTGAACCATCTTTTTGATTTGAAACCTTTTATTTTTTCTGCAGTAGCCAAATTCTGTCTTGTTGCAATGAAATTAAGACATAACTGGTAATAGAAATAGCCACTTCTGTTCATCCCTTCAGTGTTAATACATATTTGCTTTATCTGATATTAGGTGAGTCACAGACTTTAGATTTACACTTGCATAGGTGCTATTATGGTAGCATATGTGACATTTTTATTATAGAGAGTCTATGTTTTCTTAGTATTTTAATCTCATCATTTAATTTTATTTTTATACTGTATATTTTCAAATTTTGCTGGTCACTGACTGAATAAACAGTATTTCTTTCTCTCTAATTTCTTTCTTTTACTAGGAACATGATAAAATAGTCATATTTATCTTTCTAATAAAAATCCAGATTGATGAAGCAAATTAAATAAAAAACACTCCCAGTAACTATCACTACTACATCAATATGAACTGTGCTACTGCATCAGAAATATACCATGTCTGGAATGAAATGCTTTCATAAAATGCTATGAAAAAATCCCCTAAATAATACTGAGCCTATTTTCATAATAATTTAAAATCAAATATTCTTACCTGAAACAATACCTTTCTAGAAATACTCCTAAGGTGAGATCATTCTTCCCATAGAACTCCATTACTACCATCCTAAAAAAACAGAAACCAAGACAGTTACCTTTAAAATAATTGGAATTATTGGACATTTCCTGCATGCAAGAGGCCTATATTGTTTTACCAAATGTCAAAGAAAAAAATGTGGCTCTACAGAATTTAACTGATTTCTAATTCATTATCAACATTACTCTCTTGACCTTAGACAAATACTGCTGCTCTCTTGCTTCTTTGCAATGTAAACATAATAAAACGAACAAAACAAAATAAATAGTCAAGAGTTGTGAGATTACAGCAAGATATAAATTCAGTTATTCCATCAATATCCTACAGACAAACGCAGCTGCTGCTGCATATTTTATGATTTGGAAGATAGAAGCAACAAACTGCATCACTAAATCACTGAATACTACATTCAGTTTTGGTCGCTGCGATGTAAAAAAGATGCTGAGACTCTAGAAAGAGTGCAGAGAAGAGCAACAAAGATGATCAGGGTACTGGAGGCTAAAACATATGAAGAACGGTTGCAAGAACTGGGTGTGCCTAGTTTAATAAAAAGAAGGACTAGGGGAGACATGATAGCTGTGTTCCAATATCTCAGGGGCTGCCACAAAGAAGCGGAAGTCGGGCTGTTCTCCAAAGCACCTGAGGGTAGAACAAGAAGCAATGGGTGGAAACTGATCAAGGAAAGAAGCAACTTAGAACTAAGGAGAAATTTCCTGACAGTTAGAACAATTAATAAGTGGAACGACTTGCCTGCAGAAGTTGTGAATGCTCCAACACTGGAAATTTTTAAGAAAATGTTGGATAACCATCTGTCTGATATGGTGTAGGGTTTCCTGCCTGGGCAGGGGTTGGACTAGAAGGCCTCCAAGGTCCCTTCCAACTCTGTTGTTATTATATTATACTAAAACTGCATGTTATACTGCATACTGCATGATCTGCCATTCATTCAACACAAATGGCCTAGGGTCCATAAGGATCTAAGCAGTTGGTAAATAAAATAAATAGTGAAAAGAATGCCGGATACTGCAAGGTATGAGTTCAACAAAATGCTAATATATATTTTAGGTTACACAAAAATATGTCTGTATCCTAGAAAGAATTTAAAATTTTTGAGTCCTGTTTTTCCCAATTTTTAAAATGCCATTCAAGTTTTGATTTTAATGAGATGCACTGGATTTGCAACACCACCCTCAGTGTTATATGAACCTTTGGGGAAGATTAAGTGCTTTATCAGATTGGGTGGGGGGAGGTGAGCGGGAGGAGCAAAACTTTGCTAATCTGATTCATTGCTACATTGGTTGGAAAGTATATTTGAGTTCATCCACCCAGCAATGGCAATGGTCTTTCCTCCTGTTCTTGAGATGGGAGGGAAACATGTTGATAGAAAAACCACTGCCCACTCATTACTGCTGTAAGTGTGGTACTTTCCCAAAGAACAGCATGGATAACTGGCCATTTTCTGCTGGCACAGCTGCACTTGGGGGGTAGCTGTTTAAGAGGAATTCTTGAAAAGAGTGCTCTCTTATGCCTCTTAACTGAACTCTGCCCAGTGTTTTGGGCTCCCCTGAAGTCCTGTTCCTTGGGCCACTGATGGATCATTCAATGGACAAAAAGCATGGAAGGAAAAAAGCAAAGGATGATAAAATGAAGGTGGGGGTCTCGAAGAGCCCTTTCCCCCAGGATTATAAAAACCCTGTGTTGTGTAGCAGTAATACAGTAGTAGTAGTTGTAGTCGTAGTAACTGCATGTTTACAAACCAGTAAATGGCAAGCCTCTAAGGAATATTCTCTATTTCCCCATCAACTAGAAGAGAAGAATTTATAGCACACATTTAAGTAATTAAAGTAAATAAAATTAGTATCATACCATGGGCTAACACAGGCACTTGGAGCATTGCCAGATTGGGCTGAAGAACTACTGAACAAAACACACAGTCTCTGATGGTTTGCACAGCTAAGACAGTCCACCTGGGAAGACATGTAAATGTAAAACAGTTATTATGTTAGCAATGGATGGACTCAAGTATAATGTTTATGAGTACACTGATGGAAGATCTGAAAAGCCAGATTGGGTACAGAAGATCTATCTACGTGGTTGTTAAGAATCAGCGCCAACCTGATGGCACATAAATCATAATCAATATTTACATACATGCATACCCATCATGGCTTTCAAGGTAAGCAATAGTATACCAAGCAAGTAAAGAAGTAAGAAAAAGTTAAATAAAGGTGCAAGACAAGAAAATGAAACATAGCTGCACCATTTATTATACCTAAAACTATAACGTAAAAATATTTTAATTTGACTTTATGCAAACTAAATATTTACGGGTAACAGAAATGTAGGAATAGAATTTGGGATAATGCTATGTCAAACGTGAAAAACGTTTAAGATATCTGAACTACACAATTCCATTCTTAAATGTATGTGAAATCTTTGCTTCATGTCTCTCTCCATTTCTTTTGCAGCAATTGCCATGCACTTTACACTTTCTTTTTCAATTTAAACTCTTTGTTTGTCTAAAATGAGGAACATAGGGATCCATCATTCAAGGTTTATTTTTAGAAACTGTAAAGGGATCGCCAAAATGCTTTGCTATTTTTCAACTGAGCAAAATTTCAACAACTTTGAAGTACAAGCCAGTCTGGTATGGGATAAAAAAGCCACATAAGTTCAGTACACCGAGTGAGTAGCTCCAGAGATGTCCTTGGAATTGTACAGAAAACAGTATCAAAACATAGTATCACGTACATAAAAATATACATACTATATTTTTCTCTTGAAATACTTTCCCGTTCAGCCAAAGCCCTCTTCAGCGTCTTTGTTCCTAAGTGCCTTATACTTTTTCAAGGAGCAAAAGGCATTCTGAGAAGATTATCATTACAGGTAATCTATGAGTTACAACCACTCGTTCAGCAGCTATTCAAAGTTATGATGGCACTGAACGAAGGGGATTTATGACCAGTCCACATAATTGCAGCCATCATAATGTCCCCATGGTCATGTGATTGCTATTTGTGACGTTCTGTGCTGGCTTCCCATAAGCAAAGTCAATGGCGATGCCTGCAGGGAAGGTCACAAATCACTCCTGTACGTCATCTCCCACCACCTTTTTTTCCCAAGAAGTCCTACTAGAATACGAGATTCCAAGGATCTCATAGTTCATAGCACCCCTGCCCATCCAGATTCCCTACCAGCTCCCCTGTGCTCCCTAGTGCCTGCCATGGCGCTCAATAACTTACTTGAGGCACCTGTAAGTTATTCCTACCACACTCCTAAGCTAATGTGTTTATGCTTCATAATCATATTGCTTAGTAATGGAAGTTCTGGTCCCAATTGTCATAACCTGAGGACTACCTGTACTGTTTCTCATAGCTTTTGCTACGATACACTCTAATCCTAACCCTTACCAAATCAAGATTAAAACATTATGCAGAGGGTTGGGCAAGAGTAGAATTCAATTTCAAACATTCCTGAAAATAATACTTTGTTGGAAGATACTTAGAAAAGTTTATTTCTTAGGTTTCCATAATCCACCAAACTATTTAAAATATTCACTCACTTTTTGAGACCATAGAGAGTCATTCTGAATGAATATTTTTTCATCATCTTCACTCCTGACTCCTAATTTCACAGCCGATGCTTCTTTAGATTGAACAAATGGGTCTGCGTTTTTCTGCACAATCCTTCCTCCTCTGGCTCGGAAGTCAGCGACCATTCTGGCCAGGTTTGAGCTACTGTTCAGAGGCTCAGCAATTCTGGTGCTAACAAGTTCATGGGAAGGTAGAATCTGGGTAGGCTTGGCCTGGATACTTCCATTCATCCCTTGCAGTCCAGAGAGATCCCTTAACAATTGTTTCTTCCTTCTGATATCCAGTTCTTTGTACTCCTTGTTGAGCAGAGGAGAAAAAAAAACTTGCTCTGAGAAATATTCTCTAGTGGGACATCTCATGCCTCTCTCTGTTAACAGAAATGGCTCACGGAATGAGATTACTGGGGAAATGCCGAGAATAACGTCCTTCAGTTCTTGCTTAAATGCTAAAGAAAAGGTTTTGAGGCGATCTTCAGAGGAAGTCACTTCCTCTGTGATATACAACCCAGTGTCATCTTGCAAAGGATCTCTAAACTCCCTGGCCTGACTTTTAGGTTCCTCGTAATCATTAATTACCCCTAGAGTTTCCAGTTGTTCAGTATCTAAGATTCCTAGTTGTTGTTCAGTCAACTCAAGAGGTAAAAGGGCTTCAGAAATTATTTTTGTTCTGTATAACGAATCGACCAGAGGATATGTTTGCTGCTTCTGGCGAGCAGCTTCTTGTAAATCACCATTGATCAGGTCATCATCGTCTTCTGTCAAAGTCCATTGTTCATGGGAGCCTATCTCATCTAGAGACATAGATTCAGATATAACAGGCAGCTTATCTGAGGCTACATCAGCCTCTTTTCCTGCTGTGTCAAATTCTCTGTTCAGGAGATCTTGCTGCCCATCTTCTTCCCCATGTTCTTCCATCAGACTCTGGAAGGAACCATTTTTGCTCAACTGAGGAGGCATGGCAAACTCGTCCATAAGGAAGGAGATCTCCAACTGGGAATGATAGGCCACACAGATCATAAAAATAAGGATCTCCTTCACTCGAGCCAATTCATACTCTCCTGCACCACGCAGCTTGACAGTGCAGCCCAGGTGTTGAGGGCAACCTTCAAAAAACATCAGAGTTTTGGTTTCTTCTGAAAGAAAAGAGAATGATGCTTACTATATAATGATGCTTATTCTCTCTACCTAGGGTGGTGCTTTGGCCAATTTGTATATGTTAGTCAAAGTTATTAATCATTCAAAATGTATTCAAAACACAGCCAAATCAGAAATTCAATTGATTTTCATTGTATCTTTCAATCCATCAAGTTCCAGTTTTACCTATAGATTGAACAAACACTTTTAAACTGTGAAAATAACATGAAATATAAATACACACACAAATACACATGAAGTAAAAGAGAACAGAAATCTTTATGGAATGTCACTTGTACTACCATGAATGTTTTCCAAAATAATGTTTGTTGGGGGCGAGTCATTGGCCCCGATGGAAAGGGTGCGCAACTTGGGCGTGCTCCTGGATGGGCGGCTGTCTTTCGAAGACCATTTGACAGCCATCTCCAGGAGAGCTTTCTATCAGGTTCGCCTGATCCGCCAGTTGCGCCCTTTCCTGGACCGGGATGCCCTATGCACGGTCACTCATGCTCTCGTTACCTCTCGTCTGGACTATTGCAATGCTTTCTACATGGGGCTCCCCTTGAAGAGCACCCGGAGACTCCAGCTAGTCCAGAATGTGACTGCGCGGGTTATTGAGGAAGCAGTTCGGAGCTCCCATGTAACACCTATCCTGCGCAGACTGCACTGGCTGCCTGTTGTCTTCCGGGTGCGCTTCAAGGTGTTAGTTACTACCTTTAAAGCGCTCCATGGCTTAGGACCGTGATACCTACGGGACCGTCTACTGCCAACGTCTATCTCCCAACGACCGGTGCGCTCTCAAAGAGAAGGGCTCCTCAGGGTGCCGTCAGCCAAGCAATGCCGGCTGGCGGCCCCCAGGGGGAGGGCCTTCTCTGTGGGGGCTCCTACCCTATGGAACGAGCTTCCCCCTGGACTCCGACAAATACCTGACCTTAGGACCTTCCACGAACTTAAAACCTACTTATTTCGTCTTGCTGGACTCGCTTAAATTTTATATTATTAAATTGATTTATGGGTTTTAAATTTTTTAGTAAATTTTAGAGGGAATATTTTTATCTATAAGTAGCCAAATTAAATAGGTTTTTTAAGGGTTGTTTTTAGTTTTGTATTGTTGTTTTCTTTCTGTATTTTATTTGTGGCTGTACACCGCCCTGAGTCCTTTGGGAGAAGGGCGGTCTATAAATAAAATTATTATTATTATTATTATTATTATTGTTGTTGTTGTTGTTGTTGTTGTTGTTGTTGTTGTTGTTATTATTATTATTATTATTATTATTATTATTATTATTATTATTATTATTATTAAGTCTCCATAAAACTGCCAGGATAATACAGCAGAAGATGCAGCTACTGAAAAGGGTGTCCTGGGTTTTAGCATGTTCTGCTTAGTTTATGTATTTCATATGAACTGATTTTTTTTTTACTTCCACAAACCTATGCCATTGACAAAGTGAGATTTTGGTCCATGAAATATTTTGCCACATTGTATGTTACCCTTCATTATTTTAATTGCAGTAGATGAGCAAGTATGTCTTTTTTGAACGTTTCTTATTTATAACTGTCTGTGCTCTGAGTTTGTATTAAACAGGCTTTATAGAGTGAATGTGTATTTACAATATGTCAAATCTAAGTCATTATGGAGAAGAAAATGAGATACATAAAAAGAAAAATCAGAAGAGTAAATATAATTTCAATAAAACCAGCTAATGAAAATTATGATTAGAAAGCTGAACCAGAAGACCTAATTCTTATCTTACTGCAAACAGGGCTTGGTAAATAGAAGAGGCATACAAGTCTACTACCTGTAAATAAAAATTCTGTTCTAACTTTAAGCTGGCATAAGAAAAGCACTGCATCAATCATATAACACTTATTTTATCTTCGTATTAGTCACAGATAGACAGACAGACATAAGAAGATAACAGAACTTCTTTGCTTTACTCACCATTAGGTAGCTGGAACACCTGAATATAAAATTTATGGCAGGTCCCAAGGTGAGGTTTGGTTAACAACTGATCCATTGACATCAATACATCTCCCTGGGTCATCCGACTTACTCGATCCAGAACATGCTGCAAAACATTAATAAGATAAAGACTGCTTTTGGCTTCTTATGTTCTTTCTTCTTCATCAGATTTATATCCCACATTTCCTCCCAAAGTGATTTACATGCCAAGCACCCAAATTTTGATCATGTGACCATAGGGGCATTGCAACAGCCGTCACTTTGAGCAGAGGTTGTAATTCTCTTCATTCAGAGCCATATTAATTTTGAACAGTTGCTGAATGAACAGTCATCAGTTGAAGACTACCTGTATTATTTTCTGATTCCATTTTTCAAAATTCTCCTTCAGTATTTTTATTGGCGTAACCATTTTACAGCCTTGTATAAACGTCCTCTGCCAAAAGTCTTTAGGCATTGCTGAATTGCAAAATACTGCTGGGTCCTGACTGTGGATTAGACCATTAGCTCTAATCATCCTAAAGGTGCTTTTTCAAAAGGCAACTGGATTTTCTTGGGTTTTGGTTTTTTTTTAAACGTTTCGCTTCTCATCCAAGCTGAAGAAGTCAGTTGCGTCTTGAAAAAGCACCTCTGGTACAACTATGACCTGCATGACTGAAAATCTCCATAGACATCAGCTCTAATCATAAGCCTAAAAAAGACTAGAAATGATCCAATCCAAATGAGATATAAAATTCCAGGAAAATATAAAATTAAGCTTAGAAAGAGATTCAAAGACCCAGTGGATAGAGAACATGAAAAATTATGGGAAGAGGTTAAATTATTGTAAAAGAGGAAGTCAGAAAATATATCACAAAAAAGAAAATGAAGAACACATTAGCTATCAAACAAGGCCATAAATAACTAACATAAACAAGACAAGAGGATAGACATTTAGAGAAACTAGAGTACTTAATGGAAACTTCCAACTAAAGATGAAAAGAGATAAAGTGTATTTGAATTCAGACTGTAGACAAATAGAAAAAAACCCAACATGATAAAAGCAAGAGATCTATTTATGAAAATAAGGGATATCACAAGAATATGATTTTTGAGAGATGGGGGGGCTATATAAATTTGATATATAAACACATAAAACATTTAGCTTTGTGTCAATGTCATAAAGAACAAAGCATTAACAAAATGGCAGAATGGCAAGAAAATAGAACTGCAACAGGAACAATATGGGGTACTTTGGGGTTAATGTTTACTTATTAGTTCAATCCTTTTCTGGAACTTTTAAACACTTTTATACAAAAAAAAATTTCTGCCCAATAAATGAAAGCATTGCAATTCTTTTTATCAAAAATACCGTATACAAAAATGTATTTACATGTGCATTCACACCAAAAAAATGATTTATCTATACATTTCATTACATTTTACCATATTTAAGATGTATGCGCTTTTAATAATGTGGAAGCACTTTGAAGTACACAATCATAATATAATTTAAAATATTAGTACTTACAGGCTTAACATTAATGACCAAACTAATGCCATGTTCCAGAAGCATGTCCTGAGCAATACGGGACACAGTTTTTTCAACCAAGACTAAAGTAGGTCTGACATCCACTATTCGCTGAACATAGTTTTTTAAAAACTCCCTTTCCTAAAATGATAAAAAAGACTTTGCAGTCATACACTGAGCACTGGACAGTCAGAAAGGGTTATTAGAGTATTTCTGGAGTTCTTCAAGATTGAACTTTAAAAATCTTGTTTTTTTTTACGGGCTACTCCCAAGGGATAGGAGACATGAGGAATGTAAGTACCATCATAATTTACATATCATCTAAATTGTGCATAAAACAGATTATATAATTGAATCATAAACTAAAAAAATCAGATACATTTCTAAAATTTCAGTTCACTCATTAAAAATATTTTATATTCAAAATTCTAGGACACATTCCTTTTAAGATTGAGAAGAAATGCTTCAAAAATTGTTTCATTTTTGGTTCACAATTAAATTATTGAAAATATATTTACAGATTCTCACACATGTAATCTCAAAATTATGAGAAATATTCTTCATTTTTTCCTATCCTTTTTGAAACTGACCCAATAGTATAATATATCTGCCCCTATATAAATAGGTTTATAAAGGATAGCTTTATGTAGACTTTAAAATCAAGTGTCTGTGCGCACACTTGTGCGCACACAGTTGATATGTTAACTCTTGTCTCATTCAAACTTAACAAACCCCATAATATATTCCTGAGTTAACATGTATAAAACTGTTCTGAGAATACTTAATATAGCTCTTGAATGCTAGTAAAGGTTTCTCTGTCCAGTCGTGTCCAACTGTAGGACACAGTGCTCATCTCCATTTCTTGGCCAAAGAAACCAGAATTATCCAAAGACATTATCTATGGTCATGTGGCCAAGAGGTCTATACATCAAAGATGCATGGAACACTGTTATTGTCCCACCAAAGTGGTACCTATTAATCTACTCGTGTTTGCATGCTTTCAAACTGCTAGGTTGGAGGAGTTGGAATACTTGAACACTAGAAGAGTTAAAATCAGTATCCTTTACTGAACATTTTCTAAGCACGTGTGAAACATAAAGTGCACAGCACGTGGTTTTTCATATCAAATCTGCTATGAAGAAAAATGGTGGCAGAAGCATTTATTTCCTATAAAATTCCCAAATATAATGTGCTATAAAATATTACCGTGTATTCATAATTGTATAATAAATATTAAATATAATATTATTGCACACAGCCAAAAAGTCTCTAAAAGAGAAACCTTTAGCAATTAGCCTGAGAACAGCTAGTCAAGCACAAAGAAAATGTTACTAAAATCAACCTCAAAAATCCATAAACAAATTAATTCATTAGGCTTTGATTTAATGTTAACCTGAATAAATAGGACTATGAAAATAAAACTATTCTCACCTGGAGGACAATGGGATCTATGCATGTAAATTTTGTTTCTTCTCGGTAAAGATATTCAATGGAACACTTCAGCAGAAGGATTTTGGGGTTTTTAATATAGGAATTCATCTGGAATTAGATAAAAATTATGAAATGCATTCCTCTGCAAGGTTGTATTGCAGTGTTGGTAAAATAAGTTTGTAGCTCAGTGTCACACAGGTGAAGTTTGAAACTTCCGAAATAGAAAAATGTGGGATAGACAGCATCACCACCAGATGGATTCACAACTGGCTGACCAACCACATTCAACATGTAGTCTTTAATGGAATTACATCTACATGGAAGGAAGCATGCAGTGGGGTATTCCAAGGCTCTCTCTTAGGACTAGTACTCTTCAACATTTTCATAAACAATTTGGATGAAGGCATAGAAGGTGAATTCATTGAATTTGCAGACACTTTTGTTGCCCAAAAAGCCAATGCAGTTCTAAGCTGCATCCACAGAAAAATAGTATCAAGGTCAAGTGAAGTGTTAGTACCGCTAAAAGAACTGCATCCATTACTGGTCACAATACCAAAAAAAAAATGTTGAGACTCTAGAAAGAGTGCATAGAAAAGCAACAGAAATGATACTGGGACTAGAAGCTAAAACATATAATGAATGACTGCAAGAACTGTGTAAATCTAATCTAATGAAGAGAAAGACTAGGTGCGACATTATAGCAGTCTTCCAATATTTAAGACATAGTCACAAAGAAGTGGAGGTCAACCTATTCTTCAAAGTACCTAAGGGCAAGACAAAACATAACATGGAAACTCATGAAGGAGAGATGCAATCTAGAACTAAGGAGAAATTTCCTGACAGTGAGAACAATTAATCAGTGGAATGGCTTCCCTCAGGAAATGCTAGGTGTTCCATCACTGGAGGTTTTTAAGAACAGATTGGACAGCCATTTGTCCGGAATAATATAGGGGTCTCCTGTTTAAGAAGGGGGTTGAACTAGAAGACCTCCAAGGTCCCTTCCTTCTCTGTTACTCTGTTACTTCTGCTATTCTTACAAATGTTGGCTCCCCTTCATCATAGATAACTTCTCTCTACAGAGATTCTGCAAGCACATCATAATCCATTGAAAGTAAATTTCTCAAGATCTTCCACCAAAACAGTAATTGATCCCTATCAGTCTAGAAAAGGTTATAAAATTTAAGTCCAGCGCTCAGTCACATCCACAAAGTCACAGTTTATACAACAATACTGAATCTTCCCAGAAGGAGCCATCCTGTCATAATCAATCTGAGAGAGCAGCATAAAGTCTTCCAGGAAGTCATAAAGAAGCCCGGAACAAAATCCAGATATCTGCAGTGATATATTTTGCTGTGATTAGAGTTCATGATTTCACTGACAACAAAGCACAGGATAATCACAACTCATTAAAAGGAAAATTGATGTTTATCACAAATACATCAAAAAGCATCTCTGTGATTCTTCAGACATACGGATAAATATTCTGTAGAAAAAAAATGGCTGTCATATAAGGCAGAAATCAAATGCTGCATTCCACTATCCCAACTGCCAAGCATAGAGATGACGGTTGCATTGTTTAGAGATGCCATTGCTGCTTCAGGCTCTAGATCAGGGGTCTCCAACCTTGATCCCTTTAAGACTTGTGGACTTCAACTCCCAGAGTCCCTCAGCCAGCAAAGCTGGCTGAGGAACATTGGGAGTTGAAGTCCACAAGTCTTAAAGGGACCAAGGTTGGAGACCCCTGCTCTAGATGACATTTCATCATATCCAAAAATTCAAGGGAAAAGGGTTGAGGGATACTTTTTTACAGAACTATGGTGAAGTGTAATAACATCAAAAGAAAAAGATGCTGTGTCATTAAGAATTGCATAGAACATTTATAATGTAACTGTTCTATCCCCCCACTCCCCATTACATACAAATGGTTCCCAAATACCTTTTTATGTGCTATATTCTTGGTGCATACAAAGCCATTCACCACTACAGAGTCAAATTTTTTTCCACCTGGAATCTGCAAAATTATAATAAAGCATTATGTTACGTTTGTAGTTTCTAATTTCCAACTTAAATTAGGAAACAAACTAGCCCTAATTTTCCTACCCATACTGGCTGGTGAAAATGGGAGTTGTGGGTGACAAGCTTCCTTAGCAATGAAGCCACAGTCAACACAATTATGTTGACAGTTGGGAGAAGAGAAAAAAAAATCCTTTTTACAATAAGGTTACATACAAAAAATGGCACATTAAAAATTATGTCAGAGTAAAATACAGATTTAAGGTAGGATGAATATGATCCATTTCTCAAATACAGTTAATTAACTAGCCAGCCTGATGCTTTACCCTGTTTTACATGACTAGACAGTGAAAAATAGAAAGGTAGGCAAATCCCTGGTAGTAGGAGTATAGTTGGATTAATGTGTCACAAATCGGGCAGGACCAGTAATATTAAGAAAGGACATCTTTCAAAGTAGGTCCCCCTTCTTTTCTACTTTCTCAGTTCTAAACACAACACAGAGACTCACTTTTTTGATGTGGACGAACTGGCGAATGTCCATGTCATCATCTTTGTTCTTGACATCAGGTCGAACGGTCTGAACCACCTGGCAGACCACTGGCACAATTATATCACGCCAAGAGAGAGACAATGCTTCGTTGTATAGCAGCTGTTGAAGCAGAGCCATCATGTGGTTATGATTAGCAGAGCTGCAGATAAACATGATAAAGGTTCAAGAGAGAAGAGAGCTACAGTCATTATAGATATTGGGGCAGATTCACCAATGGTGAACTTCAGATGTCAATTGCAAATCCTCAAAATTTGCAAAATCTTTGGGGAAAAAATAAGTATGTAGCTTCAGGATAAATACTTCCAAATATGAAAACAAGTGCTTAAGAGTCTGTGACTTGATTAGATATTAACATCTGGTATATAGGCCATTTATCTGAAAACCTCTTTGTATTTCTGGCTAAGAGTAAAAAAAAAATTAAAAAAGGAATTACAAGTTCTTGGTGAGACATTTACTGTAGGTAAGCAACAAAGAGGTTTATTTCCATGGAAATAATCCATACCTCTTTCAATACCCAAGCAGCAAGTTCTCTGCCTTGTACTGATGTCAAAGTTCAGATGATATGTTTAGTACAGGTAGTCCTCATAATACTTTGTAATGAAGCATCTCACTTAACAACCCCAACATCCTACATTCCCCAATGAATCATTAAGTGAACATGCAGATCGTTATGCAGAGCATGTGGTATATCAGGAGTGGGGGAAGCCCTTCGAGGCAGGGGTGAAATGCTACCGGATTGGACTGGATCGGGTGAGTAGGTAGCAAAGGCTGGTCTTCCGGGTGCAATTCAAGGTGTTGGTCACCACCTTTAAGGCGCTCCATGGCTTAGGACTGGGGTATTTACGGGACCGCCTGCTGCCACCGTTTGCCTCCCATCGACCTGTGCGCTCCCATAGGGAGGGCCTCTTCAGGGTGCCGTCAGCCAAACAATGTCGGCTGGCGACCCCCAGGGTGAGAGCCTTCTCTGTGGGGGCACCTACCCTCTGGAATGAGCTTCCCCCAGGACTTCGATAGCTCCCTGACCTCCGGACCTTCCGCCGCGAGCTGAAGACGTACTTATTCTTCCGTGCAGGACTGGCATAAAATTAAAAACTATTAGTAATTTTAATGGGGTTTTTTTATGGTTTTAATGTGTATTTTAATTAATGGGCCAAATTGAATAGGTTTTTTAAAATCGGTTTTTAGCTGTATATTGTATGTTTTTTATTGTGTTTTTTACCTGGCTGTAAACCGCCCTGAGTCCTTCGGGAGAAGGGCGGTATAGAAATTAAATTATTCATTCATTATTCATTCATTCATTCATTATTCATTCATTCACCGAGCCGGGAGCAATGTCTGGCTGACGACGCCCCCGAACTGATCCATTGCCCGTAGTCCTGCCATGCTTGCCTGCCTTCCACGCTGCCTTCCTGGTGGTGGCCAACTTGAGAAGGCAGGCAAGCTGAAGCCCATGTGGAAGGCAGGCAAGCTGAAGCCCATGTGGAAGGCAGGCAAGCAAGGCAGGGCTTCGGAGAGAAAAATGCTGGAATAAATACATCAATTCCCGAGGCACAAGCCACACTGCCCCGCCCACCCCACCACTTTGCCACTCCATCTCTTCCTCCTCGCCAGCTAATCTCCCCACAAACTTGGCTGACACTTCCACACCTCTGAGCACTTCTTTTCCTCCCCCCCTCCCCCTCCCCACACTCACTCAGCATCTGGTTCTGCAGTAAGGCAGCCATGGGAATCGCCAACCCATCGGCAGGCACCGGGGGGGGGGCGGAAAGTTGCACTTACAAGAAGGGGTGGTGGTCCCCTCTTCTTTATGGGGCTTGACTTTGCCAGAGCTTCTCTGCTCACTCTTAACACCGCCGATTCCGCTGCTGCTGGGAGACTGGCTGGACGCAGCCAAATGAGGCTTGCGCATTCCTGCCACAATTAATAGAAAGTGCCTAGGATCCAGGCTACGGTCAGGATCGCAATGGCATTAGCCTGGATCCACCTCATTGCGGGACCTCCGGGCTGCCTGGGAGCTCCAAGTCAGCTGAAAAAAGCTTCAGTTCTTGGGGAGAATAGAAAAGAGAGCAAGAGAGTGATGGGGAAACGCCAACACCCAATTCTCTCTCCCTCTCTCTCTTCTTTGGCTGGCTCAAGCAGTCACAGCTGTTTGTTGGTGCTCTTGTCTCCCGGCTTAGTCCCGCAGAGCAAAAAGAGAGTGAGAGAGACCAAGGAAGACCGAGATATCAAGGGCTGCGGGGGAAGGAGATAGCAGCTTAATCCCTTCCCCGAAGCCCTGCCATCCTTGTCTGAAAATCGGGTGTCGCCGTTTCCCCATCGCTCTCTTGCTCTCTCGCTCTCTTTTCTCATCCGACCGTAGCCTGGATCCTAGGCACTTTCTACTACTTGTGGCAGGACAGCAAGCCTCATTCAGCTGCATTCAGCCGGTCTCCCAGCAGCAGCAGCGTTGGCAGTGTTAAAAGTGGGCAGAGAAGCAACCAGCGAGTGATAGCATGCAGGGCTAACAAGTGGAGGCAGGGTGAGGCTTCCCAGGTGGCTGGAATGTGGGGCAGTTGGTTCCATTGGCTGCCATCCCCGCCAAAATGACAGCCCCAGCGCAGTGGGGCTGACAAGAGAGAGAGAGAAGAAAGGAAGGAAGGAAAAAAGGGAGAGAGAAGAAGAAGAAAGAAAGAAAGAGAAAGGAAGGAAGGGAGAGAGAAAGAGAAGAAAGAGTGACGTGAGTGATGTCATGTTGGCCCCACCCACCCAGTCACATGCCTACCAAGCCACACCCACAGAACCGGTGGCCAAAAAAAATAGATTTCACCTCTGCTTGGAGGCCTAGTATAGACCCAGGCCCACCTGCAATGGTCCTCCCAAGACCTCTCCTATCCCATCTGTGCTGTTTCCTGCCCCTTGGATCTCTACAGGTCTTTTCCCACTCTTATCAGGTCCCCCAGGCTTTAGACCTGACTCCCATCCCTTCAGGCCATACACCCTTCTCCTGCCTTTTGAAGAGCTCTGAAGCCTTCCAGAATGCTAGAATAGATCGCTTCACTGCAAGGCTGCATAGTACAATTCTAGAAACAGACATTCTACAGAGGAATTATTGAGTCTGTCATTTGCACCTCTATAACTGTCTGGTTCAGTTCTGCAACCCAACAAGAAAAACACAGACTTCAGAGGATAATTAGAACTGCAGAAAAAATAATTGCTACCAACTTGCCTTCCATTGAGGACCTGTATACTGCACGAATCAAGAAGAGGGCCGTGAAAATATTTGCAGATCCCTCGCATCCTGGACATAAACTGTTTCAACTCCTACCCTCAAAACGACGCTATAGAGCACTGCACACCAGAAAAACTAGACACAAGAACAGTTTTTTCCCGAAGGCCATCACTCTGCTAAACAAATAATCCCCTCAACACTGTCAGACTATTTACTGAATCTGCACTACTATTAATCGTTTCATAGTTCCCATCACCAATCTCTTTCCACTTATGACTGTATGCCTATAACTTGTTGCTGGCAATCCTTATGATTTACATTGATATATTGATCATCAATTGTGTTGTAAATGTTGTACCTTGATGAACGTATCTTTTCTTTTATGTACACTGAGAGCATATGCACCAAGAAAAATTCCTTGTTTGTCCAATCACACTTGGCCAATAAAAAAAAAAAAAATTTGTCCCGCCCACAAAATGGCAGCTGTGTGGCCCAGAAAAAAAGTGCTCCATTTCATTCCCTTAATGAGATCTGTACAGGATTGCAGAAGGTTCTGAGTACTGCATTTTGCTTTAATGCGGTTTGCACACTACTGCAGAAATCTTCTGCAGTAAAGCAAAATCCTCCTTCCCCAACATGAAGCCAGGAAATCTTCAAAAGGTAAATGTGATGGGTGATGGACGTATGTTGAGCAGGCACAAGTGCTGTGGCATCCCGGTGGAGTGGGGTGGAGAGACAGAGGTGGAGGCACTGCAGTTTACCTGTGGTCTGTGATAAGAATGAATGATTGCAGCAGCACTGTAGCCATCATGACTTTGAAATGGGGCTGTATATAGGTTTTGGTGGTCTTTTGTAAGTTTGAACAGCCGTTAAATGACCAGTCCTATCTTAAGGACTATCTGTACTATTTTTTTTGGGAGGACTGAAAGTTGAGTCAGGGCAGAAAGTCAACTAAAGTCTACATTTTCTCATTCTTAGCAAAACAATCCATTTCATTATTTACCACTTTTCTCTTTCTGTAAGATCTTAATGAGAAACATTTTTAGTCTGACATAGAAAAGTTTTTAATATATGAAACAAAATTTAGAAAATGTATTTAGTATTAAACACTTTTCAACCCTTATACACTACAGAAATTAAGAACAGACTTCCTGTTTTCTACTTCTCATATAATATATAATAATTTTCTGTAAACCGGTGCCACTAGGGGGCCATAGTCACTATGCTCAAAAGTTCTCCAGGTTTCACTCATTTTCATTCAACTTACAGCAACCTCTCCATGGCTTGTTTTTCCCCATTCTCCTCCCTCAGCAGATCCAGATTGCTGTGATGCCAGCCTAGGGGTGTGAAGAAAATCTCTTTGGATTTTTCTTCAACCCTCCGGTTAAAAAGTGATTCTAAAAAACAAACAAAAATAGAGTTGGAATTGCATATTTGCATATTAATTTGTGCACTAAATACAGATTACCAGTTTATTGTCAGGGTTCCGACCAATGCCCTAATAAAATCAAAACTTGTATAGTTTTGCACAGATCTACATCCTGCAGCCAAAGTAAAGTTATGGGGGAGCATTATTGGAAAAATTGCTGTATTCTGCAGTCAGACAAAGACTAAAGAAGACTTCTCCCACAAGTCCTAGATATGGGGAAAGATTGCATTGAATGTATTGCTTCTCCTCATGGAAAGTTACTATGACATATTTGATATTATCATAGGTGCTCAGCTCCATCTTGATTACATTTTATATTTTTTTACTATATTTTATTATATTTTGTGATAACTCATCTTTTTTAAAGTCTTGAGGCATTAATAGCCATGAGCTATTGCAAAATCAACTCTAGAAATGGGAAATCAAAATAAGTTTTCAGAAATGTGAAAAATAAACTTTAAAATCAACTTTTAAAAGCATCTAAATTTTAACAAGAAAAATTTAAATTATCTAATATAATTATTTCAGACTGAAAATGAGTTATTCTGATTCTACAATCTTGGATTTATAGATAGACGCTCAATTTTCATTTGTGAACTCATTTATTGAAAAACAGATGAATATTATGAGGTCAATATTTAATTATTTATTTAAATTAGACTGAATGAAATCTTGTATAGGTTTTGTGTGCTTTTCTCTCTTTCTGTTTTATATATAAGAAAGTAAAATAAAAGAATAAATCCCAAAACTGTTCCAATATATTAAACCTTTTTTAGAAAAATGTTTCTTTTTAAAACTTTAAAAAGCCCTATTATGATTGTAAAGACTTGAGGCAGATCAGTATTTTCTGCTTTTAAGATATTTTTGCTATTTTCATAGTCTATACATATACTATATTATTCTATAATATCTATAATATTCTATAATATACTAAATTTAATTCATATGGAAAAATTTCTTAAAAGCTAACAGTGCTTTTTTATTTGTTCAACTAGCATGTGATGAAACCTAGAAATAGCTATAAAGTTTGTTGAATTATTTAAGCAAAATAAACATACTTAATGTGTTAAAACTTTAGTTAAAACTGAACTTTTAAGCTTCAAGCTTAAAAGAAAACTAGTTAAATTAAAAGACAAATGCCAGAAGCCAGAAGAAAAGGCAGGGCTTTTTTTTAAGTACCGAAAGACTTCCGCAGTTAAGACTGACTTTACTCCAATTGTATACATTCACATCACTTAGAGGAAGAATAATTTGACATTCACCCAATGTTATATGATCCCATTTTCTGTAGGGGGGGCGGCATCCCTTTCACATTCAACTTACCTTTGATGAAAGCATCACTTATTGAGATCATTTGTTGTCCTCCATTGTCAGCAATCATATACTCTGAATGAAGACAGAAAATAGAGAGATGGGAGGAGAAAAAGACAGGTTATGCTTGTATGCTTTTATATGACATATACACCCATTCATTCCAAGAAGTTAATAAGAAACATGAGTCATGTATTTAGTTACTGAAGGCCTGTCCTGAGAAAACCTGTCTCATTCTTTTCTCCTTCACTGTGTCAACATAAATACTAAATTATCGTCCAATCGAACCAGTATGATATGAAAAAGATGCTGAATAAATATCTTTTCCAGTGGGGCTTAATTAACTTCTTATATGGCAAGTATTTAAACAAGACAAGGAGTGGTCTTATCTTTTTTTAAGTGGTTTATTGGTTGCCACATCTAAGACAAGAGATGTGTTAAACATTCCTCATAACCCTTCCCTACTTCCCCTGACAACAACTCAGCTACTCAACTTTGTCCTCAGTTAATGGCTGGGGGGAAAACAATACATCTTTGGATTTGACATTCTACAGAGGAGAATTTATTCCACGAGAGAACTGGGACAGCAAATTTGTATTCTTGCTTTGTCCCCACAAGCTCTTTGTCATAGGACAAATACTGCCAGGAGCATGATTAAAAGAAATAATGCCTCTCCTACACAAGTTGCTACACTGATATTTCAAAGAACAAAGAGGGCAGCTTTAAGGCAGAGCTCATTGCCTCCCTTCATTACTTCAGCCTGCCATTTAGTTCTTCTTTCTTTGCTCACCATAACTAAGATCTGATGTTACTTTTGCACACCACATACGCATACATTCAGTATAAAATAGGACACACTGCTACAAAAAGACAGATTAAATCTTATTTTAAGCCCTTGTCTTGTTCTATATTGGGGGGGGGGATTTGTTGTCCTCTGCTCCTTCTCTGGAATTGGATTTTGCTGAACCCCAAGTACACTTAAGAGAGTTTATGAGACAGTGAGCCATAGCAAAAGGTCCCCAACACCATTATTAAGATTCTAGAAGTAAAGGCAGTAGCAACACAATTCAAACACAATTCCCTTTACGCTATATTGAGTTATCCTGAATACTTAGGGTGAAGTTTGACACAGCCTATGCAAACTACACTTTGAAAAGTGAGGAAGTGTTGATTTCCCAAGCCACCTAAAACTAGATATGTAGTCCACAACATAATTTCTGAGACAATGAACTGATTGCCAAAGAATTTAAAATATAATCATGCCTGTTTGTAGTTGTTGTAGCTTTTGAACCATGCTATGTAAACCCAGATGACTATCGAAGCATGGTTTAATGCTACAAAGCATGGTTTAAGAAGCAATATTTTAGTTAGAAGTCTGAACCAGTCAATATAATCATAATCCCAAATTACTCACATAAATATTCTGCCAAAAATCTTCCCTTAAGAGAATGAGCCTTTACATCCTGTTGTTTTCAGGAGAGATAGGCAATCTTTTTCAGTTATAAATACATTTGAAGTGCTGAGTTATGTCACAGATGCTCTCAAACATAACTGCTATGGTAGCTTGCCTAGTAACAAAATGGCTGCCATGTTGTGTACGGCTAATTGTAAGTTATTAGCGCATGGGATTGATGCCACTCTCTTTTATCCTCCCAAGGTACTCTCTGCCATACCACTTGGTTTTGCTTTATTTCTGAATGACTGGTTTATTTCCAAATATTCATTCATTTGATTTACTGCTCAATGAATATCACAACTTTCTGCCAAGCAACTAACAGTGTGGGAGAGAAATAGCTTTATATTAGTTTCAAAGAAATTTATTTCCTAAAGAAGCAGCTACAAATGGCTGGATATTTAAGAGATGCCATGCGTAACAGCTCAACATTCTACACAGCCAGGATAATTCAACTGCTTGCATATTATTATCACTGTATATATTACTTTGAAATATAAAGGGAACTTCTATTTCTTATACGCACTTCCTATTCCCCCCCCCTCAAATTTGCATACCCCACATCAGGAATTATTCCTTGCTTCAAAAAAGTAATTGCTGGATCAAAATAAGTATGTTCCAAAATAGCACTCTTCCAAAATATTAATAGTTCTTACTAAAATAGAAAGTGGTAATCAATAGCAGCTAAATCTTCATATATGCCTTCCATGATTTTTTTTTTGGAGTACCTATTTTTATATTTTTAGGAAAGATGACTGATACCTTCTCACTGAGTAATGAAACAATACTATAGACTAAACCTAATACTATGCTGTGGTGAAAAAATGATTTAAAGCAGCTTTTGGATCCAAGTATGTGAAAACCAACTGGGTGATCTTAGGCCAGTCATTCTCTCTCAGCCCAATTCACCTCACAGGGCTCTTGCTGTGGGAAAAATAGGAGGAAGAAAGTGTGTTGGATATGTTCGCTGCCTTGAGATGTTTATAAAAATAATAAAAGTCAGATATAAACAAAATAAATAAAATAATAAATACTTGGAGTCACAGTGATAGAAGCATAATTTTAATGTCCTAATCTGCATAAAATTCAAGGGCTTGAACAAAGTACCAGGCAGAGATTTGCTGGTATCATAAATGACTGAGTTACATTTCTGTAACATTTCCCACTGAGATGCCAAGATTTTTCTGCTTGGAAGCAAAATTCTTTTCCCTTCCAATGAAAACCAAGAAATATTTTCAAAAGCATTTGGTATATTAGTATCATGCAATAATATTAGAAAAATGAGAATCATTCACAGGAACAGATATTATTAGTATTAATTTTAGTGAAGTGTTATTCCATGCATGAAGCAGCAGAATCAAATACTGAATTACAATATCTAAGGTTATTTGTTAGCTTTTGTCATTAGCATGGTCACAGGAAAATTTACCTTTTTAATTTTATTTTCTTTAGGAGAACAGAATCCTCTATTGATTTTTGTGAAGCAAAGTTGTCAAAAGAAAAGATTAGACAAAAAGCTCATCCTTATCTGGAATTTTTTTTTATCATTTTGTAATTCTCCCAGAGTCCCTCCAGCAGTGAGATGGGCAGCATATAAATTTAACTAATAACAGAGTTGGAAGGGACCTTGGAGGTCGTCTAGTCCACCCCCTGCACAAGCAGGAGATCCAATTGCCATTCCAGACATGCGGCTGTCCAGTCTCTTCTTAAAAACCTCCAGTGATGGAGTGCCCACTACTTGTGAAGGCAAGCTGTTCCACTGGTTAACTGTTGTCACTGTCAGGAAATTTCTTAGTTCTAGGTTGCTTCTCTCCTTGATTAATATTCATTCATTTGATTTACTGCTCAATGAATATCACAACTTTCTGCCAAGCAACTAACAGTGTGGGAGAGAAATAGCTTTATATTAGTTTCAAAGAAATTTATTTCCTAAAGAAGCAGCTACAAATGGCTGGATATTTAAGAGATGCCATGCGTAACAGCTCAACATTCTACACAGCCAGGATAATTCAACTGCTTGCATATTATTATCACTGTATATATTACTTTGAAATATAAAGGGAACTTCTATTTCTTATACGCACTTCCTATTCCCCCCCCTCAAATTTGCATACCCCACATCAGGAATTATTCCTTGCTTCAAAAAAGTAATTGCTGGATCAAAATAAGTATGTTCCAAAATAGCACTCTTCCAAAATATTAATAGTTCTTACTAAAATAGAAAGTGGTAATCAATAGCAGCTAAATCTTCATATATGCCTTCCATGATTTTTTTTTTGAGTACCTATTTTTATATTTTTAGGAAAGATGACTGATACCTTCTCACTGAGTAATGAAACAATACTATAGACTAAACCTAATACTATGCTGTGGTGAAAAAATGATTTAAAGCAGCTTTTGGATCCAAGTATGTGAAAACCAACTGGGTGATCTTAGGCCAGTCATTCTCTCTCAGCCCAATTCACCTCACAGGGCTCTTGCTGTGGGAAAAATAGGAGGAAGAAAGTGTGTTGGATATGTTCGCTGCCTTGAGATGTTTATAAAAATAATAAAAGTCAGATATAAACAAAATAAATAAATAATAAATACTTGGAGTCACAGTGATAGAAGCATAATTTTAATGTCCTAATCTGCATAAAATTCAAGGGCTTGAACAAAGTACCAGGCAGAGATTTGCTGGTATCATAAATGACTGAGTTACATTTCTGTAACATTTCCCACTGAGATGCCAAGATTTTTCTGCTTGGAAGCAAAATTCTTTTCCCTTCCAATGAAAACCAAGAAATATTTTCAAAAGCATTTGGTATATTAGTATCATGCAATAATATTAGAAAAATGAGAATCATTCACAGGAACAGATATTATTAGTATTAATTTTAGTGAAGTGTTATTCCATGCATGAAGCAGCAGAATCAAATACTGAATTACAATATCTAAGGTTATTTGTTAGCTTTTGTCATTAGCATGGTCACAGGAAAATTTACCTTTTTAATTTTATTTTCTTTAGGAGAACAGAATCCTCTATTGATTTTTGTGAAGCAAAGTTGTCAAAAGAAAAGATTAGACAAAAAGCTCATCCTTATCTGGAATTTTTTTTTATCATTTTGTAATTCTCCCAGAGTCCCTCCAGCAGTGAGATGGGCAGCATATAAATTTAACTGAATAACAGAGTTGGAAGGGACCTTGGAGGTCGTCTAGTCCAACCCCCTGCACAAGCAGGAGATCCAATTGCCATTCCAGACATGCGGCTGTCCAGTCTCTTCTTAAAAACCTCCAGTGATGGAGTGCCCACTACTTGTGAAGGCAAGCTGTTCCACTGGTTAACTGTTGTCACTGTCAGGAAATTTCTTAGTTCTAGGTTGCTTCTCTCCTTGATTAATTTCCATCCATTTGCTTCTTGTCCTGCCTTCTGGTGCTTTGGAGAATAGGTTGGCCGCATCTTCTTAGATATTGGAACCTCTAAGTCCTTCTTTTCACTAAACTAGACATACATAATTCCTGCAACCATTCTTCATGTGTTTTAGCCTCCAGCCCCCTAATGATCTTTGTTGCTCTTTTCTGCACTCTTTCCAGAGCCTTTACATCTTTTTTTATAATATGGTGAACAAAACTGGATGCAGTATTCTAAATATGGTCTTACAAAGGCTTTATAAAGCAGTACTAATACTTCACGTGATCTTGATTTTATCCCTGTTAATGCAACCTAGGATTGTGTTGGCTTTTTTGGCTGCTGCCACACACTGCTGGCTCATATTTAAGTGATTGTCCACTAAGGCTCCAAGATCCCTCTCACAGTTACTGCTATTAAACAGGTTTCACCTAATTTGTACCTATACGTTTGATTTTTACTGCCTAAGTATAATATTTTACTTTTCTCTACATTGAATTTCATTTTGTTCATTTTGTTTAGTGTTCAAGTTTGTTGAGATCCATCTGGATCTTGAACCTATCCTCTGGATAAATTTAATAAATAATTTATTTATTTAATGTTTAAATAAATAAATAAATTTAATAAATAAACAAACATTACTATTAGAACTTAAAGGGGAGATCCTGCCTTCATTCTGATAAGTAAAAGAAAATCAGAGTTTAAAATGCTTTATGCTTGCAACATGCAAGATGCCTGAATTAAGCCACTCAATAGCTGGACAATACATATGATAATAACTTCTCGGTTCTTTTAAGAAAGTACCCAAAAGCATTTTGTCAGAGACAGAAAGAAGAAAAGGAAATTCAGGTTCCTACATTGGTCTGAACAAACTCTCTAAAATATTCCATTTAAGACTATAATTTTATGAGACAATCCAAATTTAGTGTTTTCTATCTCAGTACTCTACCCAAAATAGGACTGGCATAGCTGTATCTAGGAAGATCTGTGTTTATATCTGCAGTCTTCACAGTTGATGTTCATCAAAACTCTTATGCTCCATGGAGAAAAGGCATCTGTCAGAGGAGTTATGCAAGAACTCATCAATAGTATAGGCAACACTTGTTGTTTGTGAAAATGAAAAAGAGTGAGGAAGTTCCTAACTGTGAAAAGATTACAGGATTATTTGGGGCATATCTGAACTGAGGCATCAGCCTTGCTTTCTCTTATGGGCGACTCCAAGTGGCAGCTACCTCCTACCTTTCTGGTCAGCAGGATGAGGGGGCACATGTGGGTATTTGGAGTGCTTCTTGATATGGAAGTTCACGTTGTCCAGCTCCACATTCAGGCTGATGGAAGCAGCTGAGTCGCTGTCCATGGCAGACTGGAAGCTGCTGACTGAGGTACGCTTGCTAGGGCTGGCAGAATCTTTTGGATTTCAGTGAGGAGAAGAAAAATACAGGGAGGAGAGGGTAGGTGCAAATAACAGGTTTCAGGAGGATATCAAGGAGAGGAGAGACATAATTACACGAAATTGACTGCTGGAGAAAGCAAGAAAGACAGTACTTTCATCCACTTGTATTTCATGGCTTTTCTAAAATTCTGATGGTCTTTAAGAACCATTTACTTTATCAGACCATCGTGCTACAGAGATACACTGCAAACACCTTATGCATATTGAAAGCCTGAAAACAAAACTAAAACAGTCTAGCTGACTGCACAGAAAATGCTGCATTTGTTTAAGCAATCTTCTCAGTCTGGTATCCTCCAGATCAATTGGATTACAAATCCCATTCTTCCTAATGGGAGTTGCAATACTAAGAATTAGACACATGAGTTGGAGGCAACCGACATAATAGGATTAAAGGGGGGGGGAAGCATTTGCTTCTACAGTAGAGCAGGCAGAAAGCAGCGGCAATGGGACTAGCAGCTAAAATGGAATCCTCAAATGACAGCCACAGAGACTCACTAGTCAGGTTGTCATCTCCTTCTTCTGCAATTTGCTCTGTGTCACTGTCATCAAACTTGATGTCTTTGAACCATGATGGCTCAGAATGGCCCTCCACGGAGTTGACAGAATCGCTGTCTGGAGAAGGAGTTTCAGAAAATTCGGTGCTCTATAAAATTAAGGAAGGAAGAAATACTAGAACATGAATGATACAGAATGGAGATATGAGATTAACACAATCAGATTAATAGAACATTTGCAGAGGAAATAAAAAAATGAGTAAAATGAGTGAGTGTATCTTTTCAAATATATTTTAAGTAACAACATTTTGCTGACAAAATCAGAACTCACAAGTAAAACAATGAGAAACAAAAAAAATAACTAGTTGTTTTTCTCTACATGCAAATAAAGTTAGGAAGCAATGTTGAGTAAGGTGTAACAGCATTCTGATCTACAAATAGGAAGTTTATTTTTGGCATAGGGAATTATAACTTGTCAAATTTTTGTTCTTCTCAAAATTCTCTTGCTCTTAAGAGTTCTTCCCTGCTATTCTAAATGGGGAGAAAATCTGTTCCCATGCTAATAAATCCCACAGGAAATTCAAATGATCACAAATGCGTGGGAATTCTAGCCCTGAAAATGAGAATGTTACCAACCACACAATGGACAGCCCAAGGAATTTTTGTTTTTGAAGTATACATGCTTTCAGACACATCCGTATGTGATATTAACATTTGTTAGAGTTCCTAGTTTTTCCACTTCATTCCATGACACGCTTGTTTAACTTGCTATCCTCTTTCACAGGCATAAAGATATTAATGAAAGTCAGTAACTCGCTCCCCTACTCAGTCACATATTATTCTTTAGAAATATAGCTCTACTAATTATTGGTCACATCATAATATTACAGAAAAGTTATTCTATTTATTCGTAACACAATTTAGATAACGGCTTTGGAAATATTGGGATCAAGCCAAGGTAATTATGCTGAAACTCAATTTTTGCTTCAAGGTTAGTATACTTTGCGACCCAGGACAGATACATACGCACTAATTGAGCAATTTTCTAGCTAACCAAACAAAAATGACATTAATCTGTTGCATCTCAAAGGCCAATTTTGACCTCATCACAGATGAATTCTACAAATGCAAGTCTGAAGCAAGCATTATTGTAGACAGAACAGAAGGAATTTCTAGGAACAAACATTAAGCAATGTTTATGATAAGCAATAATCCTGATATAAACTGGAAATGTGAATTTATCCTTATTTTTCTCCAAATATGCATGTAGTTAAAAAAGCTTTATGATTTTTTTCCCCTACTCCTGAAGCAATTTTATTTTATTTATCTCAAAAGATAGACAAGAAATAGATACATTTGAATTTTGAAGTTTTGAATTACTTCTTTACAACTGTAGGCAGTCATTAAATACAGTCTGGCAAAAATGTTTACTGAGCAAATAAATCTATCATCAGCCTGCCTCCTGTATATGATAGGAAATCTAAACTAGATTTGTACAACTCATAGAGGGAAAGGGCTGCATTGATAAATTAAAACTAATGATAGGCCACAAGGGAATAGGTGGCATACCGATTAGCTGTTCAGCAGCTGGCAGATGGAGCAGGTAGCATTGATGAGGCCTGGAGGTGTTGGAGGTGCTTGGTAACAAGTCTTTCAAATTGGTGGCAGATCCCTTTTAGTGACAGCATTGTTAGGTGGGAGTAGAGTTAATTTATGTCTATGGAGATTCTCAGTCATCCAGGTCATGGTTGTCCCAAAGGTGCTTTTTCAAGAGGCAACTGGACTTTCTGGTTTTCCTTTTAAGATGCTTCACTTCTCATCCTAGAAGCTTCTTCAACTCTGATTGGATGGTGGGGAATGGAAGGATTTGTACTTCTTGCAGACAGCTGGATATTTGCATTCTTTTAGCGAATCATTAAGGTTACCTGGAAATTTATCTGTGACATCAGGGTCACCTGAGTGGTGCAAATGGATGTGGAGCCTTCTTGGAACTGTTGAAAGGACTGTGTTGTAGATTGGAGATAGAGGTTATCTCCTTCCCCCTCTGTTGAGAGTGGGCTGTTCAATTTTGACATAGATGGCCTCTTTGACCCCTCTTTCAAACCAGCAGTCTTCTCTGTCCAAAATGTGGACTTTGCTGTCTTCAAACGAGTGGCCTGTGTCTTTTAAATGCCGACGGACTGCTGAATCTAGTCCTGATGTGTTTGTTCTCCTATGTTGTGCCATGCGCTTATGAAGTGGCTATTTTGTTTCCCCAATGTACAGAACTGCACATGGCTTGCTGCATTGTACTGCATATACCACATTGCTCAGTTTATGTCTGGGTGATTTATCTTTGGGGTGGACGAGCTTCTGCCTTAGTGTATTCTTGCGTTTGAAGTGCGCACGTATGTTATGTTGGCTGAAGCTGTCTGCAAGGAGTATAAATCCTTCCATTCCCCACCATCCATTCAGAGCTGAAGAAGCTTCTTGGATGAGAAGCAAAATGTCTTCAAAGAAAAACCAGAAAGTCCAGTTGCCTCTTGAAAAAGCATCTTTGGGATAGAGTTAATTTAGTTTCAAAAAAGTCAACAAGTCACACAAGGTTGCTTTGCACGCTGGCTGATCTAAACAGTTACATGTTTAATACCTATATTCACAACCTCTGGATTTTTTTTTTAAAAAAGTCTTGATTTATTTTTTAAAAAATATCTGTACTTTAATTTTTCTTCTGAAGTTCTTGGAAAAACCTTCAATGAAGGTTCCATAAATTTCTAACTTTATTTCTTGACCTTAGGTAAATAAATTCACTGGTATATATATTTATTTTATATGCCACACATCTCACTTCGAAAAGTTGCTCTGGGCAGAAATTATCTATATTTTTCTTATTTTCCTTATTTAATTATTAGAAATTAAAATTGCTTTCATACACTTTTTCAAAAGAACAAATGGACACAATTTCTGAATAGTTATTAAGTGAAATGCAAAGGTCATCATGAAACTACAAAACTTGCTATTCTGAAATTTCTGGCTCAGAAGATTCCAAAGCCACAAGACAATGATACAGAGTTTTTCTCCACGCTACCCAATCCACACCTAACTTTTCACAAAAGAAATCCATACCTGTAATGGTCTGTAGAGTGCATACTCATCTCTAAAGATTTGATCATGGTGACTGACACAATCCAGCCAACGCCCATCTACTAAAGCCTGTCCTATTGCAATTGCTTGAGCTCTGGAAATAAGACCATTTAAAACCCCATGTTAATGAATAAATGAGTTTTTAGTTTACTGTAGAGATGTGTTCTGACAGTGCTCAAAAGTAAATAATACGTATAGAAGGTATAAGATTAAGATGGTTTAAAAAGTGGGCTTCAGAAACCTTTTTTCAACCAAAGGACAGCCAAACCCAACAACCAGTTTGGTGAATTCATTAAGGTGCTGGACTAGTGACCAGGAGACTCAGTATTAGTCATCCCTTAAGACATGGAAGCTGGCTGCGTGACTTTGGGAAAACTGCTCTCTCAGCCCAACCCATCTACCTCACAGAGTGATTGTTTTGGGGAAATAGGAGCATAGAGTATTAAGCAGACTGCCTTGAATTCTTCAAATAAAGACAGAATATAAATCAAAATATTAATTTTAAGAAACTCTATGTCTTTGCCGTGCCCTCATAATTTTGCTTTCATCTCATCCCCAAATTCTATATAAGATAACTTCAAGTCAACTTTAATCGCTATGCTTTTAAAGACACTCTTTCTCCTTTAGACAGGAAAAACCCAAGTACCCTGCCTATCCTGTTCTCTGGGGATATCCTGGTTTGGATGACTGTAGACTCCTGAACTTCAAACTCTTCCACTGTACCCACCAGGTCACCAAGCTGATTTCTAGCTCAGAGATACTTTTGAAAAAAAGATCATCCTCTCTAGCAGTGACCAGCATGGGGGACAAAAGGGGAGGCAGAAGCTGCCCTGTGGAGTTAGGAGGACATCTCTTCCTATATCACAATAATCTCTCTTCTGATAGTTGGTGAGCATTAACCCATGTTCAGAATCAGCCCAAACTAATGGGGGGACGGGACGATGGGCTCTACAAACTGTCTGAATCATCATTACACAATCCTCAGTTCTTGACAGCTGTTATTTGGACTATTTGAGATTGATAAACACAAAGGATATTCTGACTCATTAATAATATATACTGGAAGATAATTAATGGATCAAAACTTAATTATTCTTATCTAAAAGTTGATCCCCAAAAGAATTTACTATAGCAGGCACAGACCGAGAACAAGAAAGATAAAAAATAAGTAGCATGGGGAAGGGTGCGTTTGACTGGATACGAAACGCTGGAGTTTAATTATGAATAATTTTACATTCGCAGTATCCCTAAAATGGAATAAGCCAACTATTTTTATCTTGCTATCCTACTTCAACAAACACTGAACATAGTTATGAAAGACCACATTACCTAGTAGTGATGTGGCCATTCCTTATAAGCCAATTTACCAGCTCCTTTCCTACAATGCAGTTGGGGTGGGTACGCAGCCAGTAGCGATGATCTTGAAACTCCATCCCACTGTTGTGATGGCATATTTTCTTCCACAAATCCTTTAACTGAACTGAGTCCTAGAAGACAAAATGATGACATTTCGAGATAGCACACATTTAGAGGGCTTAAGTGTTCTGTCTTCAGAAGTGTTGTTTACACTGTTCCAACTGATATTACAAAATTCCTTGTTTTGCCCCTCCCCTTTCCTGGATATACTGCTAAGATAGACAGTTTGTTCAAGGGACAAGTGCACATTTTATTTAAATATTCAGAATTGTAATCATTATTCTTCTGACTGAGAGAGTTTAAAAATGGATTGTTGGTTTTCTGACACTCCAGAGATCTTGTGATTCCAAGTCTCTTGATTCTTTTTCTTTTTAGACAAGTAACCAAAAAACTTTTTTGAACATTTTGTCATTTTTAGAATGAGACTGGAAAATTAGACTGGTTTGGGGACTGCCTATAGAGTGTCTATGTACTTCCACAACACACACAGGCATTGCCATTCATGACTGTCAAATCTTTTTCCCTGCTTTATTTTTAACATTTCAAATGTATGGAAAAGCAGTTCTTTCTCTTCTACCTACTCCATCCACTTCCTTGCTTTTGCTGGTGTATATCTGCATACAAACATTTTTCAGAAAGGAAGAAATTATAGCAGTTGGGGAATCAAACTCCAGAGAACTCCACCTACTAATTAGAATCAATCCTCTTTTTTTAAAAAAAAGATGAACTCTGCTACTGATAAATATAAACAGTTTGCATGTGTTTAAAAGAAGGATTTTTTATATATTTGGACATGGTGGAGAGGTTTGCAATGTGGCAGTGTTTCGAAACAATCTAAGGCAGGGGTAGTCAACCTTTTTATACCTACCGCCCACTTTTGTATCTCTATTAGTAGTAAAATTTTCTAACTGCCCACCGGTTTCACAGTAATGCGCCGTGTATCGTTGTCTGCACATGCCTCTCACACATTGAGTATTGGGTTTGGGGGGGGTGCCGGCTACCAGCTCTGCTTGTCTGTTACAGCTGGGTGGTGTGGGGGGAGATGCACGAGCTTTTTTGGGACGAGGCTCTTTTGTTTGCGGTCCCACTATAGCGCCATTTAGTTTCACTTACGTAACGTGAACTAAACTTATGTGCAGGTGATAAAAATAGTATATTTTCAGAAATTTAAATTGTCACGGGAAATTTTATGAAAACCTAATGAAAATGTTTTTAAATAATGCTATGAAAATTTTTTAAAAAGTCAATTAAATTAAAAAAAAGGAAAGTGCTTCAGTATCAGACAAAACCCCTACCACCCACCATGAAAGCTGGAACGCCCACTAGTGGGTGGTAGGGACCAGGTTGACTACCACTGATCTAAGGGTTAGTAGCCCATATATATATATTTTATGGCTATGTTCCTTTGATTATGTAGGGCACCACAGGAATCAATCTGTGCTTGTGCCTATGGCATTTTCTCTGTTTTGTAGGCCTACAGGCAGAAGAAAAACAAATGCTTAATTTTTTATAAGAATATGACTTAAAACCTTTCAAGTACTCCACTCTTTTGTAATGCCTCACTAATTTCCTGATTCATTACAATGCTTCAGAGCTTTGATACCTTTCTCCTTCACTAATAATTAGGATTCCCCTGAGAATAAGTCTAGATTTGCATTTAAAACAACAAGCTATTATTCACTATTGCAAAGTATCCAAAATATTCCAGGGAAGCAAATAAACATATATGGTCTAGCAAACAACAAGCAAGATTTTGATTGAAGTTATTCAAGCTTGCATAGGAGAAACTATAACACATTGCATATCATATTAGTAAATATATCTTCTAGCACTAACATGTTTGAGGGAGTTCAGAAATGGAGTTCCCTGCAACATCAAACATTGACCTGCACAAGAAACAGAACATCCAAGGTGAGTCCATGAAGTAGGGCAGTATACAAATGATTGCACAGACAAATCAATCAATCAATCAATCAATCACAAGTTACAAAATTCAGAGTTGCGGCAAAAAAAGCAATTGCAAGCCATGAGAAATATCAAGTCATATATCTCTCATGAGTGTTTGGAGTTAATCCTTAAATAATTGAAATAATATTTCATGCAAAAGCTCCTATGTTAAACTGGACTATGTACTCATGGAAAAGAAAATACCATACCAAGTACTAGCAATTGCACAAGCAAAGCACATACATGTTGCTTTGTAAAGGGGATTCCCTTGTAAAGGGGATTCAGAATAGCATAGCTATATTTTTAGGTCTACCTAAATATACGCTCTTAAAAATAAGGCTTTTCTTTTTTCTAATGGATGCTAAATTGCCTTTGGTGAAAGACCATACACTTTCTTCACAAGTAGATGATCACATGAAAATAGTTCTCTTCAAACTTTAAGATTATAACGATATAAAATGACATCATCTGCATATTGTTTGAGGAAAAGTGAGGTACGTAATGCAAAACACAAGCTGTAAACAGAGGACAGTATAAAACAGGTAAACTTAAGAAATCAAGTACCACAAACAGCAGTAAGATGTTACTTATTTCTGTTGGAAGGATGCAAGATACAAGAAAAGCTTGGCTTGTACCAGAAGAAGTTTGCGTTCATCCTCACTGGTTTCCTTCATGTAGGTTCGATTAGTTTGTGGGCTGACAGATGTCTCATAGGAAGGCACCATGGGAGACCCCGATCGATCCAGAGACAGGTTAGTTATGCTAGCTGATCTGGTGGGTGGAACAGAACAATGCTTGTAATCTTCAGATCACTCCAGCTGTACTTTAAAATTAACGTTTAACAGAACAGGGTAAAACTTCACCACATGACACACACCAAACACAGGAACTTTTTAAAAGGTTAGAAGCTAATTTTTACCATATAAATTTCTCCTTTCTTGGTTTCCCAAATGATAAGAATTAAGCTGCTTGATTTACTCTTTATGTGGCTTCATGCTGCCAAAATTCAGTACAGGTAGTCCTTGACTTGTGACCATGATTGAGCCCAAAATTTTCATTGGCTTCAAATCATATGGAAAACAATCAGAACTGAATTCTGATCTTCAACCTAGAAAGCATATTTCACCTTGAACCCCCTGTAATCCCTGGTTTATATAACTACATCTCTACAGAAATAGAGCACAACAATGATGAAAATTATCTTCTAGAGTCTTGGACTTTAAGAGAGCTAATTTCAATAAATTTAGAGAGAGCTTGAGAAGGATTCCATGGATGAGAATCCTCAAGGGGAAAACAACTCAAGAAGCTTGGGAAATTTTGAAAAGTGAGATTATAAAAGCCCAGTCTAGCACAATACCAATGAAGAAGAAAAATAATAGATCTCAAAAGAAACCAGAATGGATGCATAAAGAACTATCTGACAAATTGAAAGACAAAAAGAACAAGTATAAAAAGTGGAAAGAGGGACAAGTAACTAAGGCAGAATATCAGCAAATAGCCCGAGCCTTTAAAGATGAGGTGAGGAAAGCTAAGGCCCACAATGAACAAAGGCTAGCGACAAAAGTAAAAAATAACCAAAAAAAAAAAGCTTCTTCCAACATGTTAAAAATAAGAAAAAAGTCAAGGAAACAATTGGCCCATTGCTGGGAGAAAGTGGCAAGAAGATGACAAGCAACAGGGAGAAAGCAAATCTACTTAACTCATTTTTTGCATCTGTCTTTACACAAAAGGAAAAAACAATCCAACCTATCAAAAACAGCACCACAAAAAACAGATTAGGAACACAAGTTAAAATAGGGGGGAAAATGGTAAGTGAACATCTGTCTACCCTAGACGAGTTCAAATCACCAGGACCGGATGGATTACAGCCCAGGGTTGTGAAGGAACTGGCAGACGAAATCTTAGAACCACTGAACTATATCTTTCAAAGATCCTGGAGCACAGAGGAACTGCCAGAAGACTGGAAAAGAGCTGATATAGTTCCCATCTTCAAAAAAAAGGGGGAGGGGAAACAGATCCAGGAAACTACAGACCTATCAGCCTGACCTCAACACCAGGGAAGATTCTGGAAAAGATAATCAAGCAACGAATCACCAGAAACCTAGAAGCAAACAAAGTAATAACCAAAAGCCAACATGTGTTTGTCAAAAACAGATCATGCCAGACTAATCTTATTGCATTCTTTGACAAAGTGACAAAATTAGTGGACCAGAGGAATGCTGTCGATATAATTTACTTGGATTTCAGCAAAGCATTTGATAAAGTAGACCATAACCTACTACTAGATAAAGTAGAAAAATGTGGGTTAGACAGCACCACCACCAGATAGATTCGTAACTGGCTGACCAACCGCACTCAATGTGTAGTCCTCAACGGAACTACATCCACATGGAGGGAAGTATGCAGTGGAGTACCCCAAGGCTCTGTTTTAGGCCCACTACTCTTCAACATCTTCATCAATGACTTGGACAAGGGGATAGATGGGGAACTCATCAATTTGCAGATGACACCAAGCTGGCAGGAATAGCCAACACTCCAGAAGATAGGCTCAAGATACAGAAAGATCTTGACAGACTAGAACATTGGGCGCTATCTAACAAAATGAAATTCAACAGTGAAAAAAGTAAGGTTCTACATTTAGGCCAAAAAAGCAAAATGCACAGGTACCGTATATGTGGTACCTCGCTCAATAGTAGTAACTGTGAGAGGGATCTTGGAGTCCTAGTGAACAACCATTTAGATATGAGCCAGCAGTGTGCAGCAGCTGCCAAAAAAGCCAACACAGTTCTGGGCTGCATAAACAGAGGGATAGAATCAAGATCATGTGAAGTGTTAATACCACTTTATAATGCCTTGGTAAGGCCACACTTGGAATATTGCATTCAGTTTTGGTCGCTACGATGTAAAAAAGATGTTGAGACTCTAGAAAGAGTGCAGACAAGAGCAACTAAGATGATAGGGGACTGGAGGCTAAAACATATGAAGAACGGTTTCAGGAACTCAGTATGCCTAGTTTAATACCATCGACCATGGTATCCTGCTGCGGCGGTTGGAGGGATTGGGAGTGGGAGGCACCGTTTACCGGTGGTTCTTGTCCTATCTCTCTGACCGTTCGCAGACGGTGTTGGCAGGGGGACAGAGATCGACCTCTAGGTCCCTCACTTGTGGGGTGCCTCAGGGGTCGGTTCTCTCGCCTCTCCTGTTCAACATCTATATGAAGCCACTGGGTGAGGTTATCCGTGGTTTCGGGGTGGATTATCATCTGTACGCTGATGATACTCAGCTGTACATTTCCACCCCGAACCACCCCAACGAAGCTGTTGAGGTGATGGACCGGTGTCTTGAGGCCGTGCGGGTCTGGATGGGGAGGAATAGGCTCCAACTCAACCCTACCAAGGCAGAGTGGCTGTGGGTTCCGGCGTCCCGGTACAGTCAGCTTACGCCTTCGCTGACTGTGGGGGGGGTGAAGTTCTGACCCCCAGGGGAAGGGTGCGCAACTTGGGCATTCTCCTGGACAATCGGCTGTCTTTAAAAGAACATTTGATGGCCGTCGCCAGGTGAGCATTTTATCAGGTTCGCCTGATGCGCCAGTTGCGCCCCTTTCTTGACCGGGACTCCTTACGGTCACTCACGCCCTCGTTACCTCTCACCTGGACTATTGCAATGCTCTCTACATGGGGCTCCCCTTGAAGAGCACCGGGAGGCTCCAGCTACTCCAGAATGCGGCTGCGCGGGTAATTGTGGGAGCATCACGTTGCTCCCATATAACACCTATCCTGCGTGGCCTGCACTGGCTGCCAGTAGCCTTCCGGGTACAATTCAAGGTGTTAGTGCTCACCTTTAAAGCGCTCCATGGCTTAGGACCGGGCTATTTACGAGACCGCCTTCTGCCACCGATAGCCTCCCAACGACCTGTGCGCTCCCACAGAGCGGGCCTGCTCCGGGTGCCATCAGCCAAACAGTGCTGGCTGGTGACCCCCAGGGGGAGAGCCTTCTCTGTGGCAGCACGGACCCTATGGAATGAGTTACCTCCTGGGTTACGCCAACTTCCCGACTTCCGTACCTTCAAGCGGGAACTGAAGACTCTGCTATTCAATCGGGCAGGACTAGCCTAAATATTATTTTAATTTGATATTTTAGTTTAACTTAGTTTTAATTGAATTTTAAACTGTATTAATCTATTTATAATTTTATAGTTTAGGGTTTTATATCGGTCGTTTGACCGTTTTTAGTTTTAAATTGGCCGGTTAAATATTTCATTTTAAATGTATTTTAAATTTATTGTGTATCTATGTGTTTTAATAAGGCTGTACACCACCCTGAGTCCTTCGGGAGAAGGGTGGTCTAGAAATCTAATAAATAAATAAATAAATAAATAATAAAAAAGGGACTACGGGAGACATAATAGCAGTGTTCCAACATCTCAGGGGTTGCCACAAAGAAGAGGGAGTCAAACTATTCTCCAAAACACCTGAGGGTAGAACAAGAAGCAATGAGTGGAAACTAATCAAGGAGAGAAGCAACTTAGAACTAAGGAGAAATTTCCTGACAGTTAGAACAATTAACCAGTGGAACAACTTGCCTGCAGAAGTTGTGAATGCTCCAACACTGGAAATTTTTAAGAAAATGTTGGATAACCGTTTGTCTGAAATGGTGTAGGGCTTCCTGCCTGGGCAGGGGGTTGGACTAGAAGACCTCCAAGGTCCCTTCCAACTCTGTTATTATTATTATTAATACTAAGTCTTCAAATACAGGGGCTGAAATTTGAATGTACAAAGCTCAGGAAAATAAGCAAAAATATCCACATCCCTATACACTGTGTTCTTGCTGTGTTCTTTTCATAAATAGTTGAGAAAACCACAACTTATCCCAAATTAGGAAATGCTTGCTAGTTACCTGGTTCATTTTACCAGCTTTATGAAAACTGCTGAAGGGAACAGCAGAGCATATGTGGGAACCTTTTGCTCAAATGACCTGTGCTTCAAGAAATGCCAGCCAGAAAAGCTGTGTTAGTTCACAGCTATTTTCCCCTTTACACATAAAATAGGATCTAAAATGATATATATGACAGCTGCCCTGTAGTGGGGAGATAATGCCTCATCCATCTTTACTTTTTTTGTATTCTGCCATTTTACATTCTTTGTTTCCTAAAAAGTTCACTTCCAAATTGCTGCAAAAACTACATCCTTTTCACATCTCAGGACAATTTAGGAATAAACATGCACGCAACTTGACCCTGAGCATGCAAAGCTTTATAGGTTGAGCAACTTTACTAGGAAAGTAAATAACTGCAATACATTAATGGAGCAAGACCTTCATAAAAAGTTCTCCTGCTACAAAGCAATGTTCCAGTCTTTATTCCAAAGAATGCTTTTGAGGTCTGTAGGTGATGGGGGGGGTGGAGCCCAGGATTTTTGGGAGGCACACCCACATCACTCCCAAAAAGACAGCTAAGACCATCCTAAAAGCTAGAAGAGCCAATGGAAAACAAGTTCATCAATTTGCTTTCTGGCAAATTTGTCTTTGTGAATGGCCATACTTACCACAGCAGCCATTCTGTAAGAGTCCCCACACACTTTCAGAATTCCAAATGTGCCCATTAGCTCCAAAAAGGCTGGCAATCCTTACCCTAGCTTGTCCTACAATGCATTTCTAAGTATATCCACTACTTTTATATTTATAGATATTTAAATTGACTGAGAAGTGATTCTTGCAGAGAACATTCAATTTCTGAAATTATTTATAAGATACTGATATTTACCAGCTACAAATAATTTGTTTACAGTACATTCCCTCAAACTGTTGCATCCTTTTCAGAGGCATACAATATACACTTTCCATTTAGTTATAGGTAAGTTAAATTTGATATGCAGTACAATGTATTCTGTCAGATAACCATGATTTGTCTTTGACAAGGAAGAGCTCCTGAGGGATTCTGCCTAAGGAAGCAATACTTTGAAAATTACTTGTATTAATGTTGGTCAGGATAATGCCTTCACTATGTAAAGAGAAATCATCTCTACAATCCAAATAAATTGAGAGGGAGGGAAGCAGAAAGTTTAGTATAAGTGGGAAGATTTTATACTCTTCCCTAGGCACGTTTTCTGTCTTCTAATTGTGATGTAAGGTTTACATCAAATGTAATAAGAAATATAAAAAGAATGAAAATCAAATAGGAAGTTTTAAAACAAAACTGATAAACAAGATGTAGCAATCATTATAATATATCTACATTATATTAATTAGGACTGCATGATATTGTGCTATAAAGAGAGCAAAAATCAATACAGAATGGCTCTATTCTTGTCAATTAACTGTTCTCTATGGCACATAGCTAGAACTACAGATATAATTCCCATCCTACTGCTGACATATAGTAATTCATCAAAGCACTACTATCCCAGCTCAAGTGAAGTATTATGCTCTCATAAGTACACACACCCTTTGCAATATAGCCAATAAGAATCAGTGAGATCATATGATGAAGCCATCCCAGTATTTCAGTGTCATAAAGGTCTTTAGAACACCATGAATCAAGAGCAAATGTGATGATGGCAGGAACAAACAACAGAGGGACAGAAAATGTGTTATTTTGCTTATCTGCAAGTTGATTCATAATTTGGGTATCTAAGAATGGCTATAATTTTGGAAATAATTTATGAAAATGTTTAATGTTTAAAATTTAGAAAGTAGAAGTAGAATTTAATGGAATAAAATCAATAGCAGTAGGATGAAAAAATTAATTTTTAAATATCTTATGGAACAGTTACCATGTTTCCCTGAAAATACAACCTAGCCCGAAAATAAGTCCTAGCCTGATTTTTTTGGGTAGGCCTAATACAAGCCTACCCCAAAAATAAACCCTAGTGAAGGTGGTGGGCATGACCAGCACAGGAGGCAGCCCTTCCTTTCCCCAGTCACCTCATGGCTGCTCGGCCCCATAATCGCGGTCTGCAGATCAGGTGAGCCAGTGAGGGCTGGAAGTTCTATCTCTCCAGGCCGCGATTAAGGGACCGCACTCGCCACCTCCTGCACGTCAAAAAAATTAAGACACTGGGCCTTATTTTCAGGAAAACATGGTATCATACTTTTCTTATGAAAACTGATGTGTTTTGGGGGATTGGAATGGATGAACTTCCCAGTCTGGATGAAAGAGTGATTGATCCCCAAAGCAAGAGATTACTTGAATTACAGAGCCACGAACTAAGATTTGGATGGCAAATAGTATAGTATCACGAGGTTAAGATAAATGTTGATTTGAAAAATCACTTTGTTAGACACACCATTCCAAGGATTCTCTAAGAGATATTTCTTTGGGCGTCACCTCAGCAAGTCTGCTTTAGAAAAGAAATGATGGCAAGGCCAGACTAATACTTATGTTCAAACAATACACCTTATTATAATACACTGTACTGGAATTAATAGAAGACAAAAGGTCTGTACTCTCTAATGCAGACACTTTCATCAAGTCACACAGTTCTTCCAATAGTGTACTAATGTTCTTTTGATTCAGGCATTATGTTGTTTATTCACACAGAGTCAGCAGTATGCTGCTTCAAAGATACTATTTAGTATGGGGGTGACTTCTAGTTGGATCACTTACCTATTCCGTGCAGGAGACTTCCCTGTTTCCTCCTGAACTGATCCAAGACGTGTTGATAAGGTAGAGGATGAAGAATCTGGGTGAATCAAGCTGCAAATTAAGGATATTACATTTAAGCAGCAGTTAGCACTGCACTGGAGAAGTTAATAAGACCACTGGCGCAGGTTGAAGCAGCAAGTCGTTCTGTGCCCCCAAAAAAGAAGGGAGGGGTGTTGCAGTACCCCAAGCAAAATCCCAAAAAGATCTTGAATTCAAAGTGTTGGGAGGTTCTCTCTTTGCAACATAGACTCTTATATATAAATACATTATTCCAGATCCTCAACAAGATTATTAAAATGATCAGAGACATATTAAAGAGTTTTTTTTCTTATAACTATTTACTATCTTGAGTCTCCAAAGAACCATTCAGATTGCATATAGGTAGTCCTTGACTTACAACTGTAATTGAGTCTTCAATTTCAGTCATAAATTATGATGGTCGTTAAGCTGCCTCTAGCTCTCACCCACCAGCCCACGGGACACAGCACCTCCCCTGCATGTGAATGCAGAATGATAAGCCTAACAGAGGGGAGGCAGAGTCAGCTGGGGGGGGGATCAGTGGCGGGGAGGTGGTTGTAAATTGGGCGGGCCCAATTTTGTTCACATGACCACAGGGGCACTGCAACAGCCGTGTTTCATGGACCATTTTTTCAGTGCCATTGTAAATTTGAACAGATAGATGCTGAATGAGGACTACCCGTATATACTCAGAGTCCTCTTCCAATTTTCAATACAATAACATGATAAATATACTGGTGGAAAATATAGTTTCGTGTTTTTGAAAAATACAATTTTCAATTTACAAGCTCCAAGGAATGAAAGTAACAGAACTGAGATCTTAGGAAAAGACGGAGCTCTGTTACAGTATTTTCTTGATGAGAAACATCAACACTGGATCACAGAAAAGTCATTGAAGGATGACTGAAATATTGCAAATTTTCAATATGATAATATAGGAATTGCATACTATTGACAGAGGCCATAGTGTCCTGAAATAATTTGCAACTGTGCAGCTAAAGAATGCTAAAGTAATAATTAAAGTTGTCTGAACAATGCTTTCTAATTGGAGGTTATAAAATTAGTGTAAGACTGAACAGATTTTCTAAGCACTTAAATATAAAGACATTGATACCTTTGCCAGGCAAGATCTTCTTCCAGGAAAATATTACGACTAGCTTTTCTGCTACCTACAGGAGTACGGGGTTCCCCAGGATCCAATACTGATAAACAGCTTGATGAATCAGATAAAGCGGTCAAGTCTTCCCCAATGGTGTTACTTTCTGTGGAGTGAGCATAGCTTAAGGCTATTTTGCGACAATAAGTGCAAGCTCTCAGATCACCTATGAGAAATAGGAGAGATTGCTTTTTAATCTGAAGATTTGTGACATGAAAAACAGATAGTTCCTACTGCATTTGCCTTATTTCAAATGTAGGCTTTGTATCCATCCATCTGTATCAAGAATCTAAAGAAAACTCTTAGATCAACACCACTACACAAAATGTGAGCTAGATTTTGAACAAAAAGCATAAACAGCATACATCAAGGCCTGCAATATATACCAGAACTGAAGACAATCTAGCAAAACATGTTTCATAGCAAAAGGAAAACCTCAACTCCACCCGCATGTCATGCTTATCTTTAACCAAAGTGTTGCAATCAGAATACTGACACCAGAACACGGAACTTAGGTTGGTCTGACCTTTCCATACTTGCCACCCATTCTTCAACCCGGTAAAATTACTTGGAAGAAACAAGATGGATGACTATCCTGACAATTTCTGGGAAATGTCATTGTGTTTAGAGAAACCAGGAATGGCAAGTCATTATATGGTTGCATATCCATGGGTTAACCACAAAAGTCTTCCTAGTATTCAGCTGATGGCAATATGGATGTTACTGCTCATGAATTCTTACTGGCTGTTTCACCCACTATGTTTTGGGTCAATATGAAATTCATCCTCACCCACCAGTTCCAACAGAAAGATAATTTCTTCATCTTCTCAAAAGCTAGATGTTTGATTACACTTCATCTTACCTGTATAACCCATAAATTTTCCAGGGATTTCCTGGTTACAGCATCGGCTACAGAAAATTTGCCCACATAACCGACAGTGATGTCTGCGTCTAAAAGTGGTGAATTTTTCACTACAGTCGTAACACTCTTTACACTGGCTATCAGGCATCCAGTATTGTTTGAGGTCACTGTCCTATAGAAAAAATTTGCTGTTTAGTAAAGGAAACAGTTTCAGAGTGTTCTTTTCTATTTCTAAATGTGAGTCATATCATGAGATCTCACAGATTCAAAATTAGATTAAAATACACATTTACAGGTTGAATAGAGTTGAGGTATGAAACTCAAATTAGATTCAGAACAATGGCCATATGAAAACTTGTTTATAATGTATCAAAATTCTCCAATCTTCATACTTGCTATAAAATAGATAATAGAGAATTAATACATTTGCACTGCTCCTATCTTTTAAAAAGCTATGTCCTGCTTAGTTTACCCAAGCCAAAGGATTTCACTTATGTAATGCTCTGAATTTAATCATTATCATAAGTGAAATTTAATTTCACTTATGTAATGCTCTGAATTTAATCATTAAGCAATAGGATTTGATTTAGTAAAAGGCAGCTAGAGGAAAGAAAATTTTCCAACTCATACATGAGAAGGAAACCAGATATATCACACTGGAAAGGTATGAAAACTGATTTGCTATTATTGTCAAAATTAGTAGACAACCTTGGGCTCATTGCTTGAAAATATATTTAGCAGTAGCAGTGTTCCATAATTCTCTATACAAATTCTAAATACAAAATGGAATTTTATAAAAACAAACAAACACAAAACTGATTTCAGGATTACTCAAAAACTATTAAAGTAGGCATAAAGCAATACCTGGCTTTTTCCTTCCATGATTTCTTTGAGGCGTTTTAAAACTGTACTGAGGCTTCTAAGTTGAACAGCTGTCCTAGGATCATGGCCACTAAGAGGAGGATCTTTTCTTCGATTGTCTGGAAGCAAAAGACAATAGTTGCCATATGTGATCCTGGTTCTCAATGAATGGACAATGAATGGAAATCCATTTGGAATACAAAAATGTTACATACAGAAATTTTAACTTCAGTTCTCTCTTTTTCAAACTGAGATAAATGCAGTGGTTAACTTCCTGAATTTGAATTATTATCTATATTACTTTCCTGTAATACAGAGTATCTTATTCAAAACCACTTTTTTGTGAAAAATAGTCTTTTCAATTATAGCCAATTTTCAAATAGCCAATTAAATTATCTTTAAATAAATAAGAGACAAACTGATAAAAAGCACTTATCAGTTCAAAGGAAGTTATATGTTATAAATTGGTAAATATATTTGAAAGAAACTTGGATTGATTCAACAGATCTCACTTTCTGAAAATGCAATTCAGAAACACAGCATTTAGTTTCAAAAATGAATATTTCAGACTTACAAAAAATAAAGTCTTCAAGTTGAGCTTGACCCCAACTGACTCCATGCACATCTCCATTCTCACAGCAACAATACAGATGCAGCCATTTCCTTCTTTGAAGAATTTTTTTCACCTTACCCACAGCTCTGGGCTTTCCTTATTTTAATTAACAGCTGAGATACATTGAATAATTACAAGTCTATTTGGGTTCTTTCTAAAAATAATAAAAGTCTGTGGAATGAAAGGCAAATGGGATTGCCAATTTCAAACTGAGTTATTAAACAAAAATATATGTGCCATGGGCACAGAACTAGTATTAATATCCCAAATATTACAATCTGTATTAATAGGTGTTTATGAGTTTATGATCCATCGATTGATTACGTGCCATTGCAAACATTAAACCTTAGATCCCACTTCCTAGGGCTAAGTCAGCAAAAATATTGATTTAAGGAGGACGGGAACAGTAACTATTGCAGAGAAAAGTCAGCTAACATCATACAACATTTACTATTAAAATTTTATTATTTTGTTTTGTCTTGAGAGTTAGAATATAGACACTGTATAAGCTGCTGAATAGAAAAAGACCTCACCAATTCTGAGCACTTTAAATAAGAGAAAAAAGACTGGGGTAGAGCTAAAGCTTTAGAAATATTTTTGAAATCAAGGCTATAACTACACAACTCTAAACAATTTAGTTTTAAAAAAATTACCTCAAACCTGCACCTTAGCGGTGTAGGAATCTACGGAAGCTATTTATCTGAGTCAACTGTTTCAGAAAATATTAACTTGCTTTAAAACAAGATAATTAATGGCTACTCAATTTCTGAAGTCACAACGATGGCTTTGTATATAGCATTACAGCAAATAATTAGCCTTGCATTAGTTCATTTAATTTCTTGTATTAAATCAACCAGCCAGCCACATATTAGCAACATCAGCATGTTACAGGAGAAAGATTTTGTGCATTTTATCAAGAGTTTCTTAATGACAATGACCTTCCTATTCTATCACTATTCTATATGGATTCAGATTCCCCTAGTTTTGCAAGCCTCCTTTTCTTTGTTGCATTTCCCCGCTAAGGACTCTTTCATATTTAAAAAGAAAAGTGCTTCAAGTTTCTTACCAATTCCATAGTTCTCCATTAGCCAGGCATTTTGTTTTGCTCTCCTATGCAGCAGAACAAACACGGCTCTGCTGAATGCACTGCTTTATATACCACTCATGTTATGTGGAATGCTGGCAGCACAGCCAAGAAGCAGGCACAATAACTCTTGCTGTATAATGGCCAGGCTCCCAACTTTGGAAGAACAAGAAACAAGGTTTGTCTTTGTAAGCTGTGCCAGAGGGTGTTACTAACAGCCATCTCCCAGCTAGAATCTATTTGGCAGCCACCAAGCCCCAAGGAAAAGCATGGTGCCACTTCTATGGCTGATAATGGGTGATTTCTATCAACATTCCTAAATTGCAGTGCTACATTTCCCAGTCTGGTAATTTAGACAAACTTCTAAGACTTTTCAGTTTTGAACTAAATTTATGACAGAACATCAAATTAAGGTCTATGTATGGAGCAACTACATTGTACTTTGAAGAAGAACTACTGGTACCTTACTCAACGGATGCTATAACAGGTGCTTGTTTTATTATGAATGTCACTTTCCAGAATTTTATTAACAGATCAAAAGACTAGTTAATGAAAATAATACAAAAACTATATAAATAATGTATTCAAATATTGTAATAAGCTAAAAAACCACAGACAGCACTATAGGATCAAGACTATATCTAAAAGTTTGGAAAAATAAAGGACTTTCCTGCAGTTAAAATTATATGGTAGACAAACTGGGATATCACTAAAGCAGCCATCTCTGGGTTTTAGGAATGTGCAATGCTTTAGATTCAAATTTTAAAAAAATGCTTTAGAGCTTGTGTGGGAACATACTTAAGTTGTTGGTCACTCCATACTGTATGTCTTTTGCTAGGATTGTGCTGCAGTTGTGGAGGAACCCCTGTACAACCCAGAAATCACAACTGCTCTCAGTTACTGTGAGGTGTTAGGTAAATCTGCCCATGTGCTGAGAAGATGAAGAAGTGTTTTTTAGTGTTTCTTACTCTGAATAAAGAAAGATCAACTAACTGCAGCTACCGCTCCTCATACTATTTTTCCTTTTACATAGTACAATGTTTGTATAGGGCTAGTAATCTAGTTAATGCTGACCCTGCAATCACATTGTATACTCAGATCTCTAATACAGAGGAATCTGGAAGCAAAAAAAACAAACAAACGTATGTTTGCAGATCACCACGTTGTACATATACAACCATTTTTCACCATGAACTGACAAAGTAGGAAACTGTGGCTTTTGCCCAAAATGTAGAGCACAAAGTCCAGACTGAGGGCTTATGAAATCTCTTATAAATCTGCCAAATCAGGTCCCACATGACAGAGCATGTCCTGCAGAGTCCCCTGAGCAAAAGCTTTAATATTAAAACAGCACAAATACTCTTTATTCTTGCTAGGAACATTTATCAAATAGCAACAGAAGCATACACATTAATCAAAAGCTTTCAGAATTACATGCTATTTATTTAACAAACTTATACAGCCACCAGAATAGGGAAGTAGGAATTTTGATAGGTGAACAAAACCATTTGACAAAAACAAACAAAAAACCAATATTGAGGCCCTAGTAAAACTTGTATCAATCAACCATACTATGCCAGTTCCACCAACTGATCCCAGTGCTTGGGGAAAATCTTTTCTGCTTTCCATAAGGCTAAAAGAGTCAGTACCATCTGTATCTTTTTGAGGGGTGGATGGGGGGGAGGCTGTTCCATAAACAAGTGCCACAATAGAGAAGGAATGATTCTGAGACCCTGCCAAGCAACAATATTTCACTGAAGACCTTGTAATATGCCCACTCTGCCAAATCTACTGGGATGGATAAAGCAAAAATTGTATGATTTGGATTAGTACTATGTGTGATCTGTACCACTATAACTTGTAAATAACATATGCCTTTGCATTATATTTGAATTAAGCCACACATATTGTGTTCCTGTGTTCAGCAAATCATAAAGCAATGACTTATTACATTGTATGAACTCAGCTTATCACTGCAGACTTCTCTCTGTAGCACAAAGGTTAAGTTTAACCATCCTAAGAGTAGGAGAAACTCTTCAGGCAATTAATGGTCATAATAATAATCTAGGAAAGCCAGCTGTGATGTTCACCCTCCAGTGGACCAATGGGGAAGTGCCTGATGGATTTTGGGCAAAGTGTCAGGATCTTAGACAGGGCGGGAAAGAGAAGTGCATGGGAAGGGAAGGGAGAGGTTATGGATGATGGGCATGGGAGTAGGGGGAAGAAAGGCCCCTCCCAATGGTTCCCTATATGTGGGGATAAGACACTCCTAACACCCCTCGGGGAGGGGGTCTGTGTGTGTGTGTGTGTGTGTTTCCAGCGTAACACTGGAATGCCTGGGCCGTTAAGGAGACCGAGTGCTAATGGGAAAGCGCCTGATGTTCCCTTCTCTTGGCAGATGGTGCCCCCTGGTGATTTGGGGCAAAGTGCCAGGATCATAGAAAGGGCGGGAAAGAGGAGTGCATGGGAGAGGGAAGGGAGAGGGCAGGGATGATAGGCATGGGAGTAGGGGGAAGAAAGATCCCTCCCAATGGCTCCCTGTCAGAAAAATGTTTCGACATCTATAAATATCCAGCCAACACCAAGTTATCGGTTAGTCCTTTATATAAATGGAAAACCTAACTCCTATTGTGATTATTTTGAAAGTTGTACAATATCTTGGATAAAAACTGAGCTTCACAGACCTTGGTAAGGTAGCTGAAATGATAAAAACAATATCACACCCTTCTCTCAGCTGTCCTTAAAGAGCACTATAGGACAATTCCCTATCCGGAGAGACAATGCCCCTGTGACTCTGGACACACAGAAACCAGAGAGCATGTGCTCCTCCAGTGCCTGTACTATAGAGATATTCATACTGGAACTCATCTCACCAATACCATATAAATACCCAGCTAATTTTGTACCTCCTTGCTGCTTACAAATACTAATCCTGGTACAATACACAATGCTGCCAGGTTTTGCATAGCAGCAATTAAAATCCATCAAAAGATGACCTGTGTGCCTCAAACCAGTTTTTAATTTGTATCTAAGCACAACAATATGTTGGCTTACTATATTAGTAATTCCAAAGAGCCCAAAAAATACAAATCCTTGGACAAATTCAACAATCGTGTTTAAGTGACCATTACCTTATTTAGCAGGGAGCTAATGCTAACAGAGGACGTGGTGGCTCAGGGGCTAGGACGCTGAGCTTGTATATTGAAAGGTTGGCAGCTTGGCGGTTCGAATCCTTAGTGCTGCCATGTAACGGGGTGAGCTCCTGTTACTCATCCCAGCTTCTGCCAACCTAGCAGTTTCAAAAGCACGTAAAAATACAAATAGAAAAAATAGGGACCATCTTTGGTGGGAAGGTAACAGCGTTCCGTGCGCCTTTGGCGTTGAGTCATGCTGGCCACATGACCACGGAGATGTCTTCGGACAGCGCTGGCTCTTCGGCTTTGAAACGGAGATGAGCACCGCCCCCTAGAGTCGGCAACGACTAGCACGTACGTGCAAGGGGAACCTTTACCTTTACCTTTAATGCTAATAAGGGAGGATGGCCAACCGTAGAGGTAATTCCCCTGTTAGAGAGGAACTGGAACTACAATCTTGAAAGAAGAAATAAACTGTTTCTAAGAAAGTGACCTCTTAACTTCATTCAGGAGATTCCAGAGTAGTTGCCTTCAAATTCCAGAAGAATTGACTAAACTTCATTTTCAAAATGTATTTCATCACATCTTTAAGGCTAGATTTGGGGCACTGTTTTAGCCATCTTGTTGGACAACAGAGGCAGGAGGCATGCATAGCCTTGTTGACATTCTTCAGGCTTTCAAATGAGCTGAAGAGCATTCCAAAAGACGTTCCTTAAGGATTACTATTCTGTTCCATGTCAAATTTCTTTTGGAGCGTCTTATTCCTCATGCTGTTTAAAATCTATATAAAGTCATCATGGTATATGAATTGTCATCATCATGCACCAGGGAATACATGTCTGATTGAAGCAAAAAAGGAGCCCCCTTCAGTGGCTTCCCCCTTGCCAAGAGGAAGCTGGGTAGTTTCCTATCAGTCTTGCTTCCAGTAGCAAGGAAGTTTAAAAGTTTACCTTTAAACAAGTTAAATGCTTATTTTTATTCATACATTCATTCATCCATTCATCTATCCATTTGGATAGCCACCCATCTCAAACCAGTGACTGTAAGCAACAATCATTTGCCTTAAATGCAACTGTGGGATATAATGTAAATTAGCAGTCTCTTATTCAAAATGAAGTTGTCCAGTTCCAAGAAATTGTTTACACTTTTAACATGGAAATTATTTGAATCTCCTTAAATCATTGCTATTCTCCCCTGAGAAATATGAACTTTTATTTAAAATCAAAATGGTATCCTATACATAAACCATACACATCATTGTTAGTTTCATTTACTAACCAACATATATATTTATGCATTCTAAAAAAATGAATATTCATACAACCAGCTTCTATTACAGAGTAAGAAGTAGTAGCCAAGGTTGACCTAAATGGGAATGGCACTGTCTTTATTTGTTCCTGCACATATATTATTCTCCACAAATTCAATTCTAATTTTGTCACATTATAAAAAATCATGCACTGTAACAAAATTAACAAAATTGGATGGAAACTAATCAAGGAGGTAACCTAGAACTAAGGAGAAATTTTTTAACAGTGACAACAATTAACGAGTGGAACAGCTTGTCTTCAGAGATTATGGGTGCTTCATCCCTGGAAGCTTTTAAGAAGAGACTAGACAGCCACTTGTCTGAAATGGCATAGAGTCTCCTGCTTGAGCAGGGGGATGGATTAGAAGACCTCCAAGGTCCTTTCCAACTCTGTTATTATGTTATTAATCAGGATATTGTAGGAGATGAGGAGCCTGGTGGCGGGGTCAAAAACAGAATCAGCCTAAAATTCCTAATCACAAATGTATTAAATCCAACCCTTGAATTCCATTGATTCTCATTTATCTACCAGCAGGTGCTAACTTTTAATGGGGAATATTCCTGTGCATAGGCATGAGCAAGAAAGAGTTGTCTTGCAGTAAGTTGGGTAGCAAACAAATGTAATAGACAGACAGACAGACAGACAGACAGACAGACAGACAAATACCTGCTTAATTGGAACTTCACCTGTGGTCTTTCAAAACTGGTCTTTTGCACCTGACAGATATCTGTATAAGCTTCCCTGTGTGTTAGATTTTTCTCAGCTAACAATTCTCTATTCTATAGTTTAAAAATAAGTATTTTTCAAGTACTGAATTACAGGTCTCCTGAAAGGTACATGTAGAATGAATGTTTGAAAATTTTTGGAGGCGGATTAAAGTTTATAAAAGAGGCTCCTTTTCAAGCTCAGATCTCTTACCTAATGATGTAGAAGATCGTCGCTGTAGCTCCCCAGCAGGTTGTGTTTTTTTGTAAGCTACGGGGGATGACCGCAATGACTGTGACCTTGAGGAATGTTCTGGGCTTGACCAATTTGCATTCAGTATCTGCTGATGATCCCCCTGCCCAATCTCTGCTCTCTCAACAGAGGGTGCAAGTCGTCCATCATCTAGAAAGGGCAAATTATTAGACAGTGAAAAAGCTATATTTTTTACTAGTCTGAAAGATAACAAGTTCTCTTTAATTTTTAAATACAACTGGTTGTCTTCAACATTTTATATAGAGGTCTATATTTTTTATCCTGCAGCCAAGGCCAAATTTACTCTCCAGTTGATTTGATGGCAATTAAGAAATAAAGTAGATATCTTTATAATAAAGTAGAGATTTACAAGGATTTAAGATACACATTTTGCTTATAAGCCCCTCCATGGGAAAAATGTACCTGATTTTGAGGTTGTTTTTACAGTTCTTAAAGGGAATAAAATGGTGCATTAAACCTCTTCAAGTTTAAACCATTCATTTTGCTTGTTCAAGCATTACAAACTGTCCCCAGAGAAAAGAATAAAACATTTAGTTCTATTCAAAGAGCTTCAGAAACTGCAAAAGAGTGCTGGGAGGGTCATAACTGGTTCTGAATCTATGTACTGAGAAAGTGGGCAAGCCAGATGGTAGCATTACCTTCTTCAAACTCAAATATATCTCAGCCAGTTAAAAATTATAATTCAAACTCAACATATGGCAGAGGAATATAATGGGATACTAAGCAAAAAATACCATAAAGGTCACAACATAATTTAGAAGAGTTGGGAAATTTTACAGTTGTTTACTTGACAGATCGTTTACGGCTGAGAAAGCTCTGCCATATATTGCCATACTACATTTGATGGTCAGGTATTGACCTCAAGGACTGATTTGATACATGTGGAAAAAATAGATTCTTCGTATTTACAAATGAAGGAATTAAAAATCAATACTTTCAATTAAAACTGAATCTGGAAATTAGAAAACATGGGCACAAAGTGTTTGTATCATACAGTATTTGATCTATGCATGTATTAATTTAGTGAACAAAAAAATAAAAAGGGGGAGGAAGCAGAAAAAGATCAGGATCAGTCTGCTATCTTCACAATCTACACCCGGGAGCCAAATCTGGCCTGCAGGGTGCATAGATCTAGCCCACAGGGCTGACCTAGAAACAGCAAAGGACCGACCCGCAGTGCTTCTGCCACCAAAAATGGGCTCCTGAGCACCGTTTTCAGCTGCCACAGCCTCCTGCAATCCTCTGCCAGTGAAAACAGAGCTTGGGAGGGCTGTCCTCTCGAGCTCCGTTTTCACTGGCAGAGGGTTGCAGGAGGCTGTTGCAGCCGAAAACGGAGCTTGGGAGCCCATTTTCGCTGGCAGAGCGCTCAAGCCAATACAGGCACCCCAACATGAGTGATGTCAAGCTGGCCATGCCCACTCTGGTCACACCCACCCTGGCCCCCTGAGGTCAAACACAACCCTGATTTGGCCCTCAATGAAATCAAGTTTGACACCCCTGATCTACATTGTTGAACACCACATGTTTGACTTAGCATCACAGACTCAAACAAAATCATCAGTCTGATGTTGGCTAATTTCAATATAATTACAGTTAATGTGATGTTGACCTCATTCTGCACACTTTCAGGCTTCAGAAGCAGCCACGTGAATTTAGAGTGCAGCAAACTCAGTAAGCTCAAACTGCCCAAGGAGCTGCTGATCCAATTCTACAGAGGAATTATTGAGTCTGTCATTTGCACCTCTATAACTGTCTGGTTCGGTTCTGCAACCCAACAAGAAAAACACAGACTTCAGAGGATAATTAGAACTGCAGAAAAAATAATTGCTACCAACTTGCCTTCCATTGAGGACCTGTATACTGCACGAATCAAGAAGAGGGCCGTGAAAATATTTGCAGATCCCTCGCATCCTGGACATAAACTGTTTCAACTCCTACCCTCAAAACGACGCTATAGAGCACTGCACACCAGAACAACTAGACACAAGAACAGTTTTTTCCCGAAGGCCATCACTCTGCTAAACAAATAATTTCCTCAACACTGTCAGACTATTTACTGAATCTGCACTACTATTAATCGTTTCATAGTTCCCATCACCAATCTCTTTCCACTTATGACTGTATGACTATAACTTGTTGCTGGCAATCCTTATGATTTATATTGATATATTGATCATCAATTGTGTTGTAAATGTTGTACCTTGATGAACGTATCTTTTCTTTTATGTACACTGAGAGCATATGCACCAAGACAAATTCCTTGTGTGTCCAATCACACTTGGCCAATAAAAAATTCTATTCTATTCTATTCTATTCAAAACTTCCCACCACTTCTTCCAGAGAAGAGAAAGAAAAGAGGAACATAGAAGTCTGGGGCTTAGGCGCTAGTAGTATTTCAACAGCTCTGGAAGTCACCAAATAGAGGGAGGCTGATTTAGAATCACAAGCCCTCTTTCATAATGAAGAAATGAAACCACGAAACATAATTTGCACGTACCCTTAGTGAAGCGAAAAAGATTTACAAAAGAACTGTATGCAGATTTAAATGGAGGCTCATCCTGGTCAGGAGTCAAAGGTTTGAAGTGCGTAAGGTGAGATGGGCTGCCAGGAGAGTAAGGCAAATCATTCACAGATTCCAGTGTGGGAAACGTTTTGTCATCTGTAGCCATTTCATGAATCCTAAGAAAAATGAAAATGCATTTACTATTTCACTCATTCACTTTAATAAAAGTCAGATCATCGTTTACATTTTAGAAACTCCTTGAAGTCACAGCTATGAAAGTCCAAAGGTATTTGGCTTTTATGAATCTACAATATTATAAGAAAGAATTCAAACAATCTTTGCCATCTTCCTATCAAAAGAGAAAAAAACCAATCCAAGTGCACCATTACATGTGGAAGGTTAATGACACATACACAGTATAAAAAGGAGTCAGCAACCTCTAATGAGACTGGAAGAGAGAAGATAATAAAAACTAGATTGTTAGCTTTTGCCTGTGAAGGGCACAATAAAATTAATTTTTATACTGTAGCAGCTGGTGTTAACATCAATAGAGAGGAAGGTCCAGAGTCCCAGTAATAAAGTCAAATTTAGAAGTACTTGGCAACCACTAGAAAAGTCCCCCACTGTATTATCAGATGCTACATCCTGGTGTACTTTCAAATGTTTTATTTGTACCGTGCTGATTATAATACTAAAAAGCCATATTGAAATAAGAATACTAAATGGCACAGAATAAACTCCCAAATAAAGTACTGTTCAACTTTTAAAAGTTGTATTAAAGGAGCACATCTTACCAGCAGACGTATTGCATAGAGAGCAAGGAAATAATGTACCAATCATAAACAAACTGAATAAAATGAATAGATGGAATAACATGGATAATGGCCTACGTAACTATTTACTTTGAAGCAAAGTATGAGACCCACATAATCTAGGCTAGCGATTTGGAAATGGATATTGTCAGTTTGAAAAAAAAGTTCTAAAAATCCACTTGGTAATAATCTAAATTAAATCTGTCCTGAGTCACTTTGAAACAAAACAGGCAGCAAGTAAAATAAATAAAAAAATGATCAATCAATCAATCGGATTAGGCAAGACAGCAACATTAGACAAAACCTGGATTTAAATCAGACTGAATGCATATGAGTATATTTTTGGGATTATATAGAGAACAGAACTTTACTTTTTTATAACAAATATTAGTAAAAACAAAAACAAAAACAGATAAGGAGAAAAAAACCCCAAAAGGAATATGTACAGAAATTCTTGAGGGATTGATATTAGAACTGGGCAGTGCTTCAGATTCAAAAGCAAAATGCATTTCCAATCATGTGGTGTCCATAAAACCAGCTTCTGTCTGTGAGCCCTAAAACCAAAGACATCTTTTCCTGAGACTGCAGCAGCTGTGGAAAACAACCAAAATCCGAGAAAAAGGCATAGCTGCTTTAAGAAACTGTATCTTTCTGGCCGCTTCCAAATGTAATTAATGCACAGAAAATATACTTTAATCTTCTACTAATTTATAATAGCAAACTTACAATGAACAGAAAACATGAATTAGTTTCCTTAAAATTATATGCATTTCATTACCATGTTGCCAGCAAAGATGGTAGTATTTATCAGTTTTATTATAAACCTCCAGCACAGTCTACAAAGATGTCAATTAATGCTCAACATTAAATGGCATAATAATGTACATTAGATTGGGAAATCAAAAGAGATTCTAGATCTTCATTTTTGTCCAATTTTATTTGCATTCCTCCAATTTTATTTTCTAATTGCTGGTTTGACTGGGCAATTTCTTGCACCTCCTCCTCCAACCCCTCCAGTCTTTTTGCCAAACCTTGAAAAGCCATCGAAATATCTTCTCTTATTTTTTTATTATTCTCTTTCATTTTTTCTCTTATCTTCTCATTATTTTCCATCAACTCCTTAAATCTCTCTTCAAACATTTTTCCTTGCTCTTTAAGCATATCTTCCAAAGCTACTTCAGATCCCCTTCTGCCAGCAGTCTTAGGTGGTTTTATAGCCATTTCAGTTTTAAAAAGTCACAAAATTTAAGTTTAAAACTTTTCTTTTCCCTTTTAAGTATAGAAGAGCTCAGTTCGTTACAATCCACAAATAACGTTTCTTAGTTACACAGCCAGCTTCCACTTTCACTTCACTTCACTTTCACTTCCTCTCAGACGCCATTTTAAGCAGTCAGTTAAGGCAAAAAATTTTTTTCCACTTTTTAAAGGGTAGAAGTCAGGAAATCAAAAATACTTGCAATCCAATAATTATTCACTCGCGTTTATTCCGTCTGCATGTAGAAATCCACAGAGAAAAATCGATTGGGCAGAGATGGACACTTTCTTCTTTTCCTGCATTTGCAGGAGCGTGCTGAAGTTCGGAGCTCGGCAGGATTTCAGTGGGACTCAACCCTCCGGGGCTCTGCTTAACAAAGCCAAGCCCCTGGGGAGATCTACCACTCTCCCGCCACTCTGTCCTCTCCCTTTTTCCCAGGGAGAGAAATTGAAGCCGGCTAGCAACTGATTTTCACTGTTTCGCCGGCTTTTACGAAGTTTCAGCACAGACCGCCTTGTTTAGGTGCCCAGCGAGGAAAGTGGCGCCACCGAAAACCCGGAAATCAAAAGAGATTTTAGAAGAAGGCAACAGCAAACTACTTCCACATCATCAAAAAAGCCACTATACACGGATATATCCATGAAGTCACCAGGAGTCAAATTCAAGTGCGAGGAGGCTTTATCTTTACCTTTCAATCTGCAAATAATTACTATAATTAGAAGTCACAACTCCATATATAAACTTTCACTGAATTGAAAAGATGGGCATCTGGCCAGTTTTTGATTCCATGAGCAAAACTGAAACCATAGTACAACGTACTATTGTAAAGGAAGCTCTTCTCATTAATGATCTCTATCAGATTCCAATTCAGTCCATTTTAGGAATAGAAATGAATAGCTGCTATAACCATTTTTATTTCTGTGTCAAGAGTCTGGGAATAAAATTGCAGCATAATCTCAAAAAGTGTCAACGTAGTATGCTTTTTGGCTAAGGATATGCCAATATGCCAGACGAAGGATGGAAGTTTTTACATTTCCCTAGGGTATTATTTTATGGTCTATTATTTTTATGGTCTATTATTAAACAGCCTCTTGGATTTTAAATACTAATCTGCCAAATATGAAATCAGGCTGAAACTTGAGATCACTCTTCTGCAAAATCTGTTCACTTCAATAGAAATAAATATCCCACTAATAATCAAACGAAAAGGTTTTGTCTTGTCACACCTCAAACCGATTATATCCATCCATGTACTTAAAATGTGGATGATTAAGAAATGGCCAAAGATAAGGATGCACTATTTACTCCCCAGCATGTTTCTTCAGGTAGAACACTCATACCAGTGCTCAATAGAGGAAAATGTACAATAATGGCTGTTTGGCTAATAGGAACTTAAAGCCATAGGCAACAAGTAATTCAATTCTTTCCAGCCAAATTCTGATTGGAATTCTTTATAAGTCTTTAGACAGGGTTCTAAAGCTCTATTTAAAGTAAGGCTTTTAATGAGCTTATTAGTGCCGATCTAGGATGGCCATTTCTTCACAAGACTGAAGCTTTTAATTTATTGGATTAGAAAATTCTTTCCTTTCATTGTAGGAACAAGAAGTACTGCTCAAGTGATCAAAGAGTCCTTCCCTAACCCCTAAATTGCCACATAATCTTCCACTGCAATTCTGACATCATCGGGATCATAGTCTCTGTATATTGATTATTTTTCCCTCCCCCAAAGCAAACGCTTCATGGTGTAATTTTTTTTCCCCTCCATGGTGCTGGCTGGATATTCACCAAGAATGTGATAGGTTAACAGTGAATTTCTCAGCAATTTGGCTGGCAGGCGGCCTCAGAAGTAAGAGGTGAGCTAAGGTCTCAATGAGATTGCCGTTGGATGGCCTTTTACTTGCCAATGCTACAGTGTTCCCTAATTCATCAAGGAGCTCTAGGAAATGAAGCAGCACAAATAATCAAGTGAGGGTTGGTAAAAAGGACCAAAAGTGAATCTACTCTATACTTGGACCTATATACTTACAGTGCTGATAATGGAGATGAGACATCACTACTTCTCTCATAATACATTAGTACGCTATCAGATGGTGGCCTTGTTTCAGATGATGAATTCCTTCTCAAGGAGAGAAAGCCAGTAGATCAACCTGTATTTTTTGCCAATTCAATCATTCAAATTATTAAACTCGGCAGAGGCTAGTACAGGGGTGTCAAACTCAATTTCATTGAGGGCTACACCAGGGTTGTTTTTGACCTCCGGGGGGGAGCGAAATGGGTGTGGCCAGGGTGGACATAACCAGCTCAAGGTCACTTGTGTCAGGGCCACCTGTAGTGGCCTGAGCACTCTGCTCCATTTTCAGATGCGATGGCTTCCTGCAACCCTCTGCCAGGGAAAATGGAGCTAGGGAGGACCCACGTGCGGCCCTCCTAACCTCTGTTTTCGGTGGCAGAGGCATTGCGGGCCAGTCCTTCACTGTTTCCAGGGCAGCCCTGTGGGTCAGATCCAAACACCCCCCGGGCCGGATCTGGCCCCCGGGCCTTGAGTTTGACACTCCTGGGGTAGTACATCAAGCCACATTATCTGGAATTCCTTTAGTCTGCAGATTCTGAGGAAATTGACAAGAATGCATTCTGGCATGTTCACTGTCATTTGTGGACTTTATCCGTATCTCTCTTGGCTCATCTGTGGGATAAGGGTTAACTGCATTAACTGATTAACTGCATCCAGTGGATGGTCAGTGCTTCTTTCTGGGAGAGATTGAGGCTGATAGGCTTGAATAAGGTTACAATGTGCCTTCCTTCCTAAATTTAATCCCTGGATTCAACTGGTTTATATCCAGAGATTCCAAGGAGCCAGTCTACACACCAGTTCCTTGGTCTTTCCTATAGTCTTCAGCTTCCCTTTTACAGAAATATCTTCAGTTAACCATAACTTCCCCAGAAGTTTAAAAAAAAACAAACACTAGCAGATTTTTCCAGGAGGATAACCTTGGACAAGTTGACTTTAGTTGGATAGTTATAAAGTATTAGAAGTCAAAACTAGCATGTTAAATTACATTGCTAGATAACATCCCAGGTCTACTCCAAAAAGGATGCTTGTTTTTGGGACTGGGCCACGTGACCTAGGAACACAGCAGTTTGCTTTTCTTCCCGAATGCAATCTGAGGAGCTTCCAGAAGGAGAGCTACAGTAAAAGATTGAGCAATTGGTTGGCGGTGAGGAGGATCATACAGATCCTTGTGGAATGGCAAAGCATATGGGATGGGAGGCATGGAGAGCTGCTCCTCCTAGAGAATGAAATATTTTGGGGAATATTAAGAGGCAGGATAGAATATTTCCCCTAAAGGAGAAGAGGAAAAAAATCTTAACAAAAGCAGAAAGCAGCCCCAGTCTTCCTGCCACAGGAAAACAGCTTCAAGCAGAAGCTTGAAGAGGCTGGTCTTTTGGAATGGAGATTTTGTATCCATTCAGAAAGACTGGGTCAATCTATTCATAAGCAGAGTTAGGCAAATCAGGGCTGGCAAGATTAGCTCAGACAAACAAAACACCTAGAATTTGTATTTCCTCTTTTGCTGTAGAGCCAGCCATGACCCCTACATGACCCTATAGGAATCTGGCAAGAGCCATTAAAATATTAAAGGACACATTCTTACACAGGAACAGGCATCTCAATGACAAAGCCCAAAGAATGTATAAAAGCCCACCTATTCTCAACCCCATTTTGTCAGCCACCCCAGGAACTTGCTGCTGTCACTGAAGTTTCTGGCATCCAAATAAACAGAGATCTTCTTTCCTGCAGCCAGCCTCCATTTTATTTCCAGCTTGGAACTGGACCGGATTTCTCTCCTTGCTTGGAACTGGACCGGATTTTTCTTCCAACAGAGGGAAATAGGGAAGAGGGTGCTGCAGTCTCTGCAGTTAAAACTGGACCTTAAATAGTTTTTGGGGTGTTGTCTTAACTTCAGATGGTCACTAAGTGACCAGTCATAAATCCAAGGACTACCTATAATCTGGCTTGCAAAGACGTTCACTATCATATTTCTGTCTTCTTCTAAATTTATGTTTGTTCTATATGCCTATTCCACCTGAATTTTTTTCTGACTTCTTATTCTCCTTTTTTGTACACAGAGATTTTATATAATTGTTAAGATGCAGTTCTTTTTAGAACTCCATTCTGACCTTGTCTTCCCTAAACCAGATTTTCAGTTCTGCATGGTAAATTGGTTAGAGTGTAATACTAAAGAATCAAAGCTTGAGACTGACACCAGAGTTTAGTACATTTAAGTTTTATTAAATTATTAATTGTTCCCTGCTGATACTCATAGACTTATGTATACAGCAAAGACAGGTCTTCTCTTATAGTATGCCACACACACACACCCCACCCAGAGGTCAAAGCTTTGGTAGTGCACCTTTGGCCTTAAAATCTTTTCTTTCAGAAAGATTTACCGGTAGTCTAGAGTGACATTTAGTGTGAGTTTTAGTCTTGGTTTGAATTCAATAGGACTCTATCCAAACCTCCCTTTTATCCAACATGCAAAAGCAGAGTAGGCAAGCCATTAAATGCAACTGCTACAGAGTTGCTCCCCTCTTCCTTGCTTGCAGATGGGTTCAGCTGCTTTCAAAAACCAATAGACAAGTCTGGCAGTGTCACAGGCAGAACTGGAATACTGCAAGAGGCAGCAAGAAGAAGTCCTGGGGCTCAGCATCTTCTGTTAATGAAGGTAAGTCACAGGATGGACTTGTATGCGAAATTCAGCTGGAACTGGTATTCAAGATGTGGAGTGAAAACGATCTTGCTCTGAATGACCACTTTCTGGAAGGACGTACCAATGAATTAAGAGATGAATTAGTAAGACAAGGAATACCAGAGAATTTGGAAGAGTTGATGGACAGTTGGAGAAGTTGAGGAATGTAGAAAATAACAAGGCAGGAGGTTTTAAATATTTTCTTTACGCTTACCCCACCCCTGACTGGGCCACCATGGATTCCTGTTCTGGGGCCCCATGCAGATAGGAGGCAGTGAAGACTTTCCAGTCCTCAGCAGAGAAACAGAGAAGAGACTTCAATTTATATATTTATTGTGAAGCCCCAAGACACCTAGCCAAGCACAAATCACTGAATCATTTGCAAACTGAACGCTACTTAACAAACAAGTGCCTGAATTATGCCTGAATTGTTCCAGCTTCTTATCTTCAAGAAATTTCACAGACTCCTCTTCCAAGAGCCTGGCAGAAGATGCTCAGACAATTAAGAAAAGCTTAGAGAGCAATGACAACAGGCAAGCACACATTATTATCTCTGTTACTCTTTTATACCTTTCGGCATAAAAGTATAAGTCTCTGCTTTTTAAGAGTGGTAAAAAGCCCAAATTTCACAGATAAGACATGCTTCAGTATGAATTACCAACTACTAGAGAGACCTTAAGCTAAAAGAAACAATTGACAATTGCTTCAGGCTAGTCTTATTCTGTAATATATAGTAAATTTCTTTTCATCAGGTGATTATCAGTAAACAAAAACTCACAAATGTACATTCAAATGGAGGACAGACCAGAAAAAAATATTATATATGGTATTATAGAGAGAAACAGGAAAAGGGAAAGACAATGTCCTTTGAAAAGCTATGAGTTATTGATAAAAACAGGTCAAGGTAGTGAGCATTTCTTCATGCAGATACCAAGAGTCAAGTATATTTTGATGCCACCTAACTATCTAATCCCAACAGCATTTTGAAAATAAGCTAGTTTCCCAACATTTGCAGAGACTTCTTTTCCTGGATCCAGATTTTACTCAATTATGGATGAATAGATTAGACATGTTTCATTTCACAAGTATGAATTAAGGAAGTAAAAGGTTACCATTTGACAATGTAAAAACAAAACTATGACTAGTTCAGAGAGTAGTATGGGCAAAAGAATGTTACAGATTGGGTTAATTCTGTAAGAATGTTATGAATTTTCCAAAATAATGTAGGCAGAAAGATAGGTTATTGTTGGAAGAAATATCCATCTGGGTTCAGTTCCAAGTGGGGACAAAGACACTGGAAACATGGAGGCTGCTTGGAAAGATGGTTTAATGGTGGCCAGGATCACATGGCTTGAGTTCCTGAACAGAAAAGGGCTGAGATCCTGTGTGCTCCCTGGTTTTATGCTTTTTCTGAGCTTTGAACTTTCTGGGGCACAGGAAGAGTATCCTGATTGGCTGTCAGACTCCCAGGGGGTGGGGGTCTTAGCTAGCCTTGCTGGCTGATGTAATCTTCCCAGGTGCCATGTGGTGAGTTTCTGTTCTATTGTGTTGCAAATGATGGTCCATTGATAAAGGTGGGGGGATTGAGTTTCTACCTCTGACCCATTGACAAAGGTGGGGGGGGGGGGAGTCAGGAAGCTGCTTTGTCTTTAAAACATGTTTCTCCATTTCTCATCCAGGGAAATATATTCTGCCTTTTAAATATTTTCTAAAATATTTCATTCTTCTAGGAGGGGGGTGGGTGCTAAATTCCTACAATCCCTACTTTTTTTTTTTCAAAACATGAGTTTTGAAACATGCTCTTGGCAAAAAATTAAAATTGATCAAATCAATGGGTGCTTTTAATTTTTCTGATGCAAAGGAAGCCATTGATAGAGACAACAGAAAAAAAAGATTCCTTCAGTGGCTCCCAAAAGCTTTCAACCATGAAGGTCTAGCAGCCAGGGGAAAAGTTCTGGTAAGAATTTTACAGTATCCAATTTTCTATGCCAATTAATTTCAGCTGTTAGATATCACTTTCTGTGAGCTTCCAGTCAGGTTTCAAGCAAGCACACATCCCAAAATTTTCACAGCCATGGTTTTCCTTTAAATTACAGGCTGCCCATTTCCAAGGGTTGGTTACTGAACCTGCCCTAGCTCTTACTTTAGTGCATCCAGATTTATTTAGTCCAAATTGAGATTAATCAGTGTGCCATCCAGGCTTTCTCCTTTCTTTTCTTTTTTTAAAAAAAAATTATACATAATGAGCCCTGGGACTTCTACTCATGAGACCACCAGTGCAACATATCTTGCTTTACTGGGCAACTGGGCAGCATCATTTGTGAGTCATAGTCAGGGCTTGGGTTTTGGATATCACTTTTTCTGCTATCTCTTCAAGAGAGGAATTGCCTGAGGGGGATGCCCCTCCCCCATGGAATTAGCAGGGAGATCTGACTCCTTGGGCTTTTAGTGCCACAGAGCAAAATCAACCTAGAAGTCTTGTGTGGAGGTAAGTGAAGGGAATAGTTTCAGTCTAATTCTGAATGGTGTGTCTCTGTGTGTATGCAGCTACTTTTACAATACAGGCAATACAAACATTTTGGACATATTTCCCTCCCACCAGACAAAAATCTAACAAGTGTTCAGAACTTGCTGTGGTAGCCACTCAAATACAATCCTTACATGAGTACTTTAGACTGATTACAATGTAAATGAGACAAGACAGAAAACCTTACAATGAATTTTCCACCTCCCCCATAGTCTTTCCAGCTGTCTTCTGGGAATTGAAAAGAGTCTTTTAGTCTTTACTTGTACATCTCAGGGTCCTTTCTTTCATGTCTGCTGGGTAGCATGCTTGGTAAAAGGCTGGTTAGTCAGGCTTGGAAGGTCTGCTCTAATCTGGTTGCTGTGATGACTTTCAGTGTGGGCTAGATTCAAACTCAATTCCTGGCTCCAACAAATGGAAGGTCTCCTCTGGGGGCAGCATCTGGAACCATGTGCTCTGCTTCCACAGTTGCAGAGTCATCTTTTCAGGGCTGAAAGACATTAGAACAGGATCTCCTCCCCACTTTTGTGGGTAATCTTCTCAGGAAAGGCATTGTAACAGGATTAAAGGGGGGGGGTAGATATCTTGCAGGCAGAGTTTGAAAAGAAACAACACATCAATATTGCAGTTACTAAAAGATAATGCAGTTTCAACAAAATGCAGTTTCAACAACTGATGAGAAAGAAAAAACTGGACTCGCATGCTTCAGAAATGAACAGGTAAAATCATTTAAACACACAGTAAATGCAAGACTGAATTTTTTTTTTCTCTTGTAAGTGAACTTAAAACGTTTCCTTATAAACTTGAGTTGTTACTTTAAGATAAAGAGAGGGAAGGAGGGGAAAAAAACCAAAAATAGGATGAAAAGTCCTTTTTACTGTTTTGTTGGCCGGACAAAGACAGGAAAAAGGCTTTCTTTTTTTTCCTCTCTCTCTTCCCCATTTTCATTGCTTCAACCTTTTCTTTTTCTCTAACAATTTAAAATTCTTGTCTCTAGAGATCAGATACATTTTACAGTTACAATTACCTCAAGGGCCCACAAAGACAGACATACACACATAAAAAACAAGGAGGACAAAGAGAGGAAAACAAAACTCTGAGATTTACACACACACTGATCATTCCCGCCATAAATCTCAGTTAAATTAGGGAAGGCACAAATCTTAACAGACAGACCACGTGGTTCAATAGAAGACAGAGAAAGAGACAGACAGACAAACAAAACAAACAAAAACCCAAACATTCCCATTTATATATTTTCCTTTTCTTTTAAGTACCTTTATTTAGCCAAATTTGTTTCCTATTCTCATCTCTTAGCACAGCCCATTTTTCACATAGTTTCCTCAACTACTTTTTTCGCATACCAGGCAAAACTGGCAGCCTGCGGGCATCCAGGGCCCCAAGCAGGTCTCCTAGGGGATTTCCCGCCACCCTCGACTCCCTTCTGTCGAAGTATGGGCCCCTTCCTGTTAAGGGAGCTTCGTTTTGGATCAAAAAGGTTATCCCAGAGGACCTACTGCCCCTCCAGCAGGTACGAGCACCTCCTCAACACTGCTTCCTGCTTTGCTTTCTCTAAAATACACTAGTAAACTCTACTCTTTTTAATTGTCCCCTTCACACTCACTTTCCTTTTACTCGGCTCCCATTCCTGATAAACACAAAGTTCCACATTTGGCTTCCCCCCCTTGCTTTCTCTAGCCTACCGGTCACGGCTTGGTGGAGCTAGCAGTAGGCAGAGGTGCGGCTAGAGGTTGCTCAAAGAGGTGGAATCAGACTGTTTCCTCAGGTGGAATCCCACACACACACTTCTTCCTTCCCTACAGAAGGTCCTGTGCTCTGGCAAAACCCCCATGCTCTCCAGACTTTTGGTCTTTCTGCGGTTAGGAAATGCATAGAGGAAGCAAGATCCAGCTGTGATTGGGAGAAGGGTTCTCTCATTCACACACATGCAGGCATACACATATTTCCCATACTTTTCCATGCTTTAAAATTAAAATTTAGAGGTACTCACCTTCTTTCCAAGCAGCCTTTGAGCTCAACACTCAAAACCCCTTTAAAACCTAGTTCCAAATGGCCAAGGTCCAGGAAAACTTACCCACAGACTCAATGGGTCTGCTGCTAGCAAGGGAGGCTTACCTGGGCCAGGTCCATTGGTTAGGTTAGCTTGGAGTCCCATCTGGGTCGCCAATTGTTGGAAGAAATATCCATCTGGGTTCAGTTCCAAGTGGGGACAAAGACACTGGAAACATGGAGGCTGCTTGGAAAGATGGTTTAATGGTGGTCAGGATCACATGGCTTGAGATCCTGAACAGAAAAGGGCTGAGATCCTGTGTGCTCCCTGGTTTTATGCTTTTTCTGAGCTTTGAACTTTCTGGGGCACAGGAAGAGTATCCTGATTGGTTGTCAGACTCCCAGGGGGTGGGGGTCTTAGCTAGCCTTGCTGGCTGATGTAATCTTCCCAGGTGCCATGTGGTGAGTTTCTGTTCTATTGTGTTGCAAATGATGGTCCATTGATAAAGGTGGGGGGATTGAGTTTCTACCTCTGACCCATTGACAAAGGTGGGGGGGGGGAGTCAGGAAGCTGCTTTGTCTTTAAAACATGTTTCTCCATTTCTCATCCAGGGAAATATATTCTGCCTTTTTAAATATTTTCTAAAATATTTCATTCTTCTAGGAGGGGGGTGGGTGCTAAATTCCTACATTATAAGCCAAAAAGCAGTAACAATTCAACTCAAAGATGATGTAATGGTATGAGAGAATGATGGGAGTGGGATGGGGAGATGCTACATAGACAAGAGAGGACATAGCCAGCAACTGCATAACAGGCAGAGAAAGGAATTGGAAAGGAACCTCCCTAACTTCTCAGACTGTAAAAGAGATGGTGGAGGATCTGTACTGCCAGATTTGCAAGATTTTCTTAATGTAGCCTTACAATAAAGTAGAATTAGCCCATCTGGTCGTGTCTCCTGTCTAGTCTAGCTGGAAAGGATGGCAGACAACAATGTTTCCAAAAAAACAGCCAGACCCCTTTCTTTTCCAGAAAACATCCACCATAGGATTTTCCATCATCACAACTGCTAGTCAGGATTACAATCTGTCAGCCCTTCAAGATAGGCAAGGCCAAAACAGTCACAGTAGGGATTTTACGAAAATGTTTTTTGCTGTCAAGTACAGTACAATAAAAGAAATCTTGAAAGTCTGTCAGAATGACTCTCTGTCCTATCTTATGTCAAACAAAATCAAAACAATTACACCTTTCTGTTTCTCAGGATGAGTAATCCTTTCTGAAAGTTCTCCTTGTTGGTTCACTCATTCCTCCTCTGTTCCCAAGGTCAAGTCTACAGTCCCTCATACATTTGATCTTCAGGAAGTACACAAAGGCTTGACTTTTGAACCTGACAAAAATGTAGAGAAAAATAGTCCAAAACCATTTTTGAACACAGTAATTTTTCCAGTTCCTTGTCCATAACAAGTAATTTATCCTGATTTTTCCCAATAGCAAGTCAAAGCTAGTATATGGCTATGCAACATTTATTAAGTTCTAAAAAAGTACTTCAGAACATAAAGTAGGGCTTATCCTGAAATTATCCCGCATCTTTTCCCAGGATTGTTCAGCTGCTCCCTAAAGATGCTGTGAGAAAATAATTTAATTCAAGAATCACAAATATTGACACTCTGCACCTTTAACCAGAGGTTCCATCCAATTTACATCACAAACATCTAATAATAGAACTGTGTAGTTGTTCATTTGCATGTGCTCACTTCTCACAGCAAACAGATAATCCGTATTTCCTCTTTCTTCATCTAAACAAGGCCAGGATGAAAAAAAGGTATTTCTGAAAATAATATGCAGCTTACATATTATTCATATTAATTCAAAATCATAATTATATTTTCCACAAATTTACCACTGTCTAGCAATCTTGACAGCCAAATATGGCCTCCAATTTAGTAGCTAAAATGTAGTTGGCTTCTTTGTGTTCAATGTGCTTTGGGAACTCAGCCAAAGCAGTTAGTTATAGGTTTAACATGTTGTGGGTTAATTTAGTAAACTATGGATCATTTAACCATGAGTTAGTATATCAAGCAAACATGGCCACAGATGCCATATACTCAGAAGCAGTTGTTTTTTCATATCTAGCTCTAGGATAAACCAAGATAACAACCATTATCAATAGATAAAGTGATGGCAACCATTATTAGATTTCTGCTTATAAGCTTTCTATGAAAATCTAGCTGCTTGGTGTCAGAAACTGAGAACTAGGCTTAATGTCTTAGTCTTATAGTGGCAATTCTTTTATTTTTAAACGTCCCTCTCTTCTCCAGTGCTACACCATATTTAAATAAAATCTCTATTCTTTCCATTTCTACCCACAATGTCTTTGAAACAGTAAGTCTTAGGAAATTATGTTATCAATGTATTATGATCAAAAAATATTTATAGAGTACACAATATTGTACTGAAATATATACCAAATTTTGGAGACTAGTTGTAATCAGTATCTTGTGACCAATGACTACCTTAAAATTGGCATGGATTGGCCACACAAATAAGACCATCCATTAAGAAAATATAATTCACTTCCAACTTATTTGTTCCTTCATCACATTTGGAAAATAGGAATAAAACACGATTCCCATGCAGCGTCTCATCCTGAAAAAGTTAGATGCAGGCTCAATTAATGTCAGTAAAGAGTCTTCAGATCATACCACCATCTTCAAGAATATATGTTGGATATTCAAGAAACCATATAATAAAAAACTGATCCAAGTATTTGAAGTATGCTCAACAATATTTTTATTCCCATAGAGAAATAAGTTAATCCTTAAATTGGGTTTTGAGTTTCTCGGGAAAATATTCCTTTTTATTTTTTTTCTTAAAAGTATAAAATGTACTTGTGAGATAGGCAACATTTGATCTTAATAACTATAGAATCTACTATAATAGTTCCTGTGTTTAATAAATTCTGATATTTAATAATTGTTAAAACTGATTATTACCTAGAGATAAACAAAAAAACTTTCAAAAAACAGAATGCTTTAAATGTAGATTTAGCATAAGTCCCAAACTTAATCCATGTTGGATAAAATACATTACACAAAAGTATTTCCAAATATATCATAATGGTCTGCATTAATTCACTCACTTGAATAAACCCTTGTTCAAAGGAGAAGGGGGAGACAAAGATCACAGGACTAACAGGGTTGAAAGTTAACTATTCTAACTAATGCTATAAAAAATTAGTTTCCTTTTCTTAAAAACAATGCTCACAATAAGGCTTTCAGGGAGTTTTATTTCTAGAAGAATTCCCATGCTATCTTTCTATATTTTATTTATTTTATTTATTTTTGTCACAACAATATACATAAGCATCACACAAAATGGTTATATAGTATATAAACATATATATGAGGAAATATGAGCAAGTATAAGCATATATGTATAAGAATAAAAAAACAATAGGACAGGAACAGTAGGCACGCTTGTGCTCTTATGCACGCCCCTTATAGTCCTCTTAGGAATGGGGTGAGGTCAATAGTAGAAAGTTTTTGGTTAAAGCTTTTGGGATTATGAGAAGAGACCACAGAGTCAGGTAATGTGTTCCAAGCACTGATAACTCTGTTACAGAAGTCATATTTTCTGCAATCTAGATTGAAGCGGTTAACATTAAGTTTAAATCTATTGGTTGCTCTTGTATTATTGTAATTGAAGCTGAAGTAGTCTTTAACAGGAAGGACATTACAATAGATGATTCTATGAGTTAAACTTAGGTCTTGTCGAAGGCAACGGAGTTCTAAGTTTTCTAAACCTAGGATTTCAAGTCTGGTGGGATTAGGTATTTTGTTGTTTTCAGAGGAGTGGAGAACTCTTCTTGTAAAATATTTCTGGACACGTTCAATTGTATTGATGTCAAAAATGTGGTGTGGGTTCCAGACAGGTGAGCTGTATTCAAGGATTGGCCTAGCAAATGTTTTATATGCTCTGGTTAGTAGTGTAGTGTTTTTGGAAAAGAAGCTATGCAAGATTAGGTTTACAACTCTTAGAGCCTTTTTTGCTATTTAGTTGCAGTGGGCTTTGGCACTTAGATCATTTGATATGAAAACTCCAAGGTCTTTAACAGGGTGGGGGTCATCTGTAAGGCAATGTCCATCAAGCATGTACTTAGTGTTTGGGTTCTTTTTTCCAATATGTAAGACTGAGCATTTGCTGGTTGAGATTTGGAGTTGCCAAGTTTTAGACCAAGCGGTTAGAAGATCAAGGTCTTTTTGAATGGTAGATGTATTGTCGGTGGTGTTAAATAGTTTGACATCGTCAGCAAAGAGAACACAATTACTTGAGATATGGTTACAAAGTTCATTTATGTATAGTATGAAGAGTGTTGGTCCAAGAACGCTATCTTGAGGAACGTCACTCTTGACAGGAACAGGATTTGATAGAGCATTGCCAATTTTAACCACTTGTTGTCTGTTAGACAGAAAAGCAGATATCCAATTGTGAAGGGGTCCTGAAATGCCATAGGATTTTAGTTTTAGGAGGAGTTTATCAGGTACTACTGAGTCAAAAGCTTTGCAGAAGTCTATGTAGATTGCATCTATTGCTTTGCCTTAATCAAGATTTGTAGTCCATATCAGGGTAACAGGATTTAATGTATCCAGATATCTATTCAAAAGGGAACATTCACTCATCTTACACAATTCATTTGAATATGGGTGCTATCAATTATATGACCTGAAATTTTCTCAGTATCTTTAACCTTATGCAACTGAGTTCCACCCTGTTTTAAATCAAAGTGCCTGTACAAGCCTATCCCAACAGAAACCCAAAATTGGATGCATTGGGAAATGTGTGCATCATACACTTTGTTCCAAAAGTGTACAATTCAAAGTAGGAGCAATTTATCTATTTGCCATTTTAATCAGTGACTGTAATAAAAGCATTCATTCATTCACCTAATTGACAAAGATAAGAGTTCTTACAACTTTCAAAACGATCTAGTTGAAGTATGTAAGCAAGTGCAACTCAGCAGACAAGGGTAAAACAATCTCAAACCGAACAAAATGTTCTCCCCACTGCAGAACTTCTAAAGATGCAACAATCCTCTATTTTGCAATTGTTCATTTCAGCAGCAGCTTTTTGGGAGGCTTCCTTTCCTCACAAACCACAACACAAGACACGACGGCTGCTTCTTCACGGGGAGCAATACCCCGTGTCATCTTTTCCCCACTCCCCAGAGTCCCGATACGCCCTGCAGGACCCGAATGCTAACTTTCCCACCCCCAAATCTGATTTACTGAAATGCTACACACCGCGCAGTAGAAAAAACGGGACAAAAATCGAAAGGGCACAGAAACGAGCTAAATAGCCAAAGCACAATTTAAAAAAAAAACAAAACAAAAAACTACTATGGCTTCGGTCCAGCCCCATGCGTAGGATCGAAGACGGGCTAAAACCACGGAATTTTAGCTTTATGGAAAACCCACGGAATCTACGAGGCTGCGTGAAAGATACACTCTCCCCCCCCCCCGAACTTCCTTTCCTCGGGAGGGAAAAAAATCGCTTTGTTCGCCGCCTCTCACCAGGCTCCAGCAGGCTCTTTCTGCCTCCCGCCACGGGTCTCCTGCGCTCTGCTCTCCAAGAGGCAACACCATCAGAGAAGGGGCGGCCAAAGGGAATCGAGACGCCCGGCTAAGGCAGCAGCTGACCGGGCTTGGACGCGCTCCCTCCTCACCATCCACTTCCTGTTTCTTCCCCCGCTAAAGCAAAGCGGCGGAGGAGGAGCTATTCCAGCGCCATCTGCTCCGGCCTCCCGCAGGCAACCCAATAGATGCCGGAGAGATGGACGAACAAATCGCGCTTAGGCATTAACCAACGACCCTGCAATCATCGACCGAAGTTTTCTATGCAGTTCAGCTCGAGTGTACCATACCACGGGTCTCCAACCTTGGCAACTTTAAGACTTGTGGACTTCAACTCCCAGAGTTCCTCAGCCAGCTTTGCTTTGCTTTGCTTTGCTTTGCTGGCTGAGGAACTCTGGGAGTTGAAGTCCACAAGTCTTAAAGTTACCAAGGTTGGAGACCCCTGTACCATACTACAATGACTGGTAACGCGCCAAGTGGATACGAGAAAGAGGGAACCAATTCTCGTTGAGGATGTGGCTGTGTCTGAAGTTTTGCAGCTTCTCAATGCGAACATGCTCTCTCTTCCACCGCAGCAAAATGAGAGGAGGGTGTCCAATCATAGAGCAATATTACAGATAGCGATGACATAAGAACCCGTCACTCTCAACTCGCCTATATGTTGACGGAAGAAACTTGAGGCAGGCAACAGAGAAAATACCATTATGACGTCTCTCTTTCTAAAATATGCACCCCAGCTTCAGGTTTAGTTTCTTAGTGAGAATTGATCCAACAAATTCCTAAAGAATAATGTATCAGTTAAATCGAGGCTGTACAATATCAAACCAATTGAATGCAGGGAGCTGTCGTTTTATAAGCCAATTACCCACAGCTAATGTCCGACAGACAGGTCCAATTTGAACTCAAAACCCAACTAATTTGGAGGGCTTAAATAGCAGCACCCTTCAGTTCTCCAGTCCATATAAAACACTTCAGAATTATAGCGGTAATACCTGATGGCCATTTCACACCTACAAGGAGTCAATGTTTTGCATTGTCTGCTTCAGTGTTTGACCATGTCCACAGAAGTCCACATATCTTAAAGCTGTCAAGGCTGAGAAACTGCGCCTCTCTGCTTTTTCCTGAGGCCTGAATCTGTAGATAGACAAGCGAACATGACTTCTGGAAAGTGAACCATGTGATTCCGTCCCATGACATCCCTTAATTAATTTCTTTCTTCCCTTTCTCATACAAATTGGCCCCTAGGCTTGCATGGGGGCGAATTAATGACGCTTTGCGGGAAGGAGGCCAACTATCTGAATGCAAAGCTTTCAGTGTTCTTGTATCTAGAAAAGCAGCCAAGTGTCAAAATAAAGCCATCGGATGCTCTGCTTGTCCTTGGGAGCTTCTCTTTGCTCACGACCAATCAGGGTCAAGATCAAAGATGAACGGCAGTCAAGCTTCCTCTGTGGACAGCCGGATCAAATCCTACCATTTCAAGGATCTGAAGCCTGAGCTGTTGTTCTGTTAAACCTTCGGAAGCCGGAGTCAGTCTGCCAAATCCTAAACTTGCAATCCCGCACCCATACGACTCAGCCTAAGCGACAGGTTACGCTTGCCAGTGGTGGCAAGACAAAGCAAGAAAAAAATGCATTTGTGTTCGCGGCAATATCTAGCTTGCATCTTTAGCATGTCACCCCCGTCCTTGTCTCTGATCTACCCGCGGGAACATGATAAGATCACCTTTGTTCTACTCCTCTTCTTTATTCTGTGTATTCTGTACTCCCCCACCCCACCCGAAAAAAAAAGCTGCTCCAGTCATTTCCTTCTCTGGTTCGTGACAGGCGCGTGGGAAGAGCGCATTGGCGAAGCGGTTTTCCTCGTTTTCTCTATTGGGCAACTGGAGAGTAAAGGAGGGACGAAATATCAGACCTTATTGTGGGCGTTACCGAGACTGGGAGGAGGTGTGGCCCTAGCAGACTTTCATTTAAACCTGCTCTCTCTTTTTTTTCACCTATTGCAGAGTCTACGCCCCGAGTAAAAACGACGGCGGTACCGCTAGCACCAGCAGTAGCAGCTACCCAAGCGTAGAGTTCGACCGTGGCAGTGGGAGCGAGTCGAGCAGTGACAACCCAAGCTCTCCTCGTCCTGGGATCTTCCAGTCCTGTTTTTCCAAGCCTTCCAAGTCGCTCAGTGATTCCTATCTGCCCAAAGTGGTGAGTCTCCTCTATTTCTTCGCCTTCACTTCTTCGGGGTGCATAGATTACTCGGCTTTTAGTGTAAAAGCAACGAGTCGTGCAGTATCTTAAAGGCTGGCAAGGGTTATTGTGCCGCTGAAGCAACAAATAGCTTAAAAACTAAAATGATATTATAAGGTTACAGCGACCCTTTTTGCGGTTTTTACTGCAATTACCTAGTCTGACTGCTGCTTTGGACAGGGTTGTTTTTTTAAAAAATGACATGAAAAGCCTCTTTCATATGCTGTACAAATCCTTATTTGTGTTCGAATTTTCTTGTTTCCAGTTGCTTGTCACTGTTGACTCTTTGTCCCCACCCTCAAAATTGTAGAAGTCAAAATGGCTGAGAAAGCTTTTCACCTTTTGTGTTATATTGGTTTGGTTAAGTTTGATTGCAGACTATAGCATGTTGTAACAACTGCCTTGCTCCTAGAATAAGAGGGTCAAATGGATACATCTGTCCTTTTTTAGTCTAATCCTGATTTATGTCTGAGATTGTGGGATAGTTATAGTAATATTTGCACAATTAAATTATTTCAGAAATTATGTTAAATTCAATATGGTAAAATCAATTTCAGCTTTATTCTATAAAGCTCATAATTGATTATGAGTTTGGAAGTCTTTGTGTAAGATAATGGATTTATATCATAATCACATTATGATATTCTGCATTTAGGTTAGTTTTTGGGGAACCAACAATTCCATTACATGTGTGATCATGAAAATGTGAAGTGGAAATATTCAAAATAATTGGTCCCAATTTTAGCTTGATTGAGATAAAATAGTGGTGGCTGAATGCTGACCAACAAAACCAGCATTTTAATTTGAAGTGTATTTATTTTGTTTATTACATTTATATCCCACTTTATGTCATTCAAGGTGGCATACTTAAGGTTTCTTTCATTGAAGTCCACTGATTTTATTAAATATATTTAAAGAAGTAGTTCTGGAAAGAATGGTAGAAAATTCCAGGAAACAAAAACATCATTTTAGCAGCCAATTATTAAAGTCTCTACTATAGCCTTGCTCATTTGTGCTGATTTTGCTGTGAGGTGACATATATTGACATCCAGTTTCTGCAGCAAGATAATAATCTCTGAGAACTATAATCTTGCCTACAATTTTTTTTCTTAGTCTTTTCTACAGTAAGGCCTGTTTAATTATGGATTTCAGAATACTGGTTATTTCAACATCCATATTATGCAAGCACTCTTTTAATTGCAACACCTTTCCCTTTTTTTCAAATCCCTTTCCCAGACATGCACTAAGTCTTAAGGGTGGACACAAGGAAGGAGAACCTATTTTGCAGATGAATGCTATTTCCCCAGGCAAATGAAAACCTATACAGGCAGTCCTCGACTTATGACCACAACTGAGCCCAAATTTTCTGTTGATAAGTGAGGTGGCTGTTGAGTTTTGCCCCATTTCACATCCTTTCTTGCCATAGTTAAGTGAATTACTGCAGATGTTAGTAACACAGCTGTTAAGCGAATCTGGCTTCCTCATTAACTTTGCTTGTCTGAAGGTTGCAGGAGGTGATACAATCCTGGGACTGTGCAACTGTCATAAATATGAGCCAGTTGCCAAACATCTGAATTTTGATCACATCTATGCAGATGCTACAATGGTCGTAAGTGTAAAAAAGTCATAAGACACTTTTCTCAGTGCTGTTGTAACTTAGAATGGTCACTAAATGACCTATTGTAAGTTGAGTACCTGTAATAAGGTTTACATTTTGCAGTAAGCCACTTTATGGTTCATTTGGACTTGATTAAGCAGCTTTTTTCCTGATAGTTATAGTTAGTTCAACCAGCGATGGTCGAATGATGGATTAGTAAAATATGCAAATAGATTAAAAACTTTGTCATTTTAAACGTGCACTAATCAGCATACATTAAAATGAATTTTTGTTGCATTCTGCTTTCAAAAGATAACCATTATGTATATACCTACATACACACATATGACAGAGAAACATCAGTCTGGTAGTTTGAATGAATACATATACATGGCGGGGAAAAAGAATCCTGCAAGTTTACAAGACTGCTGGCATAAGGAACAAATTGGGCTCTTCCCAATTTTTATATAATATTTATTTGTATATAAAGTATATAATGTTCCTCTAATATGAATATGAGTTACATTTCCATTTCAAAACTTATGGACTGGAGGCCGTTTCATTATATGATGGAGATAGGATTTGATCTTGAAAGCTTATGCCAGAATGAATACTTTGCTTCACAATGACGTTTTGTCACAGTTTATCACATTTATAATCTCTGTGTAACAAACTTTGATTTATATTTAATAGTGTCATTACCAGTTTACTGATTTCATGTTCAAATATCTCTTTCCATAAGGAAAATAATTATTTTTATATTTTTTAAACTATATCTTGCAGCAATACAATAAGTATTTCTGCCAGTTTGATGATTTTGGATATTCTATTCGTATATACACATATGATTAGACTTTAGCCTGGCCCAAGCAGTACAGTAGTACTACTGTATAGTACTACAAAAGGTAATTTTAGAGTGGAGCCTACAGCATGTGCTTCTTTCATTGACTCTTGCATACAGTGTTAGATATCTTCTGAAGGTAAAATTGCCAAGTCATGGCTCTTTCATAACCAGCACTCGTAAGCAAATACCTGTGGGGATTATCAATTGGCCACGGAACTTTTTAAAGCTATGCTTTTGTTGATTAAGGTCAAGGGGCAGGTAGGAGCAATTTATTTCCTTGAATATAACAACTTAGAACTATTACCCTCTTCAGTCTGACCTAAGCATAGTACCTAAAATCATCTGCTACAATGTCCTACCAGCCAATGAATACTTCAGTTTCAACCAAAACAATACAAGAGCACACGATACAAACTCATGATAAACCGATCCAAACTAGACTGCAGAAAATACGACTTCAGTAACAGAGTCATTAATGCGTGGAATGCACTACCTGACACTGGTTTCTTCCCCAAACCCACAAAACTTTAACCTTAGATTGCCTACTGTAGACCTCACCCCATTCCTGAGAGGTCTGTAAGGGGTGTGCATAAGAGCACAAGAGTGCCTACCGTCCCTGTCCTAATGTTTTCTTTTATTCATATCCTTTACATGTATTTATAATTATGTTTACACTTGTATCTGTCATAAAATATATGCTTGATGAAATAAAGAAATAAAATATCTTCCTTTGAAGGATCTTATTTTCAGAAAGTAGATATATAGAAAGATCCCTTTAGCAGCCAAATATACTTTATTAAGGAAAGGAAAACAATGCTATACAAGGCTATACAAGCAGGTTCCTGGAGTGCAAATGTTTAGGCTTCTCCAAAATGCAGAGTATGGTAGTGTCAATCAGAACTGCATTTTTATTTTATTTATTAAACTTATATGGCTGCTCATCTCACAAATGTGACAATATCATACAAAACAATCAGAAAATCAATTTTAAAACCATTCAAAGTACAAGTACAAAAATGAATATAAAAGCTAAGACGAACAGATTAGAAACAATGCCAACTAATCAAATTACCATTTCCTTGCAATTCCTGCAAGGAAAAGCAGGAATTGCAAGTAATTTTTTTTTTTACATAACCAGCAGGAATTGCAAGTAAATTTTTTTTTTACATAACCAGGTTTTAAGGGAGTTCCAGAAGGATGGTAGAGTTCTCATCTCAAAAGGGATGATGTTCCAGAGGAAGGTGCCATGGCAGAAAAGACTGATGTCCTGGGTCCCATGAAATGGACCTTCTTCATAGATGGAATCTGTAACATACCACTTCTACCAGATCCAATAGCTTGGGAAGGTGTAATTGGGTAGAGGGGTCCCTTAAATAACCCAGTCCCATGTCATGAATCAGAGACTTTGAAATGTTTGTGGAAGCAAACTGATAACCATTGCAGCTCATGAAGCAGAGGTCTAATGTGTACTCTAAGGGTACAGATGAAGCTTCCGGATATTCTCTATAATATAATTCAGCTACTAGGAACAGTTATTTAATTCAGAGTTGCTTAGACGTTGGGAAGCACACACATTGAAATTATCTCTATGCTTGGTCAGTCAGATGTTTAGACTGGATCTTGCATTTTTATTCACTTATTAAGTCCTTCTCGAGGACCTGAGCAAATGTTATTACATATATAAATGTTAAAATCACAGCTGCCAGTTCTTTAGCTAGTGTTGGCCTTCATATTCAGAGTTCCTCCTAAAAGCATAGGATGTTGTAATGTATTGATATAGTATATGTGACAATCCAACCAGTGTGGCCTTTTGTAATTCACAGATGGAAATTTTGTCAATACACACATTTTGTAAGTGTTATCCAAAAAAAATTTATATGGTATCCAATGTGTCAATCACTGGGTCTACCTTGGTTGATTTATGCCATAATCATTCAATTTCAATTTTCAGATCTTGATGTTTCATGTTTTTCTTCAGTTCTTTGTCTTCTAATCTGCTGTCCCTTGGTGTTACCACCTCATGTATCCATATTTTCTTCTTTTCAATCATAGTTAAATCCAGTGTGATATAAGCCAAGACTTTATAACTTTGTATGTGGAAATCCATAATATTTTAGCCTCCTCATTTTTATTATTTTCAACTATGTGTTTCTACCAATTTTTCATTACTGGTATAGGATAATTTTTACAGATGTTCCAGTGAATCATTTTGTTGTTTCTAATAAGTTTGTGTGATCTTCTTGCTCCAACTGAGTATATGATCTGGGGGGTTTTGTTCTTGCTTTTTTTGCAAAATCTGATCAATTTGACATTTTTTTCAGTTCTGACTTTGATTGTATTAGTTTAAATAGTTTACTCTTGAGCAGCCAAAATCAAGCCATTGGATTCTTTTTTTAATGTTAGTTGTAAGCCATTCCTATATTTTATCTTTATTCACTTTCACCTTCATTTTTGTAGATGTTGGACCATGTAATGCTTTTCCTTGACAGCATTCAGTTCATGTTTTATTGCAGTTCATGTTTATTTCTTATATATTCATTAAGTTCCAATTTTTAACCGTATTTGTTCTTAGATGTCTTTTTACATAGTCAGAGATGTCCTCTTCTCAACGTCAATTCCCAACTTTGGCTTTAATGATTTTTTTCTCTAGCACAATGAAAGCAATTTGAATAACCTTATTTTACATGCAACTGATGTAGATTCCATTTCTGAAACATGAATTGTCTCAGACACATCCAGCTGAAATTCAGGGCTGGTCCATTCACTAACTTTCAGAGTTAGCTGACTGGACTAATTTTGATCTTCCCATAACATGTTATCCCCACTCTTATTGATCCTGTTAGAGATGTTACAAATAGGATCTGTTTGTAGTTAGACATCTCAGATCACAGCCTTTCACTGCATAGCTTATTGAAGCAGATTCCTTGTGACTTCATTCCATATATATCCAATAATTTTTAAAGAATAAAATTATTTTGCTCTTTTATATCCTATCATATCCTAATTTTATATCTACATGTATATCTTTCATTCAAAGAAACTAAAAGTTCAGGGTTGATATTGTGGAATGGGATATACAAAGCATATAGAAGAAGTACAAAACATGTACACTTGCTTTAAGAGCAGATTCTGGACTTAATTAAAAAGTTGAGCTGGAGATGAATCAGAACTTTTTCTTTCCATTAGCTTACAATGTCTAAAAAAATCAATGGAGGCTCTGTGGTTGAGATGCAAGGGGATGAAATGACCCGTGTGATATGGGAGCTGATTAAGAAGAAGCTGATCTTTCCCTACGTGGACCTGGATCTTCACAGGTATATCTTCTATACTGTGAGGAAAATGCAGCTTATGTGTGTTTTTGTTAAGTGTTAGTTCCGGTACTTGAAAAAGTCTGAAGAAATAACACTATTTATATTTCGTGTGTATATTTTCAAAACTCCCTCCTTGTTCTTCAAATTGTGACATTCCCTAACCAAACCTTTACTTTAAAACTGGAAGGTTCAGGTACATGAACTGGCCTGAAGATAAGAATCTGTTTTCACATTGCCAGCATTCATTCAGATGCTGTTATGAAGCCCAACTGTTTCCAAGGCTGTCTTGTGGCTTTAAATTAACCAAGTTAACTCAATAGTCACCATTTGTTCTTGTGTTTTATAAAGTGCCATAACTAGCAGAGAAATGTAATAGATTCCGTCACTGCACTATGAAAAATAGCTACTTAATAAAAGCTTTTTCCCCCAGTCCACAAGTTAGGAGGTCCTGGCAACAGCATTTTTTTCTGTCATGTTCTCATTACATTGCCTTCATTACATCCCAGCCTTGATTGTGACAGGTTTAAATTTAAATTATCCCTATAAAGTGACCATTTTTCCTCTTATTCCCATAAAGTCTAAGGGCAGTCTGAAGGTTTATAACCTCTGTTAAGCTTTGTAACCCATTAACTTAGAAGGAGCTTGGCAAACTGCAGTGAGCTGAAAAAAGTTAGGTATTGACAATGGGGACAACAGCTTTCATGCTAATATAACTTTCTGCTAATTCAAAGAAGGCTGGGTAAGTCAACTATGGAGAGTTGTAAACCTGCATCCTTTCTTTTGGACTCCGTTTAATTCAGATATTCCATAAACCTTCAGAAGCTACAGTGGCAGAGGTGACATCACATGGCATTTAATCAACTGGCTGTTCTATTAGTTATCAAGGCCATTAAAGGAGCCCCCTTGATAAAAAGACAGCAAGTTCTTTTAATTGAGTCAACCGTAAAGGAAAGCCAGAACATTTTGAACTTTTCCCTGCTTCTCTCATACGTTGTTCCCAGAAGGCAAAAGGAAGATAGGCAATCACTTGTCTAACAAGATGTGCTGTTTTGCAAGTGCTGAACCTGCTAAAATACGACATGGGTCTGATTTCTATGACATAGTGGAGCCCAGATAATATGTTTTTCTTTCTTTTTTATCCTTCTCTTAAAAGGGCAGATATTCTAACCAATACAATTTAGGGCAATACATTGGTTTATATAGAATTTGGTGCGTATATTAGTGATGTTTTCCAGTATTCCTTTCTTAAAAATTCCTGCAGATTACTTTGTATGTAACACTAATAAACTTCAATATTAAAGTGTTTATTTAAATTGTTTGTATGGCCACTTATTTCATAACAGTGATTCTGGGCAGTGTACAAGTATTAAAACAAACCACAGCATACAAGCAATGACACCCAAGGATAAAACAAATTACTTCAGTCACAGAAAATGCACATCCCAGCAGCAGGGTTCACCTAATCTCCTGACTGAGACCTAAGATCCTGTGGAACCCAAGAGGCAGTCTAGATCTTAAGCAATTTGAATAAATTATCCTTGTTAATAACCCACAAGAGATGATTTCTTTTGCTTTTTTGACTCAATCCAAACTTTTTTCCACTCCACTCTTCTATTATTATACAAGCAATGCAATAAACCCTTCTGTCTCTAAACCCTGCCCTGCTGCAATTTTCAGTAAGAGTATTAAAGTTACTGACTCTACTAATTGTGCATTATTCTCTCAAATCAATCTGAAGTTTGGAGATAAAGGCAGTAGATAACATTGCACTTATTTTTTTTAAGATATATTGTTCTTTCAGTCCAACTTGCAGTATGCACACAATAATGTTCCTTTGAAGGGCTATTGGACACCACTGAGATTTTGTCTTTCAGTAATCAGTATGAGTTACCCATAAAGTCACTAGGAGTCCAGGTTGACTTGATTCACCTAGCAGATTGGACATCAGCTTTTCTTTCCCAGAAACAGCTCCAGTTCTTTCTCTCTCTCAGCTTCCTGTGGCAGACTTTGCTCTGGAACTGATTTATCAAAGCTGTTTTTAAATATTTGGAAAAGGAAGACATTCTCTTTTGCCACTAGCGTTGGAGTTTGGATAGGCTTATTAGTGCATTGCCTTCACTGGGCTTAATCTGGGATTCTCCAGATCTTGCCAGATGTTGTGGCCAGATCTTGCCTCCTTAAGACCAGGGATGCTTTAAAAACAGTTTCAGTGCAGTATAAATCTGGGAGATGGAACCATTTGTAAATGAAGTGACTATGTGGTTATGGTTAAATGTCATTTATTGGGGACTTTCTTTGCAGCTATGATTTGGGCATTGAAAATCGTGATGCAACAGATGACATGGTTACAGTGGAAGCTGCTAAAGCTATAAAGAAATACAATGTAGGAATCAAGTGTGCCACAATCACCCCTGATGAGAAGCGTGTAGAAGAGTTCAAGCTAAAACAGATGTGGAAATCACCTAATGGAACCATTCGAAACATTTTGGGGGGCACTGTCTTCAGGGAAGCCATTATCTGCAAAAACATCCCCCGATTAGTGTCTGGATGGACAAAACCCATTATTATTGGCCGCCATGCTTATGGTGACCAAGTGAGTATCTTGAACAATATTTTATGTTTATCCTTTAACTTACATGACTTCTTACCACCATTAGAAATCTTGATTAGAGAATACATGTAGTGGGGAGCAAAATGCAACCTGGTTTACAGCATTATATTAATTGTTATAAAGCATGCATGTAATAGCATTTAGGTTAGAATAGATGAGTAGCAAATTGCAAGTTTGGCTAAGGATTAAAATAGTTTGAGCCCTTTTTCAAAATAGCATTGAAGTTTCCAGTTTCACTATAGGAAGCCATTCAAGGAGTTATCTTCTTCCTCACAGCCTCAGGGCACAGCAATAGAAATTGTTTCCAAATAGAATATGGTACATTATGATAGGTTCGGTGTAGAATGTTTCATCAAAACTGTTACTGTTTTTGTTTTGTAGTACAGAGCTACAGATTTTGTGGTTCCTGGCCCTGGAAAAGTAGAGATGACATACACACCAGTGGATGGAGGCAAACCTGTAACTTATTTGGTCCATAATTTTGAAAGTAGGTATTTTGACTTAAAGTGTTGATCAAAAAATGGCTGTCTGGAAAATTGGTGAAGACTATAAGAAATGACAGTAAACTAATCAGTTATCTTCCTGTAAGCTTTTGTATGAATTAGATAATTGGCACTTGAGGGTCAAACTACTAAATAATGGAAGAAGTGGGGTCCATAATCGAGATTAGCAAGTGGAACCAATTACATTTAAGCCTCTATGAAATACTATTTGGCCAATTTTCCAGGTGCTAATCTGAAAATGTAAATGTAGAGGGATTAATAACAATATGGATTTGGAACTGACCACCAGTCTGCTGGGTGGATGAGAAATCTCATTGTTGCCTTCTCGTAAAATCGGAGCTTAGTGATTAGCGTACAAAATGTGCAGAAGGTAATTTTCCTGGATTTTTTAATAGATTCTGTTATCATTATTGCATCTCTTCAGTGGAAAAAACAGTTGAAAATTAGAGTGATCCAAGATTGCTTCGATGTTGTACAAATATTGTAGCTATAAAACTGACTTCAGTGATTGTGAAACCTGTTGGAACAGTGGTTGTGAAACATCATACATCTAAATCTGCCTTACTTTATAGAAGTCATGCAGAGTCTTCTGGAATGGATAGCCATACCAAATCTAACAAAATTAAATATGGCTTGAAGAATTTCTGCAATTCATATACTATCCTGCAATGTTTATACTTAAAAAAAGAAGAAAAGAAAAACAAATACTGAAGTATTCTAATTTATGCTTGGTAAAGGAGATCTTCACAAGCTTTCCAAAAGAGTCTTTTAAAAGAGTGTTCCCCGGTATTGTCTTCTAGTGTATGGGACTACAATTTCCATAATTCTGAATAAGCCTGATCTCTGATTGGAACTAGTGAAAGCTGTCTTTAAAATACATTAAAAGTAGATTGATTGGGAAAGGATGCTTTAGAGACAAATCTGGAAAATGCTTAGGGCAAATAGGCACAAATAGAGTCTTCATAATCAGGTTCCTTTGAAATGCTGAAATAGTCTCTGAAGTGAGAGAAGTATATTTCTGTAGAAACAGGTCATAAAATGGAGCAGTAAGTGAGGCATTATAGGAAGAATTACAAAGGTAACCTTGAGATTCCTTACTTTTGGACCATTTAAAATATTGGTCTGACATTCTACATACTGTATGGAAAGTGTCATAATATCTTATGCATGAATTACAAAAGTCTTAATAAAAGTTATGCAGTTTAGGAAGATAACCTGGATAACAGAGAATACTCTTGTGATATGCAAGAAATTTCTATTCATTTCTGAATCCCCTCCCTGAATTAGAGTTGACCAATGTTGGGCATAGGTAACATAGGAGAATACTTTCAACATTCAGGGGGACTTATATTACAAGTGTGATATATGTATTGTAATAACAGTAACCTGCAAAATCTTTCTTGAAGACAGTTTGAAGGCTTACACTCACCTATCCACAACATTGTGGCCAGATTCCTTATTTTTATTTGTGATGACCAAGAGTATTTTAGGTTGATAATACAGAGTCTCTGTGGAAAATAATATAATTGCTTTGTTGCATTCCGGTCTTTATGTAAGACAATTCATTTATATAAGCTGTGAGCCCAATTTCTTTCATGCTTCCTGTATATTTTTTCCCTTAATCAGCAGGATATGATTGTATTAGCTGATAGACATACAGTGTTTCATATCTGTGTAACTTAATAAAACATGCATTAACAATTAAAGAACAGCTGATGGCTATGGCAGAGCCACAGCTATGTATACTGCTTTACATTGGAACCATGAATAAACAGTTGTATGCTGTGTGCCAACTTGTACTGAGTAACAAGTACAGGCTGGTGCGTGACTGAAAAAACTCCAGGCATATTATATCTTTGTATTTCATTCCCAACTAATGTAATTACACACTTCCCATTTGGCAATTAGAGGCCATAATTTTAACAGCTTCCAGGTAGTAATTCCTAAATTTCTAACAGTATTCCTATAAAATAGACCAGTGCTACTCCCAATTGTTATCTTTTGATCATATTGCTATAGTAATGTTCATTTCTGGGCTTTATCTTTGGATTTTGTTACTTTTATGAACATTTTAGAGTGTAGATAAATAGGTACTAGTTTTGGTGGGAGATGAGTTGATGCTTCAGATTCCTGCCAGTTCTGAACTTCCCAGTTGCAGCATCCTGTTAGGAGGTGGCTCTGGGAAGGCAGGGGGCCTTGCATAATGCTGCAAGAAGAGCCACTTGTCTTTCTTTCTAGTGCGAAGCCAGTTCAGCCTCCTGGGAAGCATGCAAGCATGTCTTAGAACAGAGCTGGTAGATTGACAGCCAAACTATTCTGCAATAGCACTGCAGTTTCCTGGCTAATGTAGCAATATATACACTAATAATAATGGATATGAACATCAGTGAGCAACTTGGTATTACATGTAGTAAAGAGTCTTGTTGCCTGTTTGGACCCTTATGGTTACATAACAAAAGGAAATTTTCATATATGATAGCTAATATACAGTCAACTAGTGACATGAATTGGTTATCATTCAACCCTTGAAAATACTGTTCATATGAAAGAAAAAAGTCTTTAAATTCATGTGGTGTTATGAAGCAAAAGTTTGGTTACATGCTCTCTTCACTTCATACTTCTCTTTTCGGTGATACAGGCTGCGGAGGTGTGGCTCTGGGGATGTATAACCTTGACCAATCCATTAAGGACTTTGCCCACAGTTCTTTCCAGATGGCATTGTCTAAAGCCTGGCCTCTCTACATGAGCACCAAAAATACCATTTTGAAAAAATACGATGGGCGTTTTAAGGATATCTTTCAGGAAATCTACGACAAGTAATAATATTACTTTATTATATATTTTCACTTGCAGGGCTACCTCTTAGAAAAACTCTACTATTTTTTGTAAGCTTTTGTAATGGAGTATTAATTCCTGACTGAAACTTTATTCTCAGGAGCTTTTTTTTAATGAATTCTTCAAAATTAAATGCAGAAAATACTGAACCAATTGTGGATATTAAACTATGAATAGAAGGGGATTATGAATATAAAATTAAGAAAACTGCTTTTGGGGGATTACTCATAAGCAAACCCTTTAAAAAAAAACCTCTATACAGTAGATAGATATATGGGTGCAAAAACTCTCCCACTTAGTTCCCTGATCACACACAAACGCATATAAAAATATAATTGCATCCCTCTATATGGCAGTTCCTTTATTCCAAGCATCCCCTTTTCCTCCAGAAAGCTGTTTGTGCTTGATGTTAATATGTAAATCAGGATGTTTTCTAGAACCCTATTTCTACAACCTGTGTTCAGTGACAATAATGGGTGAATGTTCACTTTAATGTTTATGTGCTCTTTAAATTAAACAACGTTGAATTAGCAAAGTTGGCAGCAAAGTTGCAGCATATTTGCTGTCCATGAGTGGTTCACAAAAGTTGTCAATGAAATTAACTTGTTTTCCCAATCTGTTCTTAGTTGCTTAAAACAGCTCTCTCTCTATTGAAAAAAAAGTTGTTTGCTCAGATAAAATGCTCATCTCCCAGATGACATTAAATACAGAAAGAAAATATTGTAGTGAAAGAATTTAAAGTTCCTCTTACTTTTTATGGAAAGATTTTTGAAAGCATAAGATATGCCAGACCTGTGACAAACACAGATAACATTCCGCTTTCTTTCCCCTCCAGAGAGTACAAGTCAAAGTTTGAGGCCAAAAACATCTGGTATGAGCATCGACTGATTGATGATATGGTGGCTCAAGCCCTAAAGTCTGAGGGAGGATTTATCTGGGCATGCAAGAACTATGATGGTGATGTGCAGTCTGACTCAGTTGCCCAAGGTATGTTTAATGCCTCTAATGTGTTGATTTTGGTAGCATGATAACTAGCCAGATGTATAGCTTTGCACAGAGTAATTACAAATATAAACAGAACCACCTTGCTAAGTTTCAATTCTGTCTTACAAGTCAGCTCAATGCAAAGGCCAATCAAATGCCTATACTAGTGATAGACTAGACTAGGCTTTATTTCAGCAAAGGCCAACCAAATGCCTAGACTAGTGATGGCTAAACTTTTTGCCGTTGTGTGCCAAAACCATGGGGGGGGGTTGTCGTGCGTGTGTGTGGCCACACTGATAATTCAATGTGCCCTGCCCCCTTGCATGTGCACGCAACCCCCCCACACTCCCCCCCACATTTGGCATGCGATGGCACGGTGGGCCCATTTTTTGCTCTCCACAGGCTCCAGAGGCTTTCTAGGAGCCCTGGGGAGGGCGAAAATGGACATTCCCACCCACCCCCAGAGGCCCTCCGGAGGCCGGAAATGGCCCGTTTGCCGACTTCCAGTGGGACCGGAAATCATCACGAGACTAGAGTCTAAAACTACGTAGGAAGGCAATAGCTGTTTTTCTTCTTGCTTCCTGCCCTCTCAATTTATGAAAGCCCTACAATCATAGGGCCTGGTTTTAAGCGACTGTTTCTGATACTTTCTGCCAATTCTGGAAGATCTGGTAGAATTACTTTGCTTCTGATGCCATCAGTTAAGCAGTATTTTATTTATTTATTTTATTTATTTATTTGTCATAATAATATATGTAAGCATAAGCATGAAATAACTATACTATATATAAGCATATATATAAGCATAAGTATAAAAAGAAAAACTATACGAATTGAATACAATCAAAGGGAACATTAGGACAGGAACGGTAGGCACGTTTGTGCTCTTATGCACACCCCTTACAGACCTCTTAGAAATGGGGTAAAGTCAATAGTTTTTGGTTAAAGTTTTGGGGATTTTGGGAAGAGACCACAGAGTCAGGTAGTGAATTCCAGGCATTAACAACTCTATTACTGAAGTCATATTTTCTGCAGTCAAGATTGGAGCAGTTCATATTAAGTTTAAATCTATTGTGTGCTCGTATAATGTTGCGTACACCTAGTACCAGGAGGTTGGGACTTCTCTGCTCCTTTTCTATTGTAGTACTTTCCTTCTGGAATAGTATGCCTTGGAGAGTCAGTGGCATCTATCTTTCCAGTCTTTAAAATTTAGAGTGTTATTTTTTTAATGTATTGATTCATTCAATTTAGGTATTATTCAACTGCAGATTGACACTCAAAATAGTAGACAACAGGTACAGTCAACATAAAACATTACACAAATGGCAAATCCAGTCAATATATAGAACAGGAATCATATACCAGCAAGGGCCACAACCACCCCGGTCCAAAATCTAGAAGATCCAGGCTTTTTTTAAGGCCCTCTAGAATGCCATCAAGTTGGAATCTACCTGGATTTTAGGGAGACCCCCATTCCAGAGGGCAGGCTCTTTCTCTAAGCCTTGGGTGAGAGTCATGGGTGGGTGGGCTCTTTAGATGGTATGTTTGGGTTTTGAGTTTTTTTAATTTAAATATTAAGCCAACCAGAGTTGTTGAAATTGGATGGGCTAGAAATGTGAAATATTAAGAATAAATAATTCTAAATATGCTACTTGTTGTGACCCAGGCCCAAGTAGGTAGTAGGAAACTCAGTCTGTAAAAAGAACAAACAAATTTTATTTGAATAGCTGAGAATTACTTCATTCCCAGCGTTGTTCAACTCAAATTAAAACAAATTCCTCCCAACACAAATTCCTCAGTCCTATTGTAAACCTTGGTCCAATTAGGTAAACTGCCAAAGGCCTTTCTTGGCAAACATTCAGAAATCACAAAAATAAACGCAAGACATAGACGAAGCAGAAGACGAAGCTACCATCATTGTTTTCTGGCAAAGCCCAAATGCTGCTGCTGGTCTGTTTTAAGCCCTATGAGAGGGGCCAATCATCTCGTGGCCCTACTCCCAAATTGTCCTTTTTGCTTGAGCTGCTCTTACCTTCTGGCAGCTCTTCTCATGCGTGCATTAGGAACAAGTTCCTCCTGTTCTTCTGCCTCACTACTGTCAGTCTCTGGAGGCTCTGGAGTCTGCACCTCACTCCCCAATGGTCCTGGCCTCACCTCAGCCTCATCGCTGTCTGACTCTGTTGCCAGCTCCGCAGGCTGCTGGCAGACCACCACATTACTTTCAATTTTTGTAAATGTTGCTACCATCTTCCATTTGAAGAGTCAATGGACTCTAGGGATTATTTCACATTAGAATATTTGGTCCCCATATTTCCTTGAAGTCTAACATTTTAAATGCATGTTAAGTATACATTAAAATACTCTTGAATAAACAAGTTCTTATTAAAGAATTTGAGAGAATGTAACTGTTGCATGTGTACATTCTAAAGTACAATATTTTTTTAAAAATTTGAATTTATATCCCGCCCTTCTCCGAAGACTCAGGGCGGCTTACACTATGTTAAGCAATAGTCTTCATCCATTTGTATATTATATACAAAGTCAACTTTTATTGCCCCCAACAATCTGGGTCCTCATTTTATCTACCTTATAAAGGATGGAAGGCTGAGTCAACCTTGGGCCTGGTGGGACTTGAACTTGCAGTAATTGCAAGCAGCTGTGTTAATAACAGACAGACTTAGTCTGCTGAGCCACCAAAGGTCCTTTTTTTCATCTATATTCTTGATAGATGAGAATTAATGCTTTTTAGACTCCGGATTATATTCCAAAGAATATGCCATTTTAAGTTAACTTAATAACATAAACTATGGTAATATTTATTTCAAGGTATTTTAATATTTCCCTTTATGGCTTTCAAATCGGCTTTGGGGCTTATCAGATTTAGAAACAACCTATGGCCTGAATCTGTTTTTCATTTTTAAATTATATGAAATGTAGACTCCTTCAATCCAAAATTCATTCCTGATGCCAAAATGGGTATGTCCATGTAATTCTCTTGAAGATAGCCATTGTCATAATCTAGAATGCTTTTTTCAGCTTCCTTATCTAGCCTATAACCTTAAGACATATATCCAAGGAACAATCCAGCTCTCTGTTTTTTATCTTTCTCAAGATCAGCTAGGTTTGACTAGGTAGTGCCACCTTCTGGGAATTTAATTTTTTTTTAATTTTTTTTTTTTACATTTATATCCCGCCCTTCTCCGAAGACTCAGGGCGGCTTACATTGTGTAAGGCAATAGTCTCATTCTATTTGTATATTTATATACAAAGTTAACTTATTGCCCCCCCAACAGTCTGGGTCCTCATTTTATCTACCTTATAAAGGATGGAAGGCTGAGTCAACCTTGGGCCTGGTGGGACTATAATCTGCAGTAATTGCAGGCAGCTGTGTTTAATAACAGGCTTCTTACAGCCTGAGCCACACCGCGGCCCCTTTTTTATATTTTTTATATTACATAGAAAGGCAAGTAAGTTCTAAGTACTAGCAAACAGCTGATGAAGATTATCATCATCCACTTAGGCAATGATGCTGAACAGCAGTATGCTCCAGAACTTCAACTATCTTACTCAAATTTGTAAAAGAAGGGTGCTAACAGTATAGTTCCAAATACAGGTAGTCCTTGACGTACAATCACAATTGAACCCAAAATTTATGTTGCTAAGAGAGACAGTTGTAAGTGAATTTCTTAAGTGAATTTTGCCCCTTTTTACAAATTTTCTTATCAAGGCCATTAAATGAATCACTATGATTCGTTGTTAAGTTAATAACACGGTTGTTAAGTGAATCTCTCTTCCCCATTGACTTTGCTTGTCAGAAGGTTGCAGAAGTTGATCACATGACCCCAGGATATTGCAATCATCATGAGTCAGTTGCCTAGCATTTGAATTTTGATCACATGATCATGAGGATGCTGCAACAGTGTAAGTGTGGAAAACTGTCCTGTCACTTTTTTCAATGTTGTCATAACTTTGGACAGTCACTAAATGAACTGTTGTAAGTCAAGGACTACCTGTATGTCACTGTTAGTTAAGGAGCTAACCTTATTTGAAAAGGGAAGGGATGTCAGTACATAGCTTATGTTAGCGTGCACTGTAACAAAATTACTGGGCAACCATATGATTTTCTTAATGTTGGTCATTAAAACTATACAATTAACATATTCAGGAGGTTTACAGAAGTCTTGACAGAAGTAGCCTTGTGTATAATTTATTAGGCAGCTTCAGCTCATAATTATAGTTTTATAATTGTTCCTTTTTGAAAATAATATAAATACTGAAAATTCAGCATTTAGTCTACATCACCTCTTCCTGCTGATGTTCCTTTGGATTTGTTAATCCAAATTTGTTAAAACAAATTTGTTAATTTGTTAAGTCTGGTTTATATGCTATATCTTCCAAGTGAAGTTAAGACCAGTTGCTTTGGAGGATAACACATAATTATTGTGTGATAATAAATTTGCTCACTTCTTATTGCAAAGGTATTTTTCTGCCCATAAAATTTATATTTTTACATATATTTTCCAAAAGCACACATCAAATTTCTGTTTGAATCAAATCAGGTTTAGTGTAACAAACTTTTTTTTTATCCTTGAATTGGAAAATTGTATATCTAAATCAGCCCTTACTAAACTAAATGCAAAATAAAAAAGGAAATTAATGATATTTAAAAAATCCTTAAACAAGAATGAAATTGTAAAGAAGTTCACTTCCCATAGCTGTTATCAGTAATGCCAGATAATCATTCCCCCTCAAAATTGATGGTTTTCCTAGCATTTTAGATAAAAATAAGTAGGTTAGTTGAGTTTCCTCTACCTGCTTAAAGCTGCTGGGGTCAAAAGTTGGCAAACAAGGAGTGATACATTTTCAAGTGCATAATTGCCTAATTCTTTATCCTGTCTAGGTTATGGATCTTTGGGGATGATGACAAGTGTCCTGATATGCCCAGATGGTAAAACTGTTGAGGCTGAAGCTGCTCATGGCACAGTGACTCGTCACTATCGCCTGCATCAGAAAGGCCAAGAGACCTCCACTAATCCGATAGGTAAGTGGGTTCCACCATTCCCAGTCTAACCCAGATAGTTTCTTGAATGAATGTCACAGCATAGCTCCAATGAACCCTTTAAATCATAGTCCTCTTAGCAAAAACACTGATTCAAAATTAATCCTGTGGGCCTATCAGATTACATAAAAAAAATATGGAATGTTTACGTATGTGGCTATTGCTACATCATTTATGGTGTTAAATTGAAATAAATATAGAAGCCAAGCTTGCTTCCAGGAGTCTCTAATTATTTAATCAAGGGAAGAGATCAGTGGTGAAATGTAAAATTTACTACCAGTTCTGTGGGCGTGGCTTGGTAGTGGTGGTAATGTGACTGGGTGGGCGTGGCCAACCTTTTTTTTTAACTTTTAAAAGCATTTTTTCTACAACCTCTTCAGCTTCTACAACTTCTTCAGATGATCCCAGCTGAGCCGCACGATCATCAGAGGCTTTTTTTTTTTAGTTTTAAAAGCATTTTTTCGGCTAAAGAAAAAAGTTTTAAAAAGTTTTTTAAAAAAACCTCTTGATCACACAGCTCAGTTGGGCATGGGCGAAGTGGGGGTGGGCAGGGATTTTTTCTACCGGTTCTCTGAACCACCCGCCGCCATCGCTACTGGTTCAGGCGAACCGGGATTATTTCATCCCTGGAAGAGATTCCAAGTATGGGAAGTAGGAGAATTCTTACCACCTTTATGGTTATATAACCACAGGCTACTCTCTAAAATCTGCTCAAGAACAAAGTGGAATTACTTCGGTGAACATTATCAATAGTCATATTGAACAATCAACATAAATTGTAAGATTCTCTTTTAGACTGAGAGTATAAGAAAAAAAATAATGTAGGTAATACAGATATCTATTTGAGCAGTGTTTTTTTATTTAGTTTTCTCTCCCTATTTTCCTAGCATCCATCTTTGCCTGGACCAGAGGTCTAGCTCATAGAGCAAAATTAGATAACAACAAAGACCTCCAGAATTTTGCTTCAGCCTTGGAGGATGTCTGTGTAGAGACAATCGAAGCCGGTTTCATGACAAAAGATTTGTCTGCTTGCATTAAAGGGCTGCCTAAGTAAGTGATCTGTTTCAGAAAAATACCTGAATATTTAAAATGTTTTAAAATTTATTTAGTTATTTAATGAATGTATAAGCCATCCATCTCACATAACTCAGGTGACTAAAATGTCCTATCTGTTTATGGGAAATTTTTAATAATACACTAATTGTCAAATAATAAAAATCAAATCAAAAATCATTTAAAAGATTGGAGACAACTACATTATAACATCTAAGGATTGCAATGCTTTTTCAAGATCAGTTGCAGCCAGTGTCTCTTCTATATTTTAAAAAAGATTTAAGTCTGTATGAGCTGCTAGCGTAACTAGCATTTGAAAGATAACCTATTTATATGGTTTAGCTACAAGTACAAAGTCAAGAAATTATTCAAACTGCTAAGGATGAGTTTTTAAGAGTTTCATCCACAAAAACCCCCAAACTAAATTATATTTAAAACAGTTTTTTTGAAAATGTAAGACACATGTACCCATTGATTACAGGTCGCCCTCAATGTACAATTGAACCCAAAATTTCTGTTGCTAAGTAAGGCAGTTAAATGAGTTTTGATCCATTTTACCTTTCTTGGTACTGTTAACTGAATTGCTGTTAAGTTAGTTAACATGGCTGTTAAGTGAATCTGGCTTTCTCATTGACTTTGCTTGTTGGATCACAAAAGGTGATCACATAACCCTAGGACAAGCATCATAAATATGAGTGAGTTGCCAAATACCTGAATTTTGATCACATACTATGGAGATGTTGCAATGGTCATGTGAAAAATGGCCATACGTTACTCTTTTTCAGGGCCATTGTAACTTCAAATGGTCATTAAACTAATTGTTGTAAGTCAAGGTCTACCTATATAAAAAATAGATACCTTGTTAGAGCATTTTTTATACTCTTGAATTTACACTAATGTTTTGCTTTGTTTTAATCACAGTGTGAAACGCTCTGATTATTTGAACACATTTGAATTCTTGGATAAACTTGCTGAAAACCTGAAGACAAAATTATCTTCACCACCAAAATTATAACAGCTGGGCTTGAAGTATTTTTTCTGGAAAGACAACTGTCTCGTGGATGGATGGATGACTGTACTATGTTGTGTGTGTGTGCGTACACACACACACACACACACACACACATATATATACACATACATAGAGGAAATAAGGGTAGCACTTCAAAAAGTAAGAAATCAACCTGAACTGTGTAATGATCAAACACACTCACCCTCTAGCTTTCTGTAATGTTAAGAGTGGGAAAGGTAACAACAAAACTGATGTTTGTCTCTATGGAAAATAGCTTTTCCCTGGTCAGGAATTAGGGGAATTAATATTTGTTTAAGGGGAATGGGCTCTAAATTAAGTCATTTTTAAGACTTTTACTTTCTAACTCATTAGATTATATACAGAATGCAGAAGATCCTTCGGACCAACCATTTTAATGAAATTGAAAAACATCCAGCTTGATATGGGCAATGTTGTAAGAGGATTTTAATTACTTGTGGTGGGGAAGAAGGAAAATGTTTTACAGGAAACTTTACTATGACATAGCCTTGTACACAGTACAGGCAGAACAATTCTTTCATTTCCTTACATCTGGGAGCTGACTAAAGAGAAAGAAAAGCTGCTTTCTGCTTGCATATGTAGCTTAAGATGGAGCATTTCAAACTAACTTGTCACCCAATTTGGATTGGCGGTAACATTGGTTTTTAAAGCAGGAAATAAACACTAATACCCATCCTTGTATCCTGTGGTCTGTGAACTGTAACTTAAAATCCAGCAACTTACACATTTCTTCTGCCACTTGAAAGGATATAGAATGTTCAGTTTAAAAAGCCTGGACAAGTTTGAAACCAGTGCACAACAGACTAAGATCTAATTCTTATATACGAGTGCAATAGTGCCATCTTGATATGTAAGTATGAGCATCTCTTGTCCTCTAGGAACCTGGAAAAATTGGGAAGTGCAGATTACATTCAACTTTTCTATAGGGTAGGCATCAGTATTGGACCTGTGACAGAACCGAAAATCTGATGTACATTTCCAAATTAAAGTGTATACAGCTATCATCACAAAACATCCATTCATGGAAGGCAAAATACCATGGTGAGAACATGCTCTCTCTCCAGGATGCTCAAGTTTACCGTTTTTTCCTGTCCAACAGTTCCTATTTTCAACCAAGCACAGAATTGCAATCATCATCTAATTTTTAAAAAATGTATGATAGAAATCGTCGTATATGGGCAACACATTGGATTTGGTCCATTTTTTCCAGAAAATTTATCATAATGTTGGATGTGCCACATCAGAAATAGAAAAGGATTAGGTAAATTAGATAAAATGTTTGCATACAAGAATCCAAAATAAACTATTATATTTTGAATTTTTTGGAACTATGTTCAAAGAATAGTACATTAAATGATTGTGGGGTGGAGGAGGGAACAGTGTTACTGAAGTACTTTGTGACACACCAGATGCCCATTTAATTAAAAAAAACTAGGAAATTGAAAGTAATATAGGGATAAGTCTTTGCCAGAAGTGCAGCTTTTAAGCCTTCACTGCATTTATACTTACCTTGAGATGTATCTACCATTTTATGGCCTATTCATTGATGGAAAAATATTAACTTATTTTTAACATCTTGAAAAATATGGTACAATTGTGTTTGCCTGTCCCCACAACAAATTCTAAAGAAGATCTAGATTTGAGATGGGACATATTTTAACATCCTCCCACTGGGAAAACTGTTACTACTTTCTCCTCATGTAATATTTCTGTTAAAAAAAAGATGGTTACCTCCAAAAAAATAAAGCTGTCTTAATTATACATTCAAAGTTTTAAAGTACAGTGGAAGCTAAACTATAGTATCCTTTCTTTGAGAACAAAGATAAGATTCATTTGGATATTAAAAAATATCATTTATAATTCTATTGATTTAAGAAGTGAACAATTTTACACAAATTACTGAAACATTATTTCAAAATCTCTGAATACATTAATCTGTCATACAACAAAGTAACATTTCTCCATAATGTATTTTTTATATTTTTTCTTATACTGTTTTCTACATGAAAATAAGTTTTGATTACGTGAAATCTGCTTTCCAAGCAAAATGAATGTCTTGACTTTGCCTTATTTTCCTTTATAGTACTTGGATTACTCTACTGACTCTGATGTTGTATGAAGCTTTAAAGTTAGACTTCTATTGCAGTAAATAATAACATGATAATAATATAGAAGACGTGCGAGTGGATAGAATACTGATTTTAGTTTTCATGTTATTTTGACATTTTAGCTAGCTTACATATGCATCTTGAAATAGGTAGAATAAATCTGATGTAATTCAACAGACCTAGTTTGAGAAACAAATATTTGTAGAAAATTTTTTTATTTTTAAAATGAAATCGCTAAAACTAGGTGATTTAAGAAAAAACTCACACCTAGGAAACAATTGTGTTATTCTTTGTCTAAAGACTAATCACCAAATCTAAGCTGAATTTCCTTTTTTAATGTTCTTGGTTTTCCTGGACATTTCAGTTCCTTTCGTCAAGTTCTTCTTTTTTGTTTTGTAGATGGGGGAACTGAGGAAGTCAGTCAATGTAAAGGGGTCACCACGCCTCAGTTTTCTGTAGGAAAGAAACATATAATTTGTTATAAATACTATACTGACTTCATATCCAGAAAACAATATCCAATTTGTACATTCCAACTAAAAAACATACGTGGAACAAAATGTAAAACTAACCTATTCAGGTTAGGCTCTGCATAGGAAACATCCTTTTTTCTTCGTCGGCTTCGATATATTGGAGAAGTTTCAAAATGGACTGAATTGGTCAAATCTTTCAGTATTTTGTTTCCTGTGAATAGAATAAGGTAACTAACCAGTGCTTATGATATGTCAATACTTCCAAGATGAATTCAGTAGATTAGGTAAAAGATAAAGGTTCCCCTCGCACATACGTGCTAGTCGTTCCTGACTCTAGGGGGCGGTACTCATCTCCGTTTCAAAGCCGAAGAGCCAGTGCCGTCCGAAGACATCTCTGGTCATGTGGCCGGCATGACTAAACGCCAAAGGGGCACGGAATCATGTTACCTTCCCACCAAAGGTGATCCCTATTTTTCTACTTGCATTTTTTACGTGCTTTCGAACTGCTAGGTAGGCAGAAGCTAGGACAGGTAACGGGAGCTCACCCTGTTATGCGGCACTAGGGATTCGAACTGCTGAACTGCCGACCTTTCGATTGACAAGCTCAGCATCTTAGCTACTGAGCCACAGTATCCCTCTGTAGATTACTGTTAAGCTGTAGATTATTAATAAGTAAAAGGTTAAAGGTGGGTTTTTTTCATTTTTTTAACTATTTTTACTACATGCCTGTTAATTGGGAGTAAATCAGAATAATTTCTGAGTATATATATCTAGAATTATACAATATTCTACAGCCATGGTCTTTCAAACAACACCATAGTTTGAATTATTAGTTACCAATACGGTATTACTAGTTGCTATTGTTCACCTCTTTCCAAGGAGATGAACAGAAGTCCTAGAGCAAGGTTCTCAAGGCCCGGGGACCAGATTCAGCCCAGGGGATACTTAGATCTGGCCCGCAGAGCCACCCTGGAAACAGCAAAGGACTGTCATTAAGCAAGTCCGATTTCCCCCACTGACTGCTTGCTAGAAGCCAGCTAGGAACATCACAACTGGTGATTGTGTGATTTTGGGAAACTACAGCTGTTGCAAATATATGCTGGTTGTCAAGCATCCAAATTTTAATCGTGTTCATGTGGATGCTGCATTGGTTACAAGTGCAACGAACAGTTGGTCACTTTTTTCAGTGCCACTGAAACTTTGAATGGTCACTAAACAAATGGTTGTAAATCAAGGACTACCTTATTCCTAATCTTTAATCTGCATCTACATCCTTGAATTTTCATCCCATTCGTTCAATTCCTTACTTTTTGGAGCAATTAAAAATTGGTCCAAATCTACAATGTGAATATCTGAAGACAGCTATCAGGACCTCTCAACTTTTTCTTCTGCAAGTAAAATATACTTCGTAGTTTTAACATTAACTTTATTAACATGAACCTATTTTTCATATTTAGGATACTCTTCAGGTATGTCCTTTCTGGCCACATTCATCTCAAGCATAAATACAGTAACCAATTGCTACAGGGCCAGCTGTGTAAAGCCTGAGTAAATCTGCTCAGATTATTTAATAATGGTAGAAAGTTCCTATATGGATAGCCTTTAACTGCCAGTAATGTCATTTTAGAAATATTTTTAAGGGCAATGAATCTGACGAAAAACAAAGTTAAATTAAGAAATAAAGTAAGAATTCAGTTGACAATTCTTAAGTCACTGTATCTTATAATTTGTAAAGCAACAGATAAATGTAGGAATTAAATTTTTATCTTAAAGATTAATATTTATTTTAAAGATTAATTTATACACATTTATGTTAGTTTGTTTTGCTATTCGAATCCAATCCAATCCAATTTTTTATTGGCCAATTGTGATTGGACACACAAGGAATTTGTCTTGGTGCATATGCTCAGTGTACATAAAAGCTTATTGTAAAAGCTTTTTAATATTTCTTCACTGGAATCCTAACACTCTCCATTCACGGTAAAGAAACCAAAATTAGGTTTGTTCACCATATATGTTGATACAGTCTGAGTGAATATAGGCTAGTATTTTATATCACAGTTTCTTACTTTCCAGGGCATTCTTTCTTCATTCTAAGGTGGACAATTAGTCTCTAAATCACCAATAAGTGAAAAAATCTTGATCTAAATTGCAGGAAGTTTGGGTCATCAGAAATGAAAGCACTAGACTCAATAGGATTGCACAAAAAGAAAGCTGAAGGCAAAACCAGGTGGAACTCCTTGGGGCTCATTAGAAACCATCAATTTAATTTGTCTCCAACCTTCTAATACTCACCATTTTCTTGTAGGGCTGCATTTTCTGAACTTGTTTCTGGAATGGCTTGTATGGGCTGCTTCTCTTCTCTTCCAAAAGTCTCAAGTTGGTTAATATTTTTCTTGAAGACAGTTGAGGTTATTGACAAAGCACAATCTCTTTCTGGGCTTTCCTGGGCTTCAACATAACTAGAGCTTTTAGAAAGGCCAACTGAAGGAGAATCAGGATTTAGAGGCAAAGTCTTGGTAATATCCACAATAGTGCCGCAGTCTGGAACTTGGAGAAAATTCCATTTTTTCTGATTGGTTTGAGTGATTTCATATTCCTCTGGTCTTTGAAGGAATGGCTCACAATCAGTACCTTTGTTATCCAAATCACTTACAATGCATGTTTTCTTGCTAAAGCCAGCCTCTTTGCTGTTGGCAGTCCAGTTTGTCTTCTCTGAATGGCTACTTTTTTTAGTTAAAGAGCAACTGTTTAGGGTGGTTGAGGTTTGCCAGTTCTTTTTGACTGAGCTATTATTTTCTTCAAAAAGGGTATCATCATCACCCATTGAAAATACAGATGGCCTACATTTTGATTTATTTCTCTTTTTTTTACTGACTTTTTGAACTTTTTCATTCAACTCAAACACATCAGCATTAGCACTGGAAAGTTCTCTCTGTATCGTATCCCTATCAAAATTCATTGTTTTATCTCTATGTTTTTTCTTTTTAATTTCTGATTGTGAAAGTTCAGAATCTATATTACCTAAACTCTGTTCTTCCATCTCAGTTAATCTATGGGATTCATTATTTTCATGCACCTTCTTCTTTGATTTACGCTTTACATTCAGTCCTAAAACTGCTTCTTGACTAGGAATTTGCTTCTGGAAACCAACTAAATCTTCTGTATTGACAGTGTTTAATGAATTAGACTCTGGGCTCTGGAACTGTCTTTCTAAACTATCTAAGTTTTCCAAGTTTGTCTTTTCTTTAATATGTTGAAAAGAAGCACAATAGTTCCTATCATTAGAAGGCCCTGGATCCAGCACAATGGTTCTTCTATTATTTTTGGTTTTATTAAGGCATTTTGTACTATAACTACAGCTTTTCTCATTTTGTTGAATTTCATTGCTTAATGATCTAGACTCTGGATTTTTGGATTGATTTTCCAAATTCATTTTTTCCAAGTATATTCCTTTTTCAATTTCAGTTGTGTAATTATTTATACAATTTGGCTCCACCACAAAGGTTCTTCTGTTTCGTGTTGTTTGGCCTAAGTGCTGGGAACTACATTTCTCCTTCCTATCCTGATCTAAATTTTCCATATGACAGGCAGACTTAGAAAGTTTTACATTACTACTGTTCAGTTCACTAGTTTTTGACAATGCAACATTAATATCCGGTCTTCCATTATTATCATTATTGAAGCTTAATTTTGATTGATTAGTAGAAAACTTTGTGTTCTTTGTTTCAGCATTATCTTTTTCTAGAGTTTTTGTTTCCTTCACTTTGAGCTTTATAGAGCTTTCACTTTTAGTGCTCAGTGTAATAAGTTCGCCAACTTGACTGATTTCAAGATTCTCTTTAATAAGAGACTCTGTTTCTTTTGTCCCCTGCAGCTTATCATTGTCCGAGACTTCTGTTTCTAGGCTGTTTCCAAATGTAGCAGAAAGGCCTGTTTTACGTTTTTTTCTCGTGGTCACATGTTCACTCAATATACTATCACTGTGTGATCTTGCAGTATCCTTACATTGATGGACAGGATAATTCTTATCCAGGATAGATAGTGAGCAGCTCCTGGGATTCTGTGGCACATTCCAAAGGTTGTCTAGAATGATAATATATTTATTAGGCAAAAAAATCTTCACACTACAAAATAAGCCATTTAAAAAACTTAATGAAATAAAAATACAAAAATAGATCTTTCTTTCTAGTAAAATCCATTTACTTTATCCATTTTTCCAGCAGATATCAGCAAAATACTACTAGTAAATTCACTTCCCAGCCCCTTGCTTTGGAGATTATAGAGTAAGTTACTACAGATAGTCAGTCCTTAGCTTAAAACCATTGGAAGTTACAATGGCACTAAAAAAGAAATGACTTATGACTAGTCCTTGGACTTAAGCATCACAGTATCCCTGCATCACATTATCAAAATGTGGGTGCTTGGTAACTGGCATGTATTTATGATGGTTGCTGCATCTCAGAGTTACATAATTGCCAATTGTGACCTTTCCAGGTGGTTTTCAAAAGCAAAGTCAAGGGAGGGAGCCACATTTGCTTAGCAACCCCACGATTCACCTGTCAACCATGGTGATTTACGGTCAACTGTGTCAAATAAGATTGCAAAATCAGGTGCAACTGACAATCAAAATTGCTTAGGAATGGGGAGAGGCATGGCCAGCATCATGATGAGATGGCGCAAACCCCAGGAGCTCCAGGGAGAGCGCCAAAATTCCTGTCGATTTGGGGGTCCTTAATGGGCCATAGCTGTCCTGGAGGGACAGCGAAGAAAGAAGGCACCGGCCGGCGCGAACAGGGAAGTTGCAAATTCCTTGCAGCACCGGCACCCAGCCTTCGACCCAGTGATGAGGACAGGCAACCATTAGAAGCTGCTAAAGTCAGGACAGCCACACAAGAAGATTGAGCAGGAGTGAAGATCAGAGCAGAGTATTGTTACCAGGTGAGCGATTGGTCAACTCGCAGGTAAGAATTAAAAAAAACAAAAACCCAAGAGATTTTTCTAATTCGCTTGAATTAGTGGCTAATTGGTATGCAGAAATTTAAACAAACAGCAGGAAGGAGAGGAAACAAACAGCAAAGAGGATTTTTAACACAAAAACCCTAAAAGAACTAACGTTCTATCTGGACTCAAAATTGGTTTTGGAAGAAAAAATAAATATTAAAAGGAGAAGAAAATTGAGAGAAAGCATCTTTTGCTAACAAAGGATTAAATTGAGGAAGACAAAGAATGAGAGAGAATGCATACCAATAAAAATGGAGAAATTAGAATTTGAGAGCGAAAAAAGATGTGTTGTGACCCAGGCCCCCGGACTTGGCCTCCTGGAGGAGGATGAATCAGAGAGTGAGGAGGAGGAGCTGGCAAGGCCTGCTTCCCCTGGGCCCTCTTTCTCCCTGGTACTGCCCCAGGAGGAGGAGGAGAGGCTAGCAAGGCCTGATTCCCCTGGGCCTTCTTCCGACTTGGCAACGCCCAAAGTCCAGTTGTTGAGGACCAATCTTGACTCGATGCAAGACTGCGAAGACGTGATCGGTGCGCGCAGCAAAGGAAAAAGTGGGGCAAGCCCTGGGAGTGCTGAGTCACGGAGCGACACCCACAGGGGATAAAAGCAGGAGGAGCTTTGTGGCTCTTTGTGTTGGACAAAGCTGCGAATTTCACGGGCAATCTGTTTCATGGATGGAAGAATCTCTTTGTGAGTGACTTTTGCTTTATCTGTAATTTCCTGGTTACCTTGGTAACAGACTGTTTCAGAGATTTTGGCAGGCGCGTGGGGAAACGTGGCCAGAACATTTCTGTGCCAAAAGGAACCCGGCCAAGTGTAAATAAACTGTTGGCAAAAGGCCTTTGACTGACTTATTTTCTTGGGAGTGTTGTGGGGGAAACAGAACAAGATGTGACTTAGTGAAATAAACAAGACAATATTAGGATATGAATAAAAATTATGAAAAAAGAATATTTTGGCAAAAATTGTAACTTAGTAAAATATAATTGAATATATTGAATTGTATAAGACATGATATGCCCAATACTCTGTTCATAAACCATATATGTGTGTAGGGGAGGAAATTTAAAAAATCAATAAAAACTTGTTTAAAAAAATTGCTTAGCAATGGGAACTCCGGTCCTAATTATAGTCATAAATTAAGGACTATCAGTATGCTGCTATATTAGATTGGACTGAACAATGTTTCTAAATCCCATTCTAAAGAGTGAGATATAGATAGTAATGAATAACACACATTTGTAGATCTAAGGAAGATGTACCCAGCAGCTACAATCTAACTTCAGGACATGAGCAGAACATGCATTTTGGGATTTAATTCTATGTAAATACAGAATATGCAAATATAACAGTGCAGCTCAGAACATAATTTCACAATTTAATATTCCTTTGAATCATAAAAAGTTCTATATGGTGTAGTACAAGATAAGATTGTTCCAGAACATACCTCCAAAAACTGTGCTTGAATTCAATGCCAAAGTAGAGTCATCTACTCCATGTAATCCTGGATCACTATTTCCACTGCTTGCCAATACTTTGTCAGTGAAAGAAGAGAATGACTTCTTTACCTCCTGGAAAGACATACTTCTCCAAGTTTCACCAAAAGCAGATTCCAATGGATCTAAAGGGAATTTCTCCAGACTGGTGGATGTCTTTCTGCCACTGCCACTTCCTTCATCATCCACATGAGACAGTGGAATTCTCATAAATTTTTGTGCCATTCTGGAAAGTTAAAAGCCAAAAGAATGACAAAATTAGGTTAACGTTGTGCCATTTATATAACAATTAAAGTTCTTATCATTAAGTATTTAATTAAATGTGGTGTAGTAGTTAGATGTTCATTAACCCTGGAGTTCTATATTCAAGTCCATATTTAGCCATGGAAACTCAGTTAAGCGATTTCAGGCCAGCCGGTCACACATTTTCCCGTTGTTATATGGGAAAATGGAGCCCTATATATGCAGTTCCCTTTACAAGTATAAACTGCCTTGGAAAGGAGAATGAAACAAGCAGGGTCATAGAAAACCAGTTCTAAAAAAGTGGGGAATAAAGGTGGATGAATTCAATTTATAAGATGATCTGAATTTTTAAGCTGGGAGAATACATTTCCTAAAGCTTATTTTCTAAAAAATTATGTCCAATAGCACCCAGAATGCAGAGCCCTCAAGCAATGATAAAGCAAAATTGTATCTTTGGGATACAAAAGGGATGACTCTTCCCACATCACTACAACAATAGTATATACTATTCATTATATTTGTGCATACCTAAGACAGTTGCTACCATCCTGACTGCAAGAAATATCATGAGAATCATTGTGGTCTCTTTTATCCAGCAATGAAGAATAGGAATCACTCTACGGGAGAAAAGACCATGTAAGATTTAAGATTAACATTTAACTCTTAAATTTTATAGTTGACAATCCATATCCACAACAGATGTGAGAGTTTGACCTAGTTCATATATATTGCTAAGCTGTAATATGCTTTGTTAAGCACAACATGTATGAACTTACCCACTACATATGACTATTATGTGTAAACTGAATTACTGTATCTTTTTCAAATTCTGGCATAACATTAATTATGAATCTGCACATTTTAGAATGGTGCTTAAATGATCATAGAACCCTATTGCTGCCTCATTGTGGCAGGGAGATGTTCTTGGGAAGGATGAGCAAGAATGCCAGTAGTATATACCAACAGTATATAATTTAAATAATGTCACTCAAGATGTGAAGATCATTCCAGCTGCCCACCTAGAGCAAGTAAGTATCTATATAGCAGCAACAGTGTAGAAAGTTCTAGGTGATTGCTTTTGTGACTACGGAAAAGGCATAATTTCATATTCAATAGAATATGAAAGCAGTGGTAAATGACTCCTGCATTTTACCAAGAAAAGCAGATAAATAAGGTAAAGTGATAGATGATATAATGCTGGATGTTACTCAACAAGTTACTGAGAAAATGCTAAGTATCTTTTGGAGTATTAATGGTGCAGGTAGTCCTCAACTTACAACCACAATTGAGTCCCAAAATGCTGTGCTAAGTGAAACATTTGGTAAACAAATTTTGCCCCATTTTATGACACAGTTGTTAAGTGAATCACTGCAGTTATTAAGTTAGCAACACAGCTGTTAAGTGAATCTGGCTTCCCAATTGACTTTGCTTGTTAGGAGGTCACAAAAAGTGATCACATGACCCTGGGACACTGTAATCATCATAAATATGAGTCAGTTGCCAAGCGTCTGTATTTGATCACACAACCATGGAATGCTGCAATGGATGTAAATGTGAAAAATTGTCATAAGTCACCTTTTCCAATGCTGTTGTAACTTTGAACAGTCATTAAATGAACTGTTATTGTAAGCTGAAAACTACCTGTATTTATGACTTGATTAAATCTAGAGTTCCCACATAAATCAGAATTAAAGCTAAAGGCATGTTTTGACTGCACTGATTGGAATATTTTTAAAGATACCTCTGCAGACCTGGATGAACTCACAGATACTGTAACATCATATGTCAGCTTCTGTGAAGACCTATGTGTACCTACAAGGAACTTGCGAATACACAGTAATAACAAACCTTGGTTTACACCTAAACTTAAGCAGCTACGACATTCCAAAGAGGAAGCCTACAGAAAAGGTGATAAAATGCTGTACAATCAGGCCAGAAATGCACTAACAAGGGAGATAAGAGCAGCAAAAAGAAGCTACTCTGAAAAGCTAAAGAATCAATTTTCAGCAAATGAACCAGCAAACATGTGGAAAACTCTTAAAAATATCACCGGCTATGGCAAACCTCCTTCCCAGGCTGAAGGTAATCAACAACTGGCAGATGACCTGAATGAGTTTTACTGCAGGTTTGAAAGGAAACTACAGCCACCTATCTCCACAACTCCCATCTCAGACACACCAACAACAGCCAAGCCTCCTACAACTGACCCCATTTCATTGGGTTCACAACCCCTAGTGATCACAGAAAAGGAAGTGCAGGACCTATTTCACAGACAAAAGCCAGGAAAAGCTCCAGGCCCAGACAAGATAACTCCTTCTTGCTTAAAAGTCTGTGCTGACCAATTGGCCCCATCTTCACCCATATTTTCAATAAATCACTAGAGATGTGCTATGTTCCTTCTTGCTTCAAACGCCTACCATCATCCCAGTGCCAAGAAGCCCACCATCAAGGAACTGAATGACTACAGACCAGTTGCTCTAACATCTGTAGTCATGAAAACCTTTGAAAGGCTAGTGCTTTCCTACCTGAAACCATCACGAATCCGCTGTTAGACCCCTTGCAATTTGCATACCGAGCAAATAGATCAACAGATGATGCTGTTAATATGGCTCTGCACTACATCCTACAACATCTTGAGTCTCCAAAGACCTATGCAAGGGTCCTTTTGTAGACTTTAGTTCAGCATTCAATACCATCATTCCAGACATTCTTCTAACTAAGCTAAACCAGCTACAGGTACCGGAACAGACTTGTAAGTGGATCACAAGCTTCCTAACAAACAGGAAGCAGCAGGTGAAGCTAAGCAAGATCACATCAAATACCTGTACAATTAGCACAGGGGGGCCCCCAAGGCTGTGTGCTCTCCCCACTTCTCTTCTCTCTGTATACCAATGACTGCATCTCCAATGATCCATTTGTTAAGCTACTGAAGTTCGCAGATGACACAACAGTGATTGGTCTCATTCGAGACAATGACGAATCCGCATATAGACGAGAGGTCGAACGACTAGCCTTGTGGTGCAACCAAAACAATCTGGAACTGAACACACTCAAAACCGTAGAAATGGTGGTAGACTTTAGGAAAAACCCTTCCATACTTCCACCTCTCACAATACTTGACAACACAGTATCAACAGTAGAAACCTTCAAATTTCTGGGTTCTATCATATCGCAAGATCTCAAATGGACAGCTAACATCAAAACATCATTAAAAAGGACAACAAAGAATGTTCTTTCTGCGCCAACTCAGTAAGCTCAAACTGCCCAAGGAGCTGCTGATCCAATTCTACAGACGAATTATTGAGTCTGTCATTTGCACCTCTATAACTGTGTGGTTCGGTTCTGGAACCGAACAAGAAAAAGACAGACTTGAGAGGAAAATTAGAAGTGCAGAAAAAATAATTGCTACCAAGTTGCCTTCCATTGAGGACCTGTCTACTGCACGAATCAAGAAGAGGGCCGTGAAAATATTTGCAGATCCCTCGCATCCTGGACATAAACTGTTTCAACTCCTACCCTCAAAAGCAGCTATAGAGCACTGCACACCAGAACAACTAGACACAAGAACAGTTTTTTCCCGAAGGCCATCACTCTGTTAAACAAATAATTCCCTCAACACTGTCAGACTATTTACTGAATCTGCACTACTATTAATCGTTTCATAGTTCCCATCACCAATCTCTTTCCACTTATGACTGTATGACTATAACTTGTTGCTAGCAATCCTTATGATTTATATTGATATATTGATCATCAATTGTGTTGTAAATGTTGTACCTTGATGAACGTATCTTTTCTTTTATGTACACTGAGAGCATATGCACCAAGACAAATTCCTTGTGTGTCCAATCACACTTGGCCAATAAAATTCTATTCTATTCTATTCTATAAAACACAAATTAGCTGGCTCAAATTATCATATTTTGGACACTTTGTGCAAAGACATAGATCCCTTGGAAAATCTATCTTTCTAAATAAATCAATCTTTAAATTTGGAAAAGATGGAAAGAAAGAAAAGACAAAGTCCAGTAGAAAGGTGGACGGACTTGATTACAGCAATAATAGTTATGCTACTGGGAGACCTGAATGGTCTGTCTGGGAAGAAATCATCCTGGAGAGGGCAGTCTATGTGGCTGCTAAAGAATTAACACTGACATATTGGCATATAATCAGATTAAATGATGCTTACAAAAACCAAAGAAATTCATTCTGAAAATATTGTCTATTTGTTCACCTCAGAAAAACTGGTCAGCTTGATTGCAGTTTGAAAGCAGCTGTTCATAAAGAGCTGCAGTTCATCAATATATTTTTTCTGCGCAGGACAAACAAATCTTTTTAGTTTTAGTTTACTATAATAATACTCAGAATAAAATTTGGCTTGTTGGATCAATTCAATGTCCTCCAGCAGCTAAAATGTTATTCATTATATCCTTTCAAAATATTCTAGTTATTAGAAATAATCCATTACCTCTCAGACCATTTTATAATTTTTACAATGACACGAATTTTATTAGAGACATCTGGAGAAATCATCATATGAATACTAATATTAACAATAATGTACTTAATTAGTCATGAGGCCATATCAAAACACAATAAACTTACGTGAAAGGCAAAACTAGAAGAAAATGGGCGTTGGCTTACCTGAACACCCCTTCTTGGAGAAGTGGGAATGCCGGTCAGGTTGGGGTTTCTCCTGTACTAGCCAATTAGGACTGAGTCTGCATATTTCTTTTGGCCCCGCCTCTCTTGCCTTCCAGCTTTTTCGGCGAGGACGCTGTAGCAGACTGATGTGTCTACCCGAAACGAGAAAGAATTAGTAGCCACCCCACCCCGACAACCTTTGAGCCGGCAGGAATACCCCAGGGTGGGGCTGACCGCCATTCCCACTTCTCCAAGAAGGGGCATTCAGGTAAGCCAACGCCCATTCTCCCAGTCAGTGGGAATGCCGGTCAGGTTGGGGACATACCAAAGTAGATGTCCTTATCTGCTGGCTCTCCAATGATGGGTCCGACAGGACGTGTTGAAGCACCCGTCGTCCAAAGGCCGCATCGGCCGATGCTTAAGCGTCCAATTTATAATGTCTTATGAACGGTGTCGGGGATGACCAAGTGGCTGCAGTACAAATCTCCTGAATCGAAGCGTGCGTGTTCCATGCAGCCGAAGTTGCTGCACTCCGGGTAGAATGAGCCAAAATGCGCCCTGGAACTGGCAACGATTGGTGCTGATATGCAGTCGCGATCGTAGATCAGATCCATCTGCTCAACGTACGAGAATTGACCTTTAGGCCCAAAGAGGCCGGTAAGTATGATATGAACAAGGCCTCTTACTTCCGAAAGGCCTCTGTACGGGAAATGTAAATCTCCAACGCCCTGCGGACGTCAAGTGTGTGCCAAACTTCCTCCCGTCTGTGCGTTGGCGAGGGACAGAAGTCTGGCAGAACTAGTTTCTGTGCTCGATGAAAAACCATATTCACCTTAGTCATGAAGGTGGGATCAAGTTTAAGAATTACTGTATTGGAGTGGAACACACAGAGATCTTTCCTGATCGAAAGTGCTGCAAGTTCGGAAACTCTACGTGCTGAAGTAATAGCAACCAGAAAGGAGACTTTGAATGACAAAAATCGAAGATCGGCTCTTCTCAGAGGTTCAAATGGAGGCTTGGTCAAAGCTGTCATAACCACATTGAGCTTCCACGTAGAGAAGTGGTGAATCGCTGGCAGGCCCCTCAGAAAAATTAGAGGCCCTTCTCAGAAAAATGTGAATTAGGGGATCCTTAGCCGCCGTGGTGAATGAGCCTCCCACCAACATAGAAGAGAGTGCCGCCACTTGCCTGCGTAATGTATTAGGCGCCAGACCTTTCTTGAATCTGTTTTGCAAGAAACGTATAATGTGGTAAACTGACGCCTCAGTGAGTGTCACTGAATTGTCTCTACACCAAGATCTGAAGGATTGCCAAGTGTTTTCATAAATTCGAGAAGTGGACGGTCGGCGGGAAGCCTGAAGAATGTCAATCACCTCATCCGGGAGGCTTGCGGCCCTTAGAAATCCCCGCTCAATCTCCAGACGGTGAGCTGGAACCACTGGGGACCACTGGGGACAAGACTCACTTCGTTGTCTGGGATTCTCCATGGTGGGGCCACGGACAGGGAGAGAAGGTCTGCGTACCAAGGCCTCCGTGGCCAATGAGGGGCTACCATAATGATCTCGGCCCTGTATTGAAGAATCCTTGAGATAACTTTGGGAATCAGGGATAGGAGCGGGAACGCATACAGCAGATCTGATGGCCACGGGCATCGCAGGGCATCCACTCCTTCCGCTCTCGGAAATGGATATCGGGAGAAGAACCTCGGGACTTGGTGGTTGAGATTCGAAGCAAACAAATCCACCGACGGCTGGCCAAATCTGGACACCAGACGCCGAAACAAGGAGGGGTGAAGCGACCACTCTGTTGGATCTATCGTGGTGCAGCTGAGTGAATCCGCCTGTATATTTGCGCTCCCAGAAATGTGACCCGCTGATAGAGACAGAGTGTTGGACTCTGCCCAAAGGCCAAGGCGTAACATCTCTTGCATCAGAGCTACTGAGTGTGTACCGCCCAGTTTGTTGACATGTGCCTTCGCCGTTATATTTTCTGTTAGAACTAATACATGCTGACCGATGACCAAGTTCTCAAAGTTGCGAAGTGCCAGATAAATGGCCCTGAGTTCTAACAGATTGATGTTCATCTGGCACTCTTGTTCTGACCAACGACCCTGAGCCATGTGGGGACCCAAATGGGCACCCCAACCACTGAGACTGGCATCCGTGGTAATAGTTATTCTTGAAGGCTCTCGGAAACTGCTGCCTTTGGACAGGGCCTCTGAAGTTCACCATGCCAGAGAATCCCTGACTTCTTGGGATATAACAACCTGTTTGTGGTCCGGGCTGCGATGACAACGTTGATGTGGTAACAGAAACCATTGAAGGGGCCTGCAGTGAAGACGGGACCATGGAACTATGCCAAAGGTAGACACCCATCTTACCCAAAAGTTGGGATAATTGCAGAATAGATGAGTATCTGCGCCTTCTGCATTGGGAAACTAACGAGGAAAGACTAGTTTTACGTTCCTCAGATAGGAATACCATTAATTCTAAGGAATATATTTGGGCCCCTAGATGTAGGATTCTAGTGCTTGGGTGAAGGTTGCTCTTTTCCCAATTGATACAGAACCCGTGTGCCTGGAGTTCCCTAACAGTGACCTGTAGATCTAAGTTGGCAGAATCCAAAGAGTCGGATTGTACAATATCAAGATATGCCTGTATCCTGATGGGAAAGGAACGGATATGGGCTATAAGGGCTGCCAGGACCTTTGTGAACACTCTTGGGGCCGATGAGAAGCCAAACGGCATAGCCCTATACTGGAAATGCCGTCCAGAGTAAGCAAAACGAAGGTACTGGCGGAACTGGGGATGTATGGGAATGTGGAAATAAGCCTCTGACAAGTCAATGGAGGACAGGAAGTCCCCCTGGCGAATACTGGACAATATTGAAGAGAGTGAGGACATCTTGAACCGATGGTACTTAATGTATTGGTTCAAAGATTTCAAATCAAGGATAGCCCTCCATCCCCCCGAGGATTTGGGTACTACAAACAGTCGTGAATAGAATCCCAGTCCGCGTTCACCGTGCGGCACTGGTTCGATTGCTCCAATGGATGAAAGATGTTCAATTGCCAAATTAATTAGATCTCTAGCCAAAGATAGCTGAGACATGTGACAACGTACAAAAACCCTTGGGGGTCGGGCTAGGAACTCAAGGGAAAGACCGTCCCTCACTGTAGATTTGACCACGTATCAGAAGTCGTGCGGTCCCAAATGGGGAAAAAGTGTGAGAGACGGGCCCCAATTGGGAGAGCATTAACATTATTTGGATCTCCTAAATGGTCAGCCTCTACCTCCCCTGTATGATTTTCTGGACGAGAATCCAGACCCCTGTCTGCCCTGGAAATAGCGTTGTGTGTTACTGACCTGTCCAAAGGCACGTTGAGCTTGTTGTTGGTTGAAAGGTTCCGAGCTCCGAAAGGACTGGGGTCTGCTGTAAGGTTGGCTGCGAGACTCACCTCGGCATGACAAAGTGGGAAGAATCTTGCGTTTGTCGCGTGTCTCAATTAGTAGCGGTTCAAGAGGGGCCCCAAACAGCTTGTCGCCCGCGTAAGGCGAAGAGGCCAAACGCCATTTACTACGGGCATCGGCTTGCCAGTTTCAGAGCCACAGTAGCCATCTAGATGTGACTGAGGCTCTGATGGCCTTGGCTGCAAACCGGGCTGCATTGAGTGTCACATCCGCTGAGTACTCTAGTGAGGCTCGAATCTTATTCAGATCTTGGTGAGACCTCAGGTCAGAAGGCAGGATGCTTTCCTGGAGTTGTTTGATATCAATGACGTGCGATCGAAAAAAGAAGACATGGTGGCCCGGGCAGCCCAAGCAGCCGCTTGATGACCTTTGATGAGCATCCTTTCAGCTCTTTTGTCCTCTGGTTTCAGAGATTCCTCCGGTGGACCCGCAACTGGAGATGCCGAAGTCAGCGCTACAATGGGAGCATCTACTGAAGGCACCTGAAGAGCTAATTCTAGATTAAAGGCTACACTATACAGTCTTTTATCTTGACCGTTAGGGATAGGTCCCGAGCCCGGGACTGACCATTGTCATTGAGCCACATCTACAAATAATTTGGGTGCTGGAACCTTTTCAGTCTCCAATGCCTGTTCTACAAAGAATGCATTGGTAGGGTCTGGAGGTGCAGAAGTTTCTTGAGAAGGTCTGGAGCCCCCCAATTTGGTAGTTTGCAGTGCTTTATGTAAAAGTGACCTGAACATATGTGGGTTGAAGAGACCAACAAATGCAGGCTGATCAGGTTCCAGATCCTCATCATCAGATAGAGCCTCCTCCCTATGTGACTCCTCCTCCTCAGACCAAGACCCTTGGGCTTCCAAATCCTGTACCTGATAAAATCTGTCATGAGGAGCTGTAGACCCTCTAGGTCTTTGAGGCCCTTGTGGCCCTCCTGGGATGTTAGAGACAGAACTGGGCTGAAGACACTGAGTTAGACTTTGTTTGATCACCTCAGAAATCATGTGACCAAAGGCCTCTGGAAACCTGGGTTCTGGCTTAGTATTTGAGTAGGATGTATATTTGAAGGACAACCTAGGGCAGGAGTAGGAAGAATCTTCACTGGTTGAGAAGAATACATTGGAGGGGAGGCGTGGGCTGAGGTCATGGGACTTTGACTGACCGGATCGGGAATAAATTGAAACAAGGCCTCAACGCTGGCAGAAGATTAATGATCAGATCTGAAGGAACGATCTGGGGACCAGGCTGTTCTGGGAATAACATTTTCCTGTGGGCTAAGCTCCCTCAATGGAGCAGTTACTGGCCCTTTATTATGGGAAGAGGCATTATCCCTATTCTGGGATTGTGCTCTATCAATTGCTCTTTCAATTTCCCTATGATGACGTTCTTCTGCCTTAGAGGGCTTGGATACCTTAGGCCTCGCAGAAGATGTCTTGGATTTCCTCTTCTGGCCAGAGGAAATGCCCTCCCCCAGACTGGGTGGGAGATCCTCCCTCTCATAAGGTGTTCAGAGCCCCTTGCTGAGTCATCCGCCATATTGGGAATTCCTGACTCTCCGTTTCCCGCCAAAAGAAATTTTTTAATTACTCGCAGTTCAGCAATCCACGTGTAGGAGATTGAGGCCGAAGAGCTTGGGCTAAACAGCCCTTGCAGGCAGTGGGAAGGGCTGGCTGGGCTTCCTCACTCTCCAGCAATTTAATAAAGTCCCCAGGGCCAGCCAAAACAAGCCTGTCAGTAGCCCGTTCCAAGCGGTGGAGAAACACACCGCTTCCAATAAGCCAGCCAAATGAGCCCTTTAGCAGTTCACTCCAGACTGCGTTTCCAATTAGCAGCAGAGCGAGGCTTCAAGCTCTGCTGCTGTTCCTTTAAGAGCCCTCCCAATGGGGAAATCAGACTCACGGCTTGCCTAGGCGCGGAATTAAGCATCGCGCCGAGCCGCTGCAGGAGGGAACTGTAGCCCTCCGCACAGACACCCTCCCTGAATAGGGAATTGTGGGGTGCGGGGGAGCCTTCCCAAACGCTCAACCCCCGCAGGAACTGCCGGCTGACAGCCCTGTGCCATCTCCTGCGGCCCTCGGCGGCTATGAGCAAAGGCTCTCCTCGCCGGAACGTAATTTCAAAGTAAAAGTCTTTTTTTTTAAAAAAAATTATAAATACAACTATACATACAATCCAGCCAATTTCCAATAAAACAAGGTCTAAGCAGGGTAGACACATCCAGTCCTCTGCTAGACCGAGTCGAAAAAGCTGGAAGGTAAGAGAAGCGGGGCCAAAAGAAATATGCAGACTCGGTCCTAATTGGCTAGCACAGGAGAAACCCCAACCTGACCGGCATTCCCACTGACTGGGAGAATGCATTGTATATTTATTATCCCTATAGCTTTTTCCAAGCCAATCCATATATATACTTTTCAGATATATTGTTTTATTCAAATAAAAAGATTAATAATATTTGGGTTCTGATCACATTTATGTTATTCAAATGTATGGATACCAATAAATCATTGATTTAATATTGATCTCTCACTTTTCTATATAGTACAGCTGGAATTCAGTAATATACACTATGTGCCATATCCTCAATCTGAGGAGCATCATAAATACAGCCACATTTATGAATTTGGTTAAACCCTCTACATTTAATCTTTGTAGCTAAATGTTCAAATCACACTCAATATCTCATGAGATAACTGAACATTTTGTATTTAGGGTATTTTTAAATTTGAAAGGTGCATTTATAGAGGCACTTCAGTGTGCCAGCCTTATAATGCTGTACCTGTTTGAGCTTTTATGTCCAAGATTATTTGAATGGCAATGTTTTTAACTTGTTCTCCAGAGATGGTTGAACATAATTTTTAAATTGTACAATCTAAGAGATCTGTAACTGAGATTTAATCTGATGTATCAGACAAAATTTGGGAGTCTTATCAGTTTCCATAAAATTAATTATTCACCAACAATTATATGCCTTAATAATAGAGGATTATATATGGGTAGTCCTCATGTTATAATCAATCACTTAGTGGTTGTTCGAATTTATAATAACCCAAAAAGGGGGATTTATGACCTGGATTTAAGGTTCTGATGATTTGGCCCCCTTGGCAGTCATGTGACTGAACTTTGGGTGCTTGGCAACATGGCCGCATTTATGGCAAAATTGTAACTATAGAAATTTCAGATTCACTTTAGGACCGCAGCAGTCACTTAATGACAGCTACAAAAAAGGTA